>NW_022681473.1:121806671-122406671 GCF_009764315.1 Trachypithecus francoisi | reverse complement strand
GCCCACGCAGGCAGCGGTCACAAGTACCTGCGTGTCCGTGTGTGCCTGTATATGTGTGCATCTGTGTTTGCAGGTGTCTCTGTGTGTGGGGGTGGATCTGTGTGTCTGTATCTGTGTGTGTGTGTGTGTGTAATATATATGTGTGCATGTGTCTGTGTGCATGAGTCTGTGTGAGTGTATCTGTGTGTGTACATGTGTTTGTGTGTCTATGCCTGTGTGTGACTGAATCTGCATGTGTGTGCATGTGTCTGTGTGTGCGTGTCTGTGTGTGATCTGGTCTGTGCATTTGTGTGTCTGTGGGCATGCCTGTGTGTGAACGGATCTGTGCAGGTGTGTGTGTGAGCTGGTCTGTGCATCTGTGTGTCCATGGGTGTGCATGCCTGTGGACTCCCAGCTCCAAGTCACCACATTCTGCCCCTCCCTGGTGCTAATCTCGGCATCTGCCGAAGTGAGCACAGATGTTGGGTCTCCCTGGTGGCCACCGCCTCCCACTCCCTGAGCAGGGCCCCTTCCTCTAGGATCCGGAGGTAGCCTGTCACCCACAGCCTCCAGAGAAGGATCTGACTCCCTGTCTCCGCCCTCAATCCAGACCCCACTGCTTGCCAGGTGGAAGCAAGCTGCACTCTGTCCACACTGTAGACAGAGCGGACGGACGGGAATCACTGCACAGTCAGTGCAATGGAGAAAGGAGAATCCGCTGGCCTGTGGGAAGGGGCAGCCAGGGAGAGGAGGGGTCTGCCCTGCTCACCCTTCCGGGTGGACTGAGGCAGCCCTGGAACCCCCGAGGCAGGAGCGTGGTATGTGGAGAGATTGACTATTGACAACATGAGGCTGGGAGGTGGTGTCGGGACTCAGCCCAGGTGGGGAAGGTGGATAGAAAGTTTTTACAGAAAAGAGACAGAAAAGGGTAAGTGTGAAACAAGGAAACACTCCAGTGAAACAGACACAGGGGCTAAAGTCACCACAGCCGCACTGAGAGACCCACAAGGAGAACTTCACGTGTCGAGGAAAAGCCCCCTGGTCATGTATGTTCACAGCGCGGCGGTGAGCTGTCCTCCTCAGGGCTCCACTCAGCATGGGCACTTCCCGAGATGCAGGGACTGTGAAGGGCTCACATCTGAAAACGCGGCCCTCTAGCCGACCTGAAGAGGAGGAGCCCTCTCCAGCCCGTCGGCCTTTGGGAGGTGAATCTGCTCGCTGGGATGCAGGATGAACCTCCTGTCTAAGGGGCCAGGTGCTGAGGCGTTGGCATGTGTTTCTGACTCTCAAAGCCTGGTGCTCCAAACACCTGCCACCATGTGCTGCTGGCTTGTTCACCTGCACATGGTCATCACGGTTAAAGTGCTCCCTTGAAAATGAGATTTTCCTCTACATGGAGCAGGACTGATGGACCTGTCGGAAAGATGCGTGTCCTGCAAATGAGCCTGCTTTTATTATAGTTGAGGATAGATTGACAGAGTCAGATAGATGGTAGATAGACGGATGATACATGATAGATCAATAGATGGATGATTGATTGATTGAAGATATATATTGTAGCTGGTTTTAGAGAATAGTGTCTTAGCAGAGAAATAAACCAAAAATAATAAAATCAATAGAAACCTAAGAAATAAATGAAAAAATAAAAATCGGCAAGAAAATTAGTATCAAGAATTTTTTTTAATTTGGTGGGAATAAATGATTGGCAGTGGGTTACTGGCACAGGCAGCAGACACGGGTGGATGTGGCCAACCCTCACATCTGCGGACTGTGGCCTACACCCAGCAGTTGACAAGCCCCCTGTCATTTAGACCTCCTGACAAGCCTGTGAGGAGACACTCCTATTATCCCACTGAGGCCCAGAAAGGTTAACTGATTTGTACAAATACCACAGCCTGTGAGAAGAAGAGATAGGACCTCAGCCCAGCTGTTGGAATGAAAAGTCAAAGTTCTTGGCCATTTGGCTGTGCTCCCTCTCCCTGGGGCAGGCAGAGGCAGACAGGCGATGGGAAGTTGGACCAATCCACAGGAGCACATGGCACCACACTGGCCTGATTCTTCCAACCCCGCCCCCTCCTGTCACAATCCTCCTCACTAAACCACAAACGTGGCAGAAACCTTCCAATCCATGTGCCCAACACAGAGACTCTGATGCCACCTTAACCCTGAGTTCTGCAAACCAGCAGAGGAGCCACAGTGTCCTCTTACCAAAATAGCTCATCTCACAATCTCATCTTCCCTTCAATCCCAGCCTGCTTCCTGGCTGTGGAGAGAACCTCATCCTGCTCTTAGTCGAGCTAGTTGCTTTTGCTGTGACTGTTTCCAACCACAGGCCATGCCAGAGGGACAGGGAAGGAAAGGCGAGCACCGAATGCATCCTCTGTGAGGTCCTCAGGCGGCTTCTGGAGAGAAAGAAGTCAGCTTTAGAGCAGCAAACATCTGCTGTGCTCTGGTCAGCAGCTGTTGGGGGAAGGCCTGGGACCCACTTTTCTTGCTGGGGAGGCCAGGCCATCTTCTAGCCTCACTCAAGGCAGAATTCAGAAGGTTCTGGGGTCTTTCAAATGCAAATGGGCTCCCTCTTTCTGGACCCAAGGGTGTGCACTTTGCCCTTAAGCCTCCACTGAGCTTATAGATCAAAACGCTTACAGGAGATAAAAGCAAGAAGGAAAGCTAAATCTTAGAGACTGGATTCAAACTTTTAGGTATGTTACTGGGGAAACTGAGGTCCAGTGAGGTGAAGTGTCTTACCAAAGGTCATCCCATCAAGTAGTGCACCCTGGGCTGGATGTATGGTCCTGCCCAGGAGCCCTGTGTGGCCTGGACTCATGGGACCCCACCCCGGAGAGAGCCCTCTCTGCCTCATGAACCTCACCACCCAGCCCTGGGCAATTGGTGCCTGAGCTCGTAGCTTACTTCAGTATGAGCTTCAAATAATAATAATAATAATAATAATGAAAGTAAGACTTCCTCCAACCCAACACATAAGTTTTCCAGCCTCTCCCTGGATAATCTGCTCTCTCTGACACCAGCCGACCTTGGCAGATTATAGAGAACTCTGTGGCCTTTCCACTCCAAGCCTGCCCTGCAATGCTCCTCGTTAAAGGGCCAGCAGCGCTTCTGTACCCTCAGACCTCCAGGCAGCCAGCAGGATGCACACCCCGTCAGGGCTGGTGCTGCTAGCATGAGTTTCCTCACTGCTGCTGGCCATGTCATCATAAGTCAGGGGTCCGGACCGCTAGGGTGTTCGGTTCTAGATGTGGTCCTTTGGCATTCGAAATCAGCATGATTCTTGGCAACAATGTAGTACAAGTGATTACCAAATGGGGCACTGGGGAAGTCATAGTGATGCTTTCCATGCCAAGCAGGGTGAGAACCAGGCGGAGGTTCTGGGACAGGAGCAGGAGGGGGGTCAGGAGACTCTGTGGGGTTCTGCCATTTTGCCTTCATGACAGCCTTCTGAAGTGGGTGCCACTGTCCTATTTCACAGATGAGAAAACTGAGGCTTAAGAGAAAAAGCAGTGACTGGCCCAGGCACGCACACATCGTGAGGGTGACTCTGGCTTTGAAGCAGCCAGCCTGGTTCTAGTATGCTCACCAGCTCCTTGGGGCACACACAAGGAAGGGCCGTGCAGTGCTACGGTAAAGACCGTACATTCCAGGGCAAGACCGGCTGCTTTGAGCTGTAGGTCCTTGTGCTAGTTGATTAATAACCCCTGTGTGCCTCGATTTCCCCAACTCTAAAATGGAAATAATAACAGTGCCTGCCCTACAGGGCTACTATTGTAATAAGTATACGTTTGGAAGCAGGTTTGTCACATAGTAAGCTCTACACAAGTGTTAGCCATCGCTAGTGTTCTGTCTGTATCTCTTCTCCTTACCTCACACAGCCGTGTCACCAAAATCAAACCCTGCTGCCCCCAGAGAACAGGGTCTACAACAAATCAGCTCGTCGACTGAAAGGTTGGATAGGTTTCTAAGCAAGAGAGGCTGCTCAGGGCAGGAGACACACTTGGTGACAGGCAGGGAGTCCCCCAGAATTAATTGCTCACCGCCATGTCACTGCTGGTGACAAATTTGCAATTATTGTCTTCCTAGGAGAAAAAACGGCCCATTCTCTCCCAGCTCCAGTCCCCACAGTCTTGGGCCTGATTTTAGGGTCTGAGAGGCAGCACCTGCCAGTCCCAAAGAGTGAAATGACCAGAAGATAAGGAGGCCCTGGGCCTTAAATACAGGCTTTTCCTGTCTGTTCCTTTCAGTGACGGGAGCTGGGCACGTGCTGGCATCCTTCCAGTGGGGTCTGTAATTGAGATGGAGCCTGTGGGAGCTTGGGGTGGGAGCACCAATAAGAAGCATAGCGTTTATTGATGAGGACAAGTCTGGCAGGTAAACCTGAATGCTCTCTGTTCTTACCTGGCCTCAGACTTTTGTCTCAACATGCATGAGAGCAGACTTGAAGAAAGAAGGAAAATAAACACTGGGAGCACTGGGTCCCCTGCCGGATTTCCTGGAGACGGGGATAGTCCCTAGACAAGCCCAAACATCGGCTTTGTTTCTGTTGTTTGCATCTGAGCTCAGCCTGTGTCAACACCGTAGAGAACAGAGCGGGAGAAGCGCTAAACTTCCTCCACCGGCACTCACCGCAGTAGAGCGACTTTTGTTTGCACCGCCAAAGTCCTTTGCAAACCCTTCAGCTGAGGTGTCCAGGATTCCACCAGGCCCCTGTGTCAGCAGAAGCCCAAAGCCATGTGAGTTGTCTTTCCTGGGTTTGCAGCCTCAGCCCCAGCACAACCGACGGCATAGGCAGGTGAAGGTGAACCCCGGTCTTAAAGTCACAAACCCAAGTTATAGACCTACAGATGCCCCTCAACTTATGACAGGATTATGTCCCCATAAACCCATCATAAATTGAAAATACCTTAAGTCAAAAATGCAATTAATGTAGCTAACCTACTGAACATCACAGCTTAGCTTAGCCTACCTTAACATGCTCAGAACATGGACACTGGCCTACTGTTGTGCAAAATCATCCAACGCAAAGCCTATTACATAATAAAGTGTTGCGTGTGTCACGTAATTTTTCTGAGTACTATGAAAGCGGAAGGCAGAATGGTTGTGTCGGTAGTACAGTTTCTATTGAATGTGTGTGGCTTTGGCACCATTGAAAAGCCAAAAAACTGTAAGTTAAACCTTCATAAGGTGGGGACTGTCTGTAGTTCTGTCAATGACCAAGCGTGCCCAATGGGCACTGGGGGCAAAGCTGTAGCTTCCCTGAGCTCCCTTAAGCATCTCTCCCTCTGAACCTGTTTAAACCCGACCGTGTCCCCATCCCAGTGATGTTGCCCCCAGCCCAGCATGAGCAGAATGAACGGCTTTTTCTCTGGATTCCCTGGGCTTCCACCTCTGGTCCCTCACTGAAACTGCTGTCCCCCTCTCCACTCCAAGCTCCCTGCTGGCGGGAACTGTGTCTCTCCAACCTTATTCTCGCTCATGGCACAGCGCTTGGCATGCTGCAGGTGTTGGAGAGATGACTGAAAGGATGGAGAGGCATGCCTCTTGCAGAACAGATGGCTGGGGCTGAGCCCGGGCGCTGTGACAGACAAGGGGCCCCAAGAGGTATACAAGGAGCTGCTGCTTTTGAGGTACTTGCATCTGTTTGGAGAGTTGGGGTTTAGGCAGAAAGAGAAGGTGCAAAGCCCAGGCAGCAGATGCCACACGCCCAAAGAGCGGCTCAGGAGGTGAGGCCACGGCATGTGTGGGGATCAGTGCAGCCGTGAGGGGTTATGGAACCACCAGCTGTGTGCCCAGTGCCCTCAAGGATGAGGACGGTGATTTATTCGGGGTCCTTGCTTGTTCAACTATACATATGCGTATCCTCTGCTTTGGGAGTTAGGAGCGGACCCAGCAGTGAGGTTAGGAAGGCGCTCAGCCTCAGATGCCAAAAAACTGTTCTGCTTCCTTTAACAGACACCCCAGCCTGGGCAACCATGGAAGCTCCTCCTCCTATTATCAGTTTTCACTTGCAGAGTTACGGCTCCAAGGTGTGAAGGGAAAGGGTTCGCCCCGCTTGGAGAAGGGGGAGGCTCTGTGCCTGCCTATGACATGGTCCTGGGAGACCTACAAACCTGGTATCCCAAACTGTTCCTACCACTCAGTCTCTCTGTGTGGCAGGAGCCATGATCCTGTCTATCCAGGGGCTGCCTGCCCTTCAGAGCCAGCTCAGGCCTCATCTCCTTCAGGAAGCCTGCCAGGGCTGCACCCCAGAGGCTCTCACCTTTCTCTGAAGCCCTCTTCCTTACTGTCTGTCCACTATTGCCATCATTCATTCATTCTTAAAAGTAAAAGAGTATTTGCAAATATGAACCATAATATTTTGACTTCCTATTTCCCCTCCAAAGAGAGTGGGGACCAACGCGAGGAAAAAGACGCAATTGGGAATCAGTTTCCCATGTTCCTCTCCCGTAAGCTGGAGACATGGAAAAAAAGGAGGAGGTGCAGGTGAGGGGAGAGGCCTGAGAGAGGGCTGCCGTAAGACCAGCTTAACACGGGAGAAAGGTGGGAGCACATCCTCCAGGGGGAGGAGGCTTGGGGTGTGCTCCCCATGCCAGAGTCAGGCACCTCCCGGTGATTCCCAGCCCCAGACCCACGCGCTGAGTCAGGGGTGTGCATCTGCTGCTCTGCAGTGCTAATGCTGGGGCTGCTACGGAGTAATCATCCACCAAGTGTCAGGTTATTTCTGTCTCTAGCCGGAGGACGGATCAGGAGGGGCAGAGTCCAGAAATAGCAAAAGCAATTAGCAGGATGGCTTCTGAGGGCATAATTACTGTGCACGAATCAGGCCCTGGCAGGTAACCCTCAGCCTAGTTACTAGGTAGTGAGAGGCAGGGTCACCAGCATGCCCTCCCCAGCCCCAAAGCGGTGCTCGGTGCTCGGTGCACAGGGTGCGGGGTGAGGGCACATCAGCATCCAGGGCGCCTTCTCTCAGTGCCCTTGGTGGACCCAGAGCTCTGGGTGGGCTGAGAGGTCCTGCCTAGTGTATACTCCGTGCTCTGAAGACAGGCTAAAAGGCCTGGGAGACCCTGGAGGGGCGTGCCAAAGACCACCTACCATCATGCCCAGGAATTCGTGAAAACCTGGAGGGAATGGTCCCTATCACCGCCACCTCACCTTCCACCTGCTACTGCCGCCTTCTTTGTGTCAGCTCCTGTTTGCAGTCCCTGTTAGATTCAGGTTCCCTGCCACAGTGTCAAAGTGCTGCTGAGGTGAGGAGGCTGCACCGGGCAGAGGCAGGAGAGGAGATGGATCCCAGAGCATCCCCTCTGTGCACTCAAAGGCTCAGCCTCCCACCAAGGAGGAAGGACAAGAGAAGCCAATCAGTCTCCACGACGTCCGCTCAGCAGGCTGCAGGACTGAGCGATCTGGGAGTGAAATAAAGCAGAGAAGGCTTCCTGGGGGCAGGTGCCTGCAGAGCAAGCCTGACCTTCTCACCCTCCAGCCCTCCTCAGCCCCACGGCCAGGCCCAGCAGTGCCCCCTCCCTCCGCCGAACTGCCCTCTTGCTTCTTCAGCCTTCCCAGTCCTCTGGATGCTTTCCCAGGTGTCTGGGACAGACAGTGACTTCACCTGCCCAGGTGAGACATCACACCCTCACTCCAGGCCTCAAGCCGTCTGTGTAGTTGGGCACAGTGGATAGGGTCAGGTGGCGGGAGTGGGAGAGTGCCCAATTAAGTTCCAGCTCTGCACAGGGGGATGTGGGGGCTCGGCCAATCCCTAACACACTCAGGAGCCTCGTGTAGACTGGTGGGCGTTGCCAGGACTGTGAAGGCACCCACCGTGCCCAGCACCTGAGCAGCCTGGGAGCTTCTCCACTTCTGCTCTCCCAGGCCCATGCAGGCCAGCCCCGGCTCACTGGCACTGTCCCCAGCAGCCACATGTCCACCACCAGGTTGCATCTTCCTCAGTGGAGGCCCAGTACCGCCTCCCTGGAGAGTCAGCCTGCATTGGTCGCTGTGCCAACAGCCCTGGCATGGGCCCTCCCTCTAGCGAGGAACTCCGGTCCCTGCCCTGAGGCTGCTCCCAGGGACCACAAGTTTCTCAGCTGGATCCCTGTCCCAGTTTATGAGGGGAGATCAGCATTGCTCTCACAACACACGGAGCCGAGAGGCAGCTGCTTCTGGATCCAGGTGGAACTGGCATCAGAAACTCTGTCCCTGGGTTCTAGGCCCTGGTTTGAAGGATTCGTGAGGCCCTGAGTGAATCAATTCCTAGCTCTGAGTATTAGTTTCCTGTCTGTAAGTGGGAGGGCTTCCTCCCAACTGCCGCCACGGAATGACTGTGAGGAGAGGTAGGAAGAGGCGGATGAAAATCCTTTCTGTGTTTGGGTTTCTCTCCAGCCTTCCTCTCCAAGCCTTGAGGGACAGGTGAGAGCTGGAGCTCAGACAGGTTAAGGTAAGTTTCACAAGGCCCACCTGGCCATACCCGGGGAAGAGCACCGGGACCACCAGCACCCTGGGCCCCTCCTCTGCACTGCCCTGCCAGTCTCTGCAGGCTCCCACCCCTTGGCCAGCCTGGCCAGCCCCGGCAGAGCCCTGTCCTCTCACACCCGCATGGCAGACACTGTGAATAATGGAGTGCCATGTTTGTCTAATGGATTTATCACTATTACGAATGCAGCTTCATCAACAAAAGAGGTGAAAATCGATGCCAAGGCAGCTAAGTGAGCTGCACTTTCCCTCACAGCTTGGCATGTATTGACAGTCTTTTGTCCACTTGGTGTTTTGCACCCAATGTGGGGCTGAAAGCAGGAATGAAAATGCCCTTGGCTCTTCTTGCCAACGGTCCCTTGACTCCAGTTCAGGACAGGGCGCTGGAGCTACGCGCTCCCCATCCAGCCCTCACTGTCCTGCCCCGGAGCAGTGCAGCACCTCCGTGGTTCCTCTCTCCCGAAAAGGAGGGTGACTCCTCTGCAGCCCCACACAGCTCTCGCTGGCACGGGCAAGAGCATCACCTGCAGGGCTGGGCAAAGCCACCTACTTGAACTGGACCAGAGAGAGGACAGGCATTTGTTTTCTCATGTGCACATGCATGTGGGTGCAGGTGTGTGTGCACGTGTGTGCAGGTGTGTGCACTTGTGTGTGCAGGGGTGTGTGTGTGTGTGCAGGGGTGTGTGCAGGTGGCTGCATGTGTGGGTGTATGTGTGTGCACGTGTGTGTGCAGGTGTGTGTACGTGTGTGCAGGTGTGTGTGCATGTGTGTGCAGGTGTGTGCACTTGGGTGTGCAGGGGTGTGCAGGTGTGTGTGTGCAGGTGGCTGCATGTGTGGGTGTATGTGTGTGCGGGTGTGTGTGCATGTGTGTGCAGGTGTGCAGGTGTGTGCATGTGTTCATGTGTGTGCACATGTGTGCATGTGTGTGTGCAGGTGTGTGCATGTGTGTGCATGTGTGTATGCAGAGGTGTGCTCAGGTGGGTACATGTGTGGGTGTATGTGTGTGCAGGTGTGTGTGCACATGTGTGGGTGTGTGTGCATGTGTGTATGCAGAGGTGTGCTCAGGTGGGTACATGTGTGGGTGTATGTGTGTGCAGGTGTGTGTGCACATGTGTGGGTGTGTGTGCATGTGTGTGCAGGTGTGCAGGTGTGTGCATGTGTTCATGTGTGTGCACATGTGTGCATGTGTGTGTGCAGGTGTGTGCATGTGTGTGCATGTGTGTATGCAGAGGTGTGCTCAGGTGGGTACATGTGTGGGTGTATGTGTGTGCAGGTGTGTGTGCACATGTGTGGGTGTGTGTGCATGTGTGTATGCAGAGGTGTGCTCAGGTGGGTACATGTGTGGGTGTATGTGTGTGCAGGTGTGTGTGCACATGTGTGGTGTGTGTGCATGTGTGTGCACATGTGTGGGTGTGTGTGCAGGTGTGTGTGCAGAGTGTGCTCAGGTGGGTGCATGTGTGGGTGTATGTATGTGCATGTGTGTGCGTGTGTGCAGGTGTGTGTGTATGTGTGTGCACATGTGTGGGTGTGTGTGTGTGTGTGTGCAGGTGTGTGCAGGTGTGGTGTGTGCAGGTGGCTGCATGTGTGGGTGTATGTGTGTGCGGGTGTGTGTGCATGTGTGTGCAGGTGTGCAGGTGTGTGCATGTGTTCATGTGTGTGCACATGTGTGCATGTGTGTGTGCAGGTGTGTGCATGTGTGTGCATGTGTGTATGCAGAGGTGTGCTCAGGTGGGTACATGTGTGGGTGTATGTGTGTGCAGGTGTGTGTGCACATGTGTGGGTGTGTGTGCATGTGTGTATGCAGAGGTGTGCTCAGGTGGGTACATGTGTGGGTGTATGTGTGTGCAGGTGTGTGTGCACATGTGTGGGTGTGTGTGCATGTGTGTGCACATGTGTGGGTGTGTGTGCAGGTGTGTGTGCAGAGGTGTGCTCAGGTGGGTGCATGTGTGGGTGTATGTATGTGCATGTGTGTGCGTGTGTGCAGGTGTGTGTGTATGTGTGTGCACATGTGTGGGTGTGTGTGGGTGTGTGTGCAGGTGTGTGCAGGTGTGGGTGTATGTGTGTGGGTGTGTGTGTGCAGGTGGGTGCATGTGTGGGTGTGTGTGCACATGTGTGGGTGTGTGTGTGCAGGTGTGTGCATGTGTGTGCACATGTGTGTGCATGTATGTGCGCAGGTGCTTGCACATGTGGTTGGTTTGCTAGTTGGTTTAGTTTGGTTTGGTCTTTGGCTGGAGTGGGGATTGGCTGGTTGGGTTTGGGAAAAGATTTTGGAGAAATGTCGGGTGCTTCTTGGCAAAACTGCATTAGGATTTGGACATAAAATGGGACAGGAAGGCAGCGATGCCGTATAAGCTGTGCTAGATTTCTGTTTGTTAAAGTGTGTTCCACACAGCTACCCCGGCTTCTTCCTATGCTCAGCGTCTGCTGGGGTGAGTGGGGAAGACAAGGAACCATCCAGTGGAGCTCCAGACAAAAAGTGCTTGAAAGGCTTTCAATTAATTTTGTTTATTTCTTAATTGCCAATTAAGGGCAAAGCACCATTCCAAGTTCTGGGGAAAATAGGAAAAAGAGGTACAGATGGAGGAGGGCTTCTTCATCTGTCTTCTCATTTGACAAGAACTTATGCCAAGAATTTCCCATATGTTACTTCCAATCCCTACGAGGACCCTCTCAGACTAGGCGTTATTACCCCATTTTAGAGATATCAAAACAGAGGAGCCCAGCTTCCCCAAATCACACAAACAGCAGGAGACTAAAATGGGATTTGAATTCAGATTTGCCCACCACCCACACTCAAGCTCTCTGCACACTGAGATGCAGGAAAGCAGACAGTGGTGTTGCCCCATCTCACAATCCAGAAGATGTCCACAATTCTCTCTTCCTACTGACCCGCATCAGTAACCCCCAGGAGGGTTTGTTAAAACAAGCATTGCTGCCCCCCCAGGAGGCTCCTCCTGGGTCTGGAATGGGGCCCAGGGATGTGCATTTCGAAAAGACCCCCGGTGGTGCTGACGCCGTTGGTTCAGGGATCACACTTTGAACATCATCACTATAGACTCTCTCCTGAGTGCTGCAGACTCCAGGAGGGTCAGGTGGCTGTTCAGTGAAGTTGCTGTGGAACCCTCTGGGGTCCCTGGACTACTGATGTCCTTCTCAGCAGGAGCGCCGCTGCCTGCCAGTGGGAGGGACTGGAGGCTCAGTGCCAGGGCTCCCAATGCACGGGAGTCCCGTAGCCTTCCCCACTTGGGCCCTAGGCCCCCTCTTAGCCTTCCCTTCCTTGCTCTTAATTAAGAGCCCTTTTCTTCCTTCCAGATGGCGAAGCCCTCTTAGAAAGGAGAGAACTGCCTCACTCTCCCTTGTTTTCCATTCTTCTCATGGAAACAGAGTGAGGATTCTGTCTTGTTTAAATAGGCTTCAGGGACTCGCTGCTGATTTTGTGCAGAGCAGATCTTTTTATACGTGGTAATGTCTTGTATTTCTGGGTTTATGTTCCCCAAAAGCATGTACACATTTTGGATAGATATGCATGTGCGTTATTCTTGAGAAACAAAGAGGAGATGGGACATAGCACCGCTATTACCGCCAGTCATAAAAATCCTCATCAGCTGTGAGTGTGCATTACGTGCTACACACATTGAGATCTGTTTCACCCCCACCCAACCCTCTGAGTTCCTCAACGTAACTCACGTGGGTCAGATACACACAGTGGACCTGGCACTATCCAAAGCCCTCTACCCGATTCATCTCATGTGATCCTCACGGCTCATCAGTGAGGCAGGTTCCGTTCTGCCTCCATTATTAAGAAAAGGAAGCTGGGCACGGAGAGGTAGAGTGGCTGCCCAAAGTCGCAGGGCTAGCAAATGGTGGGGTCTCAGAGGGGTTCCTGAGGCAGGTGCTGTTATCCCACAGTGTACTGTTGGCCCAGAAGGGGTCATCCAGGCTGTATGGGAAGTCACAGCACAGGTGCAAACCCAAAGCAGTGTGACTTTAGAACCCCTGATCTTAATCCACACATGCTGTGTGATGTCGGATCAGAGCCCCAGGCCTCTGGGCTCCTAAGCCAGGTGTCTAAGTCTCTAGAAAATACCGAGCAAGATTGTGCACCCCAGACCCCAAAGCCACCGCCAGAGCTGAGGCCTCCCGACACCCACAGCATCTTTGCTGGCCACGCTGAGCACACTGCCTCACGTGTGCAGCGTCCTTGCCCACCTGCCTTTGAACTCAGCAACCAGTCATGCTTTCCAAGGCACAAGGCAACTCAGAAGCCAGCTTGCAGCAGAGACTCCCAATTCACCACATACACAACCTGCCTCCCCAAAATCCATGCTGGCCAATGCTCTCAGCTTTACCAAAGTGAGGATTCCCTGCCCTGTGGCTCGGTGGCTCCAGGGCTCGTACACACTCCCATAGGAAGGGCGTCTCCAGCGTCTGTCAGGAAAGTGTTCCTGTTGTCTCAGGGTTGCTATGGCATTCTCTCTCATGTGAATATGCACCCGGCCTCACCACGTGGTTCCTGGTCTATGAGAGAGTTGGGGGCGAGGGCAGGGTGAGCAGGGACAGGCAGGGGCAGCTGGAGGAGCAGGGAGGGCTGTGTGTGGGAGGGGACCAGGACCCCGGCCCCCAGCCTCAGCCTCGCCTGTGGGGCGCCAGGGTCCTTTGAGACAGAGGTGGCTGAGCTGCCCCAGCAGGCCCCAGGTGCCAGTCTCCCTTCAACCCCAGGCAGGATGCTAGGCTGGGTGGAGGAGGCACCGTGGGCTTGACATGGACTTCTAGGCTCACTTCCTTCTCCACCAGCTGCTGTCTTGAGAATGCCTGTTTGTCTGAGGCCGAACAGGGTGAGATTTCTATGCATCTGCCCGTCAGAGGGCCAGTGGGGCCAGAACCCTCCTGCAGAGGCTCACCCCGGTGCTCCCAGTCTCCTCCAGTTGCTGGCTGGGCAGGGCAGGGTGCCGATTCCACCGCGTTTGTTTGTGGGTGGTGAAAGAAGACTCCCACCAAGGTGGGGTCAGAACCCCCAGGTGTGAGTCGCCCACCCTGCCTGCAGAGGGAGAGCCTCACTCCGTGAGTGTCTCCACTGGATGCTGTCAGGGGTGCGGGGGTAGGATTTTTTTTCCTGTGAGATTCCAGAAGACAGAACAAGAGCCAGTTGGTGAAAGATTCAGGAAGACAGATATTGACTCATTAAAAGGAGTCACGTTCTCACATTGAAATTGGAATCGCTTCCGCAGGAAATGGTGAGAAATCTGCCACTCAAGTGTTCCGGCAGAGCCGGGGGGCTGCCAGCCTGGGAGCTGAGGATGTGGAGGGACGCCTGCCACAGGGGCGGGCTGCTCTGAAGACCAGGAGGTCCCTCTGCACAGAGGCCCAGCTTCTCAGACGGCAGTCCCCACAGGACCTGGGCTAAACAAGGCGGCCCCACACACACCTCACTCCTGACCCGTCAGTGAGTAAGGCCACAGAGAGGCCGAGCGGAGCCCTGGCCTCAAGGAGGGCACAGTGCAGCTGGGAGAGGTGGCAGCTCGCAGGAGAAAGCTAGGAGGTGGTGGCAGCAGGGGCTATGAGCCACTTGGCACCCTGCAAGATGAAAACCACCCCCAAATAGGTGGTGGTGCTGGGGCCGAGGGCAAGGGGAGGTGGGTGGGAGGTGTCTCCAGAATCAGCCAAGAGCACGGGGTCTGCCCTGGGAGCTGGAGGGGCATCAGCGAGAAGGCAAGAAAGGCAGGCCCAGGGCGTGGCTGGCTGAGGGCGCTGGCATGAACATCTGAACCCAGCAGCGACTTGGGGAGCCCCAGGTAAGAAATCTGCCCGCCCAGCCGTGGCTTTCATGATAGGGATCCAGGGCTGACCCCTGGACAAACGCAGTTCTTGGACCTGAGAGAGCTAAAGCTCTATGGCCTCTCTCGTGGAAGGAAAGCAAAGATGCTGATGGCCTCCTCCACCTCTCCAGCTCAGGGGCACTTCACGGGCCTCTGGGGCTTACTGTTTTCTGCCTTGGACTACAATTATCTGAGCAAGCATCTGACCTCTTGAATTAGACTGCAAGTTCCTCAAGAGCAAAGTTCACCTTTCACCCGCTCCTTCCCACCCACCCTGGCCGCACTCACACTCACACGTGCACACCCACACACACCCACACACAATTCGCTGATCGACTGCTGCACAGGCAAATAAAGTGGTATGTTTTCCTAGGAACATTTTTCAGAGCTGAGGAGTGTGAGCCTAAGCCCTTAAAAGCTGGCCAGTGGCTGGCCGAGCGGGTGAAACCCCACATCCCCATTACGGAAAGTGTGGGCTCAGGACCATGAGTATTTCTGAGAAGAGGAAAACTAAAGGAAGCTGCCGTACAGGACTGAACGCCTACAAGGAGATTGGTGAATGGCAGCTGCCTCTTAGGCCTTCACCCTGCCCCACACAACCACTTTTCACGCACTTCCCACACCCGTGCGGGACATGCACCTCCCAGCGTGTCCTCCCGACCTCACCCACAGGCCTTCCCTGGCCTCCTCACGCCTGGAGGGGCAGAGGCGGCATATCTGGTCCCTGTGGGGGACCTGGCAGGTCGCATCGCCTCTGCCCCATTCCCTGTCCCTTCACCCTCTGGGACCCACTGCTGATGAGCCTCTTGGCTCCCTGGTGGTCAAGCTGATGCCTGAGACACGGATTAATTTCAAATGCATCACACTAAATAAAAGAAGCTGGACTCAGAAGACCCCATACCATGGGATTTCATACATCTGATTCCATTCACGTGATGGTCTGGAAAAGATGAAACTACTGGAACATGAAGCAGACAGCAGTTTCCAGGGGCCGGGGCTGGGGAATGGGGCATGACTGTCAAGGGACACAAGCAAACGTTTTGATGGTGGAAATATTCTACATCTTGACCATGGTGGTGATTAAATGCCTACAAATATTTGGCAAACCTCAGGCCTGCACACTTAAAAGGGGGAAGTTTACTATGTAAAGTATACATGAATAACCCTGGCTCTAGCCCATCTGCTTCCCTGCACTCTGCACTTGGGGAAAAATGTGAAATGGAGAGTCTGTCATTTCAGTAAATGACATCCTTCTTCCTGGAGTGACTTTGGGAAAGATGGAGAGTGGCAGCCTCCTATTCTCTGCTCTTTCCCAGCTTCTAATTTTCGTCCACAGCCTGGCGGCCCTCTCTCCTCTGATCTGACCAGGTCCGACTGCGGGCCTGGCCGCACACCCTCCGTCACCGCACCCATCCTCGCTGCTCCAGGCTTGTTCCCCCTGTCGGCTTTTGGACGGCTGTCACCTAGTCCTCACAGGGCTTGTGTTGGTTTGTGCTGCCTTTTTCAAAACATAAATAAGACCACATTTGTTACATGTTCACAGTCACCCAGGCACAGGTGGCATGAGGTCCGACTCCTTCTCCAGCCTGGCAGGAGCTGGCCTGCCCCCTTCCCACCCTTGCTCCTCCAGGCCCGGGGCCATTGTGCCTCTCTACAAGCCCAGGCCAGTCCCTCTGCAAGGCCTGTGCGCCGGCTCAGCCTCTGGGTGCAGATGCAGCCCAGGGGCTCACTTGTCCCGTTCCCAAAGCTAACATCATCTCCGCAAGGCCATCACAGCAGCTGCTCTTAGTTTCCTGCTTTAATTTTGCTTAATCTTATAGTTGACTCGGAGTCCATCATTTGGCGTCACAGCCTCTCTTCCCCAACAGTATGTAGGCCCACTCACAGCAGGCGTTGGTGATCGCACGAACGCCCGTGCAGCCTCAAGAAGCCCTATTGTTTTTGCCCACTCTGCAGGACTGTGCTTCTGAACTGAGTCTCCAAGACCCTTGTTGTTCAGCCTTCCTCAGGATGACGCACCTCCCAAGGAGGCCTTCTTCTTCCTCTGCTTCCTCCTCTCTTACAATCACATGCTTGCAGATACCCATTAAAAGAGACAGCCCTGGCTCCCTTCCCCTCCCCCACCACCACACCCAAATGCCCTGACAACATGCTCCTGTGCAGGTAGCCCGAGAGCTGAGCCGCAGGCACTGGACGCCTCAGGGGCACAGCCTGCTAAGGCACCACCATCCCGCCAAGCCCACTCTATCCCCCCAAAACTCGCCTCTACGTCTTCACCCTGGGGTCAACCTTCAGGGTATTTGGGGGTAAATGGCACCAGGCTAAGGAGCAAGTCGCTGTGCAGAAAACACTGCCCACCCAGCCTCCTCCCTAGGTCTGTTTCTCCCGCCGCTTGACTGACAGGCAGCAAAGCCTGCTTCTGTGGCACCCAGGGGTTCAGTCCCAGGACTCAGCCAGAGCTTCTCCTTTCTCCAGGGAGGGGAGGATACAGGGTCTGCAGAAGCAGCCGCTGAGTTTTCTGAGACTGGGACTCCTCAGTGAGATCAGTGGCTGGGTCCGCAGCCTCAAGAGTCCCGCAGCCTCGAGGGTCCCGCAGCTTCGAGGGTCCCGCAGCTTCGAGAATCCCGCAGCCTCGAGGGTCCCGCAGTCTCGAGGGTCCCGCAGCCTCGAGAGTCCCGCAGCCTCGAGGGTCCCGCAGCCTCGAGAGTCCCGCAGCCTCGAGGGTCCCGCAGCCTCGAGGGTCCCGCAGCCTCGAGGGTCCCGCAGCTTCGAGAGTCCCGCAGCTTCGAGGGTCCCACAGCTTCGAGAGTCCCGCAGCTTTGAGAATGGCATCCCAATGCCCTGGCAGGAAGGCAGGCTCTGGTCAGTGTGCAGGCCTTTGTGGGGGTCTCTGAGACAGGACAGGCCCTACATCACTTGTTCATTTATTCACTCCTTTATTAATTTACTCACAGCAAGTATTCATCTATAACACATATTTATTTACCACCTACTATTGCCAGTTTCATGACAGAGTGAAGAGAAGAAAAAACAAAATATCAAGCATCCAAAAAACACAGCCAACCTGTGCAGCTCCGGACGGTGTATCCTCCTAGAAGCAGCAGGGACCAGTATCCCACACAGCGCAACCCTCCAGCGTCCAGCTGAAGACAGAACCGCGCCTACTCCAGGGCGGGCCTTTTCCTTGCCCTCCCTGGGAGGTCTGAAAAACCAGCGGCCACTCCTGCCTGCCTCCCCTCTGCCTGAGCCTGGAGGTGAAAACTCTTAGGCCCCCTCCCTTATTTATGAAGCTGAGGTGAGGCCGCACTGGCCAGTGAGGAGGCACCCATGGTAACACCCACAGGGGCTGGACAGGCCTCTCTGCCCCCCCATCCTGGTCCCTTCACCTGGGGAGGCAGCAGCTTTCCTGCCTGTTCCTGAGTCCACTGTGGGAGCCCGGCCTGCAACTCCCTGTGCATCCACAGGTGTGGGCTGGACGGTGAATCGGGCAGGGATTTCTGGTGGTGTGGCTCTCCACAGTCTCATGCCTGGTCTTCTCCATCTCTCTCCATCCACGTGCCGGCCCAGGCCTGGGGTGATGGATCACAGGTGTGGGCTGGACGGTGAATCGGGCAGGGACTTCTGGTGGTGTGGCTCTCCACAGTCTCATGCCTGGTCTTCTCCATCTCTCTCCATCCACGTGCCAGCCTGGGCCTGGGGTGACGGGTCAGCAGGTGTCCGACATCGCGCTGTTCATTTAATGCACTGAATAAAACATTGCTCACAGATTAACTGAGCAGTTTTAAGTGAACAACCATTTTCATCTGTTTTAAATTTTCATGGGCACTTTTCTGAAGAACAAGTACATTGTTAATAATTGAGGGGAATGAGACCTTGTTAATCTCTCTGTATTTTAATAAGAGCCTACTGTGCCCTGGCCATTTATATTTAAAACAGCTTCATTTTTTTCCCTAAAGTTGTTTCCTTTTGAGGAGAGTCCTGGTGGGGCAGGTGGGGTGGGGTCATTTGAGTCTGGAAAGCACATTGGGAAGTAATTTTTGGGTTTCAGGAGGAAATCGGGGAGGACGTGGGGTCAGGATCCACGAGGGAGGCCCAAGCACACCCGGCACCAGCAGGAGCCTGGGCAGAGGGAGGAAGAAGAGTCCCCACCGTCCAATCAGCAGAAATGGAGAGACCAGAAGGGGGTGACACGCGGGGGAGAGAGAGGGAAGGAGGCCCATGCAGTGAGACCCTCCCTCTCCCACCTCAGCACCGCGAGGGGTCTCGCTGTGCTTGGAAGCTCTGATGCACCCCCAAATAAGCACCCCCAGAGCCAGAGCTATGCCCTGCCCGACACCCCATCCATCCATGCCCGCCTTGCTGAAGCCTCACACAGCCCCTCAGCACTGGCATTTTACAGCTACGGACGAGAACGAGGCCCAGGCGGTGAAGCCACTTAGGATTCTACGTTTAATGTGGAGCACAGGTCTGCACTGGTTTAAAATCTTTCCTTTAACCACCGAGCAGTGCTGGGAAGATGACCTGCCAAAGCCTGCCTGGATAGGAAGAGTCCTGTTTCCAGGGTCCGGCTCTCCCCAGGCAGGAACCTCCTGAGTCCCTCCTAGGCTCTGGAGACATTGGAGCCCCGCCTCCTGCCTCTGGCCCCACCCTGTGCAGCTCCGTCAGTTCCCTGCCTTCCCCGTCCCTGCCCAGCCCGTGCCCCTGGACCTGGCCCCCACCCTTCAGAGGCCTGGCCATGCTCCTCCGCACTCAGCGGGGTGATGAGACTCTGGCTGGCATGCAGGGCCAGGAGGCACACTGAGGCCACTGGATTTGGGGTGAGATGGTGGTGGTCAAGACGGAAAGGGATTGGTTTGGATGGCACACCTTCAGGCTGCATTGTAATCACATGCGACAAGCTGCTAGAACATGCTGAGAGGGGAGCGTAGGCAGCCCTACACCAAAGCCTTACTTGCTGGAAAAATCAGCTCTTCACATTCATGGGCGGGAAAGCAGCCACCCTGTCTGCTGGACAAGGTTAGCTGGAACCTGCCCGGCCTGGGGAAGAATAAGAGCGAGAAGAGCAGCGCTCCCCCAGGTCAGGCAGAGCTTAAGACTGTCCAGGCTGGGGTGTGCGGTGACGCCCTTACACTCCAGAGCAGAAAAGCAATGCAAGGCCTTTCACGGGCCTCACGCAAGTGCACGTGTGTTACGCATCATCTGTGGAAAGGGAAACCTCTGGACAGCACGTTTCCAGGATGCCAAAAAGCTCTCCTCTCAAGCTGCCCCAAATTTCTCCCCCGTTAAAACTGCCCAAAATGTCTAGAATTTCATCATGAAGGACTGAACGGCAAAGCATCACCAGCAAAAGAAACCCCCACAGCGAGACTGTACCTTCCACTCCTCAGCCTTGCCCACGGAGTGGCCCTCCCTGTGTGAACTTCTGCCCCCTCCTCCATCTGCTTAGGAAAGCAAAAGATCTAACAACTAGAACATAAATGCGTCTCTCAAACATCTCCAAAATAAATGCAATTGCAGCCCACACAAAATCCAGAAGAATGTACAAGCCGTCAGCACTGGATACCAGCTTGGTGACTGAATCACTTCTAACATCAGAGCTTTACTTCTGGCATTTATATAATTATGGAAAAAGAGTGCGGGTCTCCGTCCGGGCCTTGGGCTGCGTTCCCCATTCCATCAGGTCAGGCCACCTGTGAGAATAAGGACTTGCAAATCCACCCTGCTCTTAGCACAGCCGAGCGTGCATTCGGCACCGAGGAATTACTCACGTTATTCTGACAACTGTCTCTTGGTGTAACACTCTAAACTTTACTAGCTCGTTTGCACCCCACCACCATGTGTAGTAGGCCCAGCTGGCAGGCTCAGCCTCACTTCATAGAGACCAAGGATTCAGTGGCTGGTCCTTGGCCGGATCCTAGGCAAGCCTCATGCACCTGCCTCTCTGGGCAGCACTCACATCCACAGGTGGAAAGAGGCCACTCTCCTCCACACTTGCCCATGTCTGGCTGCTCTTCCTGTGTCTCATCTCACGGGAAGGAGTTTCTGCCATCCTCCTGTTATGTGTGAATTCTGTCCTGCAAAAATTCGTATGCTGAAGTCTTGACCACTAATGCCTCAAAATGTGACTTCATTGAAGACAGGACCTTAAAGAGGCCATGAAGGCAGCAGGAGGTCGTTGGAGCAGCCTCCATCCAGGATGAATGGCGTCCCCCTAATAAGAGCAGCCTGGGACACGGACTCACAGAAGGAGGGTCATGTGAGGACACAGGGAGAAGATGGCCACGTAGTCACGTGCAAGCCAAGAGGAGAGGAAGCCTCAGAAGGAACAAGCTCTGCAGACAGCTTGATCTCGGACCTCCAGCCTCAGGAGCTCCTTACACAATTCTGAGAGGTGAGCTGCCCAGCCCCTGGGAGGTTCATCCTAGGGCAACCTGAGCCAACCTGAGAAACCTCTGGTTTCCACACCGGAAGTACAAACGAAGCCCCTGCCGCCCTCCACAGGTTCCAAGCCACCGACACTCACTGGCAGCCTACCATGTCCCCAGCAGCTGTCTTCATCTTCACCACCTCCTCTCCCCTCCCTGCCAAGATCAAGCTTTCCAATCGTGTCTTTAATGCCTCCAAGAGGCCTCCTCTGACTACTTATTTTGGAGGTCCTTCACCCAGCCTCATACATTTTCATGCCTGTGCACGTGTGTACGTGTGTGTGCGTGTGTGTGAGTGTATGTGTGTGGTTGTTTGCATGTGTGTGGGGGGTTATGTACTTAGGTATCTCTTAGACCCCTCTCTGTAACATACAATCCATAAGGGCAGGGGTCATGTCCAGACTCATGAAAGGTCAAGGTTCAGTAGCACTTTCGGGACTGTTTAGTCTACGATCACGATTTTACAAACGAGAAAACCAAGGCGACAGCCTGAGGTCGTATCACTGGTCGAGGCAGAGTGAGGGTGATGGCCAGACTTTGAGTGGTCCCACAGGCCACTCATCAGCTATTTCAGGGACCCGAGAGTTCCGTGCATGGCTCAGTCTCCTGGGTCCCATAAACAGAGTCTCCAGGACATCCTCAGACATTGCTCCCCGCTCTCTTTCCAAATCCTCAGATTCATATGGCGTGCACATCCAGCCTTCTTTTCTGCAGCCTCTTACAGAGATGAGGTGTGTGCAAGAGCCAGCACTGGCGTGCACAGGCACACACGGGAGTGCCAGCAGACACGAGTTTACTTCCAGGGACACGGATGCCCCCAGAGGTGTACCTTCATGAATACATGAAAACTCACGGGAACGTGCCTCACATTTGACAGTTTACATGTAACCTTTAACTGCTCAATTCATATCCGCCTCCCCTGTTGGACTCAACAGTCCATAAGAGCACAAAAAGTATCGAGTTTGCAGTCCCCGAGTACCCTGCAGGGCCCAGTGCATAGCGGACCTTCAATAACAGGTCTTCAATAAACCTGAGTTGAATCGAGTACATACAGAGGCACGTGAGCAGACACACAGGAGTGTGCATGTGAGCACGGGTGTCTTGTGGGACACACACATGCGTGCCCACGTGGGCATGTGCACCCACTCTCTCATGTGGACACCCACGCTGCACATGGGAGGCATGGGGCACACGTGCCAGTAGCACCTTCCTCTTCACTGGTGGGGGGCAGAGGGCAAGCTCCTGCAGAGGCCCCCAGGCCACCATGGGCTGCTCCCAAAGTGTGTTCAGGCAGGGCCTGCTGTTTTTCTCCATCCTCAGGCTGGGGTGAGCTACAGAGATCACTGTAGGGGAGCTGAGCCCCTCTGGGAACTAACGGCAGTGACCTAGATGGCAATCAGTGGCGGCAATGACAAAATTGTGTCCAGTTGAAGGCCTGGCCTCAACCAACACCAAGCACCCCAGCCCATGGGGTTGTGGAGCTCTCCAGAGGTCCCCACCCCTCCTGGAATGAAGTCCACAGTGACATTAAACTGCCTGGGCTCAGAGCCCAGTCCAGGAGCCAGAGACTGAGCAAAGCACCACGGGCTGCCTCTGCCTTCCCCCCAGACGCCCTGCTGCCTGGGAGGTAAGCTAGGAGGCAGCTTCAGTGCCAGAACCTGGCACCCAGCCAGCCCACTCCAGCTTCAGCCAGAACATGGCTTCTTTGGGCTCTTCACTGCAGAGGGAGGGCTCTGCACACAACAAGGCTCTGGTTGGGACTGTGACACAGACCTGAGTGCTGAGGCTCCTGAGGCTATGACTCCTGCCCTGGGAGCTGGCACCGGGAGCCCCCATTCTGCCTAGGACTATGAGCCCCTCCCCAGGCAACGGAGCTCCCTCCTAGGTAAATGCAGAGGATGGACCCCTGGGAAAATGAAGGGAAGGAGAAAGAGCACCACAGAGGAGGTCTGCCCGCCACCCAAAGTGTAGAGAACAAAAGCAAAGCACCATCCCAGTTAACACATGCCCCCACTACACACTGAGCACCAAGGAGCCAGGCCCGTGCCCAGGGCTGGAGCGAGGACGCTACTGCCTTCACGTCTGCGCTCCAGGAGCTCACAGTTTCTCCCCCTGAAGCCCATCCCCACCCAGGCACCAAGGAACCCTGTTTCAGTCCCTAAAATCATAGTTTGTTACCCTCCTCCAAGCCTCCCAGTGGCTTCCCAGTAAGATTCAAACTCATTTCCTGGTGGCCCAGCCTCCAAGGCCTGGCTCCTGCCCGCCTCTGTCATTTCTCTCATGTCTCCTTTCTGTCCCTGAGCAGGTTCAGTTCCTCCTGGGCCTCAGCCCATCTGACTGGCATGTCCCTCTCCAGGAGCCCTGCCCTGGCATCCTGTGTAAACAGCCAGGCACACTCTGCCACTCAGCTGTGGTTTCCTTCTTCATTCTTGTTTGTTTACTAAGTCAGCTGCCAAACCAAAACAATGGGGGCTTCAATCACACGCAGGGTGCCCCTCTGAGATGAAGCTTCCAGAGGAAGGATCAGGCAGCAACATCTGCTGTTCTGCAATGTTTTCTGTTCTGCAGCCTCCACTGGTGATACCCAGGCAGATAGGGTTTGGAGTGGACCTCCAGCAAACTCTAACAGACCTGCAGCTGAGGGTCCTGATTGTTAGAAGGAAAACTAACAAACAGAAAGGACATCCACACCAAAACCCCATCTGTACGTCACCATCGCCAAAGACCAAAGGTTTTTAAAACCACAAAGATGGAGAGAAACCAGAGCAGAAAAGCTGAACATTCTAAAAATCAGAGCACCTCTTCTCCTCCAAAGGAAGGCAGCTCCTCACCAGCAACCAAACAAAGATGGATGGAGAATGACTGACAAGTTGAGAGAAGGCTTAAAATGATCAAACTTCTCTGAGCTAAAGAAGGATGTTCGAACCCATCACAAAGAAGCTTAAAACCTTGGAAAAAGATCAGATGAATGGCTAACTAGAATAACCAGTGTAGAGAAGACCTTAAATGACCTGATGGAGCTGAAAACCATGGCACGAGAACTATGTGATGCAGGCACGAGCTTCAGTAGCCGATTTGATCAAGTAGAAGAAAGGGTATCAGTGTTTGAAGACCAAATGAATGAAATGAAGCAAGAAGTTTAGAGAAAAAAGAGTAAGAAGAAATGAACCAAACCTCCAAGTAATATGAGACTATGTGAAGATGAAATCTATGTCTGATTGGTGTACCTGAAAGTGATGGGGAGAATGGAACCAAGTTGGAAAACATTCTTCAGGATATTATCCAGGAGAACTTCCCCAACCTAGTAGGGCAGGCCAACATTCAAATTCAGGAAATACCGAGAACACCAATAAAGATACTCCTCAAGAAGAGCTGCTCCAAGACACATAATTGTCAGATTCACCAAAGTAGAAATGAAGGAAAAAATGTTAAGGGCAGCCAGAGAAAAAGGTCAGGTTACCCACAAAGGGAAGCCCATCAGACTAACAGCGGATCTCTCGCCAGAAACCCTACAAGCCAGAAGAGCATGGGGGCCAATATTCAACATTCTTAAAGGAAATAATTTTCAACCCAAAATTTCATATCCAGCCAAACCAAGCTTCATAAGTGAGGGAGAAATAAAATCCTTTACAGACAAGCAAATGCTGAGAGATTTTGTCACCACCACGCCTGCCTTACAAGAGCTCCTGAAGGAAGCACTGAACATGGAAAGGAAAAATCGTTACTAGCCACTGCAAAAACATGCCAAATTGTAAAGACCATCTATGCTAGGAAGAAACTGCATCAACTAAAGAGCAAAATAACCAGCTAACATCATAATGACAGGATCAAATTCACACATAACAATATTAACCTTAAATGTAAATGGGCTAAATGGTCCAATTAAAAGACACAGACTGGCAAATTGGATAAAGAGTCAAGACCCATCATTGTGCTGTATTCAGGAGACTCATTTCATGTGCAGAGACTCACATAGGCTCAAACTAAAGGGATGGAGGAAGATCTACCAAGCAAATGGAAAACAAAAAAAGGCAGGGATTGCAATCGTACTCTCTGATAAAATAGACTTTAAACCAACAAAGATCAGAAGAGACAAGAAGAAGGTCATTACCTAATGGTAAAGGGATCAATTCAACAAGAAGAAGAGCTAACTATCCTAAATACATATGCACCCAATACAGGAGCACCCAGATTCATAAAGCAAGTCCTTAGAGACCTACAAAGAGACTTAGACTCCCACACAATAATAATGGGAGACTTTAACACCCCACTGTCAACGTTAGACAGATCCACGAGAAAGTTAACAAGGATATCCAGGAACTGAACTCAGCTCTGCACCAAGAGGACCTAATAGACATCTGTAGAACTCTCCACCCCAAATCAACGGAATATACATCCTTCTCAGCACCACATTGCACTTATTCCAAAATTGACCACATAGTTGGAAGTAAAGCTTTCCTCAGCAAATGTAAAAGAACAGAAATTATAATCAACTGTCTCTCAGACCACAGTGCAATCAAACTAGAACTCAGGATTAAGAAACTCACTCAAAACCACTCAACTACAGGGAAACTGAACAACCTGCTCCCGAATGACTACTGGGTACATAATGAAATGAAGGCAGAAATAAAGATGTTCTTTGAAACCAATGAGAACAAAGACACAACATACCAGAATCTCTGGGACACATTTAAAGCAGTGTGTAGAGGGAAATTTATAGGACTAAATGCCCACAAGAGAAAGCAGGAAAGATCTAAAATTGACACTCTTAAATCACAATTAAAAGAACTAGAGAAGCAAAAGCAAACACATTCAAAAACTAGCAGAAGGCAAGAAATAACTAAGATCAGAGCAGAAGTGAAGGAGATAGAGACACAAGAAAAACCCTTCAAAAAAATCAGTGAATCCAGGAGTTGGTTTTTTGAAAAGATCAACAAAATTGATAGACCGCTAGCAAGACTAATAAAGAAGAAAAGAGGCCGGGCGCGGTGGCTCAAGCCTGTAATCCCAGCACTTTGGGAGGCCGAGACAAGCGGATCACGAGGTCAGGAGATCGAGGCCATCCTGGCTAATACGGTGAAACCCTGTCTCTACTTAAAAATACAAAAAACTAGCCGGGCGACGAGGCGGGCACCTGTAGTCCCAGCTATTCGGGAGGCTGAGGCAGAAGAATGGCGTAAACCCGGGAGGCGGAGCTTGCAGTGAGCTGAGATCCGGCCACTGCACTCCAGCCTGGGTGGCAGAGCAAGACTCCGTCTCAAAAAAAAAAAAAAGAAGAAGAAGAAGAAAAGAGAGAAGAATCAAATAGACGCAATCAATAAAAAATGATAAAGGGGATATCACCACCGATCCCACAGAAATACAAACTATCATCAGAGAATACTATAAATACCTCTACACAAATAAACTAAAAAATCTAGAAGAAATGGATAAATTCCTGGACACATACACCCTCCCAAGACTAAACCAGGAAAAAGTTGAATCCCTGAATAGACCAATAACAGGCTCTGAAATTGAGGCAATAATTAATAGCCTACCAACCAAAAAAAAGTCCAGGACCAGACGGATTCACAGCCAAATTCTTTCAGAGATATGAGGAGGAGCTGGTACCATTCCTTCTGAAACTATTCCAATCAACAGAAAAAGAGGGTATCCTCCCTAACTCATTTTATGAGGCCAGCATCATCCTGATACCAAAGCCTGGCAGAGACACAACAAAAACAGGGAATTTTAGACCAATATCCCTGATGAACATTGATGCAGAAATTCTCAATAAAATACTGGCAAACCGAATCCAGCAGCACATCAAAAAGCTTATGCATCATGATTAAGTGGGCTTCATCCCTGGGATGCAAGGCTGGTTCAACATATGCAAATCAATAAACATAATCCATCATATAAACAGAACCAAAGACAAAAACCACATGTTTATCTCAATAGACACAGAAAAGGCCTTTGACAAAATTCAACAGCCCTTCATGCTAAAACTCTTAATAAATTAGGTATTGATGGGATGTATCTCAAAATAATAAGAACTATTTATGACAAACCCACATCCAATATTATACTGAATGGGCAAAAACTGGAAGCTTTCCCTTTGAAAACTGGCACAAGACAAGGATGCCCCCTCTCACCACTCCTATTCAACATAGTGTTGGAAGTTCTGGCCAGGGCAATCAGGCAGGAGAAAGAAATAAAGCGTATTCAATTAGGAAAAGGGGAAGTCAAATTGTCCCTGTTTGCAGATGACATGAGTGTATATTTAGAAAACCCCATCATCTCAGCCCAAAATCTCCTTAAGCTAAAGCAACTTCAGCAAAGTCTACGGATACAAAATCAATGTGCAAAAACCACAAGCATTCCTATACACCAATAACAGACAAACAGAGAGTCAAATCATGAGAGAACTCCCATTCACAGTTGATTCAAAGAGAATCAAATACCTAGGAATCCAACTTACAAGGGATGTGAAGGAAGAATCAATATCGTGAAAATGGCCATACTGCCCAAGGTAATTTATAGATTCAATGCCATCCCCATCAAGCTACCAATGACCTTCTTCACAGAATTGGAAAAAAATTACTTTAAAGTTCATATGCAACCAAAAAAGAGCTCGCATTGCCAAGACAATCCTAAACCAAAAGAACAAAGCTGGAGGCATCACGCTACCTGACTTCAAACTATGCTACAAGGCTACAGTAACCAAAACAGCATGGTACTGGTACCAAAACAGAGATATAGATCAATGGAACAGAACAGAGCCCTCAGAAATAATACCACACATCTACAACCATCTGATCTTTGACAAACCTGATAAAAACAAGAAATGGGGAAAGGAGTCTCTATTTAATAAATGGTGCTGGGAAAACTGGCTAGCTATATGTAGAAAGCTAAAACTGGATCCCTTCCTTACACTTTATACAAAAAGTAATTCAAGATGGAATAAAGACTTAAATGTTAGACCTAAAACCATAAAAACCCTAGAAGAAAACCTAGGCAATACCATTCTGGACATAGGCATGGGCAAGGACTTCATGTCTAAAACACCAAAAGCAATGGCAACAAAAGCCAAAATAGACAAATGCGATCTAATTAAACTAAAGAGTTTCTGCACAGCAAAAGAAAGTACCGAGTGAACAGGCAACCTACAGAATGGGAGAAAATTTTTGCCATCTACTGACAAAGGGTTAATATCCAGAATCTACAAAGAACTTAAACAAATTTGCGAGAAAAAATCAAACAATCAAAAAGTGGGCAAAGGATATGAACAGACACTTCTCAAAAGAAGACATTTATGCAACCAACAGACACATGAAAAAATGCTCATCATCACTCGCCGTCAGAGAAATGCAAATCAAAACCACAATGAGATGCCATCTCACACCAGTTAGAATGGCAATCATTAAAAAGTCAGGAAACAACAGGTGTTGGAGAGGATGTGGAGAAATAGGAACACTTTTACACTGTTGGTGGGACTGTAAACTAGTTCAACCATTGTGGAAAATAGTGTGGCAATTCCTCAAGGATCTAGAACTAGAAATACCATTTGACCCAGCCATCCCATTACTGGGTATATGGCCAAAGGATTATAAATCATGCTGCTATAAAGACACATGCACAGGTATGTTTATTGCAGCACTATTCACAATAGCAAAGACTTGGAACCAACCCAAATGTCCATCAATAATAGACTGGATTAAGAAAATGTGGCACACACATGGAATACTATGCAGCCAAAAAAAAGGATGAGTTCGTGTCCTTTGTGGGGACATGGATGCAGCTGGAAACCATCATTCTGAGCAAACTATCGCAAGGACAGAAAACCAAACACCGCATGTTCTCACTCATAGGCGGGAATTGAACAATGAGATCACTTGGACACAGGAAGGGGAACATCACACACCGGGTCCTGTCGTGGGGTGGGGGAAGAGGGGAGGGATAACATTAGGAGATATACCTAATGTAAATGACGAGTTAATGGGTGCAGCACACTAACATGGCACATGTATACATATGTAACAAACCTGCACGTTGTGCATATGTAACCTAGAACTTAATAAAATACAATAGTACAATAATAAAATAATAATAATAATAATAACAAACAAAAATAAAAAACAAAACAAAAACAAAAACAGAAGAAAAAAAAACCCAGGCATTTATTGCTCAGAGTTCTGGAGGCTGGGACTTCAAGGGTGGTGCCTGGTGAGGGCTCCCTTCCTAGCCTGCACATGGCCGTCTTCTCACTGTGTCCTCACAGGGTCTTACACCAGCCTTATCCGACGAGAGCCCCACCCTACGACCTCCTCAAAGACCCTGTCTCCAAACACCCCCACACAGGGGGTTATAGAGCTTTCCCATGTAAACCAGAGGGGCCACAATTCAGGCTGTAACAGTTACTCAGAGAAACTGATCCTGCACTCACTACGTGCTGGTCACTGTTCTACAGGCGGCAACATCACAATGAACAGAATCGAAAAAGGCCCCCTTAGAGACTGCACTCTGATCAGGGAGAGACAAAAACAGGTGCTGTGGACCGAAGTGTGTCTCCCAGAAGGCATACAGCAAAACCCAGTGCCTATGAGCAGCAGTGTGTCCCCCAGAGGCGTACAGCAAAATCCAATGCCCAGTGCCACGGTGTTTGGAAATGGGATCTTTGGGAGGCAATCGGGTCATCAGGGAGGAGCCGCCATGATGAGAAAGAGGAGGAAAGCGTCTCTCCGTCTGCCTGCAGCCGCCTGGGGACACGTGAGGAGACAGCCACCTGCAAAGCAGGAAGGGCCCCCCACACAGAGGCTCCGCAGCCCTGGGCCTGCAGAACCACGGACAGGCAGATCTAGGCCTCCCTGCCCGAGGTGTGCTCCTCCAGCAGCCCAAGCGGACTAACACAGCAGGGAAACAGTAGATCATGTGGTAGAGCAGTGAGTTTTTGGGAGGAACAGAGGAGACAGCAAGCAGAAACAGAGGGCCCAGGGCCAGGGAAAGGCTGGCTACCACACATGGGGCTCTCAAGGGTGGGCAGGAGGGGATGCCCACATACAGTTGGTATGGGAGAGTGGCAAGGTGGCAAGGAGTTGCTGTGTCAGAAGTTGTCTGAGGAGGAGTGGCTGTGTGACCTGAGGTGGTGAGGGGAGGGGCTGCTGTGTGACCTGAGGCTTCAAAAGGAGGAGTTGCTGTGTCACCTGAGGTTGTCAGGAGAGGGGTGGCTGTGTGACCTGAGTTGTCAGTTGAAGGGTTACTGTGTGACCTGAGGTTGTCAGAGGTCACACAGGTTACAGCCTCAGGCTGTGTCACCTGAGGTTGTCAGGAGAGGGGTGGCTGTGTGACGTGAGGTTGTCAGGGGAGGAGTTGTTGTGTCACCTGAGGTTGTCAGGAGAGGGGTGGCTGTGTGACGTGAGGTTGTCAGCGGAGGGGTGGCTGTGTGACATGAAAAGTTTACTGTGTGACCTGAGGTTGTCAGGGGAGGGGCTGCTGTGTGACCTGAGGTTGTCAGGGGAGGAGCTGCTGTGTGACCTGAGGTTGTCGGGGAGGAGCTGCTGTGTGACCTGAGGTTGTCAGGGGAGGAGCTGTTGTGTGACCTCAGGCTGTCACAAGAGGGGTGGCTTTGTCACCAGAAGCTGTCAGAGGAGGGGTTGCCTTCATGTGGGGTTGTCGTGGTGTGTGGTGCTATGTTGCCTAGGCCTGTTAGAGAGGAGAGATCTAAGAAGAACTTTGCGGTTGTTAGCATCCTGCTCACAGTCATCCCAGCTCTAGCTCCTTCTCCGTGGGTGGTGGGTGCAGGCTTTTCCTGTGCAGGTGAAATCAGGGCTGGCCACGTGACTTACTGTGGCAGTGGACTGTGCATGGAATGGACTGTCTCTCATTGAGTCAGCTCCATGAGACATACTTCAGGTGGCCGCCCCAGCCAGCTTTGCTGCCGGGACGAGGGACACATGGAGCTGAGCCCATAGCTGGACAGAGAGGGACACATCGTGTAAGGGTGAATACGGGTGTGGTTATGGCAGTATAATGTCTCTGCCATCCTGAAAGGAAGGGCGAATCTGTGGTGCAGAGGGAGGAGAAGGAGCTCCAGGCAGAAAAGACAGCAAGGGCCAAAACCATGGGACAGAAACGTGCTGTGTATGTCCAAGGGAAACACAAAGCCATGTGGCTGGAGTATAGTGGCCGAGGTTACAGGACAGGGACAGCAGACATGACCTGAGGCCAGGAAGGCCACTGCAGGATCTCAACTCTGAGAGACAGAGATGCTGCTGGGGGGTTTTGAGAAAAGACTTGCCACCTACCACATTTTAAAGATCAGTGGACAGACATAGAATTCAGCAGCACCAGCCAGGATACATTAGGAAGCACTTGGGTGAGGGTTACGGAGGCTCAATGAGGGCGGCAGCAATGGGTGAGGGTTACGGAGGCTCCATGAGGGCGGCAGCAATGGGTGAGGGTTACGGAGGCTCAATGAGGGCGGCAGCAATGGGTGAGGGTTACGGAGGCTCAATGAGGGCGGCAGCAATGGGTGAGGGTTACGGAGGCTCAATGAGGGCGGCAGCAATGGGTGAGGGTTACGGAGGCTCAGTCAGGGCGGCAGCAATGGGTGAGGGTTACGGAGGCTCAGTCAGGGCGGCAGCAATGGGTGAGGGTTACGGAGGCTCAGTCAGGGCGGCAGCAATGGGTGAGGGTTACGGAGGCTCAGTCAGGGCGGTAGTAATGGGTGAGGGTTACGGAGGCTCAGTCAGGGCGGTAGTAATGGAGGGAAAACTGGATGCTGGGAGTTTTTGCAGGAGACTTTGCTGGGATTTCTGGAAGTTGAATGAAAGACAAAGGGGACCAGAGGCAGCTCCTGTGCTTTGTAGCTTTTTTTGTTTTTATTTTTGTTTTTGAGACGGGATCTCACTCTGTTGCCTAGTCTGGAGTGCAGTGGTGTGATCTCAGCTCACTGCAGCCTCCACCTCCTGGGTTCAGAAGATTCTCCTGCCTCAGCCTCCAGAGTGGCTGGGACTACAGGCTTGTGCCACCACGCCCGGCTAATTTTTGCATTTTTAGTAGAGACAGGATTTCACCATGTTGGCCAGGCTGGTCTCTAACTCCTGACCTCGAGTTCCATCCATGTTGCTGCAAAAGGCATGATTTCAGTTTTTGCTATGCCTGAGTAGTATTCCATGCTGTGTGTGTAACACATTTTCTTTATCCAGTCTACCACTGATGGACACTTAGCTCAACTGCCCATCTTTCCTATAGTAAATGGTGCTGCAGTGAACATCCACATGCATATTCTATCTTTCTGATATAATGATTTCTTTTTCTTTGGGTGTATTCCTAGTAGGGGGATGGCTGGATGAAATGATAGTTCCAGTTTCAATTCTTTAAAAAAAAAAATCCACACAGTTTTCCATTCAGGTTATTTTTGGACTGAGCAACCAAGAGGGAGAGTGACCATCTCCTGATGGAGAAGCATCCCACGAGTGTAGACCAGGAGGGGAGTGACCATCTGAAGGAGGAGAAGCATCCCACAGGTGTACACCAGGAGGGGAGTGACCATCTGATGGAGGAGATGCCCCACTGGCACAGACCCGGAACTTGGCTTTGAACTGGCCTCTTGAGAGCCTTCACGCAGGAGGTCGACCTCTCACCAGGAAATGATCAGGAAATATCAGGGAGTGTTTTTAGGCCATTTCCTGGGCAAGGTGATAAGTGGGTTATTATTTACGTGCTATCATTTGATCACCATAACAACTTTAATGAAGGACGTATTAATTATAACCCATTTTTAGATGATGAAAGTGAGATGCAGGCCGGGCGCGGTGGCTCAAGCCTGTAATCCCAGCACTTTGGGAGGCCGAGACGGGCGGATCACGAGGTCAGAAGATCAAGACCATCCTGGCTAACATGGTGAAACCCCGTCTCTACTAAAAATACAAAAAAACTAGCCGGGCGACGTGGCGGGCGCCTGTAGTCCAGCTACTCGGGAGGCTGAGGCAGGAGAATGGCGTGAACCCGGAGGCGGAGCTTGCAGTGAGCTGAGATCCGGCCACTGCACTCCAGCCTGGGCGGCAGAGCGAGACTCCGTCTCAAAAAAAAAAAAAAAAAAGAAAGTGAGATGCAGAAAGGTAAAGCTGTCCAAGTCACAGTGAGTGGAAGAGCCTGCCCCTGGCAAGGGCGAAGAGACCCAAGGATGAGCTGGAGAGGAAGAGACACTGCCCAGACCCAGCAAAGACTCCAGAGCCACAGGGACCTAGCACTGAGACAGCGTCTGGGGTCATCTGGTGCGGAATCCACAAGGACAGACGTTCCTTCTAAACCTGGAAGCCAACCCCATGGGTAAGTGATGTCTTCTCTTCATCCCTGGCAGTTTTCCTAAAAAGCCTGGAGCTCCTCTGGTCTCGAGGGGACCAGCCCCACTTTCCTCGCCCCGCTGCAGGAAGCAGCAAGGAGAGACGTGAGGAGCCCAGCAGTGGCAATGGAGCGGAGCAGGCAGGGAAGGCCCCACCGAGGAGCAGTCAGGGTCACTACTGGAGCTGGGCAGCAAGGCCTCGCATGCCCACAGCAGCGGCCCAGGAAGTGGACAGCGCATGGGTGGAAGGGCCCCAATAAATGAGTGCTGTACTCAGTGTCAGGAACTCGCTGTAGCCATCCCGGCAGTCATGGGTGAACCCGGTGGTCAGGGCAGGCCACTCGGCTGGTGCACCTTTCCAGACAGGCCAGGGCCCCAGACGCTGCACCCTCTGAGGGTCAAGACTCAGTGTGCACAGAGTGGGACATAGCTGAAGACCCCACTGCTCTGCCTCTGCCCCATGCCAGGCCCTGGGCAAGAAGCAGTCTTCTCTCTCTCCCCCACTCCCTTTCCCCTTTTCTCCCTTTCTCCACTCCTTTCTTTCCACAGGTATTTACTGGATGCTTTCTGAGTGCTAGGTATTAGACATGTCCAAGGAGGGATGCAAAGCCCTGCAGACATGCTCTCCTCTGGTGAGACACTCCAATTCTGTCTGGGAAGACAGACATACAGACAGACATCATACAGACGGTCACAGCACACGGGTTGGAGGTGGTGCCTAGAACAGTCATCTCTGTCCTGGGGAGAAGACGATGGAGGCTTGAAGGCAGGGCTGCACCTTCTGACATGCCACATTGCCTGTACACAGGGAGCCCGGCATGTGGGGACGCAGAGCTGCCCCTCTCCTGCACCTAAGCTAGTCCTGTTTCCAGATCCAGAATTCCTCTCATTGTCAGAGCAATACCCCCAGCTTGTCCAGCTGTGCGTTCTTGGACAATGCCTTCTCCTATCAGGATCTCAGTCTGCAGCTGTCTGAATACAGGCCACAGATGAAAACGGTCCTCCACTCAGGGTTCCTCTCTGGTCTCTTCCTCCAGAGAACCCACATCCTCCTGCTGCCCCCTGGATCCCCAGGGCCACACACTAGGGCTCCCTCCTGGCTTCCCTTCCCCAAACCTCCACCCAGGCCTGCTCTGCTTCCAGGTTCCTCTCTGCCAGGGGCACAGGGTTGAGAACCCAGTACCATCTTCCACTCTTCTCTTTTTGATCCTCCCCACCACCACCTCCGCATACACACTGCCGTGGTTGCCAAAACCATATTGAATTCTTTGGGGAGGAAGGAAGGAAGGAAGGAGGAAGGAAGGAAGGAAGGAAGGAAGGAAGGAAGGGAGGGCCTCTGGATAGTGCAATGCTTGAGTAAGGCCCTGATATCAGATGGCCTGGAAACAAATATCTAATTTTTTTTTTTTTTTTTTTAGATGGAGTCTCAGTCTGTCACCCAGGCTGGAGTACGGTGGCTCAATCTCGGCTCACTGCAGCCACCAGTTCCAGTGATTCTCGCCCTCAGCCTCCCAGATCGCTGGGATTACAGGTGGGCACCGCCATGCCTGGCTAAGTTTTGTTTGTTTGTTTGTTTTAGTAGAGATGGGATTTCACCATGTTGGTTAGGCAGGTCTTGAACTCCTGATCTCAGGTGATCCACCCACCTTGGCCTCTCAAAGTGCTGGGATTACAGGCATAAGCCTCCATGCCTGGCCACAAATATCTAATTTTGGCTCTTCCACTCACTGTGACCTGGACAGCTTTACCTTTCTACATCTCACTTTCATCATCTAAAAATGGGTTATAATTAATACGTCCTTCATTAAAGTTGTTATGGTGATCAAATGATAGCACATAAATAATAACCCACTTATCACCTTGCCCAGGAAATGATCAGGAAATATCAGGGAGTGTTTTTAGGCCATTTCCAGCCAGCAAGACACACATTTGAATCCACACTCCATCAATTACTAGCTGGTGAGCTTTGAGCAAGTTGCTGGTTTTCTCTCTAAGTTTTCTCCTCTCTGAAAAGAGCCATACAAAATACATGAGAAGGTCAGCTCTCTGAGAGTGAAGGCTGTGTCTGTCCCACAAGCGGATCAAAGAAGCACTCAATGCATACTGAGTCGGAAGAGTGAACGGTGGGAATCACCGTTACCAATGTAAACTCTGCATATGGCAGGCATTTAGTGAGGACTGCCTGAGAGTATTGCTTCTCCAAAGGCCACTTGCCGGGGCCAAGGTTTCACCACACCAGACAGCTGTAAGAGAGCCTCATGACTGTTCTCCGTGCTGCCATCGCCAGGCCCTCTCCAACCTTACGCCACCAGACCCGCTTTTCAAAGCACACGTCAGTCTCCAGGTCAGAAACCCCAGCTGCTCCCCTAGAACTGCAGACCTTCTGAATCTGGCATTCGGGAGTTCCTCAAGCCCCAAGCCTAACTGCCTCTTGTAAGGACCCTTCATTCAGTTCAGCTGAACGGTCTTAGGCCACTGCCTCCTCTGGAGATACACCCTCCCCTTACTCACACACACACACCCACCCGTGCATACCCACCTCACTTCTGCCATTGGAATCCTGCACGTCCATCAATACTTCACCCAGATCCAGGCCCTCATCTTCAACCACCCTCTACACAGCGCTGCCATTGACACGTGTTTGAGTCTCCCAGCATTACGACTGATGGGGTCCTCTGGGTAGGAGCAGAAACTGCCTTTCCACAGAACCCGTTTCAGAGCCAAATAAATAGTGGGTTAAATGCATCAAGTTAAAATAACTCCCATGCCCATCTGGAAACTTTTCTTCTCGATTCAGACTGAATCCAAATATGTCATTCCTTCTGCATCCTGGTCCATGGCGCGGGTGCCCAGCTCACTTCTACTTAGAGCAGCTCTCTGAGCGCAGCTGGTCCAAGATGTTGGCCCTTTGGGACCACACACCTGCACGCTGGTGGGGCCTTCAGGATTTTAACCCACGTGGGTTGGACAGAACCTCAGGCCGGAGAGGAGATACTCCGGAAAGGGGAGCTCTCCAGCACCTCCCGAGTCCCACGGTGTGTGGCAGCTGACCCTCGGCCTGAGCGCTGGCTCTCTGGGAAGGGCTGGCCTCGCTGCCTAAGGCATTGGCTGCAGAAGAGCCCAGAAGGCAGAAGCCTCCTGACCACCCCGAGGGAGGCTTCTCCAGCTGGGCCACACCCAGCGTTCCTGAGACCAGGACACTGGCAGCCTTCCTATTGGCAGGATGGCCATGGGGATAGAACTCTTCCCAGAACTTTATTCTCCACTTCTGTCTCCAGACCTTTCCCTAGCCAGGGACTTGACTGGTGAAAGGAGGCTTTCATGGAGATGGGCAATGGATTCAGGGTGGACCGGGCCCTGCTGAGTTAGGATCACCAGGCACTCCTGTGGGAATGCAGACTCCGGGGTCCTGCCCAGACTTGTTCACCTGCTTCTGGAAGGGAGGGGGTCCAAGGGTCACGCGGCCTCCAGCTTCCAGCTGATTCCTGTATTCACTACAAAACCTGAGCCCCTCTGGGCAGCCTCAGAGACCTGGGCCCCCAACAGTTGTCACTGCGATGTGTGGTGAACTTTGAGCATTTGCTGTCCTGGGGATTTTTGTTTCGCACTTTGCCATCTCTAGAGATTCTTCATTTTTCTGATATAATTTCTACTCAGTAAGACTCTGATACACACTAACCAGTACTCAATATTTACACAAATGCTGAGATGAGAAGCAGAGTCCTATTTGGGGGTGAGAAATGGGAAATGACATACCCAAAAAATCCCTGGGTCATTCAGCACACACCCTCGCCTGGACAGAAACGTTTTTCATTTTTCAGCATTTTTCAAAGGTGCCTCACTCTTCTCTGCAACTTCTGCTGCCTCCTGGAATGCAGAGAAGAAACCAGCGTTCAGAGAAACGTGCTCACGTGCATTGACGCCTCATCCACACTACGTGCTGACCACAACCACAAAACATGGGCCTCCCCCGTCTTTTGCTGATGAAATTGAAGCTTCGGTCCATGAATGAGCACTCCCAGGTTTCACAGCAAATATCTTTCAGAACCAAGATTTGTGCCCACTCTGAGGCTGTAAAACCCACCTTCTTTTCCTCACCCTCCATCACCTCTTCCCCATCTCTCTGCTTGGGGGAGTCCTCCTCAATGCCCCCAACCCACCGAATGACAACCCTCTGAGGGCTCTGCAGACCCCCGCCGCTGGAATCATTGCCTCTCATCTCCCTCCCAGCAGTGGCCCCCACTGTTCCTCCTTAAATGAACTTAACTGCGTGTCTACCTCTGCCACCAGACAGAGTTCCTGGACTCCAGCCCTACATCTTAAACAGTGCTTTTTCCCCAGACTGAAGGAGTGGCTGGTCCATGAAAAGTGCTCAAGGACTGATGCAGACCCTACGCCCTTGGGCTTGGAGTGGAGGACAACTTTGCCAGCTTTTGCTGTGGCCTCTTCCAGCTCCTTTAACCCCGAAGAGGTAGGGCCCCAGGTCTCTGAGTTTAACCACTGTTCAGAACCTGCACCGTAGGAGCCCAGGCCTGAGGCTGCTTGATGGGAGCTCAGCTCAGTCTCTCTGCTGATGCATGTTTTCTTAGATTTCCCTCTTCTCCACAGCCGTACATAGCTTGTGAGGACCTGAATGGTCATTGAATGCCAAGAATCTAGCTTCCCCTCATTATGGATTTGATTGATTCTCAACCCTTATTGTACAAAGCAACACAGGCCATTAAATAAGCATGATTTTGGAGGTCCAGCAATTGGACTCAAAGTTGGCTCTGGAATTATACAACGTGTGCCTGAACAGCCCTCAGAGCCCCAAATTCAAGTGTGGAAGGAACAGCAATGGCATAACGTCATGGCAGTTTCTCCTCCAATGACTGGTGTGGCAGGAAGGGAGGCTGACAGGCTCACAGGACAGTCTAGGAGGCACCTGACATTTTCGGGAGATGTCTAAAGCAGGAGAAGACACAGACCTCATTAATCCCCGCAAAGGGCAGCTCAGGAAGCTGGCAGCCACCTCTCACTTCTCCTTGGCTTCCCCTGTGTCTCCTGACACTCGCTGGAGTTTCATTACCATTAACAGCTCCGCAGATTGCACCATCAGCAAAATGCCCAGATAGTGAATAAACAACTGCACAAGCAAAATCCTGGTCAGGGTCTCTTCTCTCCGCCTCCTAATGAAAGGTGCAACTCTCTAGCATTTCCACCAACTTCTGGGTGTGAGAAGCAAATTTTTCCCAAGGGCTCAGGAACAGGACCGTCTCTCAGGAACAGGACCGTCTCTCAGGAACAGGACCGTGTCTCAGAAACAGGACCGTCTCTCAGGAACAGGACCGTCTCTCAGGAACAGGACCGTCTCTCAGGAACAGGACCGTCTCCCAGAAACAGGACCGTCTCCCAGGAACGGGACCGTCTCTCAGGAACAGGACCGTCTCTCAGGAACGGGACCATCTCTCAGGAACAGGACCGTGTCTCAGAAACAGGACCGTCTCTCAGGAACAGGACCGTCTCTCAGGAACAGGACCGTCTCTCAGAAACAGGACCGTCTCCCAGGAACAGGACCGTCTCTCAGAAACAGGACCGTCTCTCAGGAACAGGACCGTTTCCCAGGAACAGGACCGTCTCTCAGGAACAGGACCATGTCTCAGGAACAGGACCGTCTCTCAGGAACAGGACCGTCTCTCAGGAACAGGACCGTCTCTCAGAAACAGGACCATGTCTCAGGAACAGGACCGTCTCTCAGGAACAGGACCGTCTCTCAGGAACAGGACCGTCTCCCAGGAACAGGACCGTCTCTCAGAAACAGGACCGTCTCTCAGGAACAGGACCGTTTCCCAGGAACAGGACCGTCTCTCAGAAACAGGACCGTCTCTCAGGAACAGGACCATGTCTCAGGAACAGGACCGTCTCTCAGGAACAGGACCGTCTCTCAGGAACAGGACCGTCTCCCAGGAACAGGACCGTCTCTCAGGAACAGGACCGTCTCTCCAGGCTAGCTGGGAGCCCATCAAACTTGGAAATAGAAGATCTGTGTTCCCTCCCAGGCTCTCATGTCTACCTGTTATATGACCTTGCAAAACTAACTTAATTCCCCTGGGTCTCAGCTACTCATGCATAAAATGGGAGCAGTAACGTATGCACTTTACAGGATGGTTATGAGGATCAAATGAGATCATCTATGTAATTAGTAAAGTGATGGCACAAAATAAGGACTCAAGAAAAGACAGCCATTGTCATTGGTGCCTGTCACATGTTTATGATTACGTTGACTCAGCCCATGTCAGGGGCATTGGGAGTTCTAGTCCATGCCCTGAAAACACAGATGAGAGAAACTGCCATTATTACTATTCTTGAGCCAGTGTCTCCCACTCCCTGAGGTCGCAAAGGCCCTTCTCAAACACCCCCATGTGTGTGTTCTCTCTGCTTCTGTTCCTATCTTTGCTGTGACTCCTCCTCCTTGGTTCTAATCCTGAATCCAGAAGCTGCCAGTGCCTGCTGAAGGCCTCTAGCACTGCCTAAAGCAATGTTTTCCCACTGCAGGGATGGGGACGTGGAAGGATGGAACATGGTGACAAAGTGATCTACAAACCAGCTGTGCCCAGATGACTGCTAGGTCTGAGTGTAATCAAGCATTCAGTGTGTCCATGTGGCCCATTCATGGAGGCCCAGAGGCCACCTGGAGGCCATAGGAACAAACGGGATCACAGCCTCAGCCCACACCAACCCCAACCAAAGCAAAGGAGCAGGGATTCACCAGCCTGGGGTCAGAAGGAAATTTGGCTGAGTCTCAAAATGAATAGGGCCCTTGCCCAGCCTACGGTGTGGATACTGCTATCAGAGGCCACCTCTGCTGGGGACTGAGTCAGTGTGGGATTGATTTTTAAAGTCTGACTCTGCTGATAGATGGTGTGATGAAATGAAAGATATAAATTGTCACCCTTTGCAATCACAGATGCTGTCGCTGCAGCTGTCAGGGACTAAGAGGGCAGGTTGGCCGCTGTCATGGGGGTACCCAACCCTGGCAGATTTCCATTTGTCTGGCCAGCATTCCAGAAGACATTTCTTACGTGCTGACCCCTCAGAGGAGGGACTGCCAGCAGTTTTACGGGGCAGTGTGATGGCCAGCAGGGGTAGCTCACGGGTGCTCTGAGCCCCTGTCCAGAACCTACCAGCCGCATGGCCTTGGGCAAGCTACTGAACCACTGTGCCATAAATCTCATCCTCAGCCTAACGACGGTGGTGCTAATGCTGCCTCATCAGGTCACTGGTTCACAGAGCAAGCGTATGCGTGTTGGCAAGAGCAAACCATCCCGACTAGCAAGCCAACCCCAATAAGGCAACTCATTATCCCACAAAACACATTGCCATAGAGAGAAAAATTCCAGGGATTTTTAACTGAATGACTCAACAACGACAGGAACACCTGGGTTCCTTTCACCCTCTCCCTCTGCCACTCTTCTGCTGTGGATCTGTGCTCATGCTGGTTTCCCCATGGTTGCAGTAAGGCAGCCTCTGTTCTGGCCTCACATCCACCTAGGACACGTGGAGAGGAGGAAGAGAGGCAACGTCCTGCTTTTGTCTCTTTTTTAAAACCTCTCTCTGAAGCCTCTCACCTCATCTCCACTTTTATCACAGTGATTAAGATTGTGTCCCATGCCGTTACGCTTATGTAAGGCAGTGGTGTACCAGAAACATGCGACCGTGATTGGCCAGTCCCGTAGGGAAGGCCAGCTTTTCTTAACACACATGGCAGTGTATCCCTGATCCAACAGGAAGAAAAGCCAACAGGCACAGTCGGCTACGGCAGGTGATGCACCGAGGACGCTGCCAGGCGTTTGATGAGCGTACATTCAACAGTAACTCTTCAATGCGACATGGTCTAACTGTAACTCCATGTTATGAACTGCTAGACTTCCAGCAGACGTGACGGTGTGGTTCACACCTCCCAGCTCACTCTTCCAGCAAATACACTTGCCTTCTGAAAACACAACACTGCCCTACAACTAAGCAAATTATTAAAGACGACTATTCAGGATTTATGTGACTTATTTCCAAAACTAAAGAAAGCTGCATTTGTGTAAGACACACAGGTTACAGATGTATTTAACAGAATATGAATATGGAAGCACATTTAGATAGAAATCATACCAATTTTCAACTTTTGCCCTTTGCAGTAGATGAAAAGAATTTCTACTTTCGGGGTTGCGGAGAGCCCTCCTTTCTGACTCATTGTGGGTCTTCACCGGCTCCCGCGTCCTCTGGCTTCGCTGCAGTGCCTCCTCTACACGCAACTGCTTCCATCAGCGCCCTCGGGCCGGTTTCCATCGGCCCTAATCAAAGAGGCAGCCTGGCCAGCACGCACAGGACAGCTGCCTCCCAGCGGAGGGCTTTCTTCTCCCAGTTCCATTCTGCTAGCCTCCTCAAATCTTTTTGAATAGGGGTAAGTGCCCATACCTGAAAAATATAGATTCTGTCCCCCGACCCCATTCAACTCTCTGAGAAGTCAAGGCAGCTTTCTCAGACACACAGGCAGATACACAGGCAGAAGGAAGAAGGACAGAGCCCATGGTTGCAGAGTCTCTGTGGCTGTCCCCTCGCATCTGTGGTAGGCAGTGATGACAAGGTGGGGGTCAAGGCCAGGCTGTAACACTGAAGCAGGATCCTCCAGAGGTAAGGCCAGCATCCTCCCCAACCCCAGGCTCAGGCCTCAGGGACAGACATCGGGGAGCCGGCAGCAACCGCAGAGGGTGGAAAGGACCCTTCTTGGCAGCACGGTGCCCTTCTCACACCTGCACACAGAGGTGCACGGATGGAAGAGGTAGACGGTGATAGCATCTCCTGTCCCACAGCCTCCGCAGCAGCTGTGCAGGTCCCTCTGCAACCCCTCACCACCACCCCTCAGCCAGGGTCTCAGAAGCCACTTTGAGAATCAGGCTTGTTAAGCCAGGAGGTTAGATTTTATAAACCTTCTTAACACAGTTTTTAACTGCATGCAGGCTCAGATTACATCAATTAGTTTTCATAATGGATGTATCCGTTCTCTTTCACAGAGGAGAAAATAACCCAGGTCCCCAAGGAGGCACAAAGGGAGAGGGAGGAACTTGTGCTCAGTCAGAGATTGAAAACACCATAAACTCCAAGTTTCAGGGGTCGTTTAGTCCAGGCCTCCACTGCCTTTAACCTGTACTGTTCTTACCATTTCTAGACAGACCAACCGCCCTTCCATTTGAGACCCCCTTCTCCGCAGTAAAATGCACCAGTGGGAAGCGATTCTTGACATTTGGGCTTTTCTTAAGGGGTACAACCTAAATCTATCACTAAAAAACATTTTCATGGCTGTATTTCAGCAGGGAGGTGACACCAACTATTACTCGATACTGAAGACTTAAAAGCTGGGCTAAACTCCTGTGTGAAAGCCCCAGCACTAAATAACAAAAGGAAACTATTCCCACAGCCATCTCTGCTCTAAGAGGCCTTTTTCTTATCCAAAAGGTTTCAGAAAACCCTATCTCCCACACCATTGTCTCCCTCTGTTTCTAGGTAGGAGGGAAATAAAGAGATCACTGTGGGGAAGGGAGACTCAGGCACAGAAATAACTGAATGTGTTTTGCTGGTGGACTGGGAGCAAGATCTACCTCCAGCACACAGCCTTCCTCCTACACCAGCCTAAGGGCCAGAAGAAGCAGCTCCATGGGCAGAGATGATCCCTTATGAGGGCTTAACCTGAGGGAGAAGTAACCAGAAGTAAGTGGGAGGCAACCCCTTGCTGCCCCTAATGGCTCCAGTTCTTTAACGCTGGGCCTAGAGCCATGCCACAGGGCACCTCCTTCTGAGAAGGGAGAAGTCTTAGCCCTGTGAGGAGCTTGCTTAATCAGTGTGAAGTGCCTTCCCCTTTCTCCCCTCTCCAGTCCTTTCCTTCTTCATCTACACTCAGCACCTTCCTCCCAGACTAAATTCCAAGTCCCTGGCTTGGCGTGGCACCATGGAACCACCTGGACCACCACAGTGGCTTGTCTTCAGAATCTCCTTCACATTTGTTTCTTCCCCTTTCTTCCTCCCTGGCTCCTCATCTCTGGCTTCCTCTCCGTCCTCCTCCTCTCTGTCCTGTTCCCTTGCCACTCCCTCCCTCTTCTCTTTGCAAAGATTGCACCCCCCTTTTGGCTCATGCTACCTCTTCTGCTTGAAATTTCACCCATTTGTCACCAAATTGTGCCCAGTCATAATTAAAGCCCATTTCAAACCTCAGCCCCCCAACTCTTTACAGCTCTTTTCCTTCTCTGTCTTCTGAACACATGTGCTAGCGATTGTGTTTTTTGATAGCAGAGTCCTAGAAATTCCAGCGTTTGTGCCTGACCTCCCCGCGTGTAAACTCCTTAGGGACAAGGTCCATGTTCGCTGCTCCCCTCCTTGGCACCGGATGTCTGCGGAGCACAGCGTGAGAGCCCGGCCCTGGTGGAACCCACTGTTCCCTGACCGGTTTCAGCAGCTTCTCCGCTGGACAGCTCCCTGCCCCTTGCCAATTCTGCTGTTCGGGGTAATTCCTCAGAACTGCCCATCTCCACTCTGAGAGGAGAGACGTGTCATCAAAAACACGGGGATCAAAGTCTCCCCGTCCCTGGAGTCATAGCGGGTCAATTTAACTTATTTTTCCACAAGCCTGTCAACCTTTTCACTGAGCTGGTTCTCCTCTACCTACCTATCATCTCTCCCTACCAAAGAAGATAAAAGATCAAATATGTTAAAATAATGAAGAGAAGAAGCTCCCTTTTCCCCAAAGGTTTCCAGGGACCATAATCTCAGAATGAGTAAAATCTTCAGAAATCTTTTAATCCCAAATCCGTGACGTATGGATGAGAAAGCTGAGGCCAAAAAGGCAAAGTGACTGACCTGAGATCCCACCACAGCGGCCAGAGCTGGTGCTGAGGCCTGCACAGCTCACCCCTGCCTCCTCCGGTGGGGCGTCTTGCCCCACAGAAGCCATCCCACCTGGCTTCACCCTGGGCCTCCTTCCCTCTCGCTCACAGCCACCTGATAAGCACAAGATCTCGTCTTCTGCTAAGCGTGTGACTGGCAGCAAGCAGCTCAGAGTGACTCCTTCTTGGTAAGCCTGGATTCTGCCAAGGAATGTGCACAACCAAAGGAACAGAGCATTGTGCTGCAAGCCCAGCCCTGGCGTCTGTCCCACAGGGAGGTGTCCCTGAGCAGGAGTCTCCTTGGGATCCATTTAATCACAGCACAGAGTTAATGGCACTGAGGCGGCCATCGCTCCTTCTCCAGTGAACGGAGATGGAGGTGGCTGGTTATAATTTCCTGAGCGCTGAGGGTTCTAGGAGGCCTCAACCTCATGGGGAAGAAGGTCTCTTTGGCAAAGAGTCCTTTGCAGTCAAGGGAATGCATTAAGCTGCCTCCACAGGGCGCAGAGGGGAGGCGGACCATGCTTACTTCAGCAAGATGCCAACAGTGAGTGGAGGCGCCACAGCCTCTCCTCACCAACCCGAAGTCACCATTCAGACCATCCCTCTACCACACTACATTCTAGCTCCTGTCCTGACCCTGGGGAGACTCTGCACTGAACCCCTCTCAGGGCAGTGGAACATGTCTCCCCATCGCAGAAGAAATGGCTCACAAGGGTGCCCAGAGAGCAGCCGACATGACTCCAAAGCTGAGTCCACAAGGAAGGTGGAACCACCACTTCCCAGCCATAGACTGGTCATGCCCCTGCCTCCTCACTCCGGCGTCTTCGTGTACCCCATTCCACGTGCAAAAACCCCACCAGCTGTCATTCACTTGGGTGGAGAAGGGTACAAGCTTCACACAGAACAAAAGGGTGTTACCCCCAGTCTCCCAGAGAAGCCACCTGCGGTTTGGTGGAGGGCTACGAGCAGGGGAAGGGGCAATAGTGGTGGCCTGAATTCCTGGGTGATCCTGTAAACAGCATCTTCTTAATGGGATCCAGCAAGTGGTGAGGGTGGGAGTGAGGTGGCGAAGCTTGCGTCATGCCCTGGGGAAACGCGAGGCCATTCATGCTTCAAAGTGGGACTCCCCTGAGGCCTCAGGAATGTGTCTTTAGCACAGGGTCAGGGAGGCATGGACAGAAACAGCAGAAAGCAACGGAACCTAGAAGCAGGTGGCTAGCTCAAATCCTAGCCCCTCCACTGATTGACAGTGTGACTTGGGACAAGTCAGTTAACCTCTCTGAGCCTCAGTTGCCGCATCTGTAAAATAGGAACAAACTGCGTGGAGTTCGTCAAACGCATCAAGATGAAATAGCTTGTTTCAAACCTGTGCCTGGCTCCAAGCACGCGCCCGCCACGCATGAGGCCTCCTTCCTCTCAGCGGAGAAGGCTCCTACACCGTGGTTTTTCCTGGCCGGCTCCAGGCTTCTGCAGCTTACTGACAACTGGCCGCCAAGGAGCACTTTCCATGCAACTTCTCTGACCCAAGCCAACAGAGCCGAGCTGAGGGTAAGTTGTGGGCACTGCAGTTGCTTCTTGCTCACCGTCCTCGTGCCCAGAGCTCCCTCCTTGTCTGAAGCTGAGGAGGGGTCTCCCAGCCAGGGCCCAAGTCACCTCTTATCCCAGATTCTTTAAGATAAGCGCTCACAGGAGGGCCTCGAGGGCCAGAGGACATGGTGCCTGGACAGTCTGCCTTCCTTTCTGGGTCCTCTCTCCTCATCCTCCACACCAAGCCAGAGCTAGAACAGAGACCTGAGTGGGCCTCTGTGGTGGATCCAGGGCTCTCACATCAGGGAGGGAAGGGCCTTACCTGGCAGTCCCAGCCTTCATTTCTGAACACCTGCCCAGTCACTTCAGACACATACAAACTCTGAACCCCAGCCAGCCAGCAGGCCACGTGCCCCAGGCTCCTCCAGGCCTCTGTGTCTCTGCCCAGGCTGCAACCTCGGCCTGGGGAGTTGGATCTGTGGGCTCCTCAGGAGAGCTCCAGACAGTGCTCCTGCTGCTGCCCAGCATAGACCAGGCCCGGGACTGGCCCCAGCTGCCCGGGGAGCCAAAGCTACCGACCTGAAAGAAGCTGGCAGATGGCAGGTGGCAGAAATGTGTATCCAGAACCCACGTCCTCTGGGTAACAAGAATCACCTCCACTCCCCTGACTCTCCTCCATGAGCATGTGACACAGCCTCCAAGGCAACAGTTAGAGAAATAGCAGTCCCATCACTGACTCATTCAAGAGAACTGTGGTGGGTTCCAACCCCATTATCAGCACACTGGGGAGTCCAGGGACACAAAGTGAAGGGATCCAGGTCTTGTGAGAGACAGAGATGCACACCCAGCCCAGCGTGCACAGGCGTGAGGTAGCTGCAGGATGCAATGGGGATATGGGTGTGGTGCTTGGTGACTGGGACGGAGGGAAAAGAGAGAGGGTGAGGGATAGTTTCCTGGAGGAGAGGATACTGAGCCAAGCCTTCAAGGATGCCTAGGAGTTCGTCAGAAGCAGAAGGTGAGGGCGGGGGCATCCCAAAGAGAAGGAAAACAGGAAGGCAAGAAGCAGCCCAGTTTGTGGATGTCACTGGGTAGCCCTCCTTTGCTAGAAGATGTGTCTGAGGAGGCCCCCTATTGCTGGGGGCATGGAGCCAGGCTACTAGGGCTTTGCAAGCCACTTTTCAGAAAAGGGACTTTTGCCTGTAGGTGATAGAAAGCTATTGAAGCTTTTACGCAGGGAAGTGACCAGTTGAGATCTGCATTTTAGGTAAATTACTTTGGCAATAGAGGCAAGATAAATTGTTGATTGATTATCCACACAAGGCCAAAACTTTGGGGTGCACTAGCTTGCACTAGTGATGAATGCCAGGAGGGGAAAAAAAAAGAAAAAAGAAATTCAGGCTTCTAACCCACTGCTCCTAGGCACTAGCCCTATGAAACGTGGGTGGCTGTGGGTAGCTACATGCTGGATGAGGGGAGAAGCCAGCTTCCCAAGCCCTCCAGATCACCCAGACCGAGCCCTGCGGAATGCAGCTCAGGGCCGCCCTGTGCTCTGATGGTCTGTTCACAAGCAGTTACTCTGCTACAGAAACTTGCATGGGTTTGGGTAGGTGAAGGGACTCAGCTCTGCTCTGATCCCTCCCATCCCTCCTAGTGGAGTGGGGTCTGGGCTCTGAGACTGGACTCTTGCAGGACCAACTCTGGGTCCAGAGCCCTCAGGATGCCTCACGGTTGGACAAAGGATGCCTTGGTGGAGACTTATCCAAACAGACAAAGCTCAGGTTCTCCAGCACCACCTAACATCTCATGTCTCCCAACAAACTGTTCTGTTTACAAAAACAGAAGGTCTCAGAGCTGCAGTCCACATGGGCCTCTCAGTTGATGACAGACATCCCCAGCACGATGCAGAGGCAGGGAACAGGAAGAGAGCATCTCCGTCTTATGAAGTGGCCCCCTCTCCTCCTGTACTTCTGTCCCTAGAGAGAGGTCAGACGGCCACAGAGCCCAGGGATAACAGGGCCGTCGCTCAGGGAAGGGATTGCATGGTTTTCCTTTTCCTCTTTGTACCTCTGCGGTTTTACTTTGTAACCATTTGGCTGGGTGCGGAGAGGGGGGGACTATCTATGAAGTGATACTATGCTCTTCCTAAATAGTGCTTTAAGGTTTATTTTAATTCCTCTTACCTAGAAAGTGTTTTCCCAGGTCCAGGCTTGAGGCTTCCCTCTATAATAAAAAGCCTCCTACTCCATCCCTCTGGAAGACAAGGCTCCCAGCACAGAGGAGACCCCATCATGGCTGGAGCACTCTTCACACTCAGTCGCACGCATAGCTCCCCTCACCACCTACTCAACACCCAGCTTCCTTCTCTCCCACAACCAGAATCACAACCTTCCAAGCCTGCTAATGATGTCCTCAAAATGTCCACCATATGGCATGTCCAGGGTCCTACCTGCACTTGCCAAACTAGCCAGAGCTCAGCCAGAGAGGAAGCCTGACTTCAGCACCCTACCCAGGCTGTCCAGTGGGACTGGCAGGCAGGCTGTGGGGACCTCACCCCCACTCCACCTGCCCGGTGCTGCTGTCCATCCCTCATCCAGCCACAGGGCTGCTCCCAGGGTATGCCTCACCTCTTCGGCCCTGAGACACTGGGACTGTGGGCTCCTTTCTAGCCTTCTGGCTCATCTCAAACAGGGCTCCATATGGGAATTTTCCAGAGACACCGGGAGGCCACCTGCTCACCACCATTGCAGGAGAGAGGACAGGGGCTCCAGAAAGGGTTTGGGGGAGGGAAGGGACACAGGAGGAGGAATCCTGGGGCCTGAAGTCGCTGCCTGTGCTCCATTTCCGATGAACATTTCCAATGCCAGCCTGCACGGTGCCTGAAATTCTCCCCATCCACACCACTCCCATCCAGAGTCCAAATGACGAAGTTCTGCTTAAAACGCAAATTGTTTTCCCAGATGAGAAAACACATTAATAATCACACTAAATATTCATATAACACTTTATACCATATCTCATTTCCTTCTTGAAACAGCCGCATGAGGCAGCACAGGGTTACTCCTCCCTGCAGATGAGACGCTGAAGCTGAGTGAAGCTGCCCTGGCGACACTGCAGCGCCTGCGCGGACGGGAGGCGGGTGCCCCGGGTTTGGGCGCTGACTCTGTGGCTTCCTCGCAGAATGAGTGCAGACCTGTATCATTTCAACCCTGTGTGTTTCGGCCACCTGAGGCCAGATCTCTATTAAGAGACAGATGCGATTTCTGATTCCGGAAGAATTTGGAGAAGAATGATGGAGCTAGGATGCTGCCTGAGCTCTGTGCAAGGTGTGGGGCAGCACGGGGAGGGTGGAGCAGCCTAGTGGGACAGCCGGCAGCCCTCAGCACAACAGCATTTGGTCGAGGCCCTGCTGTCCCTTGAGAAGTTAGATCACATGCCTTCTGAGGTTATAGCATCCAAGAATGGTGGAAATCAAGCAGAACATTGGTGTGGTTTGAGTAATTTTTGTCACTTTCCACAAAATCCTGCAAGGGGGCGATGGGCTTCCACTAGGGCTAGCTCCTCTGCAAACAGAGGGGGAAGGAAATACTACATTTTCTAACTCAGGTCTTGTGTAAGTTAAATGAGCATTTTTACAAAGCTAAAAAATTGCCAAATATGCCCTAAAGCTAAACAACAGCCAAAGTGAAACAGTTCTAAATGAGGGCTGTGGAGCAGGAACCCCAGCAGAAGTTAAAACTGTGACCCAAGACTTTACCAAGCATCTTGTAAGAACTTGGTGCAGACAATGCAAGTCAATGCACCAGCAAGGATCAGGTGAAGAGTGTTATCATAGTCACCATTAACTTGACAGCTAAGGGGATGGACCGAGTGGCAGAGGCCAGTGAGCAAAACGGATGAATATTCGGGCCTAAAAACTGCATCTGGACACAAAGAAATGAGGCTGTGGTTATTTGCATGTACGACGATCAGAAGGAAATAGGCTATATGCCCATTGGAGTGTTGAAGGAACCGTTAATGCAAATCTAAAGAAATCTCAGTCCCAGTCTGAGACTACAAAAGCCTGAAAATATGCTGGATTCCCTGGTCCCACATCCCACACTGCCGGGTGTCAAAATCGTGCATCCTCTGGGAAGGACTAGCTCCCTAGTGCCCACATCAGAGGTGGCAATGGAGGATGATTGACAAGGAGGGCCCTTCTGAAGGCGGAGCCAAAAGCCATGAAGACACGGTTCAAGGAGATGCCCCTGGAGACAGTGGGTGGGGGCCACATGGACAGCCAAGGAATCCAGTCTGCTGCTGGATGGAGAGGCCTTTTCACTCCTGTCAAGTAGGGCGGGTCCATCACTGTAAACCAGTGATCGCTGTGTTACTCTTTCCTCCCTTTTCTGAATGGAAGATTGACATTTTAAAAATTCTGGTTGTTTTATCTTTCCTCTCAATGAGAAAAAATAGGATATAGGTTGGGGAAAAAATGGCCTGTCTTTTAGTTCATAGGTCATCAGCCATAAAAAGCCACATGTGGGACTGATGGAGTGGACCGTCCACACACAAGCTAGGTGCAGAAACTGGGTGTGATTTGGGAGTGGTGGCCTGGGAATGAGAATGTGCTCTATGTGGAAGAGCAATGTCTGTGGAAAGTGGAGAAAACCACAGTGGCAGATGCAGCAGACATTGCTAGGGGCCTTTCCCATATTCATTCTTCGTTGGTAGCATATCCTTATTTGATTAAGGGTAGCAATGTGCTGTCAAAAAACTACATTTCCCAGCTTCCCTTGCTGGTAGTTGTGGCCATGTGACTAAATGCTGACCAATGAAATGCAGACAGAAGATTATGTGTGATCTTTGTAGTGAAATGCCTTTTTTCCTCCTTTTGTCTTTCCCCAGTTTCTACCTAGAATATGAACATGACAGGTGGAGCTGCACTCACTGTCACTGTCTTAGTCCATGAGAAAACCTGAAAATGAAAATAACGTGACAAGAACACAGAACATAAATATCAGTGAGGCTGCCACGTTACCCACCATGTTTGCTCACTGCCAGATTTCTATTACAGGATGGGTGAAAAACAAACCTTCTGTTGTGTTTAAGCTATTGATCTTCTATATCCTCTTCTTTAGCTGGAAGTAGAACATAATTCTTACCTGATTCAAGCTCATCACCTACTCTCTTGGTGTCCATTTTAGCATCTGTAAAATGGGGATTAAAAAACCCTATATCCAAGACTTCTTTGTGAGAATTTAAATGACATAATATATTTTAAAAGTCCACCTCCAAACCTGTCACATAATAATTGCTGAATAAATAGAAACTATTCCTGCATTTACTACTATTACTGGTAGCATTATTATTATTATATCATCACTAATGACTAGGTCAAGCCAAGATCAAAACATAAGTATTCTAACAGCCAAATCTTTGCTTTATGCAGTTTGTAATCTTACTAATTCTCAACACCTTACCCTGAGCTACAGATAGACTCAAAGCACCAGAATAAAGGACAGAAATATTTGAGTAGCAGATCAGGAAGGTTTGCTTCAAGCAGCAGGCAGAGGTTAGAGCATGGTCAGCCTGCGTTTTCTGTAAAGAGCCTTACAGTAAACATTCTTGCTTTTCAGGCCATATGGGTTCTGTTGCCATCATAGCATGAAGGCAGCCATGGGCGATGTGTAAATGCAGGAACATGGCTATATTCCAATAAAACTTTATTTACCAAAAAGGCAACAGGCTGACTTTGGCCAGCAGGGCCTAGTTTGCCAATCCCCCACAGGGATGCCCTGTGAGAAAAGACGAAAAACAGACATAGAGGAGGCCCTAGTTCTATAACAATCTGTCCCAAGGCCCGGAGAAGGTCACAGAGGCCCCTGTGCCCCCTCCAGCTTGTCCCCCAGCACTCAGCACCTCAACACCCCGCTCTTCCTGGGCTCAGAACAAGGCGTGTGCAGCTGCACACCCCCTGCTTGAGCGTTTCCTCCTCACCCCCACTCCATCTCACTGGACTGACTCCTACTCATCCTGCAATTCCCAGCCTAGATGCTTAACTCTCCCACCCTTCAGAAAACCTTCCCGGCCCCAAGCCCAGGGCGCTGTGCTGTATCGCCCAGTCATCTCCTTTGTCACACTCGGCTCAGGCACAGACTCCGTGCTCACGCGCTAGGAGGATACTGCAGGGGCTCACGCTGCTTGCTCGGGGGTCATCAGAGAAGGAAGTTTCAAGCTGGAGGTCAGACACAGGGGGAGCTTGGCAGAATGCGAGGAGAAAGGAGCGGGAGTTTGGGGTCCCAGGGCCAGGCAGAGGCATGCAGGTCAGCTGTGAGCACCTCCTCCTCACCTCCCCTCTGCCCCAGGGAGCAGCCCAGTCCCACTCCCTGTAGGCGCTCTGCCAGGGGCCGCATCACCAGCAGGTTGTTAACCTTGGTAATGAAAAGCAACAACTTTATGGGCACCAGAAATTGGCTAAGCTCATCAATTTTATTCATAATAGAAAATTAATGCTTGAAGGCAGGGCACAGTGGTTCATGCCTGTAATGTCAGCCCTTTGGCAGGCAAATGGCTTGGGGTCAGGAGTTCAAGACCAGCCTGACCAACATAGTGAGGTTCCATCTCTGCAAAATAAACATACAAAATATCAGCCAGACATAGTGGTGCGCACCTGTAGTCCCAGCTACTCAGGAGGCTGAGGCATGAGAATTGCTTGAGCCTGGGAGGTGGAGGTTGCAGTGAGCCGAGATTGTGCCATTGCACTCCAGCCTGGGCAAAAAGAGCAAAACTCCATCTCAAAAAAAAACAAAAAAGGAAATTAATGCTTGGAAAGAGTAAGCCAGCAGCAGTAAGGACCTCTGGTTTCACATTGTTCTGTGAGGAAAATGCGCTCGGGGAGAAGAAAAGACGCACACACAATACCCTTAAGGATGAACAAGCTTTCTCTCACGTAAATGGTAATGCAGATAGAATACGCAAATGATATAATACGCAAATTACAATGGGAAAGGGAGAGGGGAACAGACCATATCTATATATTTACACTCAGCAGACTATGGAGGATTCGCCTCCAGACTGGGAAGCAGCAGCCTGGGTTCTGGAGTCGGACACTCGTTTGTGCACAGGTGAGGAGAGGGCGCAGGAAGCTTCAGTGGGTCTGGGACCCGAGCTCTGTTGTTACTTGTTACAAGTTGTTTGTCATGAAGCCCAGTCATGAGGGCGCTTCGTGACGGGGCTTAAGGAACACAAAAAGGTCAACTTGTTTTTGCGATTGTCTGTTGTTTTTCAATAACTAACGGATAGGAATAGATTGAACTAGAGATTTATCTGAAGCAGTGCTGGAAGAACTCCTGAAGGGGTTCACACAACCTGTTCCAGGACTTGGTGACCATTGTTGGTGCCACATTCAACTGAGTCCAAATTTAATATTTAACTTCTCCTCCACACAGATATGAGCTGTGAGGAGCAGAGTTTCCTGACATTGAGGGTTATTTTCCCCTTTATTACCCTGCAGCAGAAGTACTGTCTTCTTTTTATGGGGGTGTTCTTTGTTTTCCAGTTCCAGGAATTCCATCTGTACTAGGGGGAGGTGGGGAGGACAGTCTACCTCCATCCTTTCCCTCCCCACATGTCACTGGACTGAAGAGGGTGTGGGTGCAGCCCAAGGCAGGCAGCTTTTCCTCCTCTGGCCCTAACCCACCAGACAGCATCTGGTTCTCAAAGCAGAGCTTTGGGGAGTGGGGTGGGGGAGAAAATAGAAATGGAGAACAGAAGAAAAGGAGGAGAGAAGGAGGGAGGGAGAGGGGAGAAACTGCAGCACTAACTGGCATTGACCGAGAGCCAAGCATGAGCTAAGCACATTATGGGCTTTACCTCTTTAATCTCATTTAACTTTCACAAGAATCCTCTGAAATTGGAATGATTTTCTGTGCTCTCGAGATGAGGAAACTGTGTCTCAGGGAAAGTAAGTAAGCTCTCGGCGCCTGTTACTCAAACCTGGGCCTTGAGACCCATGCCCCTGCTGCCCAGGGCAGCCCCCTCCGTGGTGCCCACCGTGGCCACCGCCTCTGCAGCCCCTTGCTCATTCCTGTTCTGCAGCCCCGTGCTAAGGCTGCATTCTGGCATCCAGGCTCCATCTGGAGCTGCCATGATTCCAGGGCGGCTCATGACTGTGTAACCAAGGGGAAGGCAGGCGTCGCCAAACAGGACCAAGGACAGCCTGCAGGGTGTGAAACCTCCACACAGATGCCCCACGCTCCTCGGAGGAATGGGGAAGCCATGGGGCCTCCCGTGGAGAAGCACACCCCATCTGCACTGTAGGAGGAAGCATTTTGGTTAAGAAACAGTGCCTTATGCTCTTCACACAAATTCACCCAGACTCAGGAGTCAACAGCTGCTTGACTTTCCCGAAAACGGCGGGTGCCAGCCTTCTCCAGGAGCACATGAAGTGGCCAGCCATGGCTGCCTCTGCCGAGAGGAAAATATGCTTGAAACTGAATTGCTTCCAGAAAGGAACTGTAACAAATTGTAACAAATATTTTAGTTTGACCCTCCTGCTTGCTGTGTAGAAGGAACACTTGGTGAATTTTGGCTAGATATGGGGCCACTGGGGCAATGTGGGTTGGGTTAAGAGTGAGTGTGAGCTTCCGCGTAGGACAGACCAGGCTCAGATCCCTACCCTGACCTTCACTGTGCTTACTTCAGATAAGTTATTCAACCTCTGGGTGAGGCTCCACGCCCGTCAGGTGTAGTAACAACAGCCCTGACACGTCACTGTCAGGACGGAAGAGGTGGCACATGGGTGGAACTAATCACTTGGTAAACTCCTATATGTATGGGCAGTTACGGTGCAGAGAGAACGCAGGCCTGATACTGGGAGGGCAGGTCAGGGGTTGTTCGTTGCTGGGACAATTCTCAACATGAGTTTTTCCCTACAAGCACCCTACTTCGCCTATCACTGAGACATAATTGAAATATGGCTTCTCCCAACATTCAGGAAATCAGGGTCTAGAGAAGTCCTACTGTTAGGCGTAGTATCACACACACACAGAGTGTCATACAGCAGCTTCCGTTTCCCTCCACGCCACCATCCCTCCTGCCCCCGCAGACCCAGCACACCGTGCCTGGAAACAGGAGAGCTTCACAGGGCACTTACGGAATCCACCAAGCATCTCCTCCCAAGGGCCACTAGGATCAGCCTGCAGACATGGGAAAGCACCGACGACCTTGTTTGCTGTGACGTTTCAGGGCATCACTCCTGTTCTCCTAGAGCATTTCTCTTTTGTAAGTGAACTGACATAGTGCTTGAATCCAGAAGGAGGGATCCTGGACTCCCCCATAAGCTCCCAGGAACTTAAGAAATCAGCTGACAATTTCCTGTTGTCAAATTGTTCTAGCAGCAGGAATGCATCCAGCATAGACTCTCTCCGGTGTGAACTGGCCTGAAAGCTTTTACACCACCCTTTTGCAAGGAAGATGAGAAGCTTCACCGTGAAACTGTGTGCACAGCCCATGCATGACACAGATCCAGGTGTATGCTCACGGTGATAGGAAAGTGCATCCGGAGGCTGCGCACCTTCGGCAAGAGGTCTATGAGAAAAGATTATCCAGAGGGCGTCGCTTCCGTTCCAACTCATCCCAGGCAGACGTGATTCCCACCTTGCATTCAGGGCCACAAAGGAACGGCCTTGCAAATATGCAGCACAGAAGAGCATCTTTTTTTTTTTTTTTTTTTTTTGAGACGGAGTCTGGCTCTGCCGCCCAGGCTGGAGTGCAGTGGCAGGATCTCAGCTCACTGCAAGCTCCACCTCCCGGGTTCACGCCATTCTCCTGCCTCAGCCTCCCGAGTAGCTGGGACTACAGGTGCTCGCCACCTCGCCCGGCTAATTTTTTTGTATTTTTTAGTAGAGACGGGGTTTCACCGTGTTAGCCAGGATGGTCTCGATCTCCTGACCTCGTGATCCACCCGTCTCGGCCTCCCAAAGTGCTGGGATTACAGGCTTGAGCCACCGCGCCCGGCCCAGAAGAGCATCTTCATCCAGATCTCTTGAGTTAACTCTCACAGGAAACATTAAGCGCATGACCATCCCATCCCAGGACTTTATTATGGTGTGTTTTAAACATGCCACTCACCCTCCAGGTGGCTCCTCTGCTCACAGAATAAGTTCTCTGTGGTCTTAAATCCATTAGCAAAATGAGGATGCAAATCCTCAGTGACTTGAGCCTGCTGTTCGTATTTCTGAATAATCTGGGAATTTTGAAAGCTTGGAGGTGACCGACCCTTATTTTAAAATGTACCCAGGATTTATTTTAATTGGACATAACAAGGCCAACAGATCAGGAGATGATTGTCTCAAGTTGTTTGTGATCTCCAGGAATTAGCAAACCCTGGGAAAGGCAGTCTCTCTCTGGGTCCTCAAAGGCATCATAAAATACAGAAAATAAAAACACAATTAATACAACTTTTTCCAGTGGTCATATTGCATTTGAATGATAAAATGTTTTATGAGTAGTATCATTAGTCTTCTTGCTATACGTGGTCTTCCTGCCTACATCCTTCTTTTGAGTCATTATCAACATAATGTTAAATTCAGTCCAGAGGAAGCATTAAAGAATCCTCCACAGAATGCGGCTCTGTGGCGCCAGCAGCACGGCCCCAGCAAGCTGGTGTGTATGGAAAGCTGCGTTTCTATCGTTTCTATCGTTTCTATCGTACGTGATGCCACAGAAACAGTTTCAACAAGCACAGCTCATCCAGTGCCCTGGATAAAGGAAGGGAGAAACAGCGAGATGTGAGTGCCAGTGTGGATGCCATAAGCCATGAGGAGAGAGCTGGCCTCCCTGCGGGGCCCTCTGTTCCTTACTTCGAGGGTGGGGAGAGGCTCCTGAGGGTGCTCCGGGAACCTGGCTGCTCAGGAGGACGTCCTTAGCAAACTCCAAAGCAGGGCTCCTAGTCCTAGAAAAGGACAGCATTTTACCTCACCAATGGGACTCACAGACGCATTTATCAAATTGTTATTATTTCACAAAGTAACACTCAATTTTATACATTTTTTTGTTTGTTTCTTAATGCTGTCTGTAACCTACCAGACTGATTTCACAGGCGGTCATGGGTTTTAACCCGCAGTGTGAAAAAGCCCCTCTAAAGAAACGCGAAGCCCTCCGGGAGACTCGGTGAGACGCCACAGCCAGTATCGTACAGGTCATCTATTTTTAATTAAATATATTTCCTATTTTTATAAAAATGACATATTTTCCACGTAAAAATTCAAACAATGTGAAATCCCCCCAAAAAGGAGAAAAAAAAAAACCTCTCTCAGACCTGAAGACATTTACCACTTACTTTTTAATGACCTCACTTTCAGAATAGTCCCTTTCACATATAGACATGGATATACATACTACGTACATCCTACTATACAATGGGCCTTGTAGGATACTGTCCAGGGTATAGGATACTATACACGCCATTCTATGATCTTGTTTCATGATTAATGGCATTCAAGTCTTTTCATTTTTGTCACCATCTTTAAAGGTTAGTGTTTTATTGTAAGGATCTCCAATAATTTGCTCTACCAATTCACTATTGATAGACAGTTTGGATGCTCCCATAGTTTTACAATTATATATGATACTTTCATGAACATCCTTGCGTATGTATCTCCTTACACCGCTGTAATTTTCTACTTATGGTAAACCTGGAATTGGACTCACTGACTCAGAGAGTAAACACAGTTATATTTAATACATAGTGCCAAACTGCCCCCAAAATGCTATGACAACTAATAGCACTTAGGATTGTCCAAATCCTCACAACATCTCTAACACTGGCTTTGTCCATTTAAAATTTTTTTCAATACAATAAGAGAAAATATCTTATTATTGTTGGTATTCACATTTTTTAAAATTTTAGTGAGGATGAGTATCTTTGCATAGGCTAATTGTACATTTGTATTTCTTTTGTATGTTCATGTGTGCAAATTACCTGTTCAAACCCTTCACCCATTTTTCTCTTTTGGGTTGTTCTTGTTCTTTTCTGATTGATTTGGAAGCAGCAATGATGTTTAGTGGTTGAGTATGAGCTCAAAGTCAGACTGTCCAGGTTCAACTTCCTATCACCTTTTTAAATCTGCATAAGCCCAGGCAAGAGTTGAGCTCTCCATGTCTCTGTTTGCTCATTTGTAATCTTGGATAGTAGTTACGGTAATGATACCTCCTTCTTAGAGTTGTGAGCATTATATGTGTTAGCAAGTCCAACATCCACAAGCCAGTGCCTGGCACATAGTAAGTATTCAATAATACTATGTTAAGGATAGGGTGAAAGTCAAGGTATTTTGACAGTTGTGTGGCACGAGCATCAACCCATTAGGATGGAAATCAGCTTCATCACTGCAGCAGCATCCTGAAGTCACTGTCTGAGTCTGTGTTGCTGCAGTGGAATACCACAGTCTAGGTCACTGATAAAGAACAGAAGAGATTCATTTCTTACAGTTCTAGGGGATGAGAAGTCCGAAGTCGAGAGGACCTTGTCTGGCAAGCACCCTCTTGCTGTGTCATCCCATGGTGGAAAGTGGAAGGACAAGACTGCAAGAGAGCAAGAGACAGAGAAGGGGGAATGAACTCAGGAGCCCACTGCTATGATAACTAACCCACTCCCAAGATAGGTAACTGACCCTCGCAATAACTAACCCACTCCCAAGGTGAGTAACTCACTCCCACAATAACTAACCCACTTCCAATGTGAGTAACTCACTCCCACAATAACTAACCCACTTCCAACATGAGTAACTCACTCCCACAATAACTAACCCACTCCCAACATGAGTAACTCACTCCCACAATAACTAACCCATTTCCAACATGAGTAACTCACTCCCACAATAACTAACCCACTCCCAACATGAGTAACTCACTCCCACAATAACTAACCCACTCCCAACATGAGTAACTCACTCCCACAATAACTAACCCACTCCCAAGATAAGTAACTGACCCTCACAATAACTAACCCACTCCCAAGGTGAGTAACTCACTCCCACAATAACTAACCCACTTCCAACATGAGTAACTCACTCCCATGATAACTAACCCACTTCCAACATGAGTAACTCACTCCCACAATAACCCACTTCCAACATGAGTAACTCACTCCCACAATAACTAACCCACTCCCAACATGAGTAACTCACTCCCACAATAACCCACTTCCAACATGAGTAACTCACTCCCACGATAACTAACCCACTCCCAACATGAGTAACTCACTCCCACGATAACTAACCCACTCCCAAGGTGAGTAACTCACTCCCACAATAACTAACCCACTTCCAATGTGAGTAACTCACTCCCACAATAACTAACCCACTTCCAACATGAGTAACTCACTCCCACAATAACTAACCCACTTCCAACATGAGTAACTCACTCCCACAATAACCCACTTCCAACATGAGTAACTCACTCCCACAATAACTAACCCACTCCCAACATGAGTAACTCACTCCCACAATAACCCACTTCCAACATGAGTAACTCACTCCCACGATAACTAACCCACTCCCAACATGAGTAACTCACTCCCACGATAACTAACCCACTCCCAAGGTGAGTAACTCACTCCCACAATAACTAACCCACTTCCAACATGAGTAACTCACTCCCATGATAACTAACCCACTTCCAACATGAGTAACTCACTCCCACAATAACCCACTTCCAACATGAGTAACTCACTCCCACAATAACTAACCCACTCCCAACATGAGTAACTCACTCCCACAATAACCCACTTCCAACATGAGTAACTCACTCCCACGATAACTAACCCACTCCCAACATGAGTAACTCACTCCCACGATAACTAACCCACTCCCAACATGAGTAACTCACTCCCACGATAACTAACCCACTCCCAACATGAGTAACTCACTCCCACGATAACTAACCCACTCCCAACATGAGTAACTCACTCCCACAATAACTAACCCACTTCAGAGGTGAGTCACTCACTCCCAGGATGACTAACTCAGTCCTGAGACAAGTAAGTCACTCTCACGATAACTAACCCACTCCTGAGATGTAACTCACTCTCATGATAACTCACTCACTCCCAGGATAACTGACCCACTCCTGAGATAGTAACTCACTCTCACGATAACTCACTCACTCCCAGGATAACTGACCCACTCCTGAGATCGTAACTGACTCCCAGATAAATAACCCACTCCTAAGATGATGGCATTAATCCATTCATGAGGACTGAGTCCTCAGGACCTAATCACCTCTTAAAGATCCCATCCCTGGCCGGGCGCAGTGGCTCACGCCTGTAATCTCAGCACTTTGGGAGGCCGAGATGGGCGGATCACAAGGTCAGGAGATCGAGACCATCCTGGCTAACACGGTGAAACCCCGTCTCTACTAAAATACAAAAAAACTAGCCGGGCGAGGTGGCTGCTCCTGTAGTCCCAGCTACTCGGGAGGCTGAGGCAGGAGAATGGTGTGAACCCGGGAAGCGGAGCTTGCAGTGAGCCGAGATCCTGCCACTGCACTCCAGCCTGGGCAACAGAGCGAGACTCCTTCTCAAAAAACAAACAAACAAACAAAAAAGATCCCATACCTCAGAAGTGTGCTTGGAGATGAAGGTGCCGACACATGAACCTTGGAGGACACATTCAAACCACAGCAGACGTGAATCTATACATTTCTGAAAGTGGGAAAAGGTAGAGCTGGTCCGAGGGAAGTCAGTGGCAGGGTCCACAGCCTTGGGAGACTCAGACAGGCAGCTGTCTGCCAGCTGGTGGTGGGGGGGCTGTCGTGTTCTAACTCGAAGACCAGCTGTGCAGCCCTCACCAGCCTGGCATAACCACCAGTAGGCCACATATGAGGGAGAAGGCTTCCAGGTTCTCAGTGGTCTTTCACCTTTGTTTGTGGTTTTCTAAAGCTTTACGACTTTATGTCATCAGAATGATCTATCTACCTTTGTGATTTTGGAAGGCCTTAGCCACCAAAGATTATACAAATATTCATTCATGTTTTTATTCAGTATTTTTCTGGACTCCTTTGAATATGCAAAATCTTTGAGAGTTAATTTCCATTTTCTATGGCTGTTCAGCTCTTTGAGCAGATACATTCTCATTGCCAGAAGTCCTATTCTGTAGGTTACAATTTAATTTATATAAATATATATAAAGTTTATATATACCGATGTATAAATATAACATTTATATCTGTAATAAGGAATAAGAGGTCTTCAGTTGCTCCAGAGTTCTGTGGCGCATGCCCAGCTCCCTGAGGCCCACAGATGAGCCTGGGTCCCGTGGGACACGCTCAGAGCTCCCTGAGTCCCTGCTGAGCACAGCTCCCCATTACGTACACGGTGCTTATTGGATGAATGGCTGTGTCTCCCACACACTTCAGCAGCTTCCACAAGGACAAGGACAGAGAATGTCTCGGCTCACCATTCCAGCCCCAGAGACAAGCCCAGAGCTGAGAGTAGAGTGGACACCCCAGAGAGAGCGCGGGAGGGAAGACAGGGAGAGAGAGAGATGAGAATGAGCAGGGGGTGGGGAGACAGAGAGCAAGAGAGAGCAGGGCGGAAAGCAGCATCAGTCTTTGTGCCTTTGTTCCTCCCCGCTCCCAGCCCATCACTCCACTGGGCCCACCCAGAAATAGGTGCCCAGAACAGATGGTTCAATTACATTGAATGTAGTTGAACTGCAGGTGGCTGTTCGGCTCCCAGACCCCAGCGTGCAGACGTGCCTGTGACTAACTGCCTGTGCATCTCCAATCTAGTTATTTGTGTATGTCTCTTTCTCTCATGAGACTGGAAAGTCCCTAAAACAAGGACCTTCTGTCCTTCATTCTTATCCCTTGTCCTCCTTACACTGAGTTTGAGCTCAGAAAATGTTTGGCAAATGAGAGACAGAACCGTGCAGCACCCTAGCCTGAGCCTGGGGCAGCACAGCCTGCAGCAGCCCAGCTTCCAAGGCTCCTCCCACCAGGTCTCAGCCTCAGCAGCTCCCTCGTCCCAACCAACATCGCCACACCTCCATCCCACATCAGCAATAGTTATTGGATGTGCAAATTACCATCAATGGAGTGACAAAGACTCAATTAAAGAAGGAGATCTGAAGCCAAAGCTGTCACCTCAGAGAAATCAGGCTTGACAGATAATAACAGCAGCTCTGCAGGGCAAGTACTCCGAGGTAAGGGCTGGAGGGACCCCTTCCCTCACCCCGGCCCACTGTGTGTGGGAGAAGGGTGGGATCTGTCAGGGACTCTGCTGTCACCTCCCTGCCGGGGCAGGCCCTGAGGAGGGCCGGGAGCCACAGGGAAACTCTCTGCATCATCCACTTCCTCCAGCCCTCCAAGAAAGCAGAGCCTGAGCAGAGACCCAGAGAATGCTTGGCTGAGCTGGCACCACTCAACAAGCAGCCTCCTGCGAGGGGCCATGAGAGGGCACTGACCCTGCACTACCGCTGCACATCTGCCCAGGCTGGGCATTCAGGCCAGAGCGCAGGGCGGCCGCTGGCCGTGTCTCATGGCTGCCAAGCCCAGGGCAATGGTGGGAGCTGCTCGACTTCCCCCCTGTTTATAAAACAGGACCCTTTCCAAGAACAAGGCAGCTGTGGTCAGAGGAAAGAAGCTCACACTCTGTGTTTCCACATTCACCTAGCACCAGCTGACCAGGGGCTCACCAGGCCACCCTCTCTTCCTACTTGCCCCATGCTGCCCCAGTGGGTCAGGCCCTGGCTTCCCCTCAAGCATCCTCCAAGCCAGTATGACACATGCCGAGCCTGGCACTTCGAAACCTGTTCTCTCGCAGTTCCCACAGAATATTTTAGCCTCATCAGCCCACCCTTGAACAACCCTGGGTCCCAAACCCAGTACTGTAGTTCTACACCCCACAAACAGTTCTCGCAGTTCCCACCCGATTTCATTCCCCTTTTTGTGTGATCCCACAGCAAATTCCACCTCGACACTTCTTATGCTATACTATTTTTAGTTTTACATTTCATATTATTGTTAATATGAAAATGTTATCTTATTAATAGCATATTGATTATATTTCTATAATATAATTATATTAGTAATTATTATATTATTAATATAATACCACAAGTTTACATGCTCTTAAAGGGCATCCTTCATATAATGCAGCTCAATAATATGTACATATTATAGATTCAGGGAATGTATTTTGGATGGATGAATGAATACATACCTAAATGAATAAATCTACATAACTTACCAAATCCAGGCCTGTAAAAAGAGAATTACAATGAATGGGTTGATGTGAGGAATAGTTATTACATAAAGAATAAAAGTGTTTTGCAATCTGAAAATAATTATTCAAGTGTGTACTATTTTTTTTTTTAATTTTGAGATGGAGTCTCACTCTGTCACCCAGGCCAGAGTGCAGTGGCATGATCTCGGCTCACTACAACCTCCACCTCCCAGGTTCAAGTGATTCTCCTGCCTCAGCCTCCTGAGAAGCTGGGACTACAGGCACGTGCCACCACATCCAGCTAATTTTTGCATTTTTAGTAGAGACAGGGTTTCACCATATTGGCCAGGCTGGTGCAATCCACTTGACTCAGACTCCTAAAGTGCTGGGTTTACAGGCGTGAGCCACTGCACCCAGCCAAAGTGTGTACTATTATTGAAATTATCTTTAAAAGTTCTCTCCCTATCTGTGTTTTCTGGCAGCAAAAATACTGTGACAGGACAGAGACAGAGGCCTTAGGCAAGGGTGGTGTGACAGCACAGTGACAGAGGCCTTAGGCAAGGGTGCTGTGACAGCACAGAGACAGAGGCCTTAGGCAAGGGTGCTGTGACAGCACACTTATGAAAGGTCTTAGGAGGAAAGATAGCCATTTGAAGCCAAGGTTTGAGTCACAGTGAAGCAGTGGTTTTGGTTTTTTGTTTAGTTTTATTTTGTTTTTCAAGCAGGTTATCTCGTAAGTGATTTTTCTATCCCTTAGGTCACACTGCACTCCTGGACATTACCACTCACTGAGTCCTTTTCATGTCGTGGAACACCTTGAAAACAGACCAACTAGAGACAGGTAGAAGAGAAACAGAAGGGAAGGCTATGCACAGGCTACATTTATGATAATGGTGGGAGAGAGATAGGATTTTATAACACACAAGAATACAAACCTCTCACACTGCAAAGAAGATTGCCCCTTCCCACATGCACTAACAGAAGGGACTCTGACCCCCACTCCTCCCACCTGCCAGCATTGTCTTCTAAAGACAAAGGGCCCTCTGGGCTCTCGAAGTGGATATTGACAATTGAGGGAACACGTAGGCTCACAAAGGCGGAGAGCTCGCATGGCCCACAGAGCTTGAGCTCCTCTCAAGTGGAAGAGATCCCATGGGAGAAAATGGAATTAAGTGACAGGATGAGGCTGTTTCTTCACCCTTGGTGGCTAACGGAAAATCAGGCTAGAAAACCAGACCTTGCAGTACCTCCATTCCTGATAAAGACCACAGAACCCCTTCCTGAGCCTGGAGAGAGCATGGTGGTGGGAGAGGGGGGTTGGAAGGAGGAAAGTGCACAGGTCTTGTGGGACTATCACTCAGGAGCAGAACGATATCTGTCAAATGCATCACACTGATTCCTGAGATTCTCTTTTACTTCCAGCAATATATAAGTCAAAATAGGTAAAAAATGAAAAACTAAGTTTAATCAGGTGGCAAACACAGAAGAAATCATGGCATTTCTCAATATGCTTGTGATTACCTTGGCAATCCTCGAGTGCCCTAGGGGTCCCTGTCAAGCATGCCCAGAGGAACGCAGTGGCCATCTGACGCTCTGCAGACCTGCTGCTGCGGCCCCTGGAGAAGCACCCAGTGCAGAGAAGGAAGATCCAGCCACTAATCCCAACCCTTCCTGGAAAAAGGCAGGCATTGGCCTAAATATATGTGCAGGATTTCACTATTTTAAAAAATTGGCATACATTTAATGGGGCACCTCCATTTCCTTCTAAAATGCAGGTAGATGGAATGTCTTGCAGTATGGAATTTCCTTAGAAGCAAGAAAATACCGTGCAGCATTGAGAGTCTGCTCTGGGCTACGCACTGCGTGAGGCACCAGAGCTGTTGCTGAAAAGCGGTCCCAATCCAGACCCCAAGAGAGGGTTCTTGGATCTCGTGCAAGAAAGAAATTGGGGTGAGTCCATAGAGTCAAGTGAAAGCAAGTTTATTTAAAAAGTAAAGTTGTAAAGAATGGCCACCCACAGGTAGAGCAGCCGGAGGACTGCTAGTTTTGCCCATTTTTATGGCTATTTCTTAATTATATGCTAAACAAGGGGTGGATTATTCATGAGTTTTCTGGAAAGGGGTGGGCAATTCCTCGAACTGAGTGTTCTGCCCCTTGCTAGACCAGCTCGGCTAACTTCCTGATGTTGCCATGGCCTCTGAGAGCTGTCTTGGGGCTGGTGGGAGGGTAGCAGTGAGGATGACCAGAGATCGCTCTCATTGCTGCCTTGGTTTTGGTGGTTTTTGGCCGGCTTCTTTACTGTAGCCTGTTTTACTAGCAAGGCCTTTATGTCCTGTATCTTGTGCCGACCTCCTGTCTCATCCTGTGACTTAGAATGTCCAACCTATGGGAGTGCAGCCCACACATCTCAGCCTTATTTTACCGAGGCCCTGCTCAAGATGGAGTTGCTATGGTTCAAACGCCTCTGACAGAACCAGTGTGGTTCTTGCTCTCAGGACGCTCACAGGCCGATGGAAGAGACAGTGAGCAGGTGGGGTGTTCACGAGCTCTGTGGAAGGGCTGGAGGGGAGAGGCACAGAGTTTTTAGGAGCACCCAGAAGGGACACCAATGCAGTTGTCAGGGGAAGCTGATGTCTAAGGGAGGCTTGAGAGGCAAAGAGTTAGCCAAGGCGAGAGATTCAAGGGATGACAGGCAGAGGAAACAAGAGACGCATATGTCCGTGCACAAAAGAGAGGGCAGCACTTCCAGGAACTGCAAGGAGTTTAACTTGGCTGGAGGCCTGGGTGGTGGAGAGAGGGAAATGATGTTGGAGATCAGGTCATGACAGACCTGAAGGTTTGCCTTGGCCTTTATCCTGTGGACAATGTGAAGCCATGAAAGGAGCTAGAGTGAATGGATGACATGAGCAGATTCACAGACTTAAAGGTACCAAAAATGCAACACAGAGAAGGGGTAGGAGGATGACAGATACCTATTAGGAGGCTGCTGTGACAAACAGGCAAGGAATGGTGGTGGCTGGAGCCAGAGTGACAATGCCAGGGATGGGAGCAGTGAAGGATTTGTGGAACATTCAGGATGTCAAATCAGTAGGTATCGGAAATCTATTGGGTGTGGAGGGAGAAGGGTAAAAGGATGTCCTCGGTGACCAGGTACAGAGCAGAGCTGCTCACCAAGATAGGAAGGAACATACATGTAGGTTCCAACATGTTATTTACCTGACCTGCAGTTTGGATCTCTGTCCACTCAGCCCGCACATGCTGAGCAGCTCCATGTGCCCTTCCCTGAGTTGGTGCTTTGCTGAGAAGCCAGAAGATACAGTCGCTCAGGACCGCCCACCTAGTAGGAAGCCAGCCTTGAACCTGCTCTCCCTGCCACGCTGACCTCAGCTCTGCGGCCTGGGTGGCTGCCTCCCTGCCATTGGGTCCTGGTGGTCCTGGGTCCAGGGCCATTCCCCACTCTTCCCGTGTAGCCTGGTCTTGCTGTAAGTGAACTTCCGTGCCTTGCTGGTGAGCCCTGAAAGAAGGCAGTTAGGAATAGGGGAGGTGCTGCAGCTGCATAAATAAGATGCCCCGAGTTCCCCCAAGACCTCCCTTCAGTCCTGGACTGCAGGTGGCAACTCTAGAATGGAACCCTCCCAGCATCCTGGACCTGGGTAACCAAGCTCTTGTCCCAGATCTCTCCATTAGAGCACTCACACCTAGTTGTGTGCATGCTCACACACACACACACAGAGACACACACACACACACACACACACAGCAGCAGCAGCAGCAGGAACAGTTTCTTCTCTAAAACACACAGCAACTTCAAAAGATGTGCTTCCCTGTTTATTAACCACCCTCTTTCCTTGCTCCCTATTTTGGGAGCCTTGGGGCCCAGGCTAAATATAATGAGATCACAGATATGTAAGGACCTTTTATAATCAAAAGCAACCTCTTCTGAATGGACAAACAGAAGCTTGTAACAGCCCAGGAGCACCCCAGGCCACCTCCACCTCCCAGCCCATTGCACTCTCCTGCCTCCTAGACCACAGGCACATTTCCGTCTCCTCCCAGTGCCAACAGGGTGGAAAGATGTTCCTGGGGGCTCACAATTATGTTGAGTCAACCTGTCGACACACACAAGTTAACTGGGGCCCCCTTCCCAACACCCCCGGCACAGTGCTGGCCAGAGCCGCCGTGCAGCTGGGGCCTCGTGACTTTGGATGCATCACTGCCAGGAAATCAGATTAATCTGCTTGGCTGCCACTGCAGCTACAGCAGCGCTCACAGGCCAGCCCCACCAATTTGCTGGAAGAGGTCACCGGCTCGCCCTCACCAGCTGCTCTGGTAGCCTCCTCCCCTGCTTTCCTTTCTGCATCCCTCCTAGCTCAAACCTAAAATTCCCTTCTGCCCAGAGGCCTCTGCCTTTCTCCCTCTGGCATGGATGAGACTCGCGGTGCTGAAGTGGTCTATGCAGAAGCTCGGCTGTCCCACAAAGAGTCCTGTTCACAGAAGCATCCACTGGGGGCAAAGCCATGGGACCTTCCTAAAAACAGTTCTTGAGCAGGCGCTCAGCAGACCTGGCGAGGGCTTGGGCTTCTCTGAACTGCTGTTTGAACTTCCTCATCTGTAGACAGGAGGAGGGAGAAGGCTTCCAAACTATAGACCAAAAATGGCCTCTGTGGAGAGAGCCGAAGACAGGAGATGGAGGTTGTTGACATTCACATACAACCTACGCATATCCCTCAGCAGAAGCCACGATCTTCATTTTGGAGTCTCACACAGGGCCGGAGCTGTAGGGAGCATTTCTGCATCAGGATAGCTTAACACAACACAATTTGAAATGGCCTGGAATGAAATTAAATGGCAGTTTGGTTACACTTTAATCACCGCAGGCAGATCAAGATGCCGCTGTGATTACGACAGAAGAATCTATATTTATTGTCTTCTGGGGATTTGCATCGGAGATACAGTGATCTCTCTGCAAAGCACCCAATTTATTCATAAAGTCGTAGCAAGGCATTGCAACTGTGAGTCATTCAAGTGTGTCTTCCTCCTGCCTGGCAGAGCCGAGAGCCGGGAAAGGAGCCCTGTCCACTCAGCAGGCTTCTCTGGGTCAGACCCTGGTCCGGTGAATCGGGAAGGGCCGGTGAATCTTTCCCTCCACAAACAGGGAGTGTGGTGAGTCTGGCAGAACCACTCTGCAGTCAGCTGGCCTGTGAGCAGAGACGTTCTGAGTTGCACACTCCGCTATTAGACACAGAGAGGAACAAGCACAGCCACTGAGTGAGAACCCCACAAATGCTGACAGACAAAGGCCCTCACAGACCACGCCAGGACTCAGGCAAAGGGAAGCTTCAAAGGGCCTTTAATTCTCCTTGCCTGTGCCCACGTGTGCCTCGTGATTGAAAACGTCTGCACTGAACAGGCATTCACAAAACGCCTACACCACGCCAGGCTGCGGGCTGGAAGAGGGTGGGAGTGTGGGGAATGTGGTTACAAAGGTGGGTAAAATGCCATCCGGCAGCGGATCTCGTGCAGGCTGAGCCAGGCCGGCTCTGAGACTCTGGGGCTGCAGAGTGGGCCCAGCAAGCAGACCTGTGCAGGGGCCTTAGGCCACAGCTGGAGGAGGAGCCAGCCTTAGCTTCTAGGTGGCCTGACAGCTGGGCGTGGGGCAGGAGGAAGCTCATATGGGGAAACTCAGCCAGGCAAGCAGCCCAGACTCCACTTATCCTGCATCCACCCTCCCCGGGGCGTGAGGAGCAGACTCAGACCCACTCAGAAGAGCCGTTTGTGCCCATCCCAACTCCAAGATCTCAACGTCAGCCGTAGTGAGAGTATTTACACCACTGAAACCAGCACCTCTATACCAAGGCTTTTCTTCCCTGCCGGATTGTAAGCACTTATTAGCACACCACCACCCTCCATGCAACCCTGCTCCCAAGTCCGAATGGTTAGAATAAAATAAACTCTGGTTTTCTCTTACCTATTCTTAAACTTATTTAGAGACATGCTGTCCTTAGGCCAGCAAAGGGCTCTGTCAACTAGAATAGAATCTGGAAACACGTCCCACAACACCCAAGCCATGAAAGGAAGGTGCCCTGTCCCCCAAGCCTGCAGCTCCCGCCTGTGGTGGGGAAACTACAGATAAAAGTGAGTGACCACAAAAGTGAACTCTGTGTGTGTGTGTGTCTCTCTCTCTCTCTCTCACACACACACACAGACACACAGAACAAATTTACTGATCACGCACTGTGTGAAAGACAGGATACCCTATGCAATTATTCAAGGACTTTAAATGATTACATTATTTATCCCTTCTAGCAATCAAAGACATATACAGTGGTTTCTGCCCCTTTTATAGATGAGGAAGCTGAATTTCCCACAGCAAGCAGGAGTCAGGCTGAATCAACGCTGTGGAGACGGGTTCTAATCTTGGAGTCTCGCCGGGAACCACCTCAGAGTACGGAGAGGCCCTGAGGGTCTCCCACTGTGAGTAAACACAGGGAACCTGGTGTGTCCCCAAACAGGGACGTGGCAGAAGGGCTTCCTGTCAGAGCGTTGGATACCAGTGAGAGACACTGGTTTGCTGCTCTAGGCACCAGCAGTTTCCCTTCTCCAGGAGCTGAGTCCGCTTCCCCCTTCCTTTAGTTCCTGCCCCTGCCCAGGTAGCATCCCAGCCTCAGAAGGGATTAAGCCATCCAGATCACTCTGCAGGTGAGTCACTGAAGAGGGTTCAACAGGCACTGGGGGCAGACACTCAAGACATCCAGGGTTATGGGCAGCAATGGGCTGTCCGATCTGTGGTTTAGCAATAGATTGTAATTCTAAACACGGCATTCGTTATTCCACTGTGTGGCTTCTAATTAACTGCCAGAAATGCATTGTTGAGGGATGATGGATTGTGCTGGAAGAACTATTAATCCTGTCACTGCCCATGTGCGGCCCAAGCCCAGAGCCACTGACTCCGGAGACCCTGGGCTGCACTGCAAGGGCCCGAGGTGACTGCTCCATGCCTGGTAGTGACGACATCAGTGGCACCTCGTCACCTGAACCTGCAGGGGCACACACCTGGGTCCTTCCAGGTACCACGGTTGCCACAGACAGGAAGGTGGTGCCAGAGGATGTCCCCCTGAGTAGTGAAGGATGGCCAAAGTAATCGACCACATTTCGTGAAAAGGAAATTGCTTGGGGTGGATATAAGGTCCTGTACATGGGGCTGCAAAGGCCAGTCACGTGAGCACAGGGAAAAGGCCGAGGCGACAGTGAACATCACTAGGTAGGTGGCAACCAGCCACCTAGAAAGCTGGTGCAAAAAATAGTCTGCCTTAAAAAAAGCAAGATATTTCCAAATATAACCTTGTTTTACATGGGTCACACTGCTCAATTCTAACCAACCTATTCAAAAAGATTATAGTAGGGGTTTCTGGAGAAACAGAACTATTTTAAGGAATTGGCTCAAGCCATTGTAGGGGGTTGTAAGTCTGACATCCGTAGGGCAGGCCAGTAGGCTGGAACTTTAGGTAAGCGTTGAATCCCTCCTTCTTCAAGAAACCCCAGGGTTTGTTCCTAAGGCCTTCAACCGACTGGATGAGGTCCCCACCCCACATTATGGAAGGTAATCTGTTTTATTTCTTTACAGTCCACTGACTGTAAATGTTAATCACAACTGCAATATCCAACTGCAATATCCAGACCAGTGTTTGACCAAACAGTTATGCACCATAGCCTAGCCAAGCTGACACAAGAAACTCTCAAAGAAACATTAGCATATCAGCCTGAATTCTTTTTGTAAGACACTTACAAATGTATTGTATTGTTTTACATGTTATTTATTTAAAAAGAGATTGCCAATTAAAGCAGGACATGAGGCATTCCTATGACAATTTTTATTTTGTATTTATTCAAAGAGTTGTTTGGGCTTTTTTGGGTAATGCTTTTCCTTTTTTTTTTTTTTTTTGAGATGGAGTCTCGCTCTGTCGCCCAGGCTGGAGTGCAGTGGTGCGATCTCGGCTCACTGCAAGCTCCACCTCCCGGGTTCATGCCATTCTCCTGCCTCAGCCTCCCGAGTAGCTGGGACTACAGGCGCTGCCACCACGCCCGGATAATTTTTTATATTTTTAGTAGAGACGGGGTTTCACCGTGTTAGCCAGGATGGTCTCAATCTCCTGACCTCGTGATCTGCCCACCCCGGCCTCTCAAAGTGCTGGGATTACAGGCATGAGCCAGCTTTTTCTTATATATATTCTTTTACATAAGTAAAAGGAAAAAATCTGTAAAGTAAGTTAAGATATTCTTAAAAGTTCACATTCAGAGTCAAAGTCCGCTGTACCACGTTTGCATTCAGAGCTGGGGATATTCAGATCTTTCCACTCAATATTGTCTCTGCATCCCAAGTCTGGCTGATGTATTGTTTTATAGAAAACAATACGAGAACTAGAAGCCACTGGGAGCGCTTAAGCGGGTTTTGCAGGCATGTAGAGCTAGCCTACTTTTGACTCTGGCTTTGGGAATATTGCTAAACATGCCTAGTTCACTATCACCCACAGCTGTCTGATTGCTAGGGCCTACAAAACCCACCTATATGGTCCTCTGGGTGGTTTTCTAGGCCACTGACATCCATTCTGAAAGGTTTGGGGCTGCAGCCTCTGGTGTTTGCTCAAGCGCCAGCAATCGGCCCTCTTCATGGCCAACAGCGAGAGAAAGCCACTATGCGGAGGGGTGGCATGTTCTTATTGCAAAGGTACTCACATTTGGGAAGGAAATGAGTATTCCAAACTAAGGAAGCACATTTATACCAAGTGATTATGGAGGTCTTGCCATGTGGCGGTCACTGGCCTAAAGCCCCACACACATTACCACATTTAACCCACACAAGAAACATATGGAGGGTGTGCTGCCATCGTGCCCATCTCGCAGATGCGATGAGAAGGAGCAGAGGAGTGAAGCGGCTGGCCCTGATGTGCACCAGCCAGGGAATGAAGCCAGCAAGCGGCCCAAGCCGGCCTGCCCAAGCCACCGCGCCACCTGCGCTAGGAGACGATAGTGACCAGAGCGCTCCAAGCGCGCTCCTGGGAAGAGGTCTGATAATCCTATCCAAAACTGATGGGGGAACCTGAGGCAGTAGAGCCTTGCAGCAGAGGGGCCGAGTCCGAGGCAGTAAGCGCCCCCACCGGCCTTTCTTCCTGTGAGATGGCTGCACTGGGCCTCCCACCCTGGGGCCCCACGGAGGGAAGCCAGGGCGCATCCAGCACACCTGGCCCAAAACAAGCTGCCTCAGCCTCACACGCACGCAGGGAACCCGAGGACTGCTGCTGCTCCTCCCCCTCTTCTGGGCGCAGGAATCCTTTGATGAGGAAATTGGCACACATACCTCCCTGAATGAGGCAGTGCTTCACGTCAGTAGGAGACAGAGAAAGTCAAAGTCTCAACGGACAAAAAGGGGTATGAGCGTTTTGTTCCCCGGGATCAGCACTATGAAATCTTTATCGGCCTCAAAGATGTCACTAGATAAATATTATATCTTTCAAAAAGCCTTTCCAGTGGCCCTTTAAAAATGTGCTCATGACAGTGTAGCTCCCTTTCACCTGCTGAGTGTCACAGGTCACCTCTCCAGCCGGAGTGTCCCAAGGACCCTCCTGACAGCTGACTGCAGGGAATGCCTGCAGGGGTCTCAGATCGAACTTCCGTATGAGCAAAAGCCCATAATCGTCATGCGCTCAGAAGCTGGTATGTGTTAGTCCTCAGAGTCTGACTGGAAAGGATGCTTCTCCCTTCTGCAAATGCAGTCCTTAAAAATGACAGTTTTACTTTAAAATTCTGAGTATTTGGCTGGGTCCGGTGGATCATGCCTAGAATGCCAGCACCTTGGGAGGCCGAGGGGGGCAGATCACAAGGTCAGGAGTTTGAGACTAGTCTGGCCAACATGGCGAAAGCCCATCTACTAAAAATACAAAAATTATCTGGACATGGTGGTGGGTGTCTGTAATCCCAGCTACTTGGGAGGCTAAGGCAGAAGAATTGCTTGAATCCGGGAGACAGAGGTTGCAGTGAGCCGAGATCGTGCCACTGCACTCCAGCCTGGGCAACAGAGCAAGACTCCATCTCAAAAAAAAAAATTATCAGTATTTTTCCTCCGACTCATTATCCAGTAGAGTCTGGAGCCCAGGGGTCTATGGATCATAATAACTAGAGGGGCTGTTGAACTCAGGACTTTAGGGAGATAGCAAAAGCATTTCTGGAGAATGCCTGAGGCCACATTCTGTAATGGGAAATACATAGTTTCCCCCACAGGGTGACATGCAGTGACTATAAAGACGCTGTGTCATTGTGGCCAGCTCCAGCCCTTCCTCACTAAGAAGACAAGGTCGAGTGTTTCTTTGATGTTTACCAAATGGTCTCTCAAGCCCTGTGTATGGCAACGTCGTCTCTGATCCCTTCTGGACCTCTTCTAGAGCCCCGGGTGGACTGCACGATGCTGGGATGCCACCCTCTCCTCCACCTTCACCCGCACAGACTCAAAGCACGGCTGCTGGTGCCACGGCTTTACCCGCCGACCCCCGTCAAAGGCTCGGCTCACCTTCCCACCTTCTACAAGTGCAGTCACTTTTGTCTCCCTGAACCGAGCTCACTGAATGTGCACCTGGGTGTCCTCCCACCAAAGGTCCTGCTGACCCTTTGGTATGAGCCCCCCACCCACCCCCACCACCAGCGCTTTCTCTCCCAACTGCTGGCCCTGCCTCACCCAGTGAGTTCCAGAGTAGAGGACAGGACGGGGCTACTGAAATGGGGACTTGGGCAAGTCACTCTGTGAAAAGGGAAAACAAACTTTCTCACACTCAACATCGGGCGCTTCTGTGACCGGCTGTGTTTGCGGTTTTCCCTGCGTGCCAAGCAGTTCTGCAGTGGGCACCAGCTGGGTGTCCGGTAATTCAATCCCAACACCGTCATCCGGAGATAACATCAGATCCCACAGGTTTCGGGCTAAGTCACACGGGGTTTGCCCCACTTCAGATGCCACGTGCAAGTGCCAGGCTGGGGTCTGTGTGTCTGACCCACCCACTATCAGTCAGGGACCCCACAAGCCCAGACGGGTTTGATCGTTTGCTAGCACAGCTCACAGGCTCGGAGAAACATTTTACTTAGCGTTACCCGTTGATTATACAGACTGAATATTGGTTCACAGTTACAAAGGCGACAGAACAGCAGCCAGATGCAGAGGTGCACAAGGTGTGGGGGTGGGGGGGAGCACATTGCCGCACCCTCTCTGGGTGCCCCTCTCCAGCACCTGCAAGTGTTCAGCAGCCTGGGAGCTCATCTAATTGTGCTGCTCAAGTTTTTACCCAGATGAGGCCAGGCACCAAGGCTCATGCCTATAATCCGGAGGCCGAGGTGGGCAGATCACCTGAGGTCAGGAGTTCAAGCCCAACCTGGCCAACATAGTGAAACCCTGTCTCTACTAAAACTACAAAAAAAAATTATCTGGGCATGGTGGCAGGTGCCTGTAATCCAAGGTACTCGGGAGGCTGAGGCAGGAGCTTGGAAAGCAGAGGTTGCAGTGAGTCTAGACCCAGCCACTGCACTCCAGCCTGGGCAACAAGAACAAAGCTATGTCTCAAAAAGGAAAAAAAAAATGTTTTTACCAAGATGAGTCTCCAGGCTGCCTTCTCTTCACAGAGGCTCAGAGTCCTGACCCTTCCATAGGGTTTGGGTTCTGTGTCCCCACCCAAATCTCATCTTCAATGGTACTCCCATAATTCCCACATGTTGTGGGAGAGACCCAGTGGGAGAGCACGAATCACTGGGGAGGGTGTCCCTATTTGGCTCTCACGGTAGTGGGTAAGTCTCACGAGATCTGATGGTGTGATAAGGGGAACCCCGTTGCACTTGGCTCTCTCTTGCCACTGCCATGTAAGAAGTGCCTTTCTCCTTCCACCGTGATTGTGAGGCCTCCCCAGCCATGTGGAACTGTAAGTCCAACAAACCTCTTTCTTTTGTAAATTGCCCAGTCTCTGGTATGTCTTTATGAGTAGCATGAAAGCAAACTAATATGCCCTCTACTCACTCGGGGAGCATATTAATGCCCATGGGGCATTTCTGGACTCCCCTACCCTGTTCTTTAGGGGGCATTGTGATGCACCGCTACACAGAAGCCCTGAGGATGGCTAGCTCAGCAACGTCCCCTTGGAGAAGCTCTCCTTGCCTGGCCACGGCCCTGGGCCCTCACTCCAGTTGCATGGTATCAGTGTCCAAATAATGGATTGTTGCCAAGCCCTTCTCTTGGGCCCTTTTTGGGAAAAACCGAGGTAAGACAAGGGCTAGAGCGTTACAGATTTGGATTCCAACTGCAGAGAAGTGAAGGCTCAAGCCATTGGGATGAGGGGGGTGTCAGAGAGGGAGCAGAGGGCAGAAGAGAGAGGCTCTGCTGAGCCTCCTGTATCAGGCGGGAGAGGGAGGATTGCTCTGGTGCAGACAAGGCCTCTTCCAAGAGGGCCTCGGAGTGCCAGACGGACGAGTGTGGCTTCTCGACCTTGGAGACTCTAGGGACAGTCCATGCTGTGAGCTGCCTCTGGAGAGTCAAGTTTGATCCAAATGACTGACCCGGAGAACAGGATCTGGCCCCTCACCTGTTGCCTACTGCTTCTTAAACAAACACAAAGCATGTTTCTGCTGCCTGAGGGTGCTCACTGCCAGTAACGCTGAGAGGCGGAAACCAAAGGGGAGCCCAAAGATTGACAGTGACACTGACGCCCCGCAGTCCTGGTGTGTGGAAGGCTTGGAGCCCGCCTTTCCCCTGGCCCAGGCCTGCACTCCCACCACAGTGACCTTTGCTTCTCAAGGCCTGTCTCTCCCACAGTGGTGAAAAGAAACTCCAGCGAGGCAGGAGGATGCCAGGAGAAGGTGGTGTCCTCAAGACAGGGAGGAAGGTGGCGAGAATAAAGGCCACCATCAGGGTGCAATCACACAGAGAGGCTGAGGGAGAGGAGGGCCGATGACATGCAGCAGACTTGGCATTTCTGTCTCTGGTGACCTTTGAGAAGGCAATTTCTGTTTTGTGGGGAGTGCGGGATTCAGATGCACTGAAGGCTGAGTGGGCAAGGAGGCCCGCGGGGAGCACCAGGAACCCAGGCAGTGAATTGGAGGGAGCAGCAGCAAAGTAATAAAAGGGGGCAGCAGAGACTGTACAGACAACAGGGACCCAGGAAGTGTGTCAGAGGGGAGATGTGGGGGAGTGATGTGTGGGCGGCGCTGGAGAGAGAGGACCTACCTAAGGGGAGTATGCTGAGTCCCAGCTGCCTCCTACACCAGGCTCTGCAGTCCCCAGCAGAAGAGATCTGTCCTGTTCTTCATCCACAACACCCACACCCACCACCAAATACGGGGTGGTGCGCAAATACCTGCAAATGAAAATGGAAGGAAAGAAAGAGAGGGGAGGGAAGTGAGGAATAGAGAATTTGAGATATAAAAGAAGAGAAATGGAGGTTCTACTGAATAATCTCAACTTTTACAGATGACTAGGAGAAAAATGTTATCTGCTCAAAGATGTAGCAGGTCAGGGAAGTGCTGGAGGGTTCAGCGGTGGGAGGAGGGCTAAGGACAGCTTCCCAACTGGGAGGTGGGGCAGGTCAGAGGGCCAGGGCACTGTCAGCCACCAGCCCTGAGGATAGAGGACCTGGTCGGCACCTGCAGTCCTAGCGGCCCCGCGGTGGCATCTCAGGGTGGCTCAGCTCCCTGTGGCACAATGGGACCAGCACAATATGTGCGCCCAAGGGGGTGCTCTGCCGTCACCACACCTCCCCAGCAGCCAGGCCCCTGATCAACATAGGAGGAGTCTGTGCCAGCATCCAAGGACCCAGCCTGTGAGTGGGGCTGACGGGGGATTCTGGCAGGTGCAGCTGTAAACAGAGGCCCTAGTCTCCCTACCCACAGCCTGGGTCCATCTGTCGGCTTGTGTCTGTCTGATGTGCCCTTTGGTGCTATCTGAGCTGGCAGCAGGGAGCACACTAACTGCCCTCACAGTGCATATGCATTCAAAATACTTGATATAAAAAAGTCCAATAAGAAATCCATTACAAAGAAATTTTGACATTACTTTTGTAATGTAATGTAATGTAAAGGAAGAACTGTTTAAAACCTTAAATATAAATTCAACTGTCATAAATTTCTGAATGGTCATTTTAAAAAAATGGTTTCAAAACTTTTATCACCTACTTGTGTGAACAAAGTTTCTAGTCCATGGTGCCTATCAGGAAATTGAAAAAATTATCACTAAGTGTGAGGCATAAATTGCACTGTAGGCATTTTTTAAGCATCAAAACTGACACATGAAAAAAGTTATGCTCAGGAAAGCCCTCAATTTTCTCATTGAAATAACTTTATGGATTTCTAGAACTCTCACACAAATTTATTTTTAATATCTTTTTTAAACTGTGTGCTTTAAAATTTTTCATCAACCTTAAGTAACGTAAAAAAATGTAATGAATATTTTGACCACATCCCACACAGAAACCCAAGTCCCCTCCACTCTGCTGCAGTGCAACCCTCGAATATTATTTTCTGTGCATGCCACCACATGAAAAAGCAGCAAGCTTGGGAAGCTCTGTGGAATCAGAGAGAAGTGAATAAAAGGTGATGTGTATGTGGGGAGCCAGGGCAGCTGCGATTCACAAGCCTTCCCAGGAGAGCCTGCGTGTGAGGAGCAGCCCCCAGGTGGGAGCAGCACTGCGGGAAAAGCAGGGGCTAAAGGGGCACAACCCTGGGGTGCAGTCACCGGTGGTGTAGGCCAGCCAGCTTGGGTGGGGACACAGGCATGTAGGGTGTGTTGACCTTGCCTGGGAGCCTGGATTGGGGGTTCAAATGCAGTCCAGGTGAATGTTGCAGAGCCAGTTGCATGTACCTATCTGCTCTTCCCCCTCGGGACCATCCTCCCAGGCTTCTGCAGACACCCCCGACCCGGCACATTACCATGTGTTCCTCCCATATACAGGGTTTCTATTTTAGAAGTGCTCCCTCTCACCCAGACTTCAGTCACCTGAAATGTCTCTGTATTCCCTTTTCCTGCTGTGACCTCAGTGTGTACACCTCAGCCTTATAAAGCATCCAACCATAGATGCCAAGTGTACACCCGAAATCACAGGTTGGGGGGTCTGCCCCATGCAATGGGAAATGCTCCCATCAGAGACTTGGGCTCCATCTTGTTTGGACCACTGTCCAGCCAGGGGAACCCTGGCCACCCAGTGCTTCTTTTCTGGCCTCAGTCTCCTCACTTGTAAAAGGCAGGGGTTTTACTAGATGACCTTTAAGGCTCCTTGTAGACTTGACATTTTCAGTTTCTGAGGTAATCAACATCCAAAATATTTAACTTAAATTCTGGTTGGTACCACAGGATCAAAATCACTAGAATGCTATCCCCTTGAGAACAGAAACTATACCTGCATTGTTCAAGGCTGTGTCCCTGGTGTTAAGAACACATGCTGGCATGTAGTGGGGGCTCAGTAAATATTGGAAGAAAGGAAGGATGGATGGATGGATGGATGGATGGAGAGATGAGTGGATGGATGGATGGATGGGTTGATGAGTGGATGGATGGATAGATGGATGAAAAGACAGATAAATGAATGGATATACAGATGGATGGATGAATGGATGGATGGATGAGTGGATAGATGAGTGGATGGATGGATGGATGGATGGATGGATGGATGGATGGATAGATGGATGGATGGATGAATGGATAGGTGGATGGATTGATGAGTGGATGGATGGATAGATGGATGAAAAGATAGATAAATGGATGGATATATGGATGGATGGATGGATGGATGGATGGATGGATGGATGGGTTGATGAGTGGATGAATGGATAGATGGATGAAAAGATAGATAAATGGATGGATGATAGATAAATGGATGGATATATAGATGGATGGGTGGATGGATGGATGGATGGATGGCCTTCTAGGAACATATTGAAACCAATGGCTCTGTTAAATACATTGTTAAAGATCACTCATTTGAAAAAAAAATGAAATCAGCAGGTCATGGGGAGTTAGCCCATCATTGGGCAAAGTAACGTTATAAAGGTACTTTTAATATCAAAACCATATTGGAAAAAAACACACTGAGTGTGGAGAGTTATGGACACATACCCATCAGAATTCCCCAACAATGGGACCAGGGAGGCCGCTGATCTACACTTGATCAGGTTTGGAAGGCTTCTGGAAGGAGGGGAGATTGGAAAACCTATGTGGAGGATGAACTTAGGGTTGACTGGAAGAAGATAGCATATGGTCCACTTTAAAGAAGCCACCAAAGGTAGAGTTGACACTACTGAGCAGGTGAGTCCAGGCCATGTGGAAGAGGAATGAGGAGAACCAACTCTTCAAGTTGAACATCCAGTTCTTTGAATTTGGCCAGAGGCCCCAACATTCCAGTCCCTGGCTCTTCTCTTTGATTCTCCTCTGAGCCCTCAGAAGGATGGTAACATCCAGAATGTGGAGAACACCTGAGGAGTCACATGCCTCACCCCAACCTCCCTAGAGGAAAAGCCCTCTACTCCCTTAGATAATGCTGAATGCTCCATTAGAGGTTCATCCACCCTGTGCCTAACCTCCAGCCACCAACACCTGCCTGGCTCCTGGTCACCTTCTCTACTGTCATCCAGGGATGGTCCAGGAAATGCAAATACCTCAAATGACTGACCTGGGCAAAATCGGTAAGAGAAGTGCTGTGCCCTGGGTGGGACCATCACCTGCATGATGCAGTCTGCTTACATATAGAGGTGACAGGTGCTTCACCCCAGGTGCCCCAGGTGGACTCCTGGTCCAGGGTCAGCCGCTGGAACTCGATGGACTCATTTCCAAAGGCAGCTCACATAGCAGCCTCACTCTCTCCATTACCCACCTCCAAGTGCTGAGTGGAAGCCAGGCTTCCCCCTCCCTGGATCTGTTCTATCCAGTGGAATCTCACACCCAAATGACTCAGAGATCCCCTGGGAGCTGTGAAACATCATTCCTGGTACCTGTATTCATCGTCTATTGCTGCTGTAACAAATTACCACAAACTTGATGTCAAAAACAACACAGACTTATCATCTTACAGTTCAAGAGGTCAGAAGTCAAAATGGATGGGCAGGGCTGGCCTCCCTGCTGGAGGCCCTCAGGGAGAATCATGTCCTTGCCTCTTCCAGCCTCCAGAGGTTCCCACGTTCCTTGGCTGGTGGCCCTTCTCCATCTTCAAAGCTGGCAGTGTAGCGTTGTCAGGTCTCTCTCTGACCTCTGCCCTCCGCCTCCATCCTTACACCTCCCTCTTCAACTCTCACCTTCCCGCCTCCCTCTTATAAGGACGCTTGTATTTAGATTTGGACCTCCCCATAATCCAGGAGAATCTCCCATCTCAAGATCCATCAGTTAATCATGTGGGTGCCCACTCTCAGGGTCCAGGGGCCACTATTCTGCCCACCATGACACAGTTCCAGAGACTCCAAACCACTCAGTGGTTTCATATCCAAGAAAAGCTAACATCCTGAGGAGCCCCACACGATCTGGCTGCAGTCACCTCTTTGATCTTAACATCTACCTCTCTGCCGCGCAGGCTGAGTTCCAGCCACAGGGACCTCCTGTGACTCCCGAGCCTGTGTGGAAGGCCTCCTCTCACATCAGCGCACAGCCAGGCCTCTCCTCCTCCCAGCCTTGGCCTAAACGTCACCTTCTCAGTCACAGCTTCCCTGACCACCCTTCTTAAAACTGCAGCTCTCTGTAACACAAAGGAAAAGTGCTTGGGGGGGATGGACACCCCTCCTCACCCTGATGTGGTTATTACCCATTGTACGCCAGTATCAAAATACCCCACACACCCCATAAATATCTACACCTACTATGTACCTACAGAAAGTAAAAATTAAAAAGAAATGGCAGCTTCCTCCCACCCCCCATGCCCTGGCATTTCCTGCCCTCTGGTTCGATTGTCCTTTGCTGATCACCATACATCTCCTCTCACCAAAATCTAAACTCCATGAGGGAGCTTTGGTGTGTCTTGGTCTCACTGTAACTCCACTGCCCACAATGGTCCCTAAAACCAAAGGGGCGCCCAGTCACATCTGAGAAGGTCCATTTATTTGAAATTATTGTTAAGCACCTACTCTCAGGGCTGCTGCATCCCCACCTGCAGGAGCTCAGCACAGTCCTGGCAAGCAGCAGGGGCCCTGGACCCTGAGCTCTGGCAGGAAGCACAAGAATCAAGCGGTCTCTGCCCTGGAGGATGGGACCTCCTGTGGGGAGGTGGACACTCACCACATGAGGGCAGCATGGTGGGTGGGCACCAATCCACACAGTGCAAGCTACCACGAGACAACGCCTCCCGGTCACTGCATGTGTCAGGCAGCATTGCAGGCCCCATGAATGTCTCCAGCCTTGACAGCCACATGCAGTCAGCAGAGGCCGCCTCCGGAAGGTGCGGAAGGCAGGCGTGTGATGACTCAGAGCGTTTTCCAAGAGCAGTGGCAGAAAAGCAGCCCAATGTTGCCACCACCTGTCATAGCCTGGGTCGGCCCATCCAAGGCAGCCGGTCACACCACCCATCAGCAGCGAGCTGGGTCCCATGTCCCCCCCCACTTCCCCAAAGACGACCAGAGACAAAACTGGCAGTGGCTGCCGCCTCTGCACTGCACCACTGAACAGACCCAACTGCATGGGAAGAGGGGGACTTACCACCTTTTGTGAGGGTACTCACCACCTTTTGTGAGGGTACCTACCACTTTTTGTGAGGGTGTCTCTCAACTTGGCTTCGAAACCCACGTTCCCACCTCTTATCTCCTCCTGGAAACACAGTACACAGCTAACATGAAAGCAATTAATTGAGGCCTTTTACCAGACCAATGCGTGTTTTACTCCATGTAGTACCAAGTTAATTATTTAATAGCACGGAAATGCCAGCATCCTGTGTGGGCTGAGGCTGCCATGCACAGCAGAGAGAGACTCTTCTCCACTCCTCACCACTGGTAAGGAGGCCACAGATTGCACTGCCCAGGGGCCGAGTCCACACCTGGAAGGGCCCATGCCTTCTGCAGTTGGCACCTCCCCGATGGCAGCCAAGCAGGCTGGACTGTGGACTCTGCCCAAGGTAACTGCTCATTTGTTTTTCCCTCTGTATGGATGAGGAAGCCAGCTCTTCCTCCATGACTCAGGAGGGCAAAAGGTGCAAAAGCCCTGCTGGACCCTACACCTCCCACCACAAATGGGTTGGCTTCAAGGGGACTCATGGGAGAACAAAGGCAGGGCTGGTGAGAGGCTTGTGGTCAGGCAAGCGGATAAGCATCCTTCAGTCCCAACTGCCAACCAGGCAGCTAGCACAGGCCACAAGAGTAAAATCGCAACAATTAGACAGCATTCCCAGAGCACCGCAGGGTCAGGAAGAAATTTAAATCAAGTCTGTGCACTCAGAGATACAAACTAGTTGGGGAAACACGTGCTCTGCACGTGAGTGTACACACAACCACAGACGCCACACACAGAGCACCCAGTACACGGCCCAACAGGTCAGTCCTGGGAGACCAGAGACACCGAGCTGACAGCACTCTAAGGCAGGCAGGGAAGGCGTCCCGGGGAGATGGAGATGAAGTCATACAGCCAGTAAGTGTTGAAGCTGGGTTTTGAACTCAGGGAGTCCAGCTCCACAAAGCTCACCAAACTGTTTTTATTCCTCACTGCCTCTGTGTCTTTACAAGTGTTGTCTTTGTCATTATTACCATACATCACTGTGACATCAACGGGGCTTTCACAGAAACAACCACCTGTAACGCAACCCCGTGAATCAAAACTGTTGGTCCTGCTTCCTGTTCCCCTACAGTCCAATCTCTGCCTTGGCACAACCGTTCCCATGCTGTTTGGCCCACAGCCGCTGCTGAAGCCGACCAGCCTGCCCATGCCAGCCCCTGCCAAGGACTCCCAGGCCCCTCGCACCCAGCGACTGAAAAGGTAATGCTCAACGGCCCAACATCTTTAAAGCTGTCATCTGTCACCTCGCAGAGGAGTGCCGATGGTACTCAGAGACTGCTCACTTACGCCTCTGGGATGGGAGTTGCAGGAGGTGACCACGGGCTCTGTGCGGAACCAGGAGAAGTAGGCCTGGCTGTGAGATCAGGCCTGGCAAAGACAGCTCCTGCAGTGCCAGCTCTGCACCATCTCCAAGTGCTGCTGCCTCCAGCATAGGAGGTGTTATCATGGACACCATAAACGTGGGACCTTCAGGGCTGGTGACAATTTTGATGGGCTGCACTAAAAATTCTGTAAAGATGGTTAAGATTTAGCATGACTGGCTGCCTCAATGCTTCTTTTTATGTGTCTATAAAAGTGATATTATCAAAGCAGAGCTCTGGGATGATTAATCTGGTTGCAGTCTTCAAGGAGTCCAGGCAATATTATTGCCAGGCCTGGAGGTGTGACCGGGGGGCCTGGATCAGGGTGGCCATGACCCTGGCAGGGGCAGCGGGGGACGAGGGTGAGCTAAAGATGCCGGGTTTCATTTTGGATATGTTGAGTTGAAGGAAGAGGTCAGCCTGGAACTTAGAAGCCATGGAAGAGGCCAGCATTCTTGCCTTAGCCTGGGGATGGGGTTCACCTTGCTCACTGCAGTAGTCTCAAGGCACGAGGCTTTGCACTGTGAAAAGAGGTCTGAAATCTCAGGGACAGGGACAAGTGTTGCATGGGAACCTCCATGGAAAAGACAAGGGTGGTAAGGAGAGGTCTTTGGGGCTGCCGCCTCCCGACCCCCACTGAAGACAGAAAGGAAAAGGGGCCAGAGGGGGATTTGTCAGGGGAGTAACCAGCAAACTGAGAACTGCCGTCTGCTGCAAGCTACAGCCACCCTGGGCTTTTCACACGTGACAGAGCCACCCCCTCCCCATCCAGCACTGCAGGACCCTGGCCTACAAAGGCAACGGGCCTGTGGCTGGCATCACCCCCCTCTGGGCAGCCGTGCAGGCCCCCACAGGCCCTTGTGACTTTGGTCTTCTGAGGACTGTGACAGCTGTGCCTGTGAGTCAGGTTTGGTCTCTGGTTCCTTCTCATCCACCATCCCCAAGCGACTTACCACTTAGAAAGGGAATTAAAAGTCAGGCCTGGAGGCAAACCCTGAGGAAGGCTGGGCTCGGCCTATTGTGGGCATGGGAGGCCCTCTCTGCCCGAAAGTCACGAGAGGTGAAGTCCAAGGATGGTCACTGAGGCCTCGAAGGTCTCCTCACTGTGCCACTGAGTCACATCTTGGGTTCATCCAGGCTTGCGGGGACCCAGAGGACAGAAGGCCATGGCTGCTACCACCCATCTAGAAGACTGAGTCTCTTTCCACGTGTCCTTGGCCTGTGAGTACAAGCTGTCTGATCTGCCGATTGGAGGGTTGAGACAGGACACAGACACAGTCCCGTCAGGAATTTTCCAGAAGCCTCTGAGATGCCCCCTTCACCCACAATCCCCAAAATAGACAGGTCCATCAGCGAGTGGACCTCTGGGGTCACCGACTGCTTATACAGGAGCTGGCGCTCACTAATGCAGCTTTGGAGCTACAGCAAAGCGCAGCAAAAGCCTTGGGAAAAGCTCAGAGTGAGATTAGATCGAGGCTTTCTTGTCTGGGCGAGGCAAGGCGGCTGCCGTCAGCTGGTTGGCGTGGAGACCTTAACCCCGCGGACTTCAGAGTCTGGCCCCTTGGCCCAGTGCACCCTGGGAAATCCCCTGACCACCGCACTGGGCAGTGACAGTGGCGAGGGACGCGTCCTCCCCCAGGGCCTCTGCACTCCATTTGCCTCACAACCCAGGGCCCAGCACAGTCGAGATCACCAAGCTTAGAGCTGTTTCCTCCTCTCAGAACCACAGAGGGGTCCCGAAAGTGCAAGATGGGAATACCATTCCAAACGCACTTGGCTTCCCTGGGACCCACTAACTAGGCAGCAGGGACCTCAGTGCTCTGGGAGGAGTTGGTGGTCCCGACACTATGCACCCCTTTGGGCAGAATGACCCACAGGGGACAGAGATGGCAAGGGCATCACTCAAATTACCTGGTGGACCCTCACACACCACTCTCATTGAATAGGTAAGGGAATAAAAGCTCAGAAAGGCTCAGGGAGCTGTCAAGACATATGGGGCAAGTCTGTGTTCTAGACAAGATCTGTGAGAGGTTGAAGCCTTTGAAGGAAGGACGTGGCCCAGGAATAGAGGATGCAGCCAAAGGGATCCAGAAGAGTTAGGCTTCGGAAGTCCGCCCGCTCAGGAACAGCCAGCTCCCACTGAGGGCCAACAAAGGCCAGCGCCCCACACCTTGAGCCTGGCCGAGGAGCCAGCCTGGCCCCCTGGGAAGGACGGGATCTGTGCTCCATGTGGGCACCCAGAATCATGCCTGATCCCAGATGGACTTTATGTCATCAGCCTTTCAACTTCACTCTCCAGGATGGTGGATTTCACAGAATAAGGAATGGAACGGGCTGTATGTCCAATATGCAATTGTATTGTATATGGGGCAATCCTAGTTCTCACTCCACCGCCCCATCCCAGCTGCTTCCCTGTGAAATCAGCAGCAGTTCCCCCGACCCCCCTCCCCTGCTCTCTCCCATCGCCCAGGCGCGGCCGCCTCCCACTCCGTCTCATCCCTTCACCGAATCCCTTTCTGGTGGCCCTCAGAGACACCCCCAGGGGTTTGTTTTGTTTTGTTTTTTGTTTTTGTTGTTGTTGTTGTTGAGACAGAATCTTGCTCTGTTGCCCGAGCTGGAGTGCGTGATCTCGGCTCACTGCAACCTCCGCCTCCCGCATTCAAGTGATTCTCCTGCCTAAGCCTCCCAAGTAGCTGGGATTACAGGCACCCACCACTGCGCCTGGCTAATTTTTGTATTTTTAGTAGAGATGGGGCTTTGCCATGTTGGCCAGGCTGGTTTTGAACTCCTGACCTCAGGTGATCCACCAACCTTGGCCTCCCAAAGTGCTGGGATTACAGGTGTGAGTCACCGTGCCCGCCTCCCCCACCCAGGGTTTTTCTACGTCACAATGGTGTGACCCAAAACCTTCCCAGGAGTGGAACGGGCTGGGACCACCAGCCAGGTCTCACCCAGGGACCACCCCGGGAACCCCAGGCACCTGTACCCACCTCACTCACTGCCTCTGACCAGGCACAAGAGCCAAGCTCCATGCACCAAGGATGGAAGAGAAAGCCTGGGAGACGTTCTCTCAGCAGAATTTCTGTCTTAGAGGCCGGACCTCTCTGGCTATGATGCTCCAGCAACTTTTATAAAAAGTTATCTCAGTGCTGTGCTGCTCTCAGAGTTGCTGGGATCAAAAGAACAGCTTTACTCAAGGGGAAAAGACGAGGGACCAAAATTGTCAAGATATATACAGCCGGTTGGACAGCGCAGCTCTGCTGAGCTGAATATTTGGGTTTTGTTTTGTTGCGCCTTTTTTTTCTCCTTGCTGAGATGCTTGGAGGAGGTACTGTGGGGTGCAGACACAGCATCTGTGGTCTGGAGGAGGTACTGTGGGGTGCAGACAGCACCACTCTGCAGGAGGAGGGAAGGAGAGGCCGCGGCTTCCTGTTAAAGAGCCGGCAGAAACCACCCAGGTTGATAATAGGTCCCGAGTTCAGACTCCTGCCTTAGCAGGTAAGTCGAACAGGAAAATCATCATTCCCCTTAGTAACGGGTTCTCCACCCTCTAGGACTATTCAGGTATTTGACTGCTGCTCCAACATGTCTCCACGGGCCACAGGTACATGTGCCATCCAGGTGCACAGACTGCAGGAAGACCCAGGCGTCTGCCCCTCCCACCTGCGGCTGCCACACGGAGTGACGCCCTGAGTGGGAGTCATGGCCCCTGCAAGGCGTGTCACGAAAGCACCTGCCTGGGGACCGAGTCTGCACACAAGTCAGGAGCCCTGCCCCCAGATGCAGACAAGGGTCTTCTCTGGACAGACACGGCCCCAGAGGGAAGTTCTCCTCCCGAAGGGTGAGAGGGAAATGGACCGAGCCCCTGCCTCTTTGCGACAGATTCCCTGTAGGGATGGCAGTATTGAACAATAATGTTAATAACAAAGTTATCATTACATGCATCACAATTAATAAAGCAATTTATATTTATTAGGCACCTGCTATGTGCATAGTACTCTGTATGCAATATGAAAAAAATCAGCATAGCACAGCCAACCTATAATCTGTAACACATTAAAGCCATCCTCAAAATGCCCTCAATTCATTCCTACTTATCCACTCACGGACTCCGCATTTGATGGCATCACCTATTTGACTCCAGCACTGAGCTAGATACCTCCAGAGATGCTAAGACAAGGCAGATAGATTTTCTAGCCTTATAGGGATTACATTCTGGTTTATTGACTCAAATTATGATGCACAAAAAGCCATTGTGGGTGCCAGGGAGGGGCGTGACTACTGAGCTGTGCCTGGGAGTGTTCAGTAGGAGTTGGACAGCTGGAAAGGGGAGAAGAGAGTGTTCTAAGGGAAGAGGACAGTATTATCATTTGCATTGCGAGGGGCATTGCAAACACAGTAACAAATAACTGGCCATAAAGGACAAAATGTGATAAATGCCAAAGGAGTGTTTCTGACGGTAAATGCCAGAAAATTTGGAGAAGAACGCCTGTTTGAATTGGGTGATCAGGAAAGACTGCATGAAGAAGGGGAGGTCATAAGGAGTAACCTGCGGAAAGGGGAGCATATTCCAGAAGAGGACAAGGTCAGTGAGGGCCAAATTTTAGGACACCTTGGAACCGTGACCTCAGAGTTAGGAGTTTAATCTTGGATTAAATCTGTCACTTCCATCACAGTCCTTAGCAACAGGATCATGATTTCCTGCTAATGTGAGGGCTGTGTTTATTTTGACAATTGCATCCTCTATGCCTGCCATAGTTCTTGGTGCATATTCAGTATTCAGTAAGTATTTGTTGGACGGATGAAGGGATAGATGGATGGATAGATGTCATTCTTTATAAACATCACTTTTAATGGTCCCATAGTATTTTATTATAAGGATATAGCATGATGGTACATACTGAACAATAATACCGTTGTTCAACCATAGTTCTTGGACAATTCTTGTTTGTTAATTCATTTGTTGCTGTATTTCCCACTAAACTATGAATTCCATGAAGAGCAGGAACCACACACGTTTTATTCACCAGTGTGTCCCCAACGTCCAATGCAGTGTTTAGAACATAACAGATCTTGGTATTTATGGAATAAATGATTTAAAGAAGGCATGAACATTTGGACTGTTTTCAACATACTGCCATTATAAACAACACTGTGATAAACATTCTTGTGGATGAATCTCAAAAAGATAGGAGAATTATTTAATCCAATTGTCTGAACATATATAAAGGCTTCAACATGTGTATTCATCATGTTTCAGTTAAAGGCAGTGATTTATTCTTCCATCAGCAATTGACATTTGAGAAGACTACTAGTAGTCCTCAACACTTTGAAACCAATTACATCTTTTAAACCTTTGCTCATATGGTACATAACAATAGTTTCTCATTTTTAACACATTTGTTTCTGGAAACAATTAACATTTTTACTATGTTTCTTAGTCCTTGGCATTTCAAATTATATCTATCTACCTATCTACCTATCTATCTATCTATCTATCTACCTATCTATCTATCTACCTATCTATCTATCTATCTATCTATCTACCTATCTATCTATCTACCTATCTATCTACCTATCTATCTATCTACCTATCTATCTATCTATCTATCTATCTACCTATCTATCTATCTACCTATCTATCTACCTATCTATCTATCTACCTATCTACCTATCTACCTATCTACCTATCTATCTACCTATCTATCTACCTATCTATCTATCTACCTATCTATCTACCTATCTATCTACCTATCTATCTATCTACCTATCTATCTATCTACCTATCTATCTACCTATCTATCTACCTACCTATCTATCTACCTATCTATCTACCTATCTATCTATCTACCTATCTATCTATCTACCTATCTATCTATCTACCTATCTACCTATCTATCTATCTACCTATCTATCTATCTACCTATCTACCTATCTATCTATCTATCTATCTATCTACCTATCTACCTATCTACCTATCTACCTATCTATCTATCTACCTATCTATCTACCTATCTATCTACCTATCTACCTATCTATCTATCTACCTATCTACCTATCTATCTACCTATCTATCTATCTATCTATCTACCTATCTACCTATCTACCTATCTACCTATCTATCTATCTACCTATCTATCTATCTACCTATCTACCTATCTATCTATCTATCTACCTATCTATCTATCTACCTATCTATCTATCTATCTATCTATCTATCTACCTATCTATCTATCTATCTATCTATCTATCTATCTATCTAATCTGTTGTCCATTTTCCTATTGAGGTCTGCTGTAGTCCATTTTGTGTTGCTCTAAAGGAATACCTGAGACTGGGTAATTTGAAAATACAATAGGCGTATTTGGCTTAGGATTCTGCGGGCTGGAAGATCGGGCATCTGGAGAGGGCCTCAGGCTGCTTCCACTCATGGCAGAGGTGAAGGGGAACTGGAGTACAGGGATCACATGGAGAGAGAGGAGGCAAAAGAGACAGGAAAGGTACCAGGCTCTTCCTAACAACCAGCTCTGCCAGGAACTAACAGAGGGATGACCCACGTGACCCAGGGAGGGCTATAATCTATTTATAAGGAATCTGCCCTCCTGACTCAAACACCTTTCACTGGTCCCACCTCCCAAGACCCCCACGGTACAGATTAAATTCAACATGAGGTTTGGAGAGGTCAAGCACCCAAACTATAGCAGGCCCTTAATGTTTTTCTTATGAATATAAGTAAGAACCCTTCACATAATTTATTATTTGTCTTTGACAGTTGTAACCTTTGCCTTTTCATTGTAGGATCCTTTTGATGTGCTGACGTTTTTTAAAAATATATAGCCAAATCTGTTGTAAATAAACATCCAGAAGTCACAAGGAACTTAAACAAATTAACAAGCAAAAAACAAGCAACCCCATTTAAAAATGGGCAAAGGACATGAAGAGACACTTCTCAAAAGAAGCCATACGCACAGCCAACAAGCATATGAAATGTGCTCAACATCACTAATCCTTCCATCACTTTCATGCCTAGAATGTCCTTTACACCTAGAGGCAAGCATTGACTTAAATTTTCTCTTCTAATTTTAATATGTTTTTTCCCCTATGTCCCTTTTGCTTTGTGGTATGAATTTGGGTCCTAAACTGTCCATTTTTTCGCAAAGAAAAAGCCATTTTTCCTACTGGTACGTATTCAGGGACCGCTCCCTCCCACTGAGCTGTCTGTATAAAGGACGGTTATTTGGGTGACCCTCAATAGATCTCCCACCTCTCTGAACACTGGCACTATCATGGTCAGTAATTATTTATGATATGTTCTGCCATATGTTTAAGCAAGTCCCCTCATTCAACTCCTCTGTCATAATTCTTGGCTATTTTCACCTATATATTTTTTAGATAAACTTAAAATTTATTTTTTCAAGTCTTTTCGTCCTCCTAAAAAAAAAAAGTTTAAGGAAAACTTAAACTTCTAAGTTAATGTTGGAAGAACCAACATCTTCATAATCTCCAGTTTTCTCCTTTCCTGCTGTTACTCAGGCTCTCCCTGCATGTGCTGAGTGGTGTCTGGGTGGGACATGTGGGTCACGGGGGAGCACTTGGCCTTTCCTTCCCAGCAGGGTTTTTACCCCTGGGGGAAGAATATGCCCATGCGGGCCTTGAGGGCTCCCTGAAGCTGCAGGGTTCTCTGACAGAGCCGCGAGGATGAGATCCATACAGCAATTATTCACCTAATTTACAATCCGAATGAACATTTTGATCTGAATTAATTTGGTAAATTGGGCCAAAATGAAGATGAGAAGCAAGATGTAGGGAGTAGCAACATTCTTGCATAATTTTTTAAAATAAAGACACCCATACACATGAACCCTAATTTCAGCCTGCCTGTGCGTCACTGGCACACCCAGAAGCACCCCCTCCCCTCTCCAGGCCTGTTTCGCATTTATCAAGTGAAGAGTTTAAACCAGGTGGTCCTGAAATTCCTTTTTTCTCTGAGTTTTCACCAGCCAATTTGCAAACTATCATGTCTGCATTTGCTTACTGACTAGCAGATTCTGGGAGGCCTCATTCACTGGCCCAATTGTATAACTCCAGTTATATAATACACAATCTGAGTTCTGCATTACTATCTGTGGCTCTAAGGTCAAACCGAATATCCTGGACTTGCAGGAGATGAGACACCTGTTAAGACATTGAATTGGCTTCCTGGGGCTTTTTCCCAATACTGAAGTACAAGCTGGAGAAAGAGAGAGGAGTCGAAAGGGTCTCCTGCTGGCTATAGGTCTTTGGGATCAAGGCTGGATAACAAGGGCCCTGGCCATGGATGCTGCAGGGAGGCCGGTGGCCTTTCAGGTGAGCCTGCACGCCCTGACAAACCCTACCAGCAGGCCCGTAGGGACGTCCGGGCAAAAGGTCCTCACTGCTGCAGAGGTGAATTCTAATTCTGAGGGCCCCATGCACCCAAGTGCTGGATGAAGGAAATAGAATCACAGACCGCCTTGTAGAGACCTAAGGGAGCTCCATAGACTCTCAACCCACAGGCAGAGAGCCTGGTGGAGATGCCGTAGGAAGAGGAAAGATGCAGTCAGACAGCCCTGAAGCCCAGTCTCCACTCACCACTCACCAGCTGTGCAACACTGGGCACATCGTTGTTCTTCCCTGAGCCTCAGTTTCTTCACTTATAAAATGGGTATTATTAATTAAATGAGTTCACAGAGGTAAAATGCCTCACACATGGAAGGTAGTCAATACGTGTTATTTTCTTCCTTTCTTTTTTTCCAAGCCAGACACAGAGATAAACCAGAAAGAGATATGGTCCAAAAACAATGTCAAATCCTAGCTCCCCCACCTCCTAACAATGTAAATTTGATCCTCTCTTGAACCTTCCTTTCTTCACCAGCGAATGAGAAAAACAATACCCACAGCGAGTAAAAAATCGGTGGTCGTGAACGTTCTTTATCCACTCAAAGTGTTATGAAGAGGCAAGCGAAGACTCTCATTGTTAAAGAATGGAGGAGAGGAGAACCTGCCTACGGATCTCACAGAGCCTGCGCTGCTGTGTGGCTGCATGCGGGGTGACTTCATGGTAATTAGTGCCCAGTTCCCGTCTTCAGAGTGGATCCAGCAGGCTGCCTGGCCTGGGAGCGGAGCCACTCTCTGCTGATCTAATGACGCTAACCCTCCCCGGGGTGCTCCCCATCACTGGGCAGCGGGCAGACCAGCTGTTTTCTGGTTTGGCTTTGCCTCTCACAGCTGGGCAGCCGCCTCTGGGCTGGAACCAGGGGACTCTTGTGGGTTGGTTTTTTTTTTCACTGCAATGTTATTTTCTAGGAAAACATGAGCAGAGGGGGAAGATGCACTCCCTGACTCTCTGAACAATAGTTAAACGTAGATGACATGTCCCTTGGGTCTCTGGGTCTTGCATCTGTCATTCCCCCTGCATAGGACTCCTGTGCCCAGGCCCCCTCCAGTATCCTCCTCCTTGAAGATTCAGTTCCAGGTGCTCAGAAGTCTCTCCTGACAAAGTGGCCGTATCACATGGTCTCTCCGTTTCCAGTCCTCTCCCGTGGTCTCTCTGTTTCCAGTCCCCTTCTGTGGTCTCTCTGTTTCCAGTCCTCTTCCGTGGTCTCTCCGTTTCCAGTCCTCTTCCGTGGTCTCTCCGTTTCCAGTCCTCTTCCGCACGTGACAGGAGCTCCTGCGGGGCAGGGACTGGATCTTGCCCCTGTTTGGGCCTCCAGTGCTTGGCTCATAGTAAGCACTCAGTTGAAAACAAATTCCAGCAGGTCCAAGCTCCACTGGATGTCCGTGTGCTGAGGACCTAGGTAGAGTGGCTGGGACTCGCTTTGGGAATGAAAACAGAGCAGGAGGGAGCGAACCTAGGGGCACCCACCTCACCTTGGGAGGACCAAGGCCCTGCTTTGGCCAGAAAATTCCTGCATTTTGAGTTCTACTTATGGTGACCATGTTTTCCAGACCAAAATTTGGAAAATGGTATCCTGTTTAAGGAAGGAATCCATTTTATTGAAATGAATACAATCATGAGAAGTCAACAGAGCCTTTTAAATGCAGCACCCGTAGCTCCACCAAGAGGAAAAGGCGTCTCCATGGAGCCGGAGGGAGGCAGACAGCAAACCTCCTGGTGCTCTGAGTTGGGCTGTAAAGCGACCCTCAGCAAAACTGATACAGTGTCGCAGGTTAACATCCTGTGAGGGACCCAGGTCCTCACCACCAGTTGGGGTCCAAGCAACCGTGGAACCCTACCCCACAGCAGTGGGCCACACCTTCCCTATGCCCCAGGGGCTCCACAGAGAGAAGAAGTTTGCTTTTTTATCTCCCTAAGGCCCCGCTCAGTTGGCTGGACATGAGTTCGACCCACTGAAGGCCTCCGAGAGCCTGTCCCGAGCATGTGAGCTCCACGTAAGACCCAGGGATTGGAGGGCACCACGGGCAGCGGCCTGGATGTGCCTCCTTCCTTTCCTTCCACAAAGAGAAAGCCGGGCTTCCTGCCTCTAAGAAATAACACTGCTCTCTTCCGAATTCTGTTTGGGGTTTATTTCTTCATAAAGCTTTAATGAAGAAGGAAAAGTATATGATCTTTCTGCATCAGTTAATCCTGCTGTGAGGAGCTGTATTTACCTAGGAGGGCTCCGGAGAGTGCAGGGAGCTTCTGGCTCCTAGCAGGACACTTCCCTGTCCCTGTTGAAGTGCTGGGTGCAGGGGAGGCCAGGAGGAGAATGTCCACTGCCCCTGCAGACCTGACCCAGCATGCTGGGGAGGACCCGCCTGCCTCACCCAGCAGGACCCCAGGCCAGCAGACACCCAGGAAAGGGAAGGTGCCTGGGCCTTGCCCTCAGAGTGTTTGCCTTGGAGAGTGTGAGGTCCGCACACCTAAAGATGCTCTTGCCTCGTGAGAGGCTGGGATAGTGGGGATAGGGGGACCTGCAGGCCCAATACGCTGTGGACACTGTGGACCTGCAGCAGCTTATGCTCATCCTCCCATGGGGCATAGCATGTCTCTGTCTGTCTCTGTTCGGGGCTCGGCACTCATTTCCTCGCGTTTACTGTGACCTTTCCACAGACTAGGAAACTTCAGTCCCTATGGCAGGTCCTGTTTCACAGCTGCCTGGCCTTCCTGCAACCACTGCCTGCCAGGTTGACCTTCTCCTGGGTGCCTCTGTGCCAAGCTATCCCCACCTGCCAAAATTTTAGCCTACCCCAACTTTCCCCGGCACTGGCAGTCCATCTGGCTGCCTTCCCTGTTGCTGAAACCTGCCCTGATAACCTCCCTGCAACTCTCAGTCTCCCGATCCCTCCGTCACCAGGCACACCAGCTGCCAAATAAACCTGAGGTCTAAGGGATGTTGGTTCCAGGGTCTGCCCAGTTCCCTTTGAATGTTATCAAGCCCAGCACTGCCTAATTTACCTTAGGATCAAGGTTCTTTATCATAGTGATGCTAAACTAATTCACTGCAGAATTCCTAAGAAGTAACTAAGTTTAGACACAGCCATGCATGCAAATCACAGGCATTTAGAGGCAGCAAGAACCTTAGACCTAGCTCATCCGGCCCACCCACCTCATTTCAGAGTTAAAAAGATTCCAGCTCAGAGACAGGTAATGATTGCCAGTGGTCACACAGCAAGTCAATCACTTATAAAAGCAATATTGATTTCTCTGCACCCAACTGATGGTCTAGGTACAGTCCTGCTGAGAGACAGAAATAGGACTCAATGGCAGGTGTGAAGTCCAGGGCTCAGCAGCAGGAAAATGAACATGTGCCAATGGCTAGCTTCTCTGGCCCCTCCAAGTTGGTGTTGATGGGACTTGGGTCCCAAGACATAAAAGAAAGGTTCTGAAAACCTTTGGTCCACGCCGCTGCCTCCAGCCACGTCTGTATCCTCACCACGGTGCTGCCTCCAGCCACGTCTATATCCTCACCATATCTTTGGCAATCCTGTTTCTATTCTCTTTCTCACTTACTCAACTAAACACTAACATGGTCCAACTAAATGTCACCAATGGACCTATAAACTAAGGCAAATCAGGTCTAGGTTCTTGAATTCCTCACCACCCACAGAATGTGGGTCTGAGGACAAGTTTGGGAGAGAAATATGCTTCTGTCGGCAACCTCAGCTTCCTGCCTGGTCCTCCCTGCAGAGCTGAGCTCCCAGGGAGGAGGGAGGACGATAGGCCCAGCCAAAGAAACAGCATGTGAGGAGCCTCAGGGCCCCAGTGCCTGATGGCTGTGCTGATCTAATTGGGTTGTAGGAGGAGGAGAAATCTGAAGCCCCACATGACAGAAGGTTCCAGCTCAATCTGTGGCTTGCGCTGAGGAGTAAATGACACGTAATTCAGTTAAAGGAGAAGGAAGCAAACCTCATCACAACAGCTGAAAACACGAAAACAACAAATAAACAGCTGCTTTGAACCAGCAACAAGGAGGCCAATTTGATCTCTGCAGAAAGAAAAGTGCCGTCTTGCATGTGTGTGAGTGTGCACGAGCGAGCGGGCGTGTGTGTGTGCAGGGAGGGGTGGCACACTCCAAGAAGCTGCAGCTGCAAGCAGTTGAGAGAACAGCATCAACCAAGTTCTTGGAACAATCTGTGAGATTAGAGCTATGCCATTCACAGCACACAGAGGAGGGTCCCAAGATTCGGTACTCAGGCTGTCCCCACTCACAATCCCCCACCACACTCACTCTCCACCTGCTGCAGCCTGGCCACGGGGGAAATATTTGGACTCTAACTACCAAATGTACTGTTCTTGAACGTGTGCCACATACACACCCGCCACTGGTGAATGTGAGACAAATAACATAGGTACTTCCCCTTCAGTGTGGAGGCAAAACAACCTCGAAGAACCACAGATGGCCTGCACAAAATAGGGTTCCAGATCCCTCCCCAGGGTTAGCGATGAGAATCCACTAGGGCCCAATGAGTCGGTGTTTTAGTAGGAACCTCAGGTGATTCCTTTGCACACAAGGGGTGAGGTGACATGTTGTCTCTAAGAGCCTCAGTTAGCTATTGCCATAATAATTCTGCATGACTGGATTAAGAAACTGTGGCACATACACGCCATGGAATACTATGCAGCCATAAAAAAGGATGAGTTCATGTCCTTTGTAGGGACATGGATGCAGCTGGAAACGATCATTCTCAGCAAACTATCGCAAGAACAGAAAACCAAACACCGTATGTTCTCACTCACAGGTGGCAATTGAACAATGAGATCACTTGGACACAGGAAGGGGAACATCACACACCGGGCCCTATTGTGGGGAGGGGGTTGGGGGTGGGGAGGGATAGCATTAGGAGATATACCTAATGTAAATGACGAGTTAATGGGTGCAGCACACCAACATGGCCCATGTATACATATGTAACAAACTTGCACGTTGTGTACATGTACCCTATAACTTAAAGTAGAATAAAATAATAATAATAATAATTCTGCATAACAAAAACAAACTCCCAAACTCTCAATAGTGTAAAACAATAGTCAGTTGTTGTCACAGGTCAGCAGGGAGGCAGAGGCAGCTCAGTTTCCAGTTGCAGACCCTGGATTGCCAGGAGGCTGGGGGCTGCTCCACATGTATTTATTCTGGGTCGCGGGCTGAGGACACAAGAAATCCTCCCAGAGCAAAGGCGGAGGAAGTCAGTGTGGAAACCCAGGAGGCCTTGGGGCCTGCCGTTAGAACAGGCTTGTGGTCACTTCCACGCATGCAATGTCCAAAGGAAGTTGCACAAGCAGTCGCAGAGTCAAAGGATGTGGATCAACACACAGAGGAGTGAAGAACTGGGGTCCACTGATCCTTACAGTTTCTTATTTTCTTCATTAGCAAAAGAGCCTCAAGTCCCAATTATCCTGTCTGTACAATGGGTGCACAGCAATCCCCACCCCTACTATCTCATGGAAGTACTGCAAGGATGTAATAGATAATGTTCCTGATAGTGATTTCTAAACTGTAGGGGTTGATATGTATATTAGCCAACATGCCTGTGACCCCTACAACCTGAGTCCAAGAGGTGGAGGAGGGTGGTAGACCAGACGGCCTCTCTGTTCTGTCAGGCTCTCCGAGTCTGTGTTGTGTGGCCAGATTGCGTGTTGGTATTCACTTACTCACCCGACCTGCCCTGATGCTCTCAGCTCAGTGAAAGGCACAACAGAAGGCCACCCTTGGGTGGGCCAAAGCTTCCTGCTGGAGAGACCACAGTGATACTTCAGAATGCCCAGCCAAGGGATCCTTTCACCATAGCGCCTAACTCTATCTGTCCCCAGTTGTTACACTCCTGCTCCTGAATACCGTTAACCATCTGGGGCTGCAGGAACACACAGATCCCAGGTAGTCAGCAACTATATCACTCTCAGGATGTCTGCAGTACTGGAGCTTTTGGTAAAGGCCCTGCTCTGGCTGATAAATTTGTTCCGGTCCCCATGTATTTTATTCTGAAGAGCTCTGCCTGGTACCTTGATATTAGGAAAGACACAAACTGATGCTATGGCATCTGTCCTGATACATTAACTGCAATGGGCTGGGACGTGGAATCCTGGCTCAGCTCTTAAGCCCTGTTGCCCGCAGTGCTGTGATGCATTACTGGGCCACTCAGAGCCACGGGTAGCCGTGCACCTGGAAGCAAGTTTGCCAAAGAGGCCCAGATGTCTGGAATAAGCCCATGGCTCCCAGTCCTCCGAGCCTAAGCTTGAACCAAGACACTGGCTCCTAACACATCTTCCTCTCCAATGTGCATCTAAGATTTGGCTTTTTGTGTGTTTCTGTGGATGGATGGATGGATATCAACCTGCATCCAGTCACTCCTGGCAGCCTGTGGTCTGAAGCCCCCTCCTATCCTCCATCATCCATCACCCCAGTGATGGGACCTGTGGAACCTCTCCCCAAGCTCCTCTCCAGCCTGTGTTAGGAGTTTTGACATGCCTAGATGAAGACACCGTGTTAGGAGTTTTGACACGCCTAGATGAAGACACTGTGTTAGGAGTTTTGACACGCCTAGATGAAGACACTCGTGTCCGGGACACAGGGGCCAGGAGGGTGAAGGAGGGCTTTGTGCATTGCCCAACCTGCTCCTCTGTGGTACGTATATGTCAGTCTCACCCAGAACTCAGTGAGTTCTTCAACCTTCAGACACAAGTATTTGGCAAACCCAGAAAGATTTTCCTGTATTATTTCTTTATTTATTGCTTCTCCATCTGTTCACTTTTCTCGTTCTGGAATGCCTACTATTTACATGTGAAACCTCCAGAATCTGTCCTCCAAATATCTTATTTCTCCTCCTAATTTCCAACTCCTCATTTTTGCTGCGTATTTGAAATTTGTCTTCCACGTGATCTTCTAAGGCACTGATTTACTTCTCTGTACTTGCCATCTCCGTTAACATAGCTACTGAATTTTTCCACTCGGAAAACAGGACTTTGTCTTCCAGAAAGTCTTCACTGTGCTGTGGTTTAACCTCCCTTGTGCTCTGATTTCATAATCACTATAGTTAGAGTTTGTTATCCGTGTCCTCGAGTAGAGCCACCTATTCTGGCGTTCCAGCTGCTCTCCTCTCTCCTGCCGAAGGTCCCCATACGTGTGTTTTATTTCCCTTAGATGCCCCACGCTGATCTTGTGGGCCCTGGCAGGCTGTTGAGTTCCCTCAAGCAGCAGCGAACTGATTGCTGTGAGTCCTCGTGGGAAGCCGCACCCCTTAGTAGCCTGCGCAGCATCCTCTCAGCTCTGGCGGTGGGGAGGATTCAGCCCACCCCTACTACCTCCCGCAGCTTCTCTGGGTCCAGGGAGACCAACTGTATCAACCTGTTACTTAGAATCTTCCCTGAACTAGCTAATATTCATCTCAAACTTAACGTCCAAAACAGAACCATTGGGTTTTCCTAGGAAATCTGATTATTCCTCCCACATTCCCCTCCTTCTCCAGTGCACAAACCTAGGCCTTGCCCTTGACTCCTCCACTTCCCTCACCACGCACATCCAAAACCCAAGTCTTGGTTATCCCAGGTCTAATGACCACATTTTCCCATTAAGATATTTGCTATGTCTACAGTAATCAGATTTTCTTAATTAGGCTGTACAGTCCTGGATTTTGACTGCCTACTTCTAGTGATTTATTCAGGCACTCATACACTCAATAAATATGTATTAAGTGCCTACTGAATGCCAGGCCCTGGGTTAGGTGCTTGGGAAACAGTGGGTGAAACACAGCCCCCAAGATGCTTACTGTATGCAGGCGTGAAAACGTGGAACTCAACAGGGAATTCTGCACACAGGGCCAGCAGTAGACAGGGATAAGGGCCGAGTACTGTGGGGATGGAAGAGATGGTTGCCCATTCCCTGATTCATGTGAAGGATCCAACCGCTACTGTCTTCCCTGAAGCTTCGTTTACTCTTCCTGTTCAGCAGGAGTCTCCAGCAGCATCTTCCCTGTCGCACTCCCCGTGGGCATCCCGCCCTTTTCTGATGGACACCTCCTTCCTCTCACCCATCTCTCTGACTCCATCTCCCTTTCCCTGGCAGGAGAGGACCACCCCGCTGTGCTCCCGCCTCACACAGCAGCTGAGGGACTGCAGTCAATCACGCTGTCTTCTGCTGCTCCTGCTTCCAATGTCTGGAGGTGGCACCGTTTAAGAGAAGAAGACCCTACTCAGCAAACCCTAACTCTAGCTATTCTCAGCTCCACCAGCTTCATGACCGCAGGCAACTCTCTGGGCCTTCTTGGGCCTTCATTTCCTCTTTTGTAAAATAAATCAAATTACAGACAAGATTCCTTCTGGAGAAGATTTCACCCAGAATTGACATCCAATGAACGTATACGACGTCCCCACTATGAATTTAATGGAATGTAGGACTCTTATCTTGGTAAAGAGAAACCAAAGGGTGGACATGCCGCGTTCACACTTAGATCCTGTCTGGTGCCCAGGAGACTCGGTCACTCCAAGTGAGCTTTGTGGACCAGAGGCATCGGCAACACCCGAGGCCTCTTCAGAAATGCAGCCTCCGGGGCCTCCAGAATCAGAATCTACACTTTATTCAGACTCCAGTCAGAATCGGAAGATTCCTAAGAGCTTTACAGTTTGAGAGGCACTACCCAAGAGGACACAGCCCACAGTGTCGGGGGAGGCAGGTTTCAGTTCTGAAAGAGAGAAGGAACTTCTCACCAAAAGGGGCAGACCAAACACGGGACGGGCTGTCTAGAAGGCAGTAAAAACTCCGCCGTCGGGTCAAGAAGCAGAACGGCCACTGCTCCAGGACTTCCTGCAGGAGAAGAGTATTTGGTAGGAGTGTGGCTGCCTCAGGCTGCAGGCTTCCTCCTAACTCAAAGGCGTAAGATTTTTAAATTCTGACTCTCCCATTGCCTCAGTTTCCTCTAGGATGGCAGGGAAGCCAGAACTCATGCCCACTGGTCATCTTTGCTGGTTTTGAGATGGCATCGCCAAGCACAGATGCCACTGTGGGAGGGCAAAATACAGCAGAGGAGAGTGACAGGCCCCACAGAGACGACATTATTCTCTTGTCACACAGACCATTTTCAAAAAAGTCCCCTGCGTCTGCTACAGGCCTGGAAACCTCATTCCTTTTGGACTACCGGAGGGCCCTTTCTCCTTTCCTGGTCAAGGGCCTGGATTCTCAATTTAGAAGCTAATTCTCATTCAAATTAGTCCATCTCACAGATAGAATTAGAAGCCGGGTGACGATCTGGAAAATACAATCAATTTAGTCCAATTGTTCTTGCATGTCAGCTCCATGCAATAATGAAGAATTTGCTCCTCTGGCTCTCACACTGACAAGGAGCCATTATCCACAGGAGTGAGGTTGGTCTGACAGAACACAGGAACCGCCCGGTGGAGAGGCACCCAGGCCAGCACCAGAGGGAGAGGCAGGGAGGTCAAGGAACAGATTCTGCTGCTGGGTGAAAATGTGACCAAAGCAGGATAATATCTCTACCAAGTCAGACCACAAGACAGGGCCGGTGTCAATGCACCTGTGAGTGCACCAGGGTACACAATACACCTGTCTCAGATTCCTTATACACGACTGGGAGGCGATGGCACCTACTGCTCCTCGTCTCATGGAGTTACACTCCGTGACTAAAAAGAACATGATTCATCGACTTTTAATAAACATTTACAACAGCTGATGCTCATTCGGCCTCTGGCATGTGGCGGACATTGTGCCAGGCAAAGCAGCCGATCTAAGGAACACGACACAGTATGAGTGTCCAAGGAACTGAAGTGGAACTATGCCCTGACCACAGAGAGTGAGAATGATGGTGGTGAGGATGGTGGTGGGGATGGTGGTGGGGATGATGGTGGGGATGACAGGCATTCCTCCACAAAGGCACCACTGCCTGGTGACTGATTTTCATGTGCAGTGAGAGATTGTTCCTCCTGTTGCTCATTTTGGCTATGAGCTAAGAGACATTAAAATGCTTTTGTACAAAGCAAACAGTATGCATATTTTATGAAATACATTCCTCTGCCTGTTTAATTGTGAGATCTTCAAAACAGGCAGAGAGATTCACCACTCACTACTGGCATGAATGGACGGGGGTCCAGTATCAGCCTTGGGAGGCCCCCTGATGCTGTCACATCCTGGCTCTCCAGGCCTGCAGAGGAAGGAGCTGGAGGGCTAGGCCCTAAGATGTGGCCCGGACACTTTTGTTCCGCCAGGGGCCTCAGTGTGTCCCGCTGTAAAGTTAAAATATCTCCTTTCCCACTCTCTAAGGTTTCTCAAGCCTGGTTCATCACAAATTAATCTGCTGAGATTTACACCAATAATGGTGGTCTTACAGGTCATTAGAAGTGAGTTGTCCTGGAGGTCCTAGAAGTCACCCACACTGGGTTTCCAGAAGCATCTCTAGTGGTCTTCCCAGGTGCTTTCACTGCGGGGACACTCCCATCCTGCCCCAATCCTTAGTCTAGAACGTGGGCATTCTGGTCCCCTAGCAAAATAACACTGCAGTTCTCAAGGTGGTTTCACACGGAGGCTCTGCTGGGCCTTCCTACCTAGCGAGTGTGGACATCTCCAGGTGGTCTGTGGCTGGCCACACCAGGCCAGGCCTAGGAGAGGACTGTGTGATTGTCCCAGCTACATCAACAGGCAAATGTCACTTAACAAAGCCTTGCATAAGTTTATCAGAAAACCAGTGGCCTGGAGCCAGGGACCTCTTCACTGCACATCAGAACCAACTCGTGGAAATCGGCTTTCAGTTCTGCCAGTTGGGCCACCATCACACAGAGACAACTGCATCTTGATTTGAGGACTCCATGGTGCCAGGACTCCATCATAATTTCTCTACACCAGGAACTTGCCATCAGCCCCGTAGAACACTGTCTTTATCCCCCCTGCATTGTAACTCTTCCATTGTCCCTCCTCCCTATTAGACTGTAAGCTCTTTGAGGGTAAGTAAGATGTACTGCCCAGTAACCAGTATCTAGCAGGCACTCAGTAAATGGTGGTTAAATGAGCAAATAAAAAATGGAGGAACTGAAAGATGAGAACATATAGAACTATTGATTTTTACAGACATATAATGCTACAAGTTAAAAGGATCTTAAATATCACCGAGCAACCAGAAATGGCCCCTGCTCTCTCTCTCTCTCTCTCTCTCTCTCTCTCTCTGTGTGTGTGTGTGTGTGTGTGTGTGTGTGTGTGTGTGTATGTGTGTGTGTGTGATTACCCTGCCACCCACTCAAGGCAGACATCACTAATTGGTCATGGTGCTCTGTGCTACTTACCACAGATGTAGCTTCAGTACATTTCACCCATCTACAACTAGTTTACTGAAATCTGCATCCAGGATAAAACTGATTTGCCATCCCAGATCCAGCTCAGCCCCCTCCTTGGGAACATGAGTCCTCTTAACCTTCTCCAGTTCTTCCCCAAACAGTACCATGTTTCCACTCACATGCCTTATCTAGTTGTCACTTTAAAGAAGGTCCTGCCTCTTTCAAAGAAACACAGTGACAAGGCCTGGAAAAAGGGGTCCTGTGGATGTCGCCTGGCTTCCACAATGCGATGCCTTCCTGCCAAACCAAGTTCGGCTTCCAGAGTCCTGATACTGCTTACATCCAGATGCAAGAACATATGCCGCTCATGAGTGGAGCTGGCCTCGGTGCTGAAACATGGATATGTATATATGAGACTGTAAAACCTACATTACTGAGGATTTAGGGTGTTTGCTTTGCTGAATGAGGGATTAGAGACCAGAAAGCCCAAAATGACCATCCGTTTGCAGAAAACATAGCTGGAGAATTCGAACTGTCAGATGTGTGCTCAAACCCAGGGGGCCCTATTAAAGCTCTCCCTAACTCCCTAGACCCTTAATCTATCACTAGGCTATGGGAGGACAGATCACCAGTTTCCTACAGAGCCCCTGAGTGCTTTCAGCCAGGAAGTCATAATCAGATAAAAAGCAGTTTTTCCAGCTCCAGGCATGGGTGCAGCCACAGAGGTTTGGGAGCTAATTGCCTGGGCAGTAGGCCCAGGACTTCAATCTTTGGGATCTCAGTGAAGGACCAACGGTTTCATGTTTTGATGAGAGCAGTGCCCAGGATTTCCAGCGGCCTCGCTCCATCATGCTTTCTATTCACGGGTCCATATTTCCTCTTTCTCACTTCCCAGAAATCCTGCCAGACTCTTGCTTGTCTCATAAGGGCCAACAGGGAAATATTCTTCAGTCCCACCAGCTTCCCACAATCAGTGAGTCTGCCAGGAAGTGTTTGATGTGAGTTATCTCTTTTCCTATCTGGCATAACACACAGTTCAGACCACAGGCAGGGTGGGCAAAGGACATCAATGTCCAGTCATTCCGAGAGTCTTTCTTCCCAACTCTGCCACCCTCTTGGCTCCAGGGGAACAAAAAGAAAGTCACCGGCCTGAGTCATCTTGAAATGGAGGAGCAAGATCTTTCAATATGTTGAACTATGCTTTTCAAACCTTTCAGTATGCAGCCTCTCTTTCAGAACGTGCCTGAACAAAAACCACTGTTGTAAGTCTGAATTCACCAACAAGTGTTACGGTCTTCTCCTCCTCTTCCATCCAGAAAGTCACGGTACCCCAACCCCTTGGGTGATCACAAACAGGCTCCGAAGGCTGCTGCCCACAGGAGACGCCTCCGCCTCTCACAGGCACGTGAATTTCAGCAGCCCCTGCCCAGGTCTCCGTCTGTCTCCTCATCAACTCAGCCCTCTGCCCACCTCTCCTCCCCTGCAGAAAAATCTGTGGTGGGCACATGGGGAAGGGCAGACAGTAAAAGTGAAACATGGAAGCCTTAGGCTGGAGAAAACCAGGGGACCATGAGCAGGAGCTGGCCCTTCATTTCTGTCTTTCCCACAGTATCAAAATTCCTGGCCATAAGAGGTGCTCAGAATCTGGACAAATGAACGAGAGGAATCAATGCATCCACAGAGCAGGACCCCAGCACCTTCTTTCTTTCTTCCAAATCCCAACAGGAAATGGTAAGGAGTCCCTTCTGCAGATGCTCTACTAAGACCCAAAGGTCTAGGATGTTTGCCCATCACCCAAGCCATGGAGGGAAGTTTGGGGAGGAAATCAGACTCCTCCATCCATCATATTTATTGAACAGCCACTCTCTGGAAGACGCTAGTGCAGGAGGTCACTCATGCACATGAATCCTCAAACTCTAAGCAGAGCATGTCATTTCCGCTCCCCGTGGCTCTCTCCTTGCTCTCCACTCTCCAGCCTCACTTGCTGTCCATGTTCCTCAAGCGCACCAAGCCTCCTGCAAACCCCTCAGGTCACCTATCGCTGTGCTCCTTGCTTGGCCCATATTCCCCCGGGGTTTTGGCTCAAACGTGGCCTCTTCAAAGAGCCTCTCCCTGATCCTGCCTTCCCAGGACTCTCTCTAGCTCTTGACCCTATTTCTTCCCTTCCTGTATCTCCTCCACCTCTGTTTGTTCTGCGCATTTGTCCATCTATGAACCATAGCATATAATCCCTGAGTTGTGCTCTGACGACAAGCTTGAGTCCTAGAACTAGGCTGCCTGCCTCAAAGGCTGGCTATGTCACTTACTAGGCACGTGACCTTAATTAAATCACCTAAATACTACGCCCCAGATTCCTGACCTATAAATGGAAACTATAATCGAACCTTGTCACAAACAGTACCTTGTAAATAACACCTTACACATGAAATCAGCTAACGTGCATGAAGACTTGGAACCTCACCAGTGTATTCATATAAATGGCCTAATTGAAGTTAACACTCCCAATTGTTGTTGTTTACTGCTGTCTCTGGTGCCCAGCACAGTGCCTGGCATATGACTGGAGCTCAGTAAATATTAGCTGAACACAGGAAAGCATGCACAGATGGGTAAGAGCCTCCAGACATGTCCGGATTAAGTGCTATGGAACTAAGGGGAAGAGCAGTTCACTGCCAGAGGTGCCTGAGGGTCAGGAGGGCTGCAGGAGACAGCACAAGCCACAGAGCTCAGTTTGGGAAAGGCTTCAGGGAGACTTTGGAGGTGTGGGCTCTGCAGAGTAGTTAGGGGATAGTGGGGAGGTCAAGGGGCAATCTGGGTTATTCTCACTTCTGCAAGAGGACAAAGAATGGTCCCAGGTTAGCCTCGGAGATGTTCCCCTAAGTCTGAGGGCTCTGTTCCTATCACCTTTCAGGCCTCCCTCAGCCACAGACGAAAGAAAGCAAAACAAAATGACATGACTGAAGTGTTCTAAAGCCACACAACTGCACCCTTTCCCTGGAGGCAGAGACTGGAGAGAAGCAGGAGTCAACCTTTTCGCACCAGCTCAAGAAAGATGCTGGCCTGGCTTCTGAGAAGAGGGGAGGGCAGAGGGGAACCTGTTGTCCACGTGACCATTTTCAGTTTTTTATGGATGACCAAGGGTGTTCAAGATCCGAAGCTCAGACCAGAAACCTAATGAAAGGGAAGAGTTAAAAGTTCTCCTCCTCTTTCTCTATCTGGGCCATGAACTCCACCACCCAAAACAGCACATCCACACACATCCAGCCAGGAGTCACTGTGGAAACATTTCAGATACGCCTGATAGCATGGCTGGGAACCTGGGGAGCTCGCCCTGCCTGCCGAGGCAGAAGGCAACTCTTCCTCCTCTCACTCCCCCCGCTCTCTGGTGGCATGAGGGTGTGCACACTCGTGTGCACGTGCTGTCATCCTTGCCAGGGCAATGACGGGAGACCACGGGCACCGTGTGGGGTGGGATTCCTCACCGAAGAATCCCACTGGGACCTTTCCACTCACTTCAGCAAAATCACTGCTATAGATTCCTGGTGAAGGCAAGGGGAGACTGGATGTCCCCAACAATCAGACTGGCTAAGACGGGTGGGGTGAGGGCCTGGGCCCCGCAGGCCAGGGCAGCAAGCAGTGCAGCTGCGTTGCCTCTCTGGGTGGTAGCTAATAAGGACGGCTCGGCTGAAAAGGCAGTATCATTAGGAGTCTGGAGCAGACCAAAGTTCCTGCTGAAAGAGAGGCCAGGGCAGATGGAACCCACGAGGGGAACAATTAACCGATAAGAGTAAACTAATTGTTATTCATATTAAATTAGGGCACAGGTGATTTGGAGAAAACCTACAGACCCTCCCAGATGTTTTGCAGGTTTTGCATTGCAGATGACGGTTTTGCAGCACTCTTCTGGGATTCAGATTATGGGAACTGGGCCAGGACCAGAGCGGGGGCAGGGCTCCCGTCCTGCTTAACTACACAATAAACACACAACGGTTTGTCCCAGAGGACAAATCCGGGCTGTGCATACTAAACACGCTGGTGCTAGGCTTTGGGGGCCTCTGAGAAGAGGGGCTCACTACTGGCAGGGAAGGCAGGGGGAAGGGAAGATCAATCATTCAGGGAGACCTAGAGGTGCTCCAGATGTTTGGAGCAAGGGGCAAGCGTGGGGATGCACCAAGTCCAGACACAGGAGGGAAGGATTTCCACAGATCTGCAGGGGCCAAGCAGGAAGACGGGGTGGGAGTGTGGCTGACCTGGGGGGATGGCATGTGTACACGTGTGTCTGTGCGGGCACAGGTGCTTCAGGTACGTCTATGTGCAAGCATTTACATGTGCACATGACGTATTTCAGAGTGTGTGTGTGTTCGTGTGGGTGAATTTGCATGTGTCACCACCTCTATGTGCCTGTTTTGTGCTTACGTAGATGTCAGTGCATTTGTGTGTCCATACACTTAGGATGTTGCCAAAACTTCCCACCAAAATGAATGGCAGGCTGTTGTCTCTTTACTGAGCCTTATCATGCTAATTTTAATCTCCTATTATTGTTTTAAATTGGCTCTAAAAATTAATACTAAAAATTCTGTAAACAGAGCCTGGGACTAAGATGCAAGACAAGCCCCTAGAAAGCGGCTTTATTGTCACAATTGTTCCTGCCAGAATGCCGAGGTAAAGCCGGGAATCCCTGCAGATGGCATCTCTGAGCCACAGCCCAGCAGGACCCGTCGGACCACAGCCCACTTAGTCCAACCCCGTTTCACCACTGAAACCGGCCCTGAGGCGAAGTCTTTTGCCTTCAGAACTGGCCTGAAACCCAGGCCTCCTCGTCGCCGTGTCCCTGAGCTCTCTTGAGCTCACCCCGCGTGGGTGTGTTTCCCTGTTGGTAAAATGAGGGTCTGGAATGAGACGATCTTCATGGTCATTTCATGACAAATCCCATTTGGTGATTGTGTGACTACGGCTGGCTGGCCCAGCAGAGGAGGGAGACAATGTGCCCTCTTGCACGGCGTGGTCCCCTCCTCGGTGCTCTCTGGTGCCCCTGGCCATCCGGCTTCTGCACCTACCCTTCCCCTACCTTCAGCTGGTGTGGAGTCTAAGGAGAAGCAGAGTATGGAGACTAGGAAAATACCAGAGAACACAGACTTAGGAACGGCCTCTTAGCAGAGTCTAAGAGAGAGGGTTGTCGTAGGGGCAGAAGAAGGCTGAGCAGGGCTGGCTGGGATTCCACGCGTTAAGAGAAGGGGGAAATGCTCCTGTACTGCCGCAGAGGGTACTCAGGTTAGGTTCAGAGGAAGTTTCTTGCCGGCAAACAGGGCGGTTAAGCACAACAATGAAAGAGCGCATGACAAGGAGCAGCAGTTAACCCTAGAGACAGTCATTGAGGACACTTCCACATGTCTGTGGCATGACGTGCACGGTGAGGTGTCTTCCTCCCCTCAAGGTCTTGACCAAAGTGGCTGATTCTGGAGCCTCTGCTCCCTCCCCTCCTGCACATCCTCAGTGGGGAGAGCAGGGCCCGGCTTGGTCCTGACAGGGCAGAAAAGCTGATGGGAAAGGGCCCGTGGTCCTCAGCCCCAGCACATAGTACGGGGGTACAGCTCTGGTTAAGCAGTGCCTAGCAGTGGGACTGGAACTGGTTTCCCGGAAGGAGGGAGACCCTAGAGAAAGTACCAACAGTCCCTGGTCCCGCCGTGAACCGCGCCATGGGAGGTGGCCTTCTCCTAGGGTTGTGAAGAGGACACAGCGGGTGTGGCCTGAACACAGGTGTCCAAGAGCACCGGGAGATGCCAACCTCTAAAATGAGTGCAAGGATGGCTTCAAAGTCTCCGACAAACTGAAGAAGGAGTATCTGGAATCTGTAGCTCCATAGAGGGCTTCAGGCCACCCTACCAGTGCACCCACACGCGTCCAAGCGCGCCCACTCACTGGCCTCGGTCCTCCGCCCACCAACACACCGCGGCAGAGGCCCGGGAAATTCCTGGAGAGCCCGCTGCTCCCGGCCTCCCCGCGCCCGTGCGCCCACGCAGGCTTCCCGGCCCTCTCTCTGGAACGCCCGGTGCACTGGCCCGGAAGGGGAGGTTGGGGTGAAGCCGACGCGCGGCCGCTCGAGGTGCCCTTCCACGGGGCAGCCGGGCCCACAAGTGGTGCCGCCCTATGGCCGCCTCCTGAGGCCCCCCGCGACCACCCCACAGCAGCACTCCGTATCCTGGCACGGCACCGTCCGCCCCCAACAGCCACCTCCCATCTGGGGCGCCTGAAGCCAAGGAGGGAGCCGCATCCCCCACCGGCTCCCCAGCTCGGCCTCTCGGTCCCAGAGAGCCATCCCCCCACCCTCCTGCAGCAGCCCGGCCGGAAACAATCACCCTTTGAGAGAGGCTGCCAAGCTGGGCGCCAGGAGCAGCCAGGATGGAGGCGGGGTGGGATGGGGGTGCAGGCGGGGGCCGAGCTTTAACTCTCGAGAGCCGAGATCTGGGGGTGCGCTCGGCCCCTGCCCGCCACCCCTGCTCCGGCGCCTGAAGCAGGAGCCGCCTCCGCGGGGGACGGTGCGGGGAGGGAGGGGCGGTGGGGAGGTGATACCAATCCCTGGGGGTCCCCCCGGCCTCCCTCCTCGCGCCCCCGCCGCGGCTGGCGAGGTTGGTACCGACCATTAGCAGCTCGGGTCCCGCCGGCGCTGGCGCGGGCTCGGGCGGGGGCGGGGCGGGGGCGGAGAGCGGGTGGGGGCGGGGCGGGAGGCGCCGGCAGAGCCGCGGAGACACCCGCGCATCCGCCGCCAGCGAGGGGACCCTGCGCCGGCCCGGTCTGCTCGGCTCCGGCCGCGCGCCCCGCTCGGCCCCCGCGCCTGCTCCCCGCTCCCCTCCCCGCTCCCCTCCCGCTCCCCTCCCGGCTCCCCTCCCCTCCCCCTCCCGCTCCCTCCCCCCGCGCCCTCCCCCCCGCGCGCTCCCAGCCTTCGGCCGCCGCCTCGCGGAGCCCAGAACGAGCCGGGCCGGGCGGGGCTGCGGGAGGGCGGGCGGGTGCGCGGACCCGGCGGGTATGAAGTGGCCCCCGGGGGCCCGGAGCCCGAGAGTCCCCGGGGAGGGCACCGCGCGCGGCCCAGGGCAGCAGTCTCCGGGCGCCGGGGCCGGGGCGTAGGGGCCGTCGCCCGCCATGGACCGCACCAGGGACGCTCCGGATTCGTCGCCGCAGGTCAGTGCTCCCCGCGCCCCCGCGGGCGCCCCGCCGCGCACAGAGCCCCGTTCTGCGTCCCCATCGGTGCCCACGCCATGTCCTCCCGGGTGCGCGCTGGGGTGTGTGTGCGCTGCGCGCGCCGGGGCAGCTGGAAAGGGGGCCGAGAACCGAGCTCGGGCCGGGAGGCGCCGCTGCCGAGGGGCTTCGAAACAAAACCCGGCACCGCCTGCCCTCGTCCACCGGGGTAGGGGAAGAGCTGGTTCTCAGCAGCGTCTGACGATTGGCCCGGGCTCTCAGCCGTCAGTCCTGGCCCCTCAGCAGGTGGTTTCTGGTGGCCGGATGAGGAGTCAGGGGTCAGTCGTCCCCCACCTCCCCACCCCGATGCCCAACAGCCCTCTCTGGATCGCTCTCTGGCTCCTGGGCACTGCCGAGTTAACTCTCTTGAGGGGGCCCGAGCTCTGCGGGGCATGCTGAGGGACCCAGGGGTGGCAAGGGTGGCAAAGGGCCCTTGGGACCTTCGGTGTAGCAAGGAGGAAGGAGGCGCGACCAGTTCACCACCCTCCATCTGCGCCTGGGCTCAGGTCTGAGGTCCCAATCCCTCCAAAGTCAGAGCACACAACTTCCAGAAAAAGGAGGCTGAGAGTTGAGGCAGGAAATAGAGAAGGAAGCCACCGGGTCCCACAGTGCCAGGGAAAGGAGGTGACAGCCCCGTACCAAGCAGCTAAGGTCAAGAACCACCCCCACATGCACACACAGGAGCCGTGGCCAACCTCCCTGTCGCCTTTCTCCCCCAGCCAGGCCTAGCTGCATGGATTCTTGCAGAAGCTGGAGCTGAAGGACTCCGGAGATTTCTTAACGTACAGGAAGGGGACCTTTACTGACAGTTGTTACCCCAGTGCATGAGCACCAGTGTGAGTGGGGTTCCCAATGGGGCCTACAGCTTGGGCTGTGTAGTATGCACTGTTGAAAATGTTGGGGTACAGACATCCTAGGGCCTAGCACTGTGCGATGCCTGGATGTGTTTGTGTGGAAATGGGAGGCACACCACTCCCTAAGTTACTAGGGCCGTGGGGCATGTGGCCGCACAGGACTGTTGTTCTAGGGTTTTCTAACATTTGTCTTCTGTGATTATGTCTCCCTACCTCTGCTGGTAGCCACTACCGAGATTGAGACATTTCCTCCTAGAGCCTGCTCAGTTGGTGACCATTAATGGCCTTACTGGACCAAACATCAAGCCTTCCCTTTCTTGCCGTGGGGTGAAGACCCTTTCCCAGGTCTTCAAACAGACTTCTCATTCTGCCCAGTCCATGCCCAGCACTGCCAAAGGTTCCAGAGCTTAGAGACATTTCCCCTCTTCCCCTTTTGATGGAAGCAGAAATACTTGCTAAGGTTAGTGGGACTGGGAGAGTTAATGCATCTGTGCCCCATTCTGCACTGGAGCCAGGAGCTTGCTGTTCCCGTTTCTGTGCCTGACCCCAGGGTGCTTGGGGATCACTCCAGGTCCAGGCGAGCTGAAAGCTTGCAGGCACTGCGCTGAATATGTGTGTGTAGGTTTCTGGTTGGGCAGGTACTCACTGTTCCACCAGAAGCAGGGGGCAGGTAAATCACTGAGGCGATCAGCTCCAGCAACAGGATTGGAGCCCATGGCAGAGACCAAGGAGCTTCACAGGAGGATGCCCTGGGGCAAGCCCAGTTCCCCGGCTTAGGCTTCTGGAGGGACCTGAAGGTTCTCTTAGTGGTTTCTCGGGGTCCTTACCCTGAGACCAAGTAAGATGTACTTTTCCTAGTTGTGTAGCACAGGGTGATGAGGCAGGCCGGGAGCTGGGAGTGTGAAATGGGAAAGAGGATGTCCTGACTGAAAGGCTAACGGATGGGAGCATGGTGCTCCATTGTGTCTGGAAGAGAGGGATGAGTGCTCCTCTCTGATGAGACTGGAGAGGAGGAGAGGAAGGGGCTCAGGAGGAGAAGGATTCTGAGAGAGCCTGACACAGGCAGAGAAAGAGGCAGTGAGACAAGAGACAAAGGCACGGAGGCACACTGGCAGATGGCAGAGGGAGGACAGGCTCTGAGGTCAAGCACATCAAAAGCTTGCAGGGATTTTCAGGGACACCCTTTGCCCCTGATCATCTCCCAGTGCTGACGGTTCCTCTCCATCTTCTGCCCCTGCCCCAGCCCTCCTGGTCCTGGAATGCAGGGCAGTGGGGAAGGATGTGGGGTCTGGGGAAACCTGGCACTCAGGAGAAGAGAAGTCATGCACCCCCACTCCCCATGCCTCCAGGCAAAAAAACCTTTGTGGACCCTACTGAAGACTAGCCAGGGGACATGGAAGAAGTGTAGTGGGGACAGGCCCTCGGCCAGGCTGTCTGAGGTCCAGTCTCAGCTCCATCTGTGGCTAGCCAAGCAGACTTTGAAAAAAACAGAGCCCTCTAAGCCCCGGCTTCCTGACAATCTATAAATTGGGAAACTGTCATCTCACCAGTTTTTAGAAGAAATACTAGATGAATTTTAATTTAATCTATGTATTTTATACACTCTCACCCCCTTTCTTCCAGGATGAGGATGGCTCTAGAATTTGGAGTAGCAGTGTCAGGCCAGTCCTGGAGCCAATCCCACTGGAATCGGTGCAGGGTGTCCCACCTCCCTCCTCACCCACTTGAGTCATCACACCTCCAGACTCTGGGCTGGACCTACCCTTCCTTATCCCCACCCAAAGAACCCAGAGCATGCCTTGGCTCAGAGTTCATCCTCGCCAAACACAAAATAATATTTGCTTGTCTAATTATTGTTAAATATAATCCTTCCAATTTATCAGCAAATGGTCGTCTAAAAAAAAAAAAAAAAACTCTTGACACAGAAATTTCAGATCTGTGAGCCCTTCTTATCCATGCTGAAAGGTCACAGGGTGGTCAGAGATCCCCAAAACTTCAGTTCACTTGCACCAACAATGACCAAGCACCTACTGTGTGGGAGGCTCTGCACCAGGTGCTGGGAACGTAAAACATCAAATAATCCAAAAATCCAAATCTGGTGTTTTCTGTTTAGCTTTGGAAGGGTTATGTGGGTGCTTTTTTTTTTTTTTTTTTTTTTTTTTTTTGCAGCTACAGCAAATTTACTTTTCTAATGAGGTTTAGCTCCAGCCAATATTAAAATGAGCCTGCGTTCCCTGCGCACACACCAGCTGACAGCAGGGCAGGAGGCAGCCTCCGCGCCAAGTGCCTGGCAGGGATTAAGGCTTCGCCACTGATAAGCCCAAAAGTGGAGAGTGTGAGTCTGGATCAAGAGTTGACTGGATTTGAGGACTAACCTCGCCCAGGGGGCTGTAGATTCCACGGCTCAGTCTTCAGAGCCATGGCAGGAGCTCTCTCTTCTCATATGTGGGAAACGTGAGCCAGCTCTCTGCTCACAGGAAGAAGACCGAGTGGGACGGGGGAGTGGAGACATGAAGGCGTGGCGTGGGGAGTGCCAGTGGCACTGTAATTGGAGGCCTGGCTCTGCCCGTCCTCTCTGGCTGGCTGTGTGGGCCGGAGTCCTCTCCTTCCCCTCTGCCCATCTTGCTTCCTCTTTCTAAGGCAGGTGAGCAATCTGGCCTCTGAAGCCATGAGTCTCTGTTTCAACTCGGGGCTACTCAGTTGGCCCTTGTTCAGAAGCTGTTAGAGCCCAGTGCTGGGCATGGGGGGGCTGCTTCCCGCATCCCTCCTCACCCTGAGCAGCTCCTCAGTCCCACCAGCCACATTTCAAGTGCACAACAGCCACACGTGGCTAGAGGCTGCCATCTTGGGCGGCACAGATGCAGAACGTTCCTGGCAGCACGGAAAGTTCTAGTGGACAGAGTGTTGTGGACCTGAACCTGCACAGGCGTTTTGCACGGTGGCTAAGCACAAGGCCCTACTGGCTGGATTCAGATCCTAGTTCTGCCACTTAGTAGCTGTGTGGCCTCAGGACATTGCTTAACCTCTCTGTGCCTCAGACGTCTCGATTTTAAAATGAGGGTAATAATAGGATGTTTCTGAGGAGGAAATGAGTCATTACAGTTAATCATGCTAATCAGAGCATGCAATAGCAAGAGCTTTTTTATTTTTTATTTGAAAATAGAAAGCCATTTTTATTATTCATTTATTTAACAATTCACTTAAACGCTTATTGAAAAGCTCACTTTCCCAGGCCGACCCCCCACCCCACCCAATCAACACAAGGCCTTGCTACCTCTCTGACCTTTCCTGAGCCTCCACCTCGTCCCTTAGGATGGCATTATTCCTGACCACACACCCCGGGAGCTAGAATGAGATGAGGAAAGCGTCCTCACGTTATGCAGACGCAGCCAGATAGAGGGCCTGATGCTTTTTGGAGGTGCGTGCAACTGAAATTCTGTTTTGTCACCAAAAAGCATCTGCTAAGCCCCCATACTTTCAAAATAAGAGCAGCAAAGGAGGCACGGTTAGCTGCCACCAGCCAGCACCATGCTGAGCAGGGATGGAAGAAGGGACGTGAGGGGCCCCTGCCTGGGCTCACCCTTCCCTCATCTGGAGGGCAAGAGAGCCCAGAGGCCGTTGTGGGCTCAGTGGAGGGAAGCGGCGGGAGCAGAGCCTGCAGGTCTTAGAGGCCAGCCGACTGTGCTGCCAGGAGCCCCCCAGGTGCTGGTCCCAGCTGTGTCTGCAACTCACTGTGCCGCAGACACTGGTGGGCCTCAGTTTCCTCATCTAAGACAGGAGGGGCAGGGCTACATGAGCGTTTCCTCACCTGGAAAAATCACTTCCACAGAGCAACCCAAGCCGGAGGCCGGAGGGAGGGAGCCTGCCCGCCCAGCCACCAGGGGTGGAAGGTGAGGGATGGCCAGAGGGGCAGGAGCTGGCCCTTCATAGCCAGGCTGAAGCCCCCGGCTACCTGGCTGCCAGCCTTCTCCCGGAAGTAGGATTCTGCAACCCTGGGCTACTCCCTTCTTTTCACAGATGAGTGAGGGGCAGACACCCAGAGCAGCCCTGCTCCTGACTAGATGAGCACAGAGCAATTTCACACAAGACAGAGGCTGCGTGTCCCAGGCAGGTCGTTGGCAGACAGATGTGTGGGGGCTGGGGGCCGCCTCCCCTGGGGTCGGGGCACAACGCCGAGACTCCCAGGGCCCCTCACCTCCTCTCTTCTCCCTCAGATGGCTGGGCCCAGGAAAACCAACCTCAACTATCCCTGACAGCCCTGGGGAAGGTCAGCTCCTTAAGGCCACAGACAGCAAATTAAAAACACAGACAAATTTGCATGAAACCCATGAGTTGCCAGCCTGCCAGAGTGTGTCCACGCTCCCTGACCAAAGGGTCTCGCCAGGCGGGTGACCATCAGCAGACCCTCTGTAGCTTCAGACCCGGGGTTGGGGCTGCCTGGTGCCTACCTAGCCCGGGCCTGAAGCCCTCTAGGTCCCCGTAGCAGATGGGAGGTCCCCTTGGGGGTGTCTTCCGAAGCCTAAGGACATCACCACTGCTCTCACACCCTTGAAGATAAGTCCTGACCCCCAAGAAGTGCAGTGCTGGGTCCCACTGAGCAGGGCTGTGGCAAATGCCACCTCCGTGGTTGCTGACAGGCTGTAGGTGCAGATCAACAATATCAACACCCCCCCACCCTGCTTGCCTGCCCCAGCCCTTCGTCCCTCCTCTTCCCTCATCCACAGACCACAGAGTGGGAGAGATGGCCGCTTGTGGCATGGGGAGGACACTGAGCCCAGGGAGGCCAAGGGACCAGCCAGTTGCACCCACGCTGCAACTGACCGACACAGGCCCAGCTCTGCCAGCCTGCCTGGGCTGAAGTACAGCCTCGAGGCGAGCTACTGGCCTCACGGTCAGAGTTTCTGAACGGAAGCTGAAGTATTACTCTCCTAACTCACCCCTTGTCGATACTGACTTCTTCTCCCACACATAAATCTCTCTCTCAGAACAAGTGCTCCCGCGCTGTGTCTCTGCGGCTCCCCAGGCCTGAGGACAGCGAGGCAGTTGCAGGCTGTCAGTGGGGCGTGCACACTCCTCCCAGTGGCGTACCTGGAGCCTTGGAGGGGGGCCTCTCGCTGGCATGCCTGGTGCCTGTCGCCCCATAATTCCCAGGAAGGTGCATGCTTGAAATCACACACAGACACCCAACCCACTGCAAACGCTCACTGAAGCCCCGGGTGCAGGCCCCGAGGGGTGTGCCGTCCTTGACTGTGTCTCAACAGATGTTCTGGATGAATGACAGGCTCATTTTCATTGTGATTTAAAAAAACACACAATGTAAAACTTACCATCTTAACCATTTTCAGTGCACAGTTCACTAGTGCTGAGTGTATTTACATTGTTGTGAAACAGATCTCCAGATCTTTCTCATCTTGGCCATTAGAAACTATGGACTCGTTAAATGACTCCCATTCTCCCCAGCGTCCCAGGTCCCAGAAGCCACCATCCTAGTTTCTGTCTCTCTGAATTTTACTGCTCCAGAAACCTCATAGAAACTGAATCCTGTGATATTTGCCCTTTTGTGACTGCTTATTTCACTTAGCGTAGTGTCCTCAAGGTTCATCCATGTCAGGGCATGTGTTAAAATGTTCTCCCTTGGCTGGGCGCAGTGGCTCACGTCTGTAATCCCGGCACTTTGGGAGGCCGAGGCAGGCGGATCACAAGGTCAGGAGATCGATACCATTCTGGCTAACACGGTGAAACCCCGTCTCTACTAAAAATACAAAAAAAAAACTAGCCGGGCGAGGTGGCGGCGCCTGTAGTCCCAGCTACTCGGGAGGCTGAGGCAGGAGAATGGCGGGAACCCGGGAGGCAGAGCTTGCAGTGAGCCGAGATCGCGCCACTGCCCTCCAGCCAGGGGGACAGAGCCAGAGCGAGACTCCACCTCAAAAAAAAAAAAAAAGTTCTCCCTTTTTAAGGCTGAATAATATTCCATTGCACGTGTATTCCTCATTTTCTTTATTTTCTTTATCCAGTCATCTGGTCGACAGGTTATTTGATGCCAGGCTATGGAGCAAAAGCTCAATAAATGGTAATTCTCCCCACTTGCCCTTCCCACTCAGGAGATGTCTGAGCAGAGGGGCCACCCAGCGAATACTTCTGCCCAGAGGGAAGCTATGTCACAATGTCATGGGAGCATCAAGAAGGAAGGCACCCCATTCTAGCTGGCATCTTGTCTGGCCTCTGGGGCTCCCTTCCTGCATCCAGGGCTGCCCAGGCACCCTGCAGTGTCCAGCCCCGTGTATGAAGCCCCAGGGCTGAGTGCACCTGGCCTGGTCCTGGGGGCCAAACAGCTCAGCAAGTGGAGGGACTGTGAGGGAGGGAAGCGTGTCCCAGGCAAACGTACTGGTGTGAAGGGATGCCTGCCTCCTGCTCTCATCCCTGCTGCCTTCCCGGGACCCCGAGAAAGAAATCGGCCGGGTACTCCTACCTAGGGACAGGAGCCCAGGAGAGCCTGGAGATCCCCTTCCCCAGGTATGTGGAGGACTGTCTTGAGCCTGTGCCTGGGCGGTGTTCGGGCTCCATGGTCTGGCGGACCATGGATCCATAGCTGCCCTCGTGCTCACTGTGCGATAGGCGGCCTGGGAAACCCAGAGGTAGTATCAGCACACGCTGCTGTCGGGGGCACTGAGACCGAGGACTGCTGCATTCATCACACCCACACCTCCTCTGCTGTGGAGGGCACACCCTGCCCACGCCGGTTCACACATGTGCTCGGGGGCAAGTCCCCTACCCAAGCCCCTTCGACTTTTTTTTTTTTTTTGAAACAGAGTCTCACTCTGTTGCCCAGGCTGGAGGGCAGTGACGCAATCTCAGCTCACTGCAAACTCCACCTCCCGGGCTCAAGTTATTCTCCTGCCTCAGCCTCCCCAGTAGCTGGGATTACAGGCGCCTGCCAGCACACCCGGCTAATTTTTGTATTTTTAGTAGAGACGGGGTTTCACCATGTTGGCCAGGCTGGTCTGGAACTCCTGACCTCAAGTGATCCACCCACCTCGGCCTCCCAAAGTGCTGGGATTACAGGCACGAGTCACTGCACCCGGCCCAGTTCAACATTTGATGTTAATTGTTTCTTCTTCAGGCAGTGGGGTTAGCTGACACCCCAGAGGAGGGAGGGACCTTAGGGGCAGGGCAGGTGTAACAGCGGGAGGTGAGGGAGCCGTGGAAGTGGGAGGTGGTGAAAGTGAAGTTCCCCAGGAGCCTGAGCTTGCATCCTGAGGAGAAGGGGAAGGGAGTGACAGTGCCCAGGGCTCGCTGGCCCTAGACCCCCACTGACAAGTCAGTTCTGTGACAGGACAGCTCTGGAGGCAGGAGAAGAGAAGAGGGATGGGGAGTCTCTGAAATCACTGGTCCTTCCTGAGTGCCTTTCTAGGAAGCTGAGCAGAGACACAGGCCCAGACTGGGCAGGGTGGCGGGAGGGAAGCAGCAGCCATGCACTGGGGCATCCCCGCTACTTGACTCTAGCTCATTGTGTCAGTTCCAAACCTCAGTCTCCCCACCTCAAAAAGCAGGGTGACAGGATGGGTGCCCACCTCATCTCAGGTGGCTGCACCGAGACTACAGCAGGAAAATGCATGAGAAAGTGCCTTGTCGCCTGGCCCACCTGTGCGGGGGCACGTGCTCGCAGCAGGAACAGAGGGAGCCGGGGCCACGGCGCCAGGTTCCAGGGGCACCGTCTCCCCACAGTGGCCAGGCTGCCCTCCCCAGGCCACGCTCTGTTGTCACAACTGCATGCTGGTGTGCCCAGTTTCCATTGAGTCCAAGCCACAGCGCCGCCTCGTGCTGGGGACAGAGGAATGTGCTGGAAAGGCTGCCCGAAGGCCAGTCACTACTGAGCCATGAGGAAGGAGCCAAGGTGCCTCCTTCTTCTGCCCTTCCTCTCCCAGGCACTTGGATTCAGTGTTTTGCCCACTTTTTAATGTGGGTATTTGTTTTTTTATTTTTTATTTTTTATGATTTCAGCATTTATTTTAGATTCAGTGGTACATGTGCAGGTTTGTTACCCGGGTATATTGTGTGATGCTGAGATTTGGGGCATGACTGATCCTCTTACCCAGATACTGAGCACAGTAACCAATAGGTAGTTTTTCAACCCTTGGCCCTCCCCCTTCCTCCCTCTAGGACTCCGCGGTGTCTGTTGTTCCCAGCTCTATGTCCAAGAGTACCCAATGTTTAGCTCCCATTTGTAAGTGAGCAGTATTTGGTTTTCTGTTCCTGTGTTACTTCACTTAGGATAATTGCCTCCAGCTGCAACCATGTTGCTGCCAAAAAAAAAACATTATTTATTTCTTCTTTATGACTACATAGTATTCCATGGCATATGTGTACCTCATCTTCTTCATCCAGTCTACTGCTGATGGGCACCAAGGTTGATTCCATCAGTTCCCTATTACGAATAGTGCTGCAGTAAACATATGAGTGTACGTGTCTTCATGGTAAAACGACTTCTATTCCTTTGGGAAGACACTCAATAATGGGATTGCTGGGTCAAATGTTTTAAGTTCTTTGAGAAATCTCCAAACTGCATTCCACAGTGGCTGAACTAATTTACATTCCCACCAACAATGCACAAGTGTTCCCTTATATGGTGTCTCATTGTGATTTTGATTCGCATCTCTCTAATGATCAGTGATGTTGAGCATTTTTTCGTATTTGTTGACCACTTGTACATCTTCTTTCGAGAAGTGTCTGTTCATGTGTTTTGCCCACTTTTTAATGTGGGTATTGGTTTTTTGCATTTAAATTGTCTAAATTCCGTATAGGTTCTGGATAGTAGACCTTTGTTGGATGCGAATCTGTAGGTTGTCTCTTGACTCTGTTGAGAGTTTCTTTTGTGATGCAGAAGCTCTTTAGTTTAATTAGGTCCCACTTGTCAATTTTTGTTTTTATTGCAGTTGCTTTTGAGAACTTAGCCATAAGAATTTTCCCAAAATGTCCAAAATAGTGTTCCTTAGGTTTTCTTTGGGTTTCTTAGATAGTTTGAAGTCTTCCAACAGTCAAATCTTTGGTCCATCTTGAGTTAATTTTCATATATGGTGAGAGGCAGGGGTCCAGTTTCATTCTTCTGCACATGGCTAGCCATCCGCTGAATCTTAAAACAAGGTGGTGGCGGCAGTTATATTAACCACCATGTTTTATATGATCTGACATTCATAGTGCCAACTGTGTGCCAGGCCTCATGCTAGATGTTTTCCACTGATTCCCTCCTTTGATCTGAAAGTAGCCCTGTGAGAGGTAAAGATGAGGAAACTGAGTCACAGGGATGTTGGTGCAGCTCCTGCTTTTTGTTGGGCTCTGGGCCCTGGTGTGGGAACGTGGAGGTGAGTAAGGCCAGGCGCCCCCAAAGGAGCTTCTGGCCCGGGGCTGGGGGACAGATGTGAAAACCGGCAAACCAAAGGCAGGGCCCGGGGCGGGAAGTCCCACAGTGTGGCCACCTTGAGTGAGCAGCCCAGGGCAGGGGCAGGGCTAGGGAAGGCTGCAGAGTAGGAGAGGGAATGCCACAGGCACAGAGCCCAGAGGAGTCTCCCCTTGCCAGCACCTCACCCAGGACCACAGAGACGGTAGCACCAAGGGAAACTACGCGGCCTAGGGCAGCGTGACAACAGGAAGGGCAGTACTGTGGGGGCAAGCAGGCTGCTCACATCTTTCCTCTGGGACGTCCCCACCTTGCTCACAGCCTGAGAGGCTCTGCAGGGCTGTTTCAGCTAACTCAAGCCTGGACACTCAGTTCCAGGGCTAGACCCACCTGGTCACCTGGCTTGCTTATGTCCAGGCCGTGCTGGGCTCCAGCAGGTACCAAGTCAGTCACCATGACCTGTGCCAGGCTCCGTGCTGTGGATGGGTGCACTCATCCAGCCCCATCATGGGAGACCCTCGCTGCAGCCACCGCCCAGCATCCCAACCAGCGCAACCTTGGCTGGGCCTCCGCTGCAGAGAGGGTCAGGTGCGGCGAGGGCCACACCCGTCCTAGCTTCCAGGGTCCAGGATTCTAGGGCATTGCAGCCTTTCTGGGTTCTGGACTGCCCTCTGCCACTGCTGGGCAACCTGGCAAAAGGGGAGATCAGTGCTGTTAGCAGTAGCAGCTTCGACGGCTTGCCCCTGGGCCCTGCCGTTCATTGGGTAGCAGAATGTGCCTCACCCTCCGGGGCCCCACGGGCCTGGCCCCCTGCTGAGCAGGTGCCCTGTGGTGGGTGTGCACCCACTGGAGGCAGCAGTCCACCCATGGGGGTCCTGAGCAAACCGCAGGCCTCTCCTACGGTGCATACATTGCTGGCTGGCTGGGGAGTCTCAGAACTGGAGCAGGTTGGTTGGTGTGTTAAGAGCATTTTGCTGGAACCAGGGTCCAAGGGCAGGACCCACATCCTGGCGTGGTCTCTTCATAGAGCTGGAACAATGTGCACTGCTGATTCTACCCCGCCTGTCTCCACGGGTGAGGTGCGGCTGGAGGTGAGCAGGGATGTGGGGAAGCCTCTGAACAGGAGAACCCCTTTGCTCCCCTCATGCAGACGAGAGGAGCCATTCTGGGGCCACCAGCTCATGAAGGCTGCACTGAGGCCTCCCAAGGAAGGGAGCAAAACAGAGAAGCCATCCAGTCTGCATGGGAGCCAGTGCCTGCACTCGGGTGGCAGTGGGCCCTGGTTAGAGAACCCACCACCCACTGCACCCAGAGCGGACTTGCTGTTGATCCATTATTATATCAGCTCATCGCATTTTCAAAAGCATCCTGGTTTGGAGAAGGAAGTGTAAGGTCACACTAGCTCTGATGAACAAGGGCAGGGAAGTCTCAGCCGCCAGCCAGGTGTGCAGCTACAGCACAGAGGCCTGCCTGGGGCACGGCTGGGAGGAAACCTGTGTGTCCCCAGAGGCCGGGGGCCAGCAGTAGAAGAGGGCCCAGGAGGGAGCCAGCAGTGGACCTGGGGCCAGCAAAGGTGGGACAGAGGCACGGCAAGGACCCCTGCCTGGCCACTGCTGCCCAGAGGAGTGCAAGGGGATGGCTGCTTTCTATCTGGACCTGGGACACTTGAGACAGTCACTCAGCCCCCTCATGTCTCAGTTTCTTCATCTGTAAAACGTGAACAAAGCTTGGGGATTACAGGGGTTTAACCATTGAATGACATGACCAGCGTGCCGTCATTTTGGAAGCTGCAGATCACTGCTGAGCGTGAGCTGTTGTGTTTAGTAGTTTTTAGGAGAAGCAGCCCCCACAAACCCCAGTGCTGCAGAGAAAGTGGATTGGCCTCTTAGCATCACCTCATCTATGTTGCAGCATCTGGAGCCATTGGGTGCCAAGGGCAAGCACAGGAGCTCTTTTATTTGAATGGGACCCAATTGTGGATTTGTCAGCAGGGCACAGAGCAACCCCGAAACCCAGCTAAGAGGGTACAGACACATGCCTGTGAACACACATGTGCTCACTCACGCGGTGCCGACCATGAGCACACAGGCTCACACGCATGCACATGGGGGTCAGGCAGTGGGCCAGCTGCCCTGTGAAGTCACTCAGGCGGGCAGTTCTGTGGTGGCCACAGCACAGCGGCAATGAGCTGTCAGAACAGAATACTCAACCCCAGCGGTTTCCTTGAGTCGAATTCCAAGCCACACATCGAGGAGGACAGGGAGCAGGCATCTGAGTTGCTGTGGCCAGACTGGCATCTCCCCACGTCATCAGCCTCAAGAGAGTGCTGGGCAAGGAGGGGGGGGACACCGGGACTAAGCCCGTGTTTGCTATCCCTCACTGTGGGGCCCCCTAACTGCCACTCGGGCCCAGGTACACCCCCACACGCACTGGACCCTGGCCGAGGCCTGGCAGAGAGGAGCAGGCAGGGCATGGAGGCCCAGGCAAGGGAGCACTTGACAGCTGGAAGGAAATGAGATGGATGCTGGTTTGCAACGGCCAGGCCTGGTTTGCGCTTGGGCATCTTGACTCAACTTGAGAACCCTGTCCCTGACTCTGGTTCCCCCACGGCTCTGGGTGGGAATGGGGCACTGCCCTCTGGCATGGGCCATGGTGCCTCTCACCACAGGACGAGGAAAAGGGTGCCATGTTGGCATTTCAAGAGATGGAAGCTGTGGGGGGGTAGAGGTGGCTAGGGAACAGGAAGGAGGTGGCAGGAGGCTGTGACTGTGGCTGGCTTCTGCCGTCACCCTCAGTAGCTATGGGACTAGGCAGGATCTGAGGAGCTGAAGGCCTGACATGGCCCATCTGCCTTGGTGTGGGGGACAGACTCTCCGGTGTCCTCGGAAGCCCCACCCACCCTGTGCTCATGCCTTTGTGCAGTCCTCACCTTTGGTGTGGATGGCATTGGTGGCCAGCCCCTGACCAGTACACTGTGCAGAAGCAGTGGGCCGTCTCTCCCAGGATTACGCTCTAAGATTCCATCGGCTAGCGGATTAGCTCTAGATCCCTCCATGCTGGCTTGACCAAGTAAATGGCCGTGCTGGAGAAACCCAAGTGGCAAGGGTCTGCGAGCAGGAGCTGAGGGCAGTGCCAGCTAACAGCCTCCAGGAGCTGAGGGCAGCGCCAGCTAACAGCCTCCAGGAGCTGAGGGCAGCCCCAGCTAACAGCCTCCAGGAGCTGAGGGCAGCCCCAGCTAACAGCCTCCAGGAGCTGAGGGCAGCCCCAGCTAACAGCCAGCCAGAAGCCACGGCCCGCAGTCCCACCACCACCCGAGTGAGCTTGCAGGCAGATTTTCCTCAGTCGGCCCTCCAGATGAGAACACAGCCCTGCCAATACCTCGCAGCCTTCTGGGACCCTGGACTCCTGACCCGTAGGAACTGAAGAGAGCTGGTGGGGACTGTCTTCTGCCATGTGTGTAGGAACTGGTTAGATCGCAACAGAAAATGAATGTACTTGTCTTGGGAGTGGGAACATTTCCTTCCAAAAGTGGGCCTAGGGCAAGGATGGAAAGGCAGCAGGGAAGGAGGGCAAAGGAGGCTGAGGGGCAAGCACCTTTCAATACCAGACTTCTCCCCCATCCCAGGCTGGGCTCCAGGGTTCTTTACAAGGACTACTTGCCAGTGCCACAAATCCCAAAGATAGCATGACCCTCAGTAATCTCTGTCACGCAGGCAGGGGCCAATTGGCCAAGTGGTGCTCTGTGTACCATCGTCCTGTCAAGGTTAGCACATTCCTGCCGCACGCCTTCCTCCACTCGGCCAAGCAGAAGCACCCCCACCCCCATCACCCTCATGACCTGCTGTGGGATGGCTCCCCTCTGGGGTCTTCCGCGGGCCTGGCTCCCCATTGTCCAGCGTCCCACAATCCTTTATCACGTTTGTGTCCTTCAGCCAGCCTTCTCTCCAGCTGCCGCTCCCTCTCTGGCTGTCCTTCCCCTGCAGAGCATCTGTGTGCTCATCCCTGCTCCCCCACCCACCCCCAGGCGTGCCCTAGCAGAGAGCAGCCGTAGGTGATGTCGCCACACCATGAAGCCCCAGTTCTTGCTTCAGGCCCTCCTGCGTGGAGGCTCGGGTGAGTGGATGAACTGCTGCCTGAAGACCACTAGCCACGTGATTCAGGGAACTTCAGTGACACCAGCTGGGGCCAGCAGTGTATTCGGTTCAGATTCCTGCAGTTAACCGGAATGGACTTTCGCTTGCAGAGTTCTACACTAAGCCAAACGCCAATTTTCATTTTGTACTGAATCATAATCAAAATCGAATCCAAAGACTATTTCTGGAAAAAAAAGAAAAACAAAGGAACTACCTTTAAAAAGTCAGCAAATTACATTTCTGATGCTGGAAGAAAACCAAAGCGTGAAGGTATTCTCTGCACCAAATCAGAACAAAGCGAATGCTTCCTTCTGCCCAAGTCCTTGGCTCGGTTGTCCCAGTTAGAAGGGAACAAGATGGGTTGAGATCTGGAATTCATGCTGCCCTTCCATCCGCTGTCCCCAGTGTGAGCCCGCAGTGACCCAGGCTGGGAAGCAGAGTGCAGACATCCCAGGGCCCGAGCCTGCCACTCTTCCTCCATGAGCATGGTGAAAGCAGGGTGGGGAGAGACCAGCAGTGCCTTCCTGGGGGCACTCGGCCTGACCACTGAGGTAGGCCGGGCAGGGGGTGAGAGGTCAGGGGCTCTGGCCCTGGAGCAGGGTTGCCCAGTGGGTGGGCACAAGGGTGGGCCAGGGGAGGGTCTACAGGGGGAGGTGGTGTGGGCACAGATGGCACTGGACACAGGCCAAGGCCTGAGTTTGAGCAGCTCTGCTGGCACCTGACACTGTGACCTTGGGCCAATCACACAGGCTCTCAGAGCTTTGGTGTCCTCACATGCAACATGGGGATGAGATCTGTGTGTCTGCCTCATGCCATGGCTGCTCTGAACATCAAGGGACTGGGCTTTATGAAAAAGGGAGTCTTACTGGTTCAATGTAAGATTCAGAGTGGAACCTGCTATGGGACCGCACCCCAACCCTCTGCAGTCAGTGACCAGGGCAAAGGAGGAGAAAGAGGAGCAGGGGCTCCTGTATGGTGTGAGGTCAGTGCCTGTGTCCTGCCCCCCAGCGGGGCTGTGGTGGGTCCGGAGGCAGTGGCGCTGGGGGCGGGAGGGCCAGGGCTTAATGAAGTATAGATTGACTGGGCTGGGAGCTGATTAGCTGTGGCATCAGGCATTTCCTGAGCAGCGCCTGCAGAATCCATACGAATCCGCTGATCCCATTAGGGGCACCTGCAGGTCTGTGGGACAAAGCCTGTGCCTCCCTCTCGCTGGGGGCACGCGGGTTCCTGGCTGCCAGAAGGTGATATGAACAGCACTGTCTTAGCCAGCAGGTTGGTGTTCTGCATCCGGTCCGCACACACGTTGACTGGTGCCTGTGTGATGCTCGGGGCTCCCTCTGCTGTCACCCCTGAGCCCACGCCCTCAAGAGTCGGTGACGCTGGTTCCCAGCCTGTTCACAGCACTCACCGTCTTGCGTGTTACTGTCATCACAGGATGTCATGTAAACTGTTGAAAGAGCATGTTGAAGTAAATGTGTTGTTTGTATGAAAATGTCATAAGATGAGTCCAGAAAGAAGTTCTCCAAATTAGGTAAAGTCATATTCTAAAGGGTACTACACTCAGACTGCTCACCAAGTGCTCTTCAGCTCTTGAATCACTTTAAAGAAATCACATCTGGAGGTGGCAGCAGGACGCTGCGGTGTGGCCGATGTCAGACGGCACAGACCTGCCCGACCCGGTGTTGGCGGAGCGGAAGTGACGGCACAGACCTGCCCGACCCGGTGTTGGCGGAGCGGAAGTGACGGCACAGACCTGCCCGGCCCGGTGTTGGCGGAGCGGAAGTGACGGCACAGACCTGCCCGGCCCGGTGTTGGCGGAGCGGAAGTGACGGCACAGACCTGCCCGGCCGGTGTTGGCGGAGCGGAAGTGACGGCACAGACCTGCCCGGCCCGGTGTTGGCGGAGCGGAAGTGACGGCACAGACCTGCCCGGCCGGTGTTGGCGGAGCGGAGTGACGGCACAGACCTGCCCGACCCGGTGTTGGCGGAGCGGAAGTGACGGCACAGACCTGCCCGGCCCGGTGTTGGCGGAGCGGAAGTGACGGCACAGACCTGCCCGGCCCGGTGTTGGCGGAGCGGAAGTGACGGCACAGACCTGCCCGGCCCGGTGTTGGCGGAGCGGAAGTGACGGCACAGACCTGCCCGGCCCGGTGTTGGCGGAGCGGAAGTGACGGCACAGACCTGCCCGGCCGGTGTTGGCGGAGCGGAAGTGACGGCACAGACCTGCCCGGCCCGGTGTTGGCGGAGCGGAAGTGACGGCACAGACCTGCCCGACCCGGTGTTGGCGGAGCGGAAGTGACGGCACAGACCTGCCCGGCCCGGTGTTGGCGGAGCGGAAGTGACGGCACAGACCTGCCCGGCCCGGTGTTGGCGGAGCGGAAGTGACGGCACAGACCTGCCCGGCCCGGTGTTGGCGGAGCGGAAGTGCTGAGAGCCTGCAAGGATGGGTAGTTTGGATTTGGGGAAAATTAGCATGCACTGTGCAGTCCTGGGGAAACATCATCTGTCGGACAACTGGCTCTGCAAGTTACTTAAATTGAAATGTACGGCATGTATGTATCATTTGGAAAGACTCTTCGCCTTAATGGACTTTTTTGATTAACCACTTAACTACTGTTCCCAATCTTACTGGGTTAAAAGGCTTTTATCGTTCTCCGGAGATGAGTACCTTGGACAGTGCCTGAGCTTATTTGTAACACGCCGCGCACACGCATCCAGGCCTTTGGGGACACTTTGCGTTCACACGTCGCCTGCACTGGAGCGAGCCGTGTCATCTCGTCCCCTCCGGACTGAGGAAAGCTTCCCCACCCTTGCTGCTGGATTGCCCACAGAATCCAACACAGTGCTTTGCCTGCTACAGATGCTCAATTAATATTTGTCGAGTGAAATTAAATAAGCTCCTCGCCTCAGGGACTGAGGCGTTGCTGAGGCCTTCGTTTGAACGCCTGCAGGCTCAGAAGAAAACCTTTCCATGCGTTTAGAATCGGCCAGCCTTGAACCAGCCTTGCACATGCTCTACAGCCTCACATGTTCTGCCCCAGCCTGGGCCAATCAGAGCCTTCCCGTCTGAGTCCCAGACACCCCTTAGTCCTTATTCACAGCCCACAACACCCTAAAACCCATAGACAAATTCCTCTCTGGAGGTGCCATGACTCACACCTGTAATCCCAGCACTTTGAGAAGCCAAAGCAGGTGGATCTCTTGAGCCCAGTAGGTTGAGACCCGCTGGACAACTTAGTGACCCCTGTCTCTACAAAGAAGAATTTTAAATTAGCTGGACATGGTGGCATGTACCTGTGGTCCCAGCTACTTGGGAGGCTGAGGCAGGAGGATCACGTGAGCTCTGGAACTCAAGGCTGCAGTGAGCTGTGATCATGGCACTGTACTCCAGCCTGGGTGACAGAGAGAGACCCTGTCTCTCAAAACAAAACAAAATGCCACAGATTCCTGCAGAGAGGCGTTTCCAGCATGGCCGATCTCCATAGGCATATTGGCCCTTAAGTCAGGACTCAGTTCCACGGGAGGCTGTTTTGTCGGCCCTCTTGCCTTGCCTCTGGCCCTGGGCGCCCACTGAGCTACACTTTCCTCACGTAGGACATCCCATCTTCCTCGCAGAGCCCTATGGTGACCTCCAGTTGCTAAAATGGCAGGATCGTTGAAACTTCCAGCTCAGTCTCCCTACTGTAAAGATGAGGTCAAGGAGGGCCATCAGCATGACCCAGGTCCCTCTGGAGCACCTGCCAGACACATCCAGGCCACCCTCCCACTCCCATGTGCTGCCCCACCCGGGAACCACCCTCCACTCTCCCACAGGGCAGTGCTTGCTTCCACCTGAGGCTCTGAGGACACCCGGGGAAGGCAGGGCACAGCCTTTTGCGTCTTTACTTGTGAAGACGCCTGAGACATGAGGTTGGTCACAGACATGATGCAGGTGTCAGGATGGGAGTTGTGACCGCAGCAGGCCTGGGCCCTCCACTCACACACACTGCCCACACCGCATCCTGCCTCCCCACGAAATCCCCCTTGTGCCTCCACCCACCTCCTCCTCCAGCACCCCATTCTTCCCCATGCTTGCCCCCATCTCCTGGGCTCCCCTGGGTGTGGCCAAGCCACTCCTGCACCTTTGTGCTGATTCTTCTGCCCAACCCAAGTGTCTAGAAGCCATTGTGGTGTCCTTGTTGGAGACAGCCTGCAACCACAGGCAAACTCCACCCTCCTCCAAGCCCCAGGCAGAAGCAGCAGGCTGCAAGAGGGGACCAGTGCCGGCTAACCTTGCAGCCCAGCCTCAGACTGAGGCCCAGAGCTGGGGGCAGGTGCAGCCCACCCCATTGCCTGGCCCCAGGCCCCCTGCCCAGCCCAGGCATCACGTCCCACGACCCGCCCCCTGCCGGCCAGCTGGCGTTCTCCAGGCTGGGGGCTCTCTGTGTTCTGCTTGATAACCGCCTGGTAATTAGCTCCACGATTTCGCTACTATGCTTATAATAGCCTCCATTAAAGTTATGGGGTTTTCAAGCCATAATGGCTTCCAGAGTAATTAATGCACAACTGGGTTTATTGCTGAGTTTATTTTTAGAGCTTTTCTCCCTCTCTCCCCCTCCCTTTTCTCTCATAGATGTTTTGACCAAAAAGACTGGATGGGAGCAGAAAGCGCCCCACAGCACACTTGCCCGCAGGCCCCGTCCTCCCCTCTCTTCCTTCCCACCCTTCCTTCCTGCTCCAGCCTCCAGGCAGGTACTAGGGCCCCGCGGGGGGAGGGGGGCAGCCATCGCAGAGGAGGGTGGCTGTGGTCCAGGCCAGAGGAAGCATTTGGTCTGTGTGTGGCCCTTGCCCACCCTGCGCCTGGCCCAGGTTCTAGAGGCTTGGGGGCCTGGGACCTCTCATCCTATGCCCCCGATGACAGCATAGAGCCAGATGGCCTGGATTCAATTCCAACTCCACCATTTCCTCATGGTTGACCTCAGGCAAGTTACTCCCCTTCTCTGGCCTTGATGAACCCACAGGGACCACAGCCATGCTTGCTGCGCAGGGCTGCTCTAATGTTGCAGGAGCAGGTGCATGTGAAGAGCTGAGCCTCATCTTCAGATACCCCTCACGCTATAGGAAAGTTTGTGTAAACAACAGTGCAAGCAGGCACAAGGGAGGCCGAGCAGATGCCAGAGTGGGCGGGGGCTGAGAGGCTGCGCCAAAGGGAAGGGAGTGGCCCGCAGGGACTGAGCTGGCATGACACTCGTCTTCTCTCCTTGGCTTTCTCCATCCTGGTATTAGAACCTTCACCAAAACCAGGAGCACTTGAGAAAACTCCTTCAAGAGTCTCTGAGAACACAGAAGAAATCTTCCTGGACATTTTTGAAGCCCCAGCCAGGCCCAGCCTCCCCATCCTTCATCAGCTGTGGCCTAAGATCACACCTGCCAAAACGTGTCTTGACACACAACCTCATGCAACTCCAGCAGTGGCCTGGGTGTGGAGGGACAGGCTAAATCTGGAGAATGTGGCATGAGGTCACTTGCATCTCAGAACACAAGACCCAGCAGGCATCCCGTGTGGGGGTCTAGGCTCTGTCCCTCACAGGGCCAGCAAAGAGGAGTTTGTGGGGGGCACAGACACACACAGCCTAGAATGTCCACTATCTCCTACGTGCCTGTGACACTGAGCCCCAGTGGATCTTCCACTCCCCAGGGAATGGGTGGGGGAGACTCTCTGGATAGGTGGGCCTCTGATGGCAGGATGTGGGCAGGGGATGCCGGCCGTCCCAGGAAACCACAGTGCTCCTTCGTGGAAGACAAATCCTGCTCTTCCACAAGGCATCAGAACTATTTGGAGAGAGGACCCGGCAAGGAGGGGAAAACACACTATTTTGGAAACTCGGGCTAAAAACCCTCCTCGGTCACAGTGCTCGACTCTGTCTGAAATGGTGAGCACACGTGAGCTGGGGCAGGAGCAGGCAGCACAGTCCCCAGGTGAGGCGCTGTCCCTAGCCAACACTGGGCACTGGGACAGGTGAGCACAGTGAGGCTGGCTGGGCTGCCCGAGGCTGCCTGCCCTCCCCATCACCCCCACGGGTCCCTGCTGCATCATGCATGGTGCTCAGCACAGAAGTGAAAAGGGAGGAGAAGAGGATGTGACAGTTTCCAAGGTGGTCAGGAGGTCTCTTCACCCAGTGTCCTTGCCATGTGAGAGAACAGTTCCCAGGGATGCTACTAGTGGACCCTCTGCAGGACTGAGGAGTCCCAGTGGCTCATTCTCCTCACTTGGGTCCCCTGCTGCTGTCATTTTGGAGGACTGTCTCCCCTCAATGTGGCAGCCCCTCCGGGGACCCCTCTTCTCCTTGCTGCTGCCCAGCCCAGCACCTGGTGCTCTGTCCTGCGCAGAGGACCTCCTCTTGACACAGGAAGGCACTCTCCCACTTCCCCCACGGCCTGTCTCAGAAACATCTCTTCTTTGTCCTCAAAAGACTGTCACCAAAATGCAAATTGAAACCACAGTGAGAGACTATCTCACACCAGTCAGAATGGCTATTATTAAAAGCCAGAAACTATTAGATGCTGGTGAGGCTGCAGAGAAAAGGGAATACATATGCTCTGTTGGTGGGAATGTAAATTAGTTCAGCCACTATGGAAAGCAATTTGGAGATCTCTCAAAGAACTTAAAACAGAGCTACCATTCTAGCCAGCAGTCCCATTCCTGGGTATATATCCAAAGGAAAATAAAGTGTTTCACAAAAAGAAAAAAAACCTGCCCTGTATGTTCATCGCAGCACCATTCCCAATAGCAAAGGCATGGAATCAATTCAGGTGCCCATCAGTGTGGACTGGATAAAGAAAACATGGTACATATACAGCAAGGAATACTACACAGTCATAAAAAAGGATGAAATCATGGCCTTTGCAGCAGCATGAATGCAGCTGGAGGCCATTATCCTAAGCAAATTAACACAGGAACGGAAAACCAAATCCGATGTGTTCTCACTTATAAGTGAGAGCTAGACATTGGGTCCTCATGACTGTAAACCTGAGAAGAATAGACACTGAGGACTGTAAAAGGAAGAAGGGCTGAAAATGACCTATTGGGTACTATGCTCGCACCTGGGAAATGGGATTCATCATACTCCAAATCTCAGCGTCACATGCAGTATGCCCCGTAACAAACCTGCACGTGTACCCCCAAATCCAAAATGTTGAACTTATTTTAATATAATTTTAATATATTTTAAATATTAATATTAATAAATATTTTTATTAAATAATATTAATATTAAATATTATTATTTAATAAATATTAGTTAATATTAATTAAATATTATTTATAGTATTATTATAAATTAAATAAAATAATAAATAATACTAATTATTAATATAAATATTTTAATATAATTTATGGTACAATATGGTAAAAAAGAGAGAGAGAGAAAACCTCTCACCCCTTTATCCAGGCTTTGATAAGTAGCTGGCACTTTAGGGCTGCATGGGAGGTACCGTTGAATTCTGAGAATGGCCTTATGAGGTGGGGAACCACAGTGGCCCATTTTACAGATGGGAAAATTGTGGCATGGAAAACTGAAATGATTTGCAAAGGTCATACAGCCTGTGGGTGGACAGTTGGGATTTAAACCTGGTGTCTCTGCAGTCTGTGCTTCTGCCCCCTGCCCCCTACTGACTTTCATAAATGGAGCAGCGCCATGGCCCTGTGCCTGTGGGAAGAACAGAGCCCTTTCCACTCAAACAGGCAGAAGAAGAGGTCCTCAGGGGATGGACGGTTGAGGCTCCATCATGGAACCCCAGACGCTGCATGTCCCAGAGCAGGGCCCGGCCTTGCTGGCGTCCATTCCTGTGCCTGGGTCTCTGGCTATCTGCTTCTGTTCTCTCTTGCAGGTGTCCACCCCCCAGGGTTCCTGACCCTACCCCTGGACAGTGACCCCTTCTCAGACTCCAGTCGGGCCGGACTCTGCAAACCTGCTTCCGCAATGGGTGGGTTGTAAGTGCTGGTAAGACCTGCCAACATTCAGCTGCTCTGTCCTCTCCATGCCTGGCCGGCCCGGCCCATGCCTGTTCTTTTCTCCCCTGTGCTGCCGCCGCCCGTGGCCACCCCTCTCCTGAACTTACCGCCACTCAGGTAATGAGGAGCCGTGGGTGCAGCCAGCCTTGGAGATGCCGAAGAGACGGGACATCCTAGCGATCGTCCTCATCGTGCTGCCCTGGACTCTGCTCATCACCGTCTGGCACCAGAGCACCCTCGCACCCCTGCTTGCGGTGCATAAGGGTGAGGCCACACGCATGCCCTGCCTGCCCAGCTGGGCCTTGGTAGTGACAGTGACCACAACTGACATGCAGGGGTTCTTGCTTGTACTCACTAAGCAGTTAGGAGGAAGCACCGGACCATCCAGGCCCCTTCGTGAGACTTGCACCCCTGTGGGAATGGGAAGCTAGTGGAAGCTACCACACAGTTTAGAGAGGTCCAGGACGGTAGGTTGGCAGACACGGAGACAACCACCTTGAAAGAAGAGCTTGTCACTCTCAGCACCCAAGAGGAGGGGGCACACCGTGCGCCTGGGGAAGTGCTGGCGTCCGAGGTGGGAAGTGGAGGGAGTGGGAGGCTTTAGTGTGGTTTTGGTAGGAAGGGAAGTGGTTTTCATAGGAAGGGAAGGGCAGAGCACTGTCAGCAGCTGAGCTGGCTCAGAACTGCATGGTCTGAAGAGTGTCAGTGGGTTTAGGATATGGGCGTGGTTTCTAATTGTCTGGTATCACCCTGGTGTGGCAGGGGCTTGGGTGGGAGCGCTCCGTAACGGTGGCGGGTGTGAGCGCTAGGTCAGGTAGTTTGCATATGAAAAGTTTGCAGGCAAGGTGTACACTGTCACTAGGACTTAGCTAGTCCTGGGAGGGGCAGTCCCTCCCAGATCTGCAGGGCACCCAAGATGTCAACGCATCTTAAAATACAGAACAACTTAAAAAACACGCATCATTAATACACACACATACACAGAAAGACATGCCTACACAACTTCACATGCCATTTCATGACATGCAAGGAAAGCGACCATTCTGAAGTGGATGGTCAGGGAGGAATAGGATTTCTGGCCTGCAGTGTGTTTTAAACCCTTTCACAGGGAGTATAGTGTTTGCCTCTCTTCTTTTTCTGCGCAAGAAACCCTGGTCTAGTGCTACCTGGTGGAAATAGGGCTGGCGAGAGGAAAAGTCCCATGAAGAACTAGTGGAAGAACTAAGGGTAGAATTCCCTTCCCCTGGCTCTGGCTCCTGAGTTGCCTCTCCCTCTCACACAGAGCTCTCCACACCCAAACCTGCCGTGCACCCCACAGCTGGCTGCCCCAGCTCTTCAGCACTTTGTCTCAGGCTCTCTTCTGCCCCCTTCCCCACTTACATGCACAGACTCAACACGTGGGGTCAGGCAGCTGCTGTCCGTTTGCAGTGTGCATGATATTTACCTGGCAGTGTGATAAGGCACCCAAGTCCACGCAGAGAGAGGTGGTGAGTGCCTGTAACTCCAAGATGCAGGCAGTGTCCAAAACTCACAGCCTGAAGTCATGCTGCTCCGCACAAATACCAGGTCCTGCAAACCCCTAGCTGTTCCTGAAGCTTCCATGAGGAAGGGCCAAGCTCAAGATGGCGGCAGCCGACTGCCCATGGCTGCCACTTAGCGCCTCTCTTCCTAACATCATCCCCTCCTCCCGACTCTAGCGCCTCTTCTCAGTGCTTGTCAGTTTAGAATCATTGTTATCTTGCAAATACATCACTCCAGAGGGTTAAAGCTACTATATACAAAGCGACATGATATCGTGTCGATTGCTTTCTTGGCAGAGCTCCAGCGCTGGAGACGTCAGGCTGTTTGCTAAGCACTGACGGTGCTGCCTGAGGCTGGGGACTTGGCACTCTGTCTCTCCAGAGCATGCCAAGAGGGAGCGAATAAAAGCTGCCGCTGAGTGAAGTCAGGGTCACCAGGAGGCCGATAGGACCCAAAATTGCAGACACCCTGAAGCCAACGGCAAGGGCAGAGCCCAGGAGCACAGGCAGTGGCTGTGCCCTAATGTCTGGGGACTTTCCCAGGGCACAGGTCCTCTGTGGGCTTGGGATGATTGAGGTGACAGAGAGCTGGACCAAATGGCTCTAAACCTCCTCCCAAAGCCTCAGTTTTCAATACTTCTCATAGGATAAATTAAGCCTTCTATCCAAGTCAGAACCCTAGACACCCATCCCACTTTCTTCCACCTTGTTCTTCTCACAGTTTGACTCCAAACTCCTGTAAGCAGTCCCCTTTGAGTGACTGCATCTGTGCTGGTCACCTCCCCCGGCCCTCAGAAATTGCTGTGTGCCTTGTGCCACTTGCCCGTGAGAACTCCTGAAGAGCCGAAAGAAAGTCTCCCGGGTCCGTTCATGTGGTCTCCACGCCAGCATCCCACACACCCCGCATGCTGCTGATGACAGTGGTGGCCAGAAAGAGGCAGCAGAAGAGCTGATGCCCAGGGTCCTCCCCTTTGGTGTGACTGGCTCGTTCTGTCCCCACTGATTGCCTGAAGCCAGAAGGAAGCAGAGTTGGCCACTGCCCTTCCACAAGAGAGGAAACTGCCTGGCGGTGCTCTCAGCGCTTAGCAGGTGTCAACTCATTAATCCACGTACTAACTTGATAAGTTCGATGCTATTATTAGCCCCATTTTATAGTCGCTGAAATTGAGGCACCAGAAGCTAAGCAGTTTGCTCAAGGCATAGGGTTTGTAACGGCAGAACTGGGCAGGGTCTCAGCCCAGGCGTCGGAATTTCTTACCTTTACCACCCGACGGTAAGCTTGGACAGTGAGGGCCACACCGTCATTGGTGCCTGAGCCCTTCCGATGGAAGGAACGAATGGAGAGAAGGGATGCATGGAAAACAAGAATCCCAATGGCCATGATTTCTCCTCTTGCTAGGACTGCTAGATCTACATATATCTTGGCAACTATGGGCAAAACCCACAAGAATAAAATGCACTTAAATAGGAAGTTCAGCACCAAGATGCAGAGAATGCCTTACATAAGGCCAGGAGGGAAGAGGCCCCACTTGACGGGAGGGCTTGAGAACTCTGGGGAGCTGCCTCAGGCTCCTGCAGGCCCGCAGTGTGCTCTGGCTGCTGCCGCAGTGGTGCGGCCCTGGGCTTTGTGGCCTCCACACCACAGTGGGACAGTGCCACGTGCTCTGCTAGCCCAGCCCTGTGCAGAGCAGTGTGGTCAGCTCCCTCCCGATGAGGAGGGCCAGGGAGGGGAGGGGAGGATGCCTTTTCATAGGAAAATCAGCACGTTTAGGAACTGAGGACGCAGTCTTGGAATATGGGCAGCTGCACTCAAATAGCTAGAGGGCTGCAAAGGTGCGAAGGAAGAGGTGATCTCTGTGTCTTCAGAACTAGGACCCTCAGAGAGGATTCCGGGGCTGCAGGTTTCAACCTTGGAGCTACCAGGTCCCAGGCAGGGAGGGGTCTGAGCAGCCCCTGCGGGGGAGGAGAAGGGTGCCCTGGCAGGGTGGGTGGCGTCCGGCTCTGAATCGGGGCCACGGCCAGCGCGCGCCTCCCACATCGCCTGTCCCCCAACTCCGCAGATGAGGGCAGTGACCCCCGACGCGAGGCGCCGCCCGGCACCGACCCCCGAGAGTACTGCATGTCCGACCGCGACATCGTGGAGGTGGTGCGCACCGAGTACGTGTACACGCGGCCGCCGCCGTGGTCCGACACGCTGCCCACCATCCACGTGGTGACGCCCACCTACAGCCGCCCGGTGCAGAAGGCCGAGCTGACGCGCATGGCCAACACGCTGCTGCACGTGCCCAACCTGCACTGGCTGGTGGTGGAGGATGCGCCGCGCCGGACGCCCCTGACCGCGCGGCTGCTGCGCGACACCGGCCTCAACTACACGCATCTGCACGTGGAGACGCCCCGCAACTACAAGCTGCGAGGAGACGCCCGCGACCCCCGCATCCCGCGGGGCACCATGCAGCGCAACCTGGCCCTGCGCTGGCTGCGCGAGACCTTCCCGCGCAACTCCAGCCAGCCCGGCGTGGTGTACTTCGCGGACGACGACAACACCTACAGCCTGGAGCTCTTCGAGGAGGTGCTGCGGGGCGTGGAGCGCGTCCCGAGGACGGGGGTTGCGGGTGTGGAGGCCGCGCAGGGGGAGAGCGGGAGGCGGTGCCGGGCTGGGAGCGGGGCAGGCAGCAGAGAGCCAGGGAGAGGGACAGAACTGCGGGCTGCAGCATCCCCCACACGTTAGGGGGAAGGCAAGGGGCTCTGGAACCCCTAAACCCTATTCTTGGCCCTAGAGGTATCCTCTGAATGGGTCTGTGAGTCGGTCATTCTCCGTGACTACCAGAAACCTCTTAGGTGGAACAGTGGGAGCCTGCCTGAGTATATGGGCTGTGTTCGTCTGGGGGAGAAGGGGAGTCATTTCACACTCTAAAGTGGGGAGGGAGAAAGCAGCAGCAGGGCCATGTTGAGAAGGTGAAGACCAGGCCGTCTGAGAGGTCAGGTCTCGCCAGCAGCCCAGGGCAGGTTCTCCTCAGGTGCCCAACCCATGGGACGGGGCCCTGGGGGCAGGGCTGTACTGGACTCCCTGGGTGGCCTTGGCTGGCCACGGGCATGGAGGTTGCTGAAGGATGTCGCCTCCCATGGGCACGGGAGTCCGTTCACATCTGCAGCGCGGGCGCCCTGACTCTGGACCCCCCACTTGTAGATGCGCAGCACCAGGAGGGTGTCCGTGTGGCCCGTCGCTTTCGTGGGTGGCCTGCGGTACGAGGCCCCACGGGTGAACGGGGCAGGGAAGGTGGTCGGCTGGAAGACGGTGTTTGACCCCCACCGGCCATTTGCAATAGACATGGCTGGATTTGCAGTCAACCTGCGGCTCATTCTGCAGCGAAGCCAGGCCTACTTCAAGCTGCGAGGTGTGAAGGGAGGCTACCAGGAAAGCAGCCTCCTTCGAGAACTTGTCACCCTCAATGACCTGGAGCCCAAGGCAGCCAACTGCACCAAGGTGAGACCCTCCGCAGCACTGACAGCTGTGACGCACGTGTCTCCAGCACATCCAGACCCTCCCTACAGATCGGGAGATGGAAACAGAGGCCTCAAAATAGCCTGGGCTTTCTGAAACCCCCTCCCAGGAAGGCCGTTGATCACCTGTAAGGCAGCGACACTGTGGACAGGCAGGGAAAGGGAGAGCAGTGGCCACCAGGGAGTTATAACCTCCCACAAAACAGCTGTGCTCCAGGACCTCCCTGCTGAGCACTCATGCACACACACATGCCTACGCATGCACACATGTGCACACATATGCAGATGCACACACACGCACTTGCACACACATGCACATACACACATATGAACATGCAGACATATGCACACACACACACGGGAAGTCTTGGGGCTTCTCTTTTCTGTAGCTCTCGACTTCCCATTTCCAGCAGGTATTCTGAAGGCATCACATGTGCAGACAGCAAAAATGACGGCGTAGTCTAGTGCCACAGAAAATAAATTAAAAAACAGTTGAGAAAATCTTGATGGAACAATTGAAAAACTCTTGAAGGAAAGGGAGGGGCAGGAGAAATGTTTACACGGTGTGGGAGGGAGCAGGGAGGCAGCAGAGTGAGGTCAGGGGCCTGTCCCACCGTGTTTTGCATCTCTGGGCACACAGATCCTGGTGTGGCACACACGGACAGAGAAGCCAGTGCTGGTGAATGAGGGCAAGAAGGGCTTCACTGATCCCTCGGTGGAGATCTGAGCTTCAGGATGCAGGTACGGGCATGACGAGGGTGGGCCACACGCTGGGCAGGGCGGCACGAGGTTGGGCCAAATCAACTGTCTCATGCTTTTCCTCTTGGGCTTTCACTGTGGAGGACAGGGCAAATGTGGGCAGGAGGGGAGGGCCTCACCACGGTCCCCTTCCCACTGGGCCACCTGAAAGTCCCCAGGCATTAACTTTCTTTTTTGTTGAGACGGAGTCTCGCTCTGTCACCCGGGCTGGAGTGCAATGGCCGGATCTCAGCTCACTGCAAGCTCCGCCTCCCGGGTTCACGCCATTCTCCTACCTCAGCCTCCCGAGTAGCTGGGACTACAGGTGCCTGCCACCTCGCCCGGCTAGTTTTTTTGTGTTTTTTAGTAGAGACGGGGTTTCACCGTGTTAGCCAGGATGGTCTCAATCTCCTGACCTTGTGATCCGCCCGTCTTGGCCTCCCAAAGTGCTGGGATTACAAGCTTGAGCCACCGCACCCGGCCCCAGGCATTAACTTTCACCCGCACAGTTGGGTCCTTCTCTGCCACCAGACTCCAGAGGGCGTCGCCTTGCAAACACCTTGCTGATTGTTCTGCTGGCAGTGACGCCTGCACCCCATAAGGCACTGCCATTCAGACTCTCGCTGGCCAGGGTCTGTCCCCCCAAGTCTGCCTCTTCCTCTGTGGATTCCTTCACCACATGGCCATGGCGAGGACTCACGGACTCGCTGCTCCACAGCCACGAGCCACAGCTGTCACAGTGAGAGGCAGCGCAGAGTGACAGCGCAGACCCGAGCCCACCTCAGCTCCCAGGACCCCTGCTCTTCACTGTTTGACCTGACTTGACTTTTCTGGGCCTCAGTTTCCTCATCTGTGAAGCAGGTTGCTGAAGGCACCAGAACAGTTCATGGCACATAAGTCTCATCAGTGTGGCTATTTTTATTCTAGTCTTTAAAGCCCTCTCTGGAAGTAGGCCACAGGATCCACCTACACTTCAGAGGCAAAGGAATGATGTTGAGAGAAGCTAAGTGAACGGTCCAAGGTGACACACTGACACAAGTGAAGTGTGCTGGGTGGTTGGCAAAGCCAGGCATTTTCAGGGGCTTTCCTGTGATCTTATTCTGTCTCTTCAAAGCCGCTGGTACTCCTGACTCCCTGCTCTAGGTCATGCCAAACAGAGGTTGGGGCCTGAGACAGACATTTGTCCTCGTGCCCTGGAGCTAAGCAACAGCTTCTGTATCGTGTCTGCATCCCCCTGCCTGCAGGGGACCACAGGGCATCACTCAGTCACCTTGGCCAGTGCCACTTAGAATGCGTCTGTACAGAGCCTCACTCTTGCCTCCTGCCCTCACTGGGCCCTCACTGCCCTCACTGGAGCACCTTCCCCACCTGCCCCCCACAAAGGCCCCCACAGGACCTGGGGGCTTTGCAGAGGTCCTGGTGGCCCTGCCTGGCCATTCCCTCTCCAGCCCCATCCTCAGCTGACACCACACTCATTCCTCCTCTCCCCTCACAGGAGCCTCCTCCTCCGACCCTGTTCTTGGCCTTCCATCCTCTCCCCACGGCTGATGGTCCCTCCAAGGCCGACTCCTAAGGAATCACCATCACCGTCCTTTCTATTCTGGGGGCTTCTGAGAGAGCCCAGCCTGATGCCAGGACAAAGGACAGAGAATTTAAGCACAGAAATCCCAGACCTGTTGTTCTCTCCAACCAGCGTGACCAGGGCCCGAGAGACCTGATGGCCAGGGTGGGGTATCCAGCACCAGCCAAGCCGGTGCTCCAGTGCACCTCCCCAGAGCTCCCTGCACTGACGGGGCTGCAGGAGTAGGCACAGTGGGCACCCACACCGGCCCTGCAGTGATGCGGGGCGGGAGGGAGATGAGAAGACCCTGCAGTCAAGTGGAGCATGGCCCTCCCTGGCTCCCTGTCCCTGGGCCCAGCACCACCACACAGGACACCCAGCCAGGGAATTCTGAAGACCAGAGAGCAGCCCACGGGCATCATGAGTGCTCTGCTCCTCTCCTCGGTCCCTGCTCTTCCCGAGAGCTGCCCCCAAATCAGACATACCTCTGTGGCTCTCCTCTGGTTCATGTTTACAGAGCATAAGGCTGTCTTTGATCCCAACAGGCACCCAGCCCTGCATGGGGGGAACCTGGGCTTAATAGGCACCTCCTGTACCTCAGGCTGTGGCAGGAGCAGAGTCCCCTCCTACGGCCCCTTTCTTTACCCCTTCTCCTCCAGCACTGGCAAAGGGGTGGGCTCTAGAGCCAGCACAGGTCACTGCCTGACCTGGATTAAGAACCCCACGGCCCCACTGTCCACATACTGCCTCCCCACCGCCCACCTCGGCTGCTAGGCCCCTCACCTGGACTGGACTGGGGAGGGAAGGCGCCTTTTCCTGCAGCTCTTCAGAGCCACAGATCTCAGGGTGCAGTGAGCCTGTGGTGGGCAGTGGGCAAGGTGATGGGCGGTGGGCAAGGCGGTGGGTGGCGTGCAAGGTGGGACCTGTGCAGCCTGGAAAAAGGAGGGAAGCCGAGGCCAAGGCCATTCCCTAACTCTCTCCTGCCCCTGGTCTGAGGAGGAGGGACTCTGGAGTAGCAGAGGGACTGGGGAAAAGGGGGCAGGGGCTGGTGGGACACTGAGCAGGAGGGAGGCCTGAGCACACTGCTTTGGAAATTATCCTAAACACAAAAAAGGGAAAGAAAATGTTACTTCTCCCTAAGTCGGGAGCATGCAAAGCTAGCCCACCTCATGTCCAGCTGTCCACTTTCCACCCTAGAGAAAGAACAGTGTGTCTCAAGCTGCTGCCCTCCCCAGGCCTCCCAGGCCCGCTGGAAAGGGCTCTGACTCCCCCTGGCCAGCCGGGCTCTCTGGTGGTGATCTGGCTCATTCTCCTGCAAGTCAGAAGCACAATTTTCCCCCCAAGTGGAGGAAAAGGAAAGGGCCCCAGCCTACTGAAGAGGTGTTTATTTTTTAACTAACAGCCTCCCACCCCATTAAGACTCACCAGGACAGGTCTGAGGGCCATTCAGAACCCACTCCTGAGTGGGTGGGAGGGTGGGACTCAGTCCAGAGACCTAACATTCAGAATAGAGCATTGGTTGCCTGTTTTGAGATGGATTTAATCTCCCACAGTATTCATGAGACCATCTGATGGAATCAGATCCCTGAGCCACCTTGCAGGACGTTTTCCCCAACCTCTTACACCCTGAATGTTGCTTTGGAAACCAAGCCCTTGAAAGCAAGTGGGGTGGCATGGGAGAGAAGGGAGGAGGTGGGCACAGGTGGTGAACTTATGTGTGGGCACTCTACTGCCTCACTCACAGAAGCCAGCCCTGAGTGCCAAGGTCAGCTTGGCTGGTCTGAGGCCACCTTCTTAGCCAAAAACCCAGAGTTCATTTTCAGGAAATTGATAATGAACAACAAAATGGGGACTTCTTTTGGCAGATGCTAGGTCAGTTGTTTTCACCTACTATCCTCTTTTAGCTGCATGTATATTTATTTATAATTATAACCCTGGTGGACTGCAGCCTTCATCCTTGTTGGGAATGAGTTTGTTATAAATCAGAAATGGGTCCATGATGACAATTGTTTTCCAAACCCAGTCTGTTCCCCGCTCCTTCGCTGGCAAACCCCACCACACAGGAGTGAGGCCAGGGGCTAGGAGTTCCAAGAACAGAGGCTGGGGTGAGGGTGGCACCCAGGCAGCTGCATCTGGTCTGTTTTAATTTAACTGTATTTAATTTGCTTTCAAAATTAAAAGTCAAATACAGTTTTTAACAGTCCTAATCCTCTTCAGCCCTGCCTTATTTTACTCTCATTTATTAATTTAGCTACCCAACAAGTATTTATCAGGTGCCTGTTATGAACAGGCATTATTCTAGGAGCCGGCACACAGCAGTGAAAAAACAAGGCTCTCGTTTTCACAGAACTGACCTACTGACAAGACGAGACAGGCAATAACGAATACATGTTATTTCAGATGCAATCTGTTGTATGGAGAATGGGGCTGAGTTGGGGAGACAGAGGGTAACAGTGGAGACGGGTCAGTGCTCTGTAGGGTGGCCAGAAAGGCCTCCCTGATAAGGTGACATTTGAGCAAAGCAGCAACACCCTGACATGCAGCTCCCTGGGTCCAAGAAGAAGGAACTGTCCAGCAGGTGGAGCAAGCGTTGCTTATAGATCAGCAGGAAGGCTCAACCGGCTGGGTGGGGGCTGCTGGGGCAACAGCAGTGAGGGATGCGGTGGGCATGGGAGGAGGGAGTCCACAGGCATCAGGGGAACCTAGAAGGCAATGGGGGGTCCAGTATGGAGGACTAACACACTCGATCCATCTCTCAGAACTGCCCTGCGCCTGCACGGAGGATAAATGCAGAGGGCAAGGGCAGGTGGAGACGTGGCTCCTGCAGTCATCTAGGCCAAGATGCGGTGGGCTGAGTGGGGCATGGGGCTGGGGCAGACAGAAGCAGTCAAATTCTGAACGAGTTTAGGAGGCAGAGCCAGGAGGATCTGCTGCTGGACTGGATGTGGGAGATAAAGAGAGGGGTCCAAAATAGCCCGAGACACAGAACAGCACTGCCGTTTCCAGATACGAGGCTGCGTGCAGGAGGGGTAATGTGGGGAAACGGAGCTCTGTGTCAGGTGCCTGTTAGACACGTGCAGAAGAAAAGGAGCCCCCACACGCCTGGAGCTCAGGTGCAGGCCAGTATCGGCAGGCGTGGGTGTCGAACCTGTTTACAAACCACAGGTGTCATGGGTGAGAACCTGTGCAGTGAGTGTGGACAGAGGAAAGAAACAGCCCAAGGAGTGGGCCAGAGACCCCCAGTATTCAGAGGCTGGATATGAAGAGAGATTCTCCAGAGACCTAGATGAGGCCATACCATGTGGAAGATATGGACAAATCTTTAGTCAACGCTGGAGAATAAGCTCTGCCAAGAGGTACTTTGATAGAGAAGCCGAGCAGTCAACTGGCAAAAAAGAAGGGCAAGAATAAGCAGCTGGTGTAGGAAGACCTCACCTTAGGAAACCACAGTGTGTCTTGCTCAGGTCTGCGTGGAACTGTGATCCACTCTACAGGAGGATTTGCAGGAAGGTTCCCTTCCATTTGAGTTCCATCACTTTCTGACGGAACCCAGCTCATACACAGCTTTGCAGAAGCACACACCCAGGTAAAGCAGGGCAGAAGACCCTGCACCTGGCTCAGGCCACACCCAAGTAGCTCAGGTCGCATCCACATCTCAGCTCCATGCTTGTCGTTCCAAGGCAGTTCCAGAAGAACTGGTGAGTTTGGGCAAAACCAGGGACTCTGCCTCATCTTGTCCCCAAGCCACTGTCCACAAGCTTCCCTTTAACAAGCTCCATTTAATAAGCCCTTGACCTGGCTCAGCTGCTGGGCTGTACATCACGAATGTCCCCTGCACCTCCCCCTGGGCAGCCACACACAGGCAGCAAGCCTGCTGGCCTCAGTGAGCTCCACGGCTCGCCATCCCACAGCCCACCTTCACGGGCTCCCAGAGCTCTTGCCGTGCAGGGGTGTGTGTGTGCTACTTGACTTTCTGTTACTGGAGATAATTTGGTTTTGGCAGTAGGTGCCAGATGTAGTTTGTGAAGCAAAACTCAACCCTGCAGTTAACTCATATGTAGCGCCCTTGACTGCCTGGCAGATTCTTACCCCCGCCCACCAGCATGAGAATGAATTTGCATTTGACCTGTCCTCTCCAGAGCGCTTCCAACCCAGCAACATTTGAAGGGGAGTCAGGGTCAGGAGGGGAGTATGAGGCCAGGATCATGGCCCACCCACCCCAGGGACGGTCCCCGTCTGGACCCCCGAGCGGCAAATGGGGCCCCATGGGAACCTGACCGAGAAAACGAAGCTCTCACACAGCCTTCCCCTCTGGCAAGAGTGGCACACATGACTCGAGACTATCACCAGAGGGGGTGTGATTCAACGCTACAGCTTTACTGCAACTCAGGACAGTGAGCCCGAGCCAGGTGTTGGGCTGAGCCCCAGAACAAGGCTCAAACACGGACGTGGACCCACTGCGGAGGAGGCTGCTCCGCCCCTGCTGCTCCTGCGTGGGAGGTGGACACACTGCGGAGGAGGCTGCTTCTGCGTGGGAGGTGGGGGGCGGGGGCCACTCAGCTGGGCCTTCTGTCCCTCCTCCCTGGATATGCAGATATGGGCCATGGCTTCTGCCAGGACGCACATGTCATCCTCACTGAACACCAGAGACACCTGCTAACTCAGGAAGACACAGGGCTGAGGATTTCTGTGTCTCCGGCCCAGCCTGTCACCCTGTGGGAAGCAGCAAATGGGAAGGGAAAGGGGAAGTCACATGTTTCTCACGCTGAGTTCCTTCCAGAATCCCAAAGAAGGCTCAGAAGGTTGTGAAGGAAGAACAGAGTCAGCTCAGGTGAGACATCCCCTCCCCACCCGCTACATTGGTGACACACCCAGGATTTCGGGAATAAAGGGCCATGAGGGATGTGACCAAGCCTCCCAAGAACCAGCAAAGAGCACGCCTGAGTCCAACCGATGCTGGCAGGGCTGTGACTTCCGGCGCAGGGGCACGTTTCAGCACTTTCTCTGAGGGCCAAAGGCTTGGCGGTCTGACTAGCTGCTCCCACCCTGGAGACAGCCCGACAGCCTCGGCACAAGAGCAGGGCTGCAGGAAAGGCATCATTAACAAAGCCAGGCCCAGAGCCATCCCACCTTTCCCTGCAGGCTCAGGGTTTTGAGCTTAGGTGGGAGCAGACTGTAGCCCCCAGTCCCTGAGGTTGCTACTTAAGGAGACGCCTTTGCAGGGGAGGGGTGGGGCAGCAGCCACCAGGCTTCAGGTCAGGAGGCAGCGGTAGTCTCCCACGGGCACCAGCAGGAGGGGGTGCCACCGCTCACTTAATGTACTGGTTCCTGCCCAGGTAGGGGGTTTCCGTGAACTGTAATGCAGGGCCCACCATCGTCTCCTCAAAAATGATGACCTGTGGAGAGAGGGCCCAGCTGGGAGGGCAGCTGAGGTCTGTCCTGGTGCCAGGGGAGGTGCTGAGAGGTGGCAAGGTCAGAAGGAAAGGGTTTGGGAACCAGGCTGGAAGGGACAGGGACCAACAACTCGTCCACAGCGAGGAGGAGGGAGGAAGAACCTGCTGACATGCCCTCCACCCTGAGGGAAGGCTCCCTGGGAGGGCAGGTGGGCGGGGCATCTTGGGGAACAAGGGGCTGGAAGCTCCCACCTGGTTGATTCCGCTGCTCAACCAGGGGCCTGGGAGGTACAGTGTCTTCTGGGGTCCAATGTTCCAGTAACGTCCAAGGTTCTGGCCATTGATGAATACAACCCCCTTCTCCCAGCCCTTGAAACAGAGTGGGAAGGGTGTTCATCTACCACGAGAGCCACAGCAAAAGTGGAGGGAGCCATACACCATGCGTGCTTCTCTCAGGTCCAGGAGACCAAAGCGAGCTATGTCTGGACAGCCATGAGGGTGAGCAGGTGGGATGCTCTATTTCCTGTGCTCCTAGTGCTACTGCCATGCCTCTCAGGCATGGACCCCAAGCTCAGACTGCACGTGGGAAGCATGAGGTGGTTCTGCTGTGAGCCCCTCCCCTGGCCCAGGGAGTCCCCAGCGGCCCTCTCAGACCCTCTGGGCACTGAAGCCACCAAGGGCTCTCGCAAAGCTCGTGGCTCAGAGCCCTCCACGGCGGGAGGGACGCAGGAGAACCCAGCAGGGAAAGGGGGTTACCAACCTCCAGCTTCAGAAAGGTGTCACAAGGGGTGGAGCTGATGGACAAGCTACCCAAGAAGAAAGCAGGCAATGTGGGTGTTTCTGGGAGGGAACTCCATTTGTCCAGGCCGAACCTAAGGACAGAACACAGGGCAGGAGACGGAGGAGGACCTTCTCTAGATCTGGTCCCAGTCCTGCAGCTAATTCCCCATCCATGGCCCCCCCACCCTTAACCAGGACACAGAATGGCAGCAGGGTAGGATGCTGGGAATTCCTAGTCTGCAAATGTGGCTTCTAGCGCGGGTGCCACCCCTCACCTCAGCCAGCCGATCTGGCCCCGGGGCCATTCACACCTGGGTGTGGGCCAGGCTACGGTGCACCAGGGACCCTGGGCCCTGCCGCTGTCTGAACCTGTGAGTGCACGTGCTGGCACTGGGCAGGGACCCACCTCTGAAAGAAGCTCTTCTTCATATCCAGGCTGTAGATTCTGAATTTTTTCAGGGGTGAATCATTCAGATAGAGATTTCCAATCAAGCCTGTGGGAAGGAGGCAGAACACATGGGTAGCCCAGAGGCAGGGGCCGAGTCTGCTGGGCCAGGGCCACAAGGGGAAGCCCTGGGACGCTGGTGTGAGGAGTGCTGAAGTGTACGCTCCCTGAGAAGCTGTTCGCTTGCAAGCAAGGCTCCCTAGCAATTCTATGGGGCATAGGAAGGAGGAAATCCCTAGGATTTGCCATGGGAAGGATATAGAGCTGAGGTGTTACAGGGGGAGAACAGCCTCTGGCCTCTCTCTGAAGGAAGTTCCAGATGACTGAGAGGGTTCCAGCCTAGCTGCAGGGCCAGTTTCAGTGGGGCCCAGGCCACACAGACCTAATAACTCAGCCAAAAGTCACCTATGCCACCGAGGATTAAAGTTGTGCATCAGGAGTATAGACTGTGGGCAGATGGCACCCTCACTCAGGCATCCAACAGGGAAGAGCTGTGTCCCTTGAGGAGCCACTCATCAGTGTCCCAGGGCTGGGCCAGCCCTGCCAGTCTCAGATCACGGAGCTGCTGAGTGGCTAGCTTGGGAATTCAGAGGCTGGGGACACAGCCTTGGGAATGGGGAGGCTTCACGGGGCCTACAGACTCTGAAATGGCAGGCACAGGTGTATGTGGGCACACACATTTCTTAAGGGAGGTCTGTGACTTAAAACATTTAACTGTGATCCGGAGGACAGGACTCCACAGTGTGCGCCCAGGGGACCCTCAACAAGGGCTCAGGGAAGCACAGTTAGGAACAACGGTCAGGCTGGTGCTCCCTCCAACCCCCAACCCCCAGGAGAATAACGGAAGGACAGGCCCAGAGAGGGAGCTGTTTAGGGTGAAGGAGTGTGGGCCTGGATGGTGCTAGATGCTGCTCTGAGGCCCATCTGGGGAGGCTCTGATCCCCAGGATCCAGGCTCCAGTGTCTGGGCCAAGTCGCTTTCCTGGCAAGGCCACCAGATGGCTGTCGGATGAAATGTGGACCAAAAAGAGCTCTTCAAGTTTCCTCCGTTACAAATGCAGACACCGTGAGAGAACTGGAAGCCACCAGTGTTGCTCACCACAGTCGCATTCATTTTTTTCTGAGTTCTTTTTTTTATAACTTACCTGAAACCCCCCCATTTAGCCAGAGTTGTTTAAAAAAGGAAGGGCTAAATTAAAGCATAAAAGATTTAGCAGGCCAGGAAACATAAAGCTAATTGGCAGCCTGTTCCCAGAGGGGTGCGTTGCCAAGAGGCGTTTTGTTTGCTGTATGTCCCACATCCTCCTCGCGCCACATCCGAGATAAGCTATGGGTTTCCCAAGATGGATCAAGAAGAGAAATTCAGTGTGGAGGCGCAAGAAGGCAGGGGTCTTGTGCCTTTCCTTGGATTCCTGGAAATCACATTCATTGCTCCTCACCGCCGTCCCCCAAGCAGACATCCCTGCGGAAACTGACTGCAGCCCAGGGGAGACCAGGCCAGCTCAGTGTTCACTGTGTTTATCACAAGCACGCAGACAATGCACATGTGCAGTGCTAACGGGACGGGGCCACAGCCTAGCGAAGCTTCTCTGGCCCACTCAGAACTGGCCTCATGTACAGGACAACCCAGCCTCCACCTCCCTGCAAGGGGCCTCCGTGGCCTGGTGGCTGCTGGCAAGAGAAGCAATAGCCGTGTGTCCAGCATGGCCGCTCTTCTTTCAACACATTCTCGGACCCACCTTTGCGCTGGTCATCAATATTCTCTCCATAGTTGACTCGCCCACGATTCTCCACCAAGATCCTCAGCACGGTGTAACCCTGCCAAAAACACGGGGCTAACAATGACCACTGGAAGGCCACAGCTGCCCCTCAGAATGTGCTTGTGGACCCCAGTTCTTCCCTACACTCTGGGGATGGGAGTGCACATCCCAGCTGGGCAGAAAGCCGCGCTCGCCCTCTCCACCTACAGCTTGTGGGTGAGGAGCCCCGAGTCTCCCAGGTCTTCCTCGGTGACTCCCCCCGTCTTCCTCGAAGCAGTGGGGGCTAGCCCTCACCCAGCGCCCAAACACAATGAACCTGGATCAGAGGGACAGCGATCTTCGTTGTCTTGTAGTCCAAGAATCCTATGGATACTGTGTTCACAAACACCTGCCAAAGGGAACAGACAGAAGCATCCGTGGCCAACAGGAGGAGGGTGAGCGGGGCCTCCACTAGGCCAAGAAGGGCAGCACTGCATGCCTGTGGGCAGACAAGGGGCCAGCGGGCAGAGCAGAAACGAATGCCCCCATGAAGACCCGCAGAGCTGACTCGGAAGGGCCATATTTACAGCTGGTAATAGCTGATTCTGAGGGACAGAACGTATTGCAGGGCTGCTCATCAGAAGGTCGCAGGAATTTAGAAGAGCAGCTCCTACCTGCCCCCGATCGCGCACGCGGCCACTGAGGATGCCAGATGAGGTGATGCTGGTCTCATAGAGAATGTACCCAAAGGACTGTCCATTTCCCCCGTTGACTGGCAGGTTCTCCATGTTGATGGGCTTTTCAGACTTGATTGGCTGCGTACAGAAGAGACGGAGGCGTGGGCAGGCTGAGGAGTGGGCTCACAGACAGACTCTGCCTGGGGGCTGGCACATGGGGTGGAAGCAGGGGTTTGGCGGGTGTTTCTACTTTGACTTCTCATTGCACTAAACCTACAACTCGCCAAAGTGATGGGGAAGAGGGGTGGGACAAAGGGGTGTGCATCAGCAGAGTGCAGTCCACAGGCAGGGGATACGCATCACAGCCTCGGGCCACTGGAGGAGGCACCCCCTGTTCCTCTGCCCCTCACTCTCCTCTCTGAGGCTGGAGGAAGGAAAGGTTCACAGGGCCACCCGCGGTTCCTCCCGGGCCTTTGTTTCTCCCCACTTCACTCTCTAGCATGAGTTTGTCCTCTTCACTCTGAGCTCCAAGGCTGGAGAGCGGACCTCAAAGCCACTAGGCGCTGGCCTTCCTCTCCCCACACCCCTGCTACACCCACGATTGCCCCCAGCACTCACCTCCCCCATGTACTTGAGGGCATCCCACAGAGACAGGTACAAGACTGGCGTTATGGGCTCATATGACATCTTGGGAAGTAGGTCAGGTTGGGGAGGGAGAGGAATGCCTGCAACACACAGACAACAGCGTCATCCCCCAGGGACCCAAATGTCACCGTCTGCTCGTCCTCCCCACCCAGCTCCCATTCACAGACCCAATGTGCTCCTGCATCCCAGCACCACGAGGAAGAACAGGCCAGCTCTCAGCACCTGCCAAGGCCAGGGGAGGAAGGCCAGGGGCATTCTCCCATCCTCCATAGGAGATAAGGAGCCTTAACACCTGGAGCAGGTGAAGTCGGCAAGATGGAAACAGCCTCACACACCTCCCTGTCCTTGTCTAGAACATTCTTGCACACAGATCAACTGCAGTCGAGGTGGGACAGTAAGGAAGTAACTCTTTCGGGGTCTGAGAGCAGAAGCAAGGGCCTGAGTTGGAACTTGAGTCTGCTGTCTGCTGGGTACCTGAGATGGAGCCGAAGAAGTCTCGAAGCTTCATGTACTTGGCCGTGTAATCTCCTGCTTCTGTCAGCACAGCATCATAGTCTGCAAGACACCGGGCCCTGTCACGGTCACTCCTGTCCCCAGCACAGCACATGTGGCAGCACAAAGAACAGGGAGAAGCTCAGGAGGGCCGCAGGCCTTCATCTCAGCCATTGTGGAGGTAAGACACTGTTTTTTTTTTTTTTTTGAGACAGAGTCTCGCTCTGTCGCCCAGGCTGGAGTGCAGTGGCATGATCTCGACTCACTGCAAGCTCCGCCTCCTGGGTTCACGCCATTCTCCTGCCTCAGCCTCCCAAGTAGCTGGGACTACAGGCGCCGCCACCTCGCCCAGCTAGTTTTTTTGTATTTTTTAGTAGAGACGGGGTTTCACCATGTTAGCCAGGATGGTCTCGATCGCCTGACCTCGTGATCCGCCCGTCTCGGCCTCCCAAAGTGCTGGGATTACAGGCGTGAGCCACCGCGCCCAGCGGCAAGACACTTTTGAGCCATTCAGTCAGAATGCTGTAAACACGAAAGACCATGCAACCACAAGTGTCCATAAGGCTGGGTGCAGCGGCTCACACCTGTAATCCCAGCACTTTGGGAGGCCAAGGCAGGAGGATCACTTGAGGCCAGGAGTTCCAGACCAGCCTGGGCAACATAGCAAGACCACGCCTCTACAAAAAAATTTAAAAATTAGCCAGGGGTTGGGGTGCACACCTGTAGTCCCAGCTACTCAAGAGGCTGAAGCAGGAGGATCACTTGAGCCCAGGTGTTCGAGGCTGCAGTGAGCTATGATCACACTACTGCACTCCAGCCTGGGTGACAGATGATACTCTCTCACAAATTCAAAAAAAAACAAACTATCCATGATCACAGCATGGCCCTAAATTTCTAGCTGCAGGTGCAATTTCTACTTTCTGGAACTCTCAACCTAAAGGGGGCAGGATCACACCTCCTCAAGGGCCTGGGCAGGGAGGGGAGGCCACCTCTGCCAAAGAGACCTCCCTGTAGAGTGGCCAGCTCACAGGCACACCACCTGCCTGGAGGCTTCCCTCCTCTGGGAGTGTAATGTGACCGTCCAGGCAAAGCCCCTACCTTCTCCAGGTACACCATTGCCAGAGACACTGAAGGTGCCAGAAGTTGACCCTGAAGGCCTCTCCATGGCAAGCCCTAGCCATGCCCATGCACGGCAGACCAGGGAGAGCAGTGCTGATGAATACTTGCCATAGCTGGTGACATCTGACTTGTAGTCATGGAAGTGCGTGGCTCCATTCATGAAGCCAAAGTTGGTGCCTCCATGGAACATGTAGAGGTTGATGGAGGAGCCGGCGTCCACAATGGCAGACACGGTTTTTAAAACCTCTGCCGGAGGAGGGAGAAAGGGGATGTGCAGAGTGAGTTAAAGTCTGAGATGAGCTGGGGTCCCTTCACTACTCTCCTCTTGCCCAGTCCCACCTCAAGGCCAACGTTGTCACTCTGTCCTTCTAGCTCTCACTAAAACCCCAATCACAGAAGATTAGGGGTGGAGGACGTGTGGGCCAGAGTCATGGCCCCAGAGCTCGAGCCTCCAGTTGTTTGTAAATCCTGGTCAAGTCTCTGAGCTCCATGTGGACCACCTGCAGCCCAGGTCGGCCAGGGCCTTGCAGCCAGCGCGATCTCCATGTGAGTCTGCCCAACCACGTGTATCAAATGCACAAAGATGGATGCATCCCTAGAGAGAAAACTCTGACACCTCCCCTATTCTACCTTTGTTAGGAGATGAACCATGACATGACAAGATCATAGCAAAGGAGAAAAACAAATGGTTTAATATATATTTTATTAATGTAAATCAAAGAAATGCAGACTAAACAATGATGTACTGAGTAGACCAAAATTAAAAGTTATTTTAATACTCAGTGTTGCTGAATCTGTGGGAAATGGGTGCATCCACTTGGCAGCCGCCGTCTCTCCGGGGCTGAGGGGTGCTGAGGCCACCGGGAACACCAGGTGCGCAGAGCACAGGCTCCGGGACGCTCACCGAGATGGCGTGCGCTTAACAACCACCCGAAACGGCCCGAGAGACTGTGTCCACGAAGCGTGGGTTAGAATGGGGCTCTTCACATTCTTTAAAACAGTCGTGTAAGTCTGTATTTGGTCATACAGAAAGCGGTCCGTATGTGCATTCACTGGTACAAGCGGGTGCCATGCAGCGGAGTGTGACTGCATCTGTCTGTCTCTGTGTGCGTACGGAGCTGTCAGTAGAGACACATAGAGAACTGCCTGCATGGTATACATCTAAATGTTGTCTCTGGGCTCTGGGAATTTTATTTCTTCTCTATACTTTTTCTGTATTTTCTGGATGTTTGCAATAGGCATTCATTACCATTCTAATGACAAAAACATGAACAAGCAATGCTAAAAAGCTCTCCCATTCATCAGAGTGTCAAAACAAATGACTCAGGAATATCCAGAGCCAACTTCTGCACACAGATAATCCCAGCAGCCTTACATCCCTATGGCTGACCTACATTACTTAGCAGGTGACTGAAATTCATCCTCACTTCTTGAGTAGCACACATGCTGGATGTAGTAACTGCAAGTACTCACCAGAAGAATCCAGGATATTGTGAGGGCCTCCCCACGAGTCAAACCACCCTGTCCAGTACTCCATCACCATCTTGGGCTGAGTCCCCTGGACACCACAAAAAGAGAGTTAGACAAGCAGACTGGCCAGACAAAAAAGAGGGAATCTCTTCGTGGAGGGGAGCCCCAGGATCTCTGCCCTCTCCACTCTTCCCTGGCTGCATACCCACTGCCTTAGAGGTCTTTGGAGGTGGGGCATAGGTGACGGCCAAATTCACCTGCACACCAGTTCTCCTGCTACATGTGGACCCCACACGTGCAGGTACAGAGCAGATAAAGCTCCCAAAGTCGCTACGGCAAACTCTGATGGTTTTAATGTTGTATACATGTTAGCAAGAAGACACTGGTTCTGGATCAAGCCAAGCTTTGCCTGTCCTCTTCCAGGGAAGAGGGATGTTCTACCCAGGACAACTCCCTATCTGAGAGGGATACTGTGGATACAGATCCCCCGGGTATTGGCTCCATTAGCAGAATAATCAGACGCTACGAGTGGGCCCTCTTCAAGGTCCAACTCAGTTTAAACAGCAGCATTTTCTGAACCAGAAAATCAGGGCCTTACAGCACAGTTATTCATGGTGCAGGTTCTGTACCAACAATTTGGATTTATACCTTGGCTGGGCCACTCAACAAATCTTAAATCTTCTTTCTGAATACTGACCTCGGCATAGGACTGCCCCAAGGAGGCCAAGATCATTCCTGGGACCATGCTCCACTCTGCCAAGTTTGCAGAAGCCCAGAGCGCCTGGGGGAGGTGTAAAGACTAACGTGCTAATATTTCAGGCTCTGCGAGACAGTCTTCCTCACTTATCCAGTGACAGCTTGTCAGGTATCTCTAGGTCAGTGATGGCCTTATGTTTAGAGCGCTACTGCATACGCAGCAACAAAATCTGATCCAGGGGGACGGGACAAACTTACGGTCCGTTGAGTAGAAGGTACCAGCCATACCCCGGTTAAAGCCAGAGTAGTTACAAGAATTCTTTTAGCAAGACTGGTGGCTTGGTTTTCTTTACAAGCCACCTACCTTCCAAGAAGGAGACATACCATCCCACGTTTAAATCACTAAAAAGGGAGAGGCAGATTCAAAGTCCCGCAAGTCAGAAATCTCCCATGCCAGAAGCAAGGCTGTTGGCTTGGGGGTACCAGAGCTGAGGAGGTGGGTGTCCACCCACGGGCCAGGCCACTGCACTGCACACCTGGCCACGAGCGGGAGCTCTGCAGGGAGACTGTGCTGCAGTCCCCAAGCCGCTACTTACAGGGCGCCTCATACACTCTATGGCCATCTCCTTCACTGGCTCACGTGACTGTTGGGAGAATGAGATGAGCGAGTGCGCGTAACGCCCTCAGCACACTGCCTGGCAGGTAGGAGGTGCTCAGGAAACACTTGCACAGTTATCCCCATCACCAGTCATGGGCGCAGAGGGCGAGTGAGGTGCTATCGACACCGCCGCGTGGAGCACACCTGGGGCCTGCGCTGTGCATTCAGAGAGCCCTTGATTCAAACAGGGAGGTGTCCAAGTCCCCTTCCTTAATGAAAACAGACGTCTCTGGACTGCGCACATAAGGACCATTCTGTTAGCAGGACAGCTGGCCTGGGACGGCTCGGGCATGGCTACCTCTCTAAGGATGACCTTGAAGGCTAGGTAAACATAAGGCATTCTGCTGTATCAGCTGCTGTGCTAAGCACTTTCCAAATATTACCTCATTTAATCTTCAAACAACCCTGTGAGTTGACACCATAAGGCAATGTACTCTCATCATCCCCACTTAGAAGAAAGAGATGCACAGAGAGGTTAAGTAACTTGCCCAAGGTCACACAGCACAGGGCAGGAAACCCCGTCATCTCAGTCAGAAGCGTGAGAGGCCCCCTACTCTACTACACACACCAGCAGGCACTCAGGAAATGTCGAGGAAGGAAGGCAGAGACCCAGCTGGATCGCGCGTGACCTGCCTCACGGGAGCCTGCCTGCGAGTGGGGCCAGCCCTCCTTCTCCTCCTGGGAGCCTCCCGACCTACTCTGGCCACCTGAACTCCAGGAGGAGCCACATCAAACACACACACGGCCCCCCACGGCTGTGGTGCCTCCACACAGATGTGCCTGAGGACACAGCCCCTGCTCTGAAAGACCATCAGCCAGAATGGAAAGCGGCCCAGCATCTCCACAGGCATCCATGCCTGTCCATCCAAGCACAACTCCACTCCAGGCCCAGGACCAGTGTGACCATGCAGCATGGCGGCAGTGAGCCAGGGCACAGCCAGGGCCTCTCAGCTCTGCAGAGGGCGGCAGCATGGCCCCATCCATCCATCTGCTTCGGGGGGGGCACACGAGCTTGACAGAGAGGTCAGTCGGAACTACAGTGCAGCGTAAATGCCCATCAGTTTGACAGATATTGAGGGACATCTGGAAACTCCTCCCTCTCTCCAGACCTGGAGTGGACCAGGCTTCCTGCCTTGCTGATGGCAGTAATCTTTCTAGGATTGCAGGCCCTCACAGGTTAAGGTCAGATGCCTGTGCAGTATAGGACAGGGAAGTGTTTTCTTCCCCCTCAATTCCTGGGAGCAAGTCTGGAGCTAATTGAGGCCACAAAGGTCGAGTCCTCTAGGAGTGCACCAAAAGGGCCCCTCTCGCAGGGCAGTGAGTGACGTCCACACTGCATCAGCCTACACAGCAGCCCTCAGAGCTGTTTGTGGGCAGCGGGTCTTGCAGGCACACAGCGGCATGGGCCAGGGGTCAAGAGGCCAACAGCCCTGAGTCCAGCTCCCTGCACTGGGGAAGCTGAGCACGCTGGCAGGCATTTGGAATTCCCACAGGCCACTGAGCAGGCTGGGCGGCAGCTTCCCTGGAGCTGGACTTACCTGGACGTTGAAGAGAAAGGTGGTCAGTAGCTGCAGCTCGTGTGTTGACTGCAAGTTGATGGTGGCCAACACTGTTAAAGGGAAGAGGAGAGAGAGGGACAAAGCATTGTCTCAAAGCCAGGGACCTTCTAAGTGACCCCAGACCCTTCTCAATCTACCAGCACAATAACGTAACCCGCCCTGACATGGTTTCCCACCTCCAGTTAGAAGTCAGCCACAGTCAGGTGCAGTGGCTCACACCTGTAATCCCAATGCTTTGGGAGGCTAAGGTGGGTGGATCGCTTGAGGCCAGGAGTTCAAGACCAGCCTGGCCAGCATGATGAAACCCCATCTCTACTAAAAAATACAAAAAAAAATTAGCCAGTGTTGGTGGTGCATGCCTGTAACCCCAGCTACTTGGGAGGCTGAGGTGGGAGGATCACTTGAACCCAAGAGGCAGAAGTTGCAGTGAGCTGAGATTGTGCAACTGCACCCTAGCCTGGGTGACAGAGCGAGACTGTGTCTCACAAAAATAAAGAAATAAATAAATGAGTCAGCCAGGACGCCAGGAGACTTATCTTGTTGTCTTGGATTCCGCCACAGCAGCACAGAGCTGAGAGGCAGTCACTCGCTGGGCACCTGACCTTGATCAACTGTGACTTCTAAAAGCCAAGCACGCATTTCGGTTCCTTGTTCTTTTGTAGGAACCAGAGCCTGATCCTTCCTTGGCACCCCAAGCACCCGGTCCAAGGTAATGATGTAAACAAAGATTCCTCTCAGATTTCTTGATAAGGGCTAATTCTCTATTCTACTCCATAACATGTTCCTTTTAAAATGTAAAACGCTATTTTCAGTGGCTTTCTATCAGTGACACATATGCTCAAGAAAGGTGGGCTCTGTCTGGCCGACAGCTGGGGATGCCCACGCCCACCCCAGTGGCACAGCCTTACCCTGGGGCCTCTCACCTGCCTACTATCTGCCTAACAGTCAGCTCACAGGCACAGCTGTGGCCTGGGCTCCCGCAGGCCTAGGAGAGGCTGAGCCAGCCTGGCAAGCCGGGCCACCCTGACACTCTGCTGCAGGACAAAAGCCTCTGATTGCCAGTGAAGAAACGTAAGCGACAGCTGGGGCTCCGGGGAGGTGTAATAACTTGCCTCTAGGTCACAATAATTGACCTCAAGGTAGCGGCAGAGCGGGGCTGCACACCTGGGTCCCCCTGACACCACCCCATAGCCCTGCCCCGTCCCTGTCCTCCAGCAGCCCACTGGGTGGGACCCTCCACCGAGACCCCTCCCCTGAAGCCAGAAGCCCTTTGAAGACAGGAGGCCAGTCTGAAACTGAGCAGGCCGAACTCAATGTCCACAGGCTGTGCACGGCTAAGTGGACACAAGCATCTGTCCTGTCCTTCCTGACACCTCTCACAAATAGAAGAGGAGGGTGGACAGGCAGACGGCCACGAGGAACATCAACAAGAGGAGACATGGGCAAATCCTGGAATACGGAGAAGGACAGAGGGACAGTAAATGGTCTAGGAGTGCGGAAGGGGTGACAGTTGGCTCCAGCTCCAGCCCAAAGCCTCGTCCCACTCCCAGCCCCAGGCCCTGATCACCATGAGATGGGAGGATGCCCGTCCTCAGCCTCGATCCTTGTTCTCACCTGGGCCCATCCCCTCCTCAGGGGCCATCCCACCTGAGAAAGCTGGACCCGAGCTGCTGTGGGAATGGGTGTGTGTGGCAGGTGGAGGGGAAGGCGGGAAGAGGAGGCAGGCAGTCCCTACAGCACGTTCCTGTCCACCACCGGCCTGGCCCAGAACAGCTGCAGCAAGACCCCAGGGCTTCTCCAGAACACTCCACAGCGGTAGACGTTGCCCCAAACTCCAACAAGAGTGTCCCTTCTTGAAAAAGCCACCACCACAGCCCAGCCACCCCTGGGGAAGAAACGCCTGTCAGCAGCCTCTCCCACACCCAGAGCGCCCGTCAGCAGCCTCTCCCACACCCAGAGCGCCCGTCAGCAGCCTCTCCCACACCCAGAGCGCCCGTCAGCAGCCTCTCCCACACCCAGAGCGCCCGTCAGCAGCCTCTCCCACACCCAGAGCGCCCGTCAGCAGCCTCTCCCACACCCAGAGCGCCCGTCAGCAGCCTCTCCCACACCCAGAGCGCCCGTCAGCAGCCTCTCCCACACCCAGAGCGCCCGTCAGCAGCCTCTCCCACACCCAGAGCGCCCGTCAGCAGCCTCTCCCACACCCAGAGCTCCTGTCAGCAGCCTCTCCCACACCCAGAACGCCTGTCAACAGCCTCTCCCACACCCAGAGCTCCAAGTGGCAGCCAAGAGCCTCTTTCCTAAGCTGCTGGGTAGGGGCTGATCCAGAGCTTCCCCTGGCGCAGGAGATGTAGTGGAACAGACAGCAGGAAAACAGCAGGCAGTGCTAGGGAAAGGAACAAAGGCAGTGCGTGGGGAAGGAACGCAGGCAGCCCTAGAAAAGGAACGTGGACAGCACTGGGGAAAGGAACACGGTCAGCACCGGGAAAGGAACGAGGGCAGTGCCGGGGGAAAGGAACACAGGTAGCACTTTTGTAAAAAGCAAACTACCCTCGGAGGGAAATAAGAAAGGTAGTATCCTTTTTTTTTTTGAGACGGAGTCTCGCTCTGTCGCCCAGGCTGGTGTGCAGTGGCCGGATCTCAGCTCACTGCAAGCTCCGCCTCCCGGGTTCAGGCCATTCTCCTGCCTCAGCCTCCCGAGTAGCTGGGACTACAGGCGCGCACCAACTTGCCCGGCTAGTTTTTTGTATTTTTTAGTAGAGACGGGGTTTCACCGTGTTAGCCAGGATGGTCTCGATCTCCTGACCTCGTGATCTGCCCGCCTCGGCCTCCCAAAGTGCTGGGATTACAGGCTTGAGCCACCGTGCCCGGCCGGTAGTATCCATTTTTAAAGTATGCTATGAGAAGAGAAATATATTCAAGAAAATTGTGACTCAGGAAATCACTGGAGGACTGGAAGATAAAAGTTCAGGAAGTCACCCAGAAAGCAGAACTGAAAGGCAAAGAAATAAAGAATAGAAAAGACGTAGACAGTCAATAGGAGCACCCAATACACAAACACCAGGATGACCGAAAGACCCGAGGACAAGACGGTGGAACACCGTCAAAGACATGCCCACCACGCGACTGTGCCAGCAGAAGGTGCAGCAGCGCCTGACGGGGAGGGCGGTCTCCCCGAGGAACATGGCAGGGGGCACGGAGGGAGAGGACCCAGGAAAGGCGAGGGAACTGGAGTGTCCTGTGCTGCCGCAGCAACAGCGGGTGCCGGGAAGCCATGGAGCGACAGGAAGCAGTATTCCACGCCGGATGCAGCCAGGCAGCAGACCCCCCACCATGAAAGCCAGAACAAGGAGAGCCAGGCCTCCAGACAGCCAGAATTGGACAGGTACAGGACCTGAGAAACACCAGCGACAGGCGTCTGGGACATCTCTGGCAAAGCATTTGTTTAAAAGAGAAAGTAGTCCCGGGGGGACGGAGTTGAGGGGAGAAAAGAGAATTTGAAATGAAAAGAAAAACAAACAGAATAATTACACTAAAAACTAAGCACACTGCAAGGAGAGCCGGCTGGCACCCTGAGAATTCACAGATACTGTGCAGGACATCACCCACGTGGCAGGCATCTGCAGTGAACCACTGTCATACATCCGCAAGGCCCACGCTGGCGCCCATCAGGGCAGGAAAGTGAGAGAAGGGTAGCAAAGAACACTCATCACCTACTGGAACAAGAAGTTAATAGGCAGAATTTTTTTTTTGTTTAGACGGAGTCTCACTCTGTCGCCCAGGCTGGAGTGCAGAGTACCATCTCAGCTTACTGCAACCTCTTCCTCTCGGATTCAAGCGATTCTCCTGCCTCAGCCTCCCGAGTAGCTGGAGTTACAGGTGCCCACCACCACACTTGGCTAATTTTTTGTATTTTTAGTAGAGACGGGGTTTTGCCATGTAGGGCAGGCTGGTCTCGAACTCCTGACCTCAGATGATCTGCCCGCCTCGGCCTCCCAAAGTGCTGGAATTATAGGCCTGAGCCACTGCGCCCGGCCAACAGGCAGAATTTTAAAGCAAACGATGCAGGGCTCTATGTTCACAGTATTTAGAAATAAGAAGGAAAATATCCCAAGAAAAAGCCAAAGACTTGAAAATGGTCATTTCTGGACAATATGATGACGAGGAGGCTACACTATATTTCTCTACCAACATCTTCAAGTATTTCACTTTTAGACCATTTTTTTTTATTAAAAAAAAAAAAGAAGTTATTCCAGGCAGCAGGTGGCAACAGGGGCACGCAGGTGGGTGCCTGGAGGTGGGAGGGCCACAGGGAAAAGCAGTAGAGACTCCCGGCTTCCTTGCAAGGCCTGTAACCCGGAGACTGCCAAGCGCTAAAAATGTGCTCCAGCGTCCAAAGGAGTCTCCCCGCACAGCCACAGCCCGGCAGGAGCCTGCAGCAGGCCTTGGAAGCAGCCGTGGGGAGACAGTGCCACCGTGTGGACGCCGTGGGAATCACCGCTGGTCCTCCCCATGCCGGAGACACAGGGACTCTGCCTGGGGACAAAAGCCTTTTCCTCCCCATTCATGGACCTTCACTCCCTGGGTGCCAGCCACGTGCCAGGCGCTGCTGCAGGGATGTAGAGACATCTTCCAGCAGCTCGGTCTGTGGAGGAAATGCAAAAGAAAGAAAAGAAAGCGTGGAATGTGCCAGAGCAGACACAAGCACGGTTGCAGGAGGCCACAGAAGGGCCCTGCTGCATGGATGGGAGGATGCTATGCTCACCCAGGCCACAAACCACACCTGGGCCCCTGAGCACAGCTGAACCAGCCAAACCCCAGGCCCCGCGAAGAGTACTGCTGGGTGAAACAGATCAATGAAATAAATAAACTACCCCCAATGTGAGAGGGCGAAAAGAAATCAGGGAGAAGGACTGAGTGAGCCCCAAGAAGGAGGAAGTTCAGTTTCAAGTGTGGTGCTACGAAAAGCCTCACTAACTTTAGAGAACAGCCCTGCAGCTCTCTGGAGGAAGAGCAAAGCCCCCAGGGCTGGGGCTCCAGACGCTGGAGGAACAGTAAAGAGGGGGAACGCGTGAGCAAAGGGAAGGAGCAGTAAGTGAGCGCAGCTGGGTCCCGGAGCCACGTGGAGAGGCCTTCAAGGTCATTCCCAGAACCTGCGCTGCACTCTGAGGGAGACAGAGGCGCTGAGCGCTCAGCAGGGTACGGTAATCTGCACTCTGAGTGAGGCAGAGGCGCTGAGCGTTCAGCAGGATAGGGTAATCTGGACGACATTTTCAGAGGCATGCGGAGAACACATTGTGGAGGCAACAGTGAAAATGCTACTGCAGCAATGCAGGCCAGGAGTGCTGCTAGCAGGTGAGTGCTGAGGCCTGTAGGGTTTCCAGGAGCACTGGGAGATAAAGCTAACAATGGCTTAGGTGCCAGGCAGACTGGACAGGAGCTCACAGTCACTACCAGGTTCAGGGCCCATGCAACTGGGAAAAACAGAGCTGCAATGTTCCAAAAACAGGAAGCCCACACATGAGGCAGTCATCTGCAGAGTGCCCTTGGAGCCCAAGTGCCCAGCAGGGCGGGAGAACAGCCACTCACCCAGCCATGCACCATGACCTCTCACACAGACCCTCCCCACTCATGGAACCCAAGGGTTCTGCAGCCAGTGCCATATGCACGGGAGAATAACAGGCACCACAGAAACTCCTACTTGGGTCGCAGTCCCACAGGGAGAGTGTGCACAGCCAGCCCAGGGCCGCCGCCAGCCCCCACGGCCCAACACAAGTGCAATTACCTCCCTGGACAATCCCCTTGCTCAGCCCATCCTTGTTGTCTGAAGTCAGGAGCAGTTCCACAATGCCACGGTCCTCCAGTGCCTGTGGGGGGAAATGAGATAAGCCCGCGTCTGCCCTGGCTCCTCAGAGCGTCTGCAGGGACACACAGCTGCAGCTGGGTAGCCCAAAGAGCTGGAGGGAGAGATGCTGAATAAAGCGTTTATTTCTCTGCCAAAAACAGAAAAGTCTCCTGCCATCTGCACCTCCATGGTCAGCACAGCTCCAATCAGCATGAATTCCCATCACAGCAGGGGGGCAGCCCCTGGTTGCTCTGGATCTGGAAGCTGCCCAGTGGGCCAGCTAGCAAGCCTAGGCAAGTCTACGCTGAGGCCGGCTCAGGGAAGCCTGCTGCCACGTGTCACCCGCCACTGTCTGCTGGGCTCCAGCGAGCAGGTCAGGCCTCCAGGATGACACCTACATCCTTCCCTTCACTCACACCACAAGCAACAGGCCTGTCCCTTCCCCATGCTAGCCGGTGTGGGTTTGGGGGATGGCAAGGCCCAGGAGGGCCCACCATGCCCTGTCACGTGCCCATGGTGCACTTCCCACGTCCAGAACAGCAGGAAGCATCCTCCCAGCTGTAAAGCCAAGAGTGAAGTGGAAGAAACGCTGTGCTTGAGGGGCAATGACGACAAGAACCACTCAGAACATCCCAACGTCCACAGGGCAGTCACTGCCACGCCTTCTGCTCAGCACCCGACGTCCACAGGGCAGTCACTGCCGTGCCAGGCCTTCCGCTCAGCACCCGACGTCCACAGGGCAGTCACTGCCGCACCAGGCCTTCCGCTCAGCACCCGACGTCCACAGGGCAGTCACTGCCACGCCTTCTGCTCAGCACCCGACGTCCACAGGGCAGTCACTGCCGCGTCTTCCGCTCAGCACCCGACGTCCACAGGGCAGTCACTGCCGCGCCTTCCGCTCAGCACCCGACGTCCACAGGGCAGTCACTGCCGCGCCAGGCCTTCCGCTCAGCACTTGACACAGACTGTCCTATGCAAGCCTCACGGTTAATGTCTTCACAGTACAGACGCCTCGGAGGGGTGAAGTCAAGCATTGCAGGTTACAGGGCCCGTGGCAACATGGGCCTGAACCCAGAGCCAAAGGCTTGTGCTGAGGCTCTAGGATCTTCTGGATCAGAAACCCCCACAGAGGGGTCTTCCTATCATCTTCTCTGCAGATATCAGGCCAAGACTGTTTATTTCCGCTGAAATCTTTTGGAAGTGGGTAGGCAGGGAGATACGTGCTGGGTGAATAAGGCTCGTGTCCAGTCCCACATGCTGGGAAGGAGAGAGCAGAGGGGGCTCTTGTCTCAGGCACAAGGGAGCTGCAGAGGTCAAGCCATGCGCTCAGGTGGGATTTATCAAGAGCCCTGGATCCACCAGCTCACGCTATCACTGATATTTAGCAAGCGTTTACTTAGGTCCCTACCACATACACACACCTAACACTTCCTGGCATTCATTGACTGACTCCACCCCACAGCGGGTAATTGCTCCCTCCTGAGCACCAGAGATCTGCAGAGCCAGGCTAGGGGTGGGCACCTCTTCTCTCACCACTCTCCCAGCAGCCTGAGAAAGAGGCTGGTGAACGCTCCTAAGAGCTTCGGAACCACAGAGGCGGGACGCTGCTGCTTCTCTTTGCCCACCTGAGTCACACATGGGTACCTCCGCCCAGACACCAGGGAAGCATGAGTGGACAGGGACTCCCTGCGGGAGCTGCACTCTCCTCTCTGCAGCTGAGTAACTAAGTCAACAACCGCTGAGAGGCCCCAGGGCCAAGAAGCAGGCTGAGGGAACCAGGTATAGCAGGAGGCGCCTCAAGGCCTGGACGCAGGGATTTCTTAAAACTCCCCAGATAAAGCCAGTATGCAGCCTGGGCTGGGAACCACTGCTTTAGACTTCAGAATTGGAGCAGCCTCTCCAGGAAGCCTTCCTAATCATCACCATGCAATTAAGCCAATTCCTTTATTCCCAGCCCCTGCAATACCAGGTATGTACTGAAATTCCCAGATGAAACTCAGTCAAGGGTAAATAAGTGACAACCCTGTTGAAATAAAACAACAGAGAAAATTCACTAATAAATGATGTTGGAGGATGTATTAATATGAGGAAAATATAAGACCCACATGTCACACCACAGCCCATAACACACTCCAGAGGAAGGACTCTAAAGAAACGCACCAAGAGGACTCTTACCTTCTAAAGAAACGCACCAAGAGGACTCTTACCTTCTTGACGTAGGGCATATAAGCAGGGTCTTTATTATAGGAACCATATTCATTCTCCACCTGCACGGCAATGATGGGTCCCCCACGCTTGTACTGGGGAGAAAAGACAGACAACCAGGAGCTGAGTGTGTAGGGAACTGTAGTATCCAACCCCGCCATGCCCATCACCAGTGACTAGCAAAATATCCCATTTGAAAACTAAGATCTCAAAAGATTCGTATCAATAAGACAGTGGAGGAAGAAGCATTAGGCCCCTGTTCTCCCATGAAAACTTCAAAAAAACAACTCCAGACTGACTAAAATAATAGGAGCTCTGGACATGAGTCAAATGTCTAACCAAACAAGTGACCACCAAATCAAAACAAAAAGTCATATGCAAAATGCTCCAAAACTGTATGATGTTTTCACAAGGACTTGCCCCACCCCAGTGTAGCATGGTGTGGTCAGGAGGACGCGTCCCAACTCCCAGGTCCCTCCTGATGGAAGAAGCAAAACGGAACTTGTTTACAATGTTCGAACTTGTTCTGCCCAACGTACTGGTTTCTGTCTTGTCTGACATGGAGCTCAAACAGGAATTGTCAGCATAGTTTGGACCTCAGGCTGGCTGCTAAAGATGGCAGTGGCAGGTTCTGCAGCATATGAAACTGCCAGAGGACTACAAACCCTTGGATGCCTGGGGGGAAGGAATTACAAGCAGAAGAAAATGTAGAGCATCTAAGGCCACAAGCAGCAGCTGGGGTGAGACTCTGGGACTTAAAGACACTTGAAAGCAACCAGGGAGGTAGGGAAGGAGGCACACACAGATACAGACAGAACACATGCCCAGAAAAGATCAGGTCTTAAGTCTTCATGCTGGGCTGGTCTCCGGGCTTAGGGGCCCACTAATTAGTGAGGGTTCCCCTGAAAACATGCAAAACCTGAAATAGGTGTCTGTTTTCTCAGATGCCCAATGTTCAACCAATAAAACACAAGCGTAAAAAGAAACGGAAGTATGACTCATTGAAGGAACAAAATAAATCTCCAAAGGCAGCATCTGAGAAACACACACCAGACTCAGCAGAGCAAGATCTACTACAGCGGTGGTAAATATGCTCAGGGAGCTCAAGGAAACCAGGTAAATGACACATGAAGAAAAAGAGAATGTCAACAAAGAAACAGAGATTACTTTTAAGAGAACCAAAGGAACTTCTGGGACGGAAACATACCGTATATAAATTGAAAAAACTCACTAGAGGCGTTCAACAGCAGATTCAAACAGGCAGAAGAAAGAAAAGCAAACTTAAACACAGGTTCTCAGAAATGATCAGGTCTGAGGAGATAAAAGAATAAAGAAAAGCGAACAGAGCCTAAGGGACTTACACAACACCCTCAAGCAGAATAGTGTGTGAATTATGGGATTCTTAGAAGAAAAAGGGAGATAAAAGGGCAGGGAGATTGTTTTTACAAAATAATAGCTGAAAACTTCTCCAATTTGAGGAAAGACATGATTATGTAACGCCAAAGAGCTCAAAAAATTCCAGAAACCACACAGGGACACACCATAATCAATCTACCGAAGACAAAGAGAGATTCTTGAATGTGCCAGAAGAGTTCCGGTCACTTACAAGGGATCCTCAGTGAGACCATAAAGGACATCTCAGCCAGAAAAGTTTCAGGCTGGAAGGCAATGAGGTGATATAGTCAAAGTGCTGAAAGAAAAAAGTGTCAACTTTGTTTTGACACTTCTATATCCAGCAAAACTCAAAAATGAGGGAAAAATTAAGAAATTCCCAAAGAAAAGCTAAGAGAGTTCATTACCACTAGACCTTCCCTAAAAAAAAACACCTAAAGTTGAAATGAAAAAATGCTCGAGAGTAATTTGAAGCTATATGAAAATATAAAGTTTTCCAGCAAAGATAGACACATAAAAAATATTAAAACATTATTATAATTTTTCTTTACAATGTGGCTTTTTATTCTCTATAAGATTTTAAAAGATATAAAATAATTATAAATCTAAGTTAATGGGTACACCCAATATGAAGACATAATTTGTGACATCAATAAAATAAAGTGGGGGGCAGAACTGTAAAGGAGTAGAGTTTTTGTGTGCAATTGAAGTTAGGTTGGTATCAATTTAAAATAGAATGTCGCAACTTTAGGATATTACATATCCTTTACCTTATCCCAAAGTAAAGGGAATCACTATAAAAAAGTGTCACTATAAAAAATCAACTAGGGCCGGGCGCGGTGGCTCAAGCCTGTAATCCCAGCACTTTGGGAGGCTGAGACGGGCGGATCACGAGGTCAGGAGATCGAGACCATCCTGGCTAACATGGTGAAACCCCGTCTCTACTAAAAAAATACAAAAAGCTAGCCGGGCGAGGTGGCGGGCGCCTGTAGTCCCAGCTACTCGGGAGGCTGAGGCAGGAGAATGGCGTGAACCCGGGAGGCGGAGCTTGCAGTGAGCCGAGATTGCGCCACTGCACTCCAGCCTGGGCGACAGAGCCAGACTCTGCCTAAAAAAAAAAAAAAAAAAAAAAAAATCAACTAGATACAAAGTAAGGCAGTCATAAAGGAAATGAGGGATAAAAAGCTGTAAGACATACAGAAAACAAGAAAATGGCAAAAGCAAGTGATTCTCTATCAGTAATTACTTTGAATGTAAATATATTAAACTCCCCAATCAAAAGACATACCTTGGCAGAATGAACTTTTAACAAACCAATATCCAACTATATACTGTCTACAAGATACTCAGTTTAGATCTAAGGATATATACTGGTTGAAAGTGAAAGGCTGGAAAAAGATATTTTATGCAAACAGTAATCAAAAGAGCAGGGGTGGCTTTACTAATATCAAACAAAATAGACTTTATATCAAAACCCGTTACAAGAGACAAAGAAAGACATGATAAAATATATATAATGATAAAAGGGTCAATTCACCAAGAGGATATAACAATTATAAACACAGATGCACCAAACACCAGAATTCCAAAGTATATGAGCCAAACACTGGCAAAATTTAATTAAGGGAAAAATAGACAGCTCTACAATCATAGTCTAGGAGACTCAATATCTGAATATCAATAATGGGTAGAATAACCAGACAGAAAATTAGGAACCAAAGAGAGGACTTGGACAATATTATGGACCAGTTAGGACCTACCATATATATATACACAACATTCCACCCAAAAGTAGCACAATACACATTTTTCTCATGGGCACATAAAACACTCTCCAGGATAAACCATACAGTAAGCCAAAAAACAAGCCTTAATAAATTTTTCTTTTTTTAAAAAACAGAGTCTCGCTCTGTCACCCAGGCTAGAGTGCAGTGGCACAATCTTGGCTCACTGCAACCTCCATCTCCCAGGTTCAAGTGACTCTTGTGCCTCAGCCTCCCAAGTAGCTGAGATTACAGGTGCCCGTCACCACGCCTGGCTAACTTTTGTATTTTTTAGTACAGAACGGGTTTCAACATGTTGTCCAAGCTGGTCTTTAACTCCCAACCTCAAGTGTTCCACCTGCCTCGGCCTCCCAAAGTGCTAGGATTACAGGCACGAGCCACCACACCCAGCCTCAAGCCTTAATAAATTTAAAAAACTGAAATCATACAAAGTTGTATTTTTCCCAGTCACAAAGGAATGAAACTAGAAATCAATAGCCAAAAAAAATCCTGAAAAATTCAAGTATGTGGAAATAATAAAATCTTCACCAACAGTCCAAAGAGGAAATCACAAGATAAATTAGAAAACATATTGAGAAAAAATGAAAACGGAAACAAAATTATAAATGAGGGTGAAAGCAGTGCAAAGAAGGAAATTTTACAGCTATAAATACATTTAAAAGACAAAAGGTCTCAAATCAACAACCTAACTTTACATCTTCAGGAACCAGAAAAAGGGAAACAAACTGAAAGGTAGCAGAAGGAAGGAAATAATAAAAATTAGCACAGAGATATACAATGAGAGAATAGAAAAACATAAAGAAAAATTAATGAGACCAAGAGTTGGTTATTTGAAAAGATCAACAAAATTGACAAAGTGTAGCTAAACTAAGAAAACAAGATATGATTCAACTAAAATCAGAAACAACATGAGGCTATTACTGCTGATTTTACATAAAAAAGGGTTACAAAAGAGGAATATGAACAAATTGTATACCAACAAATTAAATACTAAATAACCTAGACGAAACACACAAATCCCTAGAAACATATCATATGCCAAAACTCAGTCACGAAGAAACATAAAATCTGAATAGACCCATAACTAGTAAGGACACCAAATCCGTAACTAAAAACCTCCCAACAAAGAAAAGTCCAGGACCAGATGGTGTCACTGGTAAATTCTACCAAACATTTAAAGAAAAATTAACGCCAGTCTTCCTCAAACCCTTCCCAAATATTGAAAAGGAAAGAACACTTCCTCCCTTATACTATAAGGTAGAATACAGTCAGAAACTCTTTCCATTTTTCTTTGGGAATTTCTGAATTTTTCCCTCATTTTTGAGTTTTGCTGGATATAGAAGTGTCAAAAAGTTCACACTTTTACTTTGGGAGGCCGAGGCGGGTGGATCACGAGGTCAGGAGATCGAGACCATCCTGGCTAACACGGTGAAACCCCGTCTCTACTAAAAATACAAAAAATTAGCCGGGCGCGGTGGCGGCGCCTGTAGTCCCAGCTACTCAGGAGGCTGAGGCAGGAGAATCGCGTGAACCCAGGAGGCGGAGCTTGCAGTGAGCCGAGATTGCACCACTGCCCTCCAGCCTGGGAGACTGCAAGACTCCATCTCAAAAAAAAAATTTTTTTTTAAAAGTTCACATTTTTTTCTTTTATGACAAACAAAAGACACTAAAGAAAAGAAAACACAGACTAACAATCCTGATGAATACTGATGCCAAAACCCTCAACAACATGTTAGCCAACTTAATTCAGCAGCATATTAAAAAAATTATAAACCATGATCAAATGGGATTTATTCCTGTACTGCGAGGAAGATTTGCCATGTGAAAAGCAATCAGTGTAGGCCAGGCAGGGTGGCTCACACCTATAATCCCAGCACTTTGGGAGGCTGAGGCAGGCAGATCACCTCAGATCAGAAGTTCGAGACCAGCCTGACCAACAGGGTAAAACCCCATCTCTACTAAAAATGCAAGATTAGCTGGGCGTGGTGGCGGGCGTTTGCAATCCCAGCTACTCAGGAGGCTGAGGCAGGAGAATCACTCGAACCTGGGAGGAGGAGCTGAGATAGTGTTGTTGCTCTCCAGCCTGAGCAACAAGAGCGAAACTCCATCGCAAAAAAAAGAAAAAGAAAAACAATCAATCAATGTAATATACCACATTAACTAAATTAAGGGGAAAACCACATGATGATCTCAACTGATGCAGGAAAAAAGTGACAAAATTCAACATTCTTTCATGATTAAAACAACACTCAGTCAACTAGGAACAGAAGGAAACTACCTCAACATAATAAAGGCCGCATACGGAAAGCCCACAGTCAGCATTATATTCAGTGGTGAAAGACTGAAAACTTTTCCTCTAGATCAGGAGCAAACCAAGCATTCGTGCTTTCAGCACCTCTGTTCAACGTCGTACTGGAAGTCCTGGCCAGAGCAATTAGTCAAGAAAAAAATAAATAAAGGCATCCAAGTTGGAAAGGAAGAAGTTATCTCTGTTCACAGACAACATGATCTTAAATTCAGAAAACAGTACGGATCCCCACACCCTCGGAAAAAAACTATGCAGCTAATAATTCAGTAAGCTTACAGGATAAAAAAAATCAATGCACAAAAATCCGTTGTTTTTATACACTGTCGGGGACAATTCCATTTACGACACCATCAAAAACAACAAAATACTTAGGAATACACTTAATCAAGGAGGTGAAATATTTGTACACTGATTGTACATTACAAAAAAATACTAAAAGAAAATAAAGGACAGTGGAGCGAGATGGAGGAATAGAAGCCTGCACCGTTCATCCATCCTGCTGGAACACGAAATTTAGCAACGATCCGCACACAGAAAAGCACAGTCACAAAAACCGAAACTCAGGTGACCAGTCACAGTACCCGGTTTTAACTTCATGTCACCAAAAGAGGCATTAAGGCAGGCAAGAGAGACAGTCTTACACCACCAATGCCACCCTCTCCCATCTCCCAGCGGCAGCCAAGTGGTGAGGAGAGAGGATCTGTGCACTTGGGGAAGGGAGAGCCCAGTGACTGGGGACCTTTACATTGAACTCAGTGCTGCCTTGTCACAGCACAGAATAAAGCCATGCTGGGCTCAGCCAGCATCCACGTGGAGGGAGCATTTGGACCAGCCCTAGCCGGAGAGGAACTGCCCACCCTAGTGACTGAAACTTGAGTTTCTTGGGAAGCCTCAGCACCATGGGCTGAAGTGCTCCGGAGTTCCAGGTAAACATGAAACGCAGTCGAGGACACAAAGACCACAATCCCTACGCAACTCCTGGAGCTAGGATGAGCTTCCAGCCAGCGTACTAGCATGGCACATGGCCTAAGGAGACACCAGCTGGCATGGCTAAGGGAGTTCTCGCACATTCCCCCCTCAACCCCGGGTAGCGCAGCTCACAGCAACAAAAGTGGCTTCTTCCTTCTGCTTAAGGAGAGGAGAGCAAAGAGGAAAGAGGACTTTGTCTTGCATCTTGGATACCAGCTCATCCACAGTGGGAAAGGGCACTGGCGGAGTCAAGAGGTCCCCGTTCCAGGCCCCAGCTTCAGGCACTTCTAGACACACCCGGAGCCAAAAGGGAACCTGCTGCCTTGAAGGGAAGGACCCAGTCCTGGCAGGTCCTGTTAAAGAATTGATATCCAGAAAGTACAAAGAATTCCTATAATCAACCACATAAAAACAAACAACTAGATTCAAAAATGAGCAGAAGATGTGAATAAACATTTCTTCCAAGATATGCAGATGACCAATAAGCACATGAAAAGATGCTCAACATCACTAGGGAAATGCAAATCAAAACCACCAGGAGAGACCACTTCACACCCACTGATGGCTCTCGCCAGATAAACAGGAAATAACAAGTGTTGGCAAGGATGTGGTGACATTGGAATGCTTGTGTATTGCTGGTGGGAATGTAATTTGGTGCAATTTCTATGGAAAACAGTATGGCAATTCCTAAAAACACCGAATGTAGAATGACAAGTTGATCCAGCAATTTCACTTCTAGGTATATACCCAAAAGAAGTGAAAGCAGGAACTCGGAAAGGTATCTGTACACCCATGCTCACAGCAGCTTTAGTTATAGTGGCCAAAAGGCAGAGGCAACTCAAATGTTCGTCAATGGATGAATGGATGAACAAATGCGTTATATACATGCAATGGAACATAATTCAGTCTCAAAAAGGAAGGAAATTCTGACAGGCTATGACACAGATGAACCTAGACAGCACTGTTAAGTGGAATAATCCAGTCACAATACTATGTGATTTCACTTATATTTGGTAGCTACAATGATCAAATGCGTGGAGACAGAGAGGGGAATAGTTGTCGGCAGCTGAGAGAGGGAAGAATGGAGAGTTGAACGGCACGGAGTTTACTTTGGGGAAGACAGAAGAGGTCTGGAGATAGACAGTGGTTGCAATAGACTGTGTCTCCCCAAAATTTACATGGTGAAATCCTCACCCCCAGTGTGACGGGATTCAGAGGTGGGACTTCTGGGCGGTAATTAGTTATGTGATTATTCAAATATGTTAAATAATAATTATTATGTTACCATTTATTTGAAAAAGACGCATTGGTGACCCACTGCAGATATGCACGTGCCTCTGACCCTGCTCCCAGGATGGCCTTCCTGCGGCCCACCCGACTCCCACAACCTGCTGACCCCTTCTGTGGCCCCAGCTTCCTGGCAAGATCTAGGCTAATGACTTCCTAGTTACTTGCTTCCACTGGCTGCCAGATTTCGTAAGCAAAAATACCAGACATAAACTTAAATTTGAATTCAGAACAAAAATTTTTTAGTGTAAGTATGACCCATGCAGTATTTGGAATATATTTACACTAAAAAAATTACTCCTTGCTTATCTGCAATTCAAATATAACTGAGCATCCTGTGTTTCATCTGACAGTCCCCTTTGATTTGTGTGTGTGGTGAGTATTCCATAGCACTGACTTGAACGGACTTTTTGCTGATGTACTAATTTCTCAGTGTCGTTCTTTCTGGTTTTACAGAACAACTGCGGTGATTTTTCCCATTCCTGCTTTCCACAGCTTCCAATCATTATATAAAAATGAAGATACTTCCTCCCCCAGAATTTACTTTAACGTGCGTTTTGAATAGTAAATGTGTACCATGCAGCACCTCTTTGGTAGCAGAGGGAAGCATCTTGTAAAGTCAGCCATAAAGTCAGCCACGGGACTTTTATAATTTATAAAAAGTCCTGCAGTCTTATAGACAAAGGTTAATCCACATGTGCTCCACCCCCTGCAGAACTGAGCCACAGTGCTACTGGGACACTGGCAGATGGATGGGTGTTCCCGGCTATCACCTCATCCCTGTCTCTCTGGCACCATGGAGACACCAGTGGATGGGTGTTTCTGGCTGTCACAGCATCCCTGTCTCTCTGGCACCGTGGAGACGCCGGTGGATGGGTGTTCCCGGCTATCACCTCATCCCTGTCTCTCTGGAACCATGGAGACGCCGGTGGATGGGTGTTCCCGGCTATCACCTCATCCCTGTCTCTCTGGCACCGTGGAGACGCCGGTGGATGGGTGTTTCTGGCTGTCACCTCATCCCTGTCTCTCTGGCACCGTGGAGACGCCGGTGGACGGGTGTTCCCGGCTATCACGGTATCCCTGTCTCTCCAGTGCCGTATGTGGCAATGTGGCCCTTACATCTGTCTGTCCTTTCAGTAACACACCCAAGTGAGACAACACTGAAATGCACAGATCTTTCGAAAGACAACTATTGCAAGCCCCTCGGTTATCAGTTTCAGGCAGTGGGGAAGAACCTGTCCCTGTGTTCAAAAACACGGGAGGACCCTTGGTCTGAGAACTAACCAAGGATGATCCACTACCTAGAGGAAGACAGACCAAGATCAAAGAAGGCCTCATTTACTTGTACCTGGAGCGGCGCCACCCTGGACATCAGGTGGTCAAAATAAAGGTCCACGGCTTCGGTGAAGCCCTTGTAAGTCGTCCTCAGCCTCATGCCAGGGTCTTGGAGTAGCCAGCTTGAAGGATAAAGGGGGAAGGAAGGATGTTAGTGTCACGGTGGGTTTGCTGGGAGCGGGCTGCTGGTGCCGTGAGAAGGGAGAGGCCCCAAAGGGCTCCGGAATGACCTGTGACCTCCTCCACCCCACTCAGCCCAGAAGTGGGGAGCCTATGCAAACTGATTCTGGGGTGAGCACCCACCGCACTCCTGCAGCTTCCCTCCCCAGGGACACAGCCTGGCGGAAGTTCATTTCCAGCTCCACAGCTACAGGGCCTGGCTGCAGCAGTGAGAAGAGCTTTTCATGGACTCCAGGCCTAGTTTCCGAGAACTTGCTCTACGGTCCCATCACAAAGAGTGAAGCCAAAAGGGTTAGGAATCACTGAGGCTATGGAAGGAGGAGACACAACCCTCTAGCGTCACCCCAAAAAACAAGCCTGACCGAGACTGCAAGGGGCCGAGCAGGAGGCAGCCCCCATCCTTGCCAACACGGCTAACGCCTTGGCATCAGTGGCGTGGGCTGTGCAGAGCTCAGCCCAGAGCGGCAGGTGAGCAAGAGCTGAATCCTGTTGCTGTGATCCCGAACTCCCTGGGGGAACGCAGCAGCATGGATTTGGTTCCGAAGCGGGAGTCAGGGCTTCCTTCTCACTTCAGGTTCTGAGAAGACACTTATATTTTCTAACAAAAGGCTCTGAGACTCCTCCCGCCCTGGTCTGGAAGACCTAAACAGGGTCAGGAAATTATTCCATTTCTGTGGGTAAAACAATGGGTGAGGAGAGAGCGGTTTCCTCTAGACCGACACTCCCGCAGTCTAACCCACCTGACAGGTTAGCTTTCTCACTCCTGCCCGGACTGCCCCTCTGCAGGTGTGCCCACATGCCCCTCTCATGCATGGGCAGGTGCCACATGGGCGGGGTGGGAGAGGGCAGTCTGAGTGCCACAGCTCCCCGCTGCTTCTAAGTTAAGACTGTTAAACCCTTCGTCCTCCTGTCCCCGGCCCTGGCTAAGCCGAGGAAATCGCTGATGGTGGCACGCAGCTTTCTAATCCGCAGGGACTGGAGAGGCTGCCCTGGCTGTGTTCGTGTCAAGGGCGAGCCTACCAGGCTGAATGGATGAGTGCCTGAGAAGTGACCCTGGGTAGTGGAGACAGAAGCTATGCCTCTGAGGGAAGGGCAGGTCGTGCAGCTAGCCCAGGGCTCCCCAGGGAAGGGGAGAGGGCTGGGGACAAGGACTGGCCTCTTCCCTGAGGCAGTCTGCGTCTAACCACCTGGCACACTGGGAGGCTGGGAAAGGTTATGCCTGTTAACAAGAAAATCTTAAAGGCCACAATGTTGAGGATGAGGAATGAATGAAGTCCCAGCTAATCCCTGTCCAGATTTTCACTCCAACCACAGAATAACAACCTCAGCCAAGACTGCCACTGGGAAGATGACACATGTGGGCCGAGATATGAAGACAAAACCATAACAATAATTTGTTTCTCTTATACGTTATCAAAATACTTGGACTTTTCACAATATGCTTGGAAACATTCCTAAGAAAGAGATAGGGAAGGCCCGGCGTGGTGGCTCAAGCCTGTAATCCCAGCACTTTGGGAGGCCGAGGTGGGCAGATCACGAGGTCAGGAGCTCCAGGCCAGCCTGGCCAACAAGGTGAAACCCTGTCTCTACTAAAAATATAAATAGGGCCGGGCGCGGTGGCTCAAGCCTGTAATCCCAGCACTTTGGGAGGCCGAGACGGGCGGATCACGAGGTCAGGAGATCAAGACCATCCTGGCTAACACAGTGAAACCCCGTCTCTACTAAAAAATACAAAAAAACTAGCCGGGCGAGGTGGCGGGCGCCTGTAGTCCCAGCTACTCGGGAGGCTGAGGCAGGAGAATGGTGTGAACCCGGGAGGCGGAGCTTGCAGTGAGCTGAGATCTGGCCACTGCACTCCAGCCTGGGCGACAGAGCAAGACTCCGTCTCAAAAAATAAATAAATAAATAAAATAAAAATATAAATATTAGCTGGGCGTGGTGGCACACACCTGTAACCCTAGCTACCCGGGAAGCTGAGGCAGGAGAATCGCTTGAACCCGGGAGGCAGAGCTTGCAATAAGCCAAGATCATGCCACTGCATTCCAGCCTGGGCACCAGAGCAAGACTCCATCTCAAAAAACAAAGAGACAGGGAAGGTCTGATTCTTCCCATACTGTAAACAAGCAGGTGAATGATGTGCCAGGGCTCCCAGCTCCACAGCAGAGCCCTGAAATACGAGATGCCAGGAGGGCCAGCCCTGCTGCTGCCTGTCACACAAGCAGCTCATGCAAGACTCCGCAAAGGCACTCACTGCAGCATCGCTGAACGTGACCCCTCTGGGTGCTGCTTTTCCTGAAAAGGAAATTCCGTACAGAACGGGAACTGGAACACGGAAATTCCGTACAGAACGGGAACTGGAACACGGAAATTCCGTACAGAACGGGAACTGGAACACGGAAATTCCGTACAGAACGGGAACTGGAACACGGAAATTCCGTACAGAACGGGAACTGGAACATGGAAATTCCGTACAGAACGGGAACTGGAACACGGAAATTCCGTACAGAATGGGAACTGGAACACAGAAACAAAACTAGACCTACGTCTATGAGCTTTTTGCAACAGCACCCAGGGCCCTTCACAGCCCCGCTTACCTGGGCAAGCCCCCGAGGTCCATCTCACTGCAGATGTAGGGGCCTGGACGCAGAATCACCCACAGCCCAATCTCTGCGGCCATCAGGACGAAGGCCCTAGGGAGGTCCACATCGTCAGCCCCTCCCACGACAGCCCAGGATGAGGCCGGGTGGGGGCCACACACATCACAGGGTGGAGGAGCTGCCCGGTAGGGCGAAGGGACAGCTCGGCCCCATCCCCGAAGAGCGGGGACTCCCACATCAGGGTGGTGGCCTGAGCTGCTCCCAGCCTCAGAGCCTCTGCACAGTCCCACTGGGGGCCTGAGGAGGAAGGGTGACAGCCAGGGCACAGGGGTCTTAACAGTGAACCTGACCCAACAGCCTTGCTAGCCTAGAGGAGCCGCCCTGCCCCAGCCTAGGCAGCCGGACCCCATGCAGAGTCGGGCGGCTCCCGGGGTCTTCTGCCCCTCTGGGCTGCAATGGAGAGGTGGAGCCCAGAAGCTGCAGGCCCAGCCCCTCTGGGTGACAGGTCACAGCTGAGGAGTGTCTGGGCCCTGGGTGCAGGGCTTCTCACAGTCCTAGAACAGGGCTCCAGACCCAGGTCCCTCCCTGGTTCTCTTTGGTTGCTAATCCATCCCCAAGTAACCACCTCTCTGCCCCTGCCCCTGCCCCTGCCCCTGGCCAGGTCACAGAAGCAGCAACACCACGTACTCCAGGTCCAGGTTTCCAGAGAAGTCAAATTTGCCTCTTTCTGGCTCATGCAGGTTCCACGGAACATAGCTGCAACAGAAATGATCATTACAGGCTACAGCGTGTTATTCAGTCCACTTCATCTCCCACATCACCTTCTTTATCCCAAAAATCCAATACGATGGCTAAAGGTATGTTTCTGCATGATTTTAGGACTGGAACCAAGAACTAAGTGAACGGATCTAGGGACCAGAATCGAGGGCAAGCCCTCTTCCCTCTGCATCAACAAGATCTGGACGAAGCATAGACCTGCTAAGCAAAAGGTCAGGCGCTCTGACCCCAGTTAGCTTACCATGCCCACGCCCCACTGGAGAAGAAAATGTAACTTTATCAGAAAAACAGCTACAAGGAGTAAGAGGAAAGCTCAGTGATCATCCTACACTTACTGAAGCACCCAGAACTCCAAAACGTGCAACAGAATGAAGCTTCCAGCTCTGAAGACAGGACAAGGGACAGAGCAGGCTCATGGACAGGCTCAACTCGAGAGGCGGAAGGGACGACTCGTGGATGACACCGTGATGACAACTGCTCTTCTCCCAACCCCACCCCACCACTGGCTTCAGCAGAGCCTCTGCCCAGTACAAAGAATATTCCCAGGTGAAGGAGGAGAGGCTGCCTGGCTTCCAACTCAGACACACGAGTTCTGCCTTTCAGCAAACGTCGTCGGTGCTGCTTCCATGGGGCTGAGTGCTGAGCCTGCTGCACTCCCACAACCTTCAGGAGCCCTTCCTGGGAAGCTGTCAAGGCTCAGCACGTTTCTGTAACTCTTTAAGGAGCTGTCTTCAAAATCAGTTCATCAACCACCCATGAAAAGCCATCTCCTTGATTTGTAGTCACATATTTTTGCCTAAACATGGAATAATTCAGCCTGATCACTCCCTTTATTTCATAGACTTAGAGTCAAGTATCTGTTGGCAATTTGCGGGGGAAACCCATGAAAAGATCCAGGTTATTCACAACTGAGCACATTTTATAAATGATTTGCAAATTCAGTATTTTATTGTGTGCCTACCATGTGCCAATCATCACAACAGAGGCTGAGATGACAACCACAGCATCCTAAGGCCACTGCCCAAGAAGAGTGCTGAAAACCGGGGCCAGAGAGCCTCTCAGGCAGCTCTTCTCAAGACACCGTTCACTGGCCCTATGAACTGGAAGTGGGAAGACTGCTTGTTAAAGAAAATGATTCCCTGGCAGTGAATCACCTCCTCGGTCTGCACTCACCTCCTTCACTATACTCTTTGGTGCGACATTGCTACTTCGGTTCCTCTAGACCTTACCTCCATTTCATGTCCCTTCACGCCCACGAGTCAGGAGCTCTGTGGTGGGGAGGAGGAGGGAGACCCTGGCGCTCTCGCCCTGGGCAGAGGACCTGGGCTGCTTCCTCTTAGATTTTTTCGCATGCAGACACCAGGCGCCCTACTTAGGAACCAGGCTCCACGGGGGACGGGGGTAGTACCTACGTGGTGAGGGTGTTCAAGCCACAGGCCTTCATCTTCAACAAGCGGTCCCTCCAGTACTCCCTGGGCACACGGAAATAGTGGATGGAGCCCCCGAAGATCCAGAAGGTGGAATCCTCCAGCATGAAGTTCCAGGCCTTGGCCTGCAGCCCCAGCTGCCGATGGCGGAGCCACAGAGGGACCAGGGCGCTCCAGTCCAACCTGCCAAGACAGAGGCGTTTTGGAGCCCAGAGGCCGCAGGGGCCGCGGTGCAGAGAGATCAGCGTCCTCGCCCCTTCACAGGTCCTCGGCATCTCTTTCCAAAGAGGGCCTGCGTGCAGGGGGCTGGGAAAAGCTCCCCCCCGCCTCAGCCAAACCTTGGGAGGGGTCTGTCTGCAGCGCGGGGCACCGCGGCAGGGGAAGGGCAAGCCGAGGCTGCAGCCAGGAGCAAGACGAACAGCACTGGGCACGAGGGCTCGCGGGCCAACGGAGCGAGGCCAGCTCAGGCCCCGGAGGCTGCTGCAGGGGCCGGGCGGGCGCGCGGCTGCACCATGGCCAGCGCCCTGGCCACGCGGCTGAACGCGAAAGCAGCAGCGGCTTCACACGGTACCTCCGAGCCCCGGCACGGTCGCAGCCGCCCGACTCCAGGAGCAGAGACCTGGAAAGAGGGTCTGCGTCAGCGGCGTCCTTCCATCCACCCGATTCCAGGTCTTCATTCGTTTCTGAAGATCGCGGCCCGCCAAGAGATGGCCCAGCTAGAGCAGAGTCCCCCACGGGAAGGATTCGAAGGCTTCCGGCCGTGAGAAGGCTCCCTTGGCATCTCTTGGGGTCGGCCCCAGGGAGCCCCTCGGGTGGGTCCCAGTGACTCGGTGCTGCTGGGTGGGTCTCCTTCCCACCCTGTCTCCCGAAAGCCGTGAGAGAAGCTGGGGAGACCCACATTTCAGGTCAGGAAGTTCATGAAAGGTGGAGGCTGAGTCTGGGGCAGGAGCCGGTGTTGGCTGTGCCTTTGTCCTCATCAGGGCTCGCTCCTGCCCTGACACTAGCAGGTGGTGGCCAGCCGGGCCACACTGCACAAGATGCCCCCTTAGCTGCGTGTCACGGAGGGATGGGGCAACCGAGAGGGCCCAGATGGCCAGAGACGGGGAGGGGGCAGGGGGCCCACAGGACAGAAGACAGCTCAGACATCGCCAGCCTCTTGGGAATTTTGTCTGGGGCCACTCTCAGGCAAAGAAATACGCTTTTTTACCTACTCCTTCCTACTTCTCACAGCCCCCAGGCCTTAGAACTCCCATCAAAGCTCCAGGACTACAGTTCTGCTGCTACAGATGAAAGGGTCATTTCATCCGGGGCAACCTAGGGCTCTGCTCACCACATTCTTCTTTCTCTGAAGAGAAAACTTCCATGTTCTAGTAAATGGCTTGCAAATGACATTTTAGGACACAGTTCTTCCAAAGGACTGTATGAGAGAGTGAAAACAAAAACACTAGCTGGACGAGGAAGACCCGATGTGAATCCTGGCCCCCAGCTTGGTAGAACTGTTGCCTCGGGTTAGCGACACCAGTTCTGTGGGCAGGAGCTTCTTCCTCCGTAAAACAGGCTAATGCCTGTCCCGGCTGCTCAGAAAGGCTGCTTGCAAGGGTCCCGGAGAAATGCAGCCCTCTCTGCTGTGAGCCGAAGAGTCTCATCTCTATCTGAAATCAACTTATTATAGCATATGTTTGCATATTCGAGAGCTATGGGAACCTATTCACCACACATTTTTCTCCAAAGAGAAAACTTTAGAGAGAATAGCCACCAGTGGGTTTTATGTCCCTAATGTGGGATAATCTCAGCTTCTCCATTCTTCCCATTGTGGTATACAGTTTAGGTGCTAGACTTTGTGCCAAGTCATCTTATTACAATTTCTAAAATTTGACCACAAAAGATTCTGTACACTGAGATCCTATTAGACCAACACAGCCTGTATGCCACAGGTGGGTCAACTTGGGCCTTGGGTCAAATCCAGCCTGCCATCTGTCTTTGTGCAGCCTGCAAGCTAAGGAGAGCTTTCACATGTTTAAGTGGTTGAAAAAAAATCAAAAGCATAATATTTTGGGACACATAAAAATTTATATGAACTTCAGTGTTCGTAAATCGTTGTATTGGCACACAGCCACACCATCTACATACGGCTGCTTTTTTACAGTTGAGTATTTGCGATAGAGACTGCATGGCCTGCAAAGCTGAAAATATGTGCGATCTGCCCTTTCCCAGAAACTCGGCTGGCCTACATCCTTGCAGATGAAGCCCTGGACTGCTAAGACAAGGCCTCGGGCCCCTCTGGGCCACCGTCCAGGCCTTCCCTTGGTGCCCCCTGCTCTGCTCACCAGGCACTTTGCTTTGGCTACAGGCTCGCAACTGCTCAGGCCACACCTGCTCCAAAGCACACACCCTGCCTCCCGCTCAGCCCTCCCCGCCTCAGGGACTCACCAGACTCACCTGCCCACCACAACACAGGTTCGCCCCCTGGTTGCCTCAGAGGCACATGCTGGGCTCACCTCAGGCCAGAATGAGGAAGAACTGGATGGACAGACTATTTTCTTAAAAACAGGGGCATTTTGACAATCTGGTGGTGAAAATACACACACACATGCACATGCACACACACACACACACACAAAATACACTGTTTTTAAAGACAGTGACAACACAACTTAGCAATCACTCCACCAGGTACCAAACCTTATTCTCCAGCCAGAACTTCAAAAGTGCAATCTCCAATTCTTATTAAAGCACACATTACTTATCCTAACGTCTATTTATGGGTGCGAGAGCCTCCACTCCCCACCCTGCTAAATGCAGAGGTGTAGTCAGGGTTGGAAAAGCCTCTCTGTGACCGACATTCCAACACAGTCCCTGCTAGTAACACTTTAACCTGTCCCCTTGATTAGTTGATAACTAAGGATCAGAAAACCTCCCTCTGGGCTTTCTCCAGGTGTGGTCTGCAGGCAGCGAGCCTCTGAACTCCCTCGGTCACAGCCGCCTGACTCAAAGTGCAGATAGCTGGAAAGAGGCATCCTGCTTCAACAACTTCTATCCACCAACCAGATTTCCAGGTCTTCATCTGCAGCTTGTCAGAAATGCATAAACCTTAAGCCTTACTTGAGACTGACTAAATCAAAATCTGCATTCTAACCAATCCCAAGGTTACAGCTTCAGAAGCCCAATCTGCATCTTCTCCTTTGACACTACATAGACTCCCTCCCTGGATAGAGCTTGTCTTTGCTAGTGTCTTTGTAACACACAATTTTCTATATTTTTAGAACAAAACATTCTTCTCAGTGCATATCAAGAGGAATGAAATAAACAACAAAAACAAAAAACAATCTAGCTGTTATCCAATTCCAAATTCTGGAGAATTCAACCGTTTCTTCCTGGGAATTTCCTGGTAGGTTACTGGACAAGTTGTCAATACGTTACTAAAAGGGATGAATTCACCAAGAAAATGAGGATGATACGTGTTGGGTTTCTTCAGGGAATTCACTGCCAGTAAATGAGACCATGCAAGTTAGAGCCTCATAAACAATGAAGCATCGTGTAAATGGTTATTAACACTAATAATGATCATTAATACTAATAAGCATAAGATGGAAAATAACCCCATAATTTCCTGAGTAACTCAGTAATAATAAAATAAAGAAAATATCGGCCGGGCGCGGTGGCTCAAGCCTGTAATCCCAGCACTTTGGGAGGCCGAGACGGGCGGATCACGAGGTCAGGAGATCGAGACCATCCTGGCTAACACGGTGAAACCCCGTCTCTACTAAAAACTACAAAAAACTAGCCGGGCGAGGTGGCGGCACCTGTAATCCCAGCTACCCGGGAGGCTGAGGCAGGAGAATGGCATAAACCCGGGAGGCGGAGCTTGCAGTGAGCTGAGATCCGGCCACTGCACTCCAGCCTGGGTGACAGAGCGAGACTCCGTCTCAAAAAAAATAAAAAAATAAAAAAAATAAAGAAAATATCAACTGTGTGGTTAGAGTTGGTTGGTTTAAAGGTCAGCAAGACTTTACTCCTAAATTAGGCTTGATAGCAAGGAGCTAACCAAATCCTAAGGAAGCTCAGCATGTTTCTGTCACTTTTCTTGGGGAGCAGTTCATCCGTGATGGACCTTTACTTGTTGAAACCAGGAACACCTGCCTTCTTTTGAACTGGAGCTTATGTTAACATTTTCTCCTGAAATTTCTGTCGCCTGTGTATCTTGGCTTCATTTATACAAAGTGATTTTTCCACCTTAGAAGAGTCTGGACAGCAGACCCTGACCACCGGCCTGAATTCAGTGCTCAGTGCCCAGGTCTGCTCTGCTCAGAGTCAGGCTCTGCTCCTCCACCTGTACGGAGAGGGTGGCCGTGGTCATGGTCCAAGGTGGGGTTCCTGGAGGAAGGCAGGCACATCAGGACCTCTGATGGGGCCTTGCACAACATAACAAGACCTCTACAGCCCATCCTCACCAATTCCCTTTTGGCAAGTGGAAAAGGGGCAGGCACTATTTGTGCTGAAGGCTGTGCAAGCTGCAGACACAAAAACTGGTTGCAATGGAAACCTGAAGCAGAGGACATAGGTACCAAGTTCTGCTGTGCCCCGTGCTGAGGAAGCAGGGGGAGGTGGAGCCCTCTGGAGTAATTTTTCCTTGACTGGTGAGGTGGGTCCTGAGGATGAAGGGTACAGGACAGGCCCCAGCAGTCAGGAGATTCTGGGTGTAGTAAACATGTGAGTGGATGGAAAAGGACAGATGAGCAGGTGACAAGGTCACCACCTCTTTCTGGGAATGGGACTGGCTGTCAAGTTTCAGAAGGGATCTTGCAGGGCGGCTGGGTGGGAGGTGAGCCAGATCCAGTCACCACCAGAAAGGATCTCCTTGAGTGAGGTGTGCCAGGCTTAAAATGCGTCCTGCCATGCCAGCGGGCTTCCCTGCATCACCCGTCAATCCTGCAAACACTCATCAGGAACCGGGGTCATGGTAGGGCTGGGAGGCCTCACTGGGGTCACAGTCATCTCTTTCTGGTCTGCCATGCAGAGTATGACCAGACACAGATGGGCCAGGATCCATGCAACTGGGCACAGCAGAGACAGCGCCATGAACATCTGGAGTATGATGACCACCGGCAGAGACCAGGCAGCACTCACGCAGTCCGAGGCTGGCCATGGGCATACGCAAGCTGGCATCTGAGCCAGGAACTGCAATCATTGTCCTTTGATTCCCAGAACATGAGTCCTTGTCGGCCCCAAAGGCTGGTTATTTTGACACTATAACATAATGTGTTCACATGCTTGTTCATCTGAGATGATAGCTTACAAATTCAAGTTTTAGGTGCACTGTGGCCCTATTAGGGCCTTAAACAGAGGTTCAACTGAATCCAAAACCAGGGCATTCTATGAAGATCCTGACCAAGAAAACACTCCCCTCCACCCTCCTCCAAGTGGCCATGCCGAGACCACCATCTGATGGTAAGTGTTCAGCTGCCCACAGACATCAAACACACGGGGATTCCTCACTTGGATCTGTCTTCAGTGCAGACTTCCTTTCATCACTCTCAAGGTTCTGGTTCCGTTCTAGGCTCCCATGAGGCTCAACTTCCTTGGACATCCTGCTGCCCTAAACTGTCTGTTTGGGGATATTTTGGTCCCAGCAGTCTTCAGCCATGTTCTCTCCACCCTCAGCAAAAGAATTTGAGGGCCTGAAGGAGGAACTATGCACTCTTTGGCCCAGATGGTGCCCTTAACGACTCTACTCCAGAATATTGCTGAGTAGCTCTTGGACCAATCCCGGGGCTCCAAGAACTTCAGCCTCAGGGAAATGGAAGTCGGTCCCTGTGTCTGGCCCAGCTTCTATATGTGCTCCTTGGTCTGGGCCCAAGGTGTTGGACTCCTGTTTGCTGGGAGAGGCATTAAATACGCCCAAAGGCTTAGGCCTACCATTCCCAAGGCAAGTATATGCATTTTGCAGAGATGTGAGGTCCCCAGCAAGAGGTCCACAGCACTCCTGCAATCTTAGCTCCTCCCCTTTTTCCTCTGAAACGGCTCCCAGGTAAGCCACGAACCCTGGCCTCACATCCGGGCTCTGACCCAGAAGCAATATTGGTGGTTCAGAGGGCAGTATTTCCTAAAGACTGTAGGAAGTGAGTACATGAAGAAGAGTTTACTAGACCAAAACCTTGAGATCCAATAGCAAAATAACAAAAACTCCTCCCTCGAATCAACCACATAACAACAACAACAACAAAAAGTGGTCTAACATTATGTTACATTTGTAGTACTTTGGGACCACTGACAGCATCATAAATGGGAAAAGGACTGTGTCTCACCCAGAGAGAAGTGAAAGCTCTGTTAAATAACACAAGGCTTCTACTCTTGATAACAAGCCCCTGATCTTCGAGATGCTTGGAGACTCTCAATGAAATGATCTCACAAATAGGGAAAAACATAACTATGTTAAATGTTTTTTTTTAATCCACCACATAGGACTTATCTACGAAGATATACAAGAGATGCACTGGTTCTTACAAGACTCAGGAATCGACTTGGCCCTATCGAGTTGGGTGCAGAATCTCCTTTACACTGATTCCAACAGAAATAAAATGTACTATTTTCAAAATGTCTATCAAGATTTAAAATGAATCTATCCTACGGTCAGCAATTCTACTTATAGAAATACATCCAGCAGATATCTGCGGCAACTTTGTTTACAGTAGCTAAAGATTGCAAACAATCCATGTCCATCAATAGAAGACTGTTTAAATAAATTATGTGTCTAATGGACAAGGAGGATAACGTGTGTTATGTGTCTAATGGACAAGTAGGATAATATGTGTAGCTATCTTCTTGTATATGCATAGAATATCTCTGAAAGAAGCCATTATCAGTAATAATGGCTGATATGAAGAGGGGATAGGGAAGGGTGCCTAGCCGAGGGGCCAGGAGTGGGAGTTTCTTTTCACTTGATTCCCTTTCACACTCTGAATACTTACCATGTTCATAAATTACCTACTCACAAAATAACTTCTTAAGGGCAAAAAATACAATCTGTGCTTGAAAGGAACAAGCCCACTAACTGTGTTGCTAAGTGTCAAAGAACAGAAGCTGTGAGTATCAACAAGGAGTCTCTAACAGGCAGATACCAGTCAAGAAATATCTACCTCATTAGCAGGAGCCTCTAAAAACACCTGCTGCCTTTCTATCCCAGGAGACCTCCACACTATGAGAACTCTTTTTCAATACGGTCTTTAGCATCCAGAGCAATAGATTTAAGCAAAATCTAAAACTGAGTGGAGAGGAAGCAGCAAATATCCCAACACTGACACCAAAAAACCCTGCCTCTGCTGTGTGATGGTGGCGAGGGAGGGAGTATGTGCCTAGACCCCAGAGTCCTTTTTCAGGTCCAGATGTTCTAAAACCTTTCTCCTCAAGCTGCAGGATCTCCCGAATTCTTCCCAGAAGAGCGTCTGACATGACCTCATGGAACTCTGCATCACTTCATCAAGGACTACAGGTTTTTATTTTATTTGCCACTTTACCTTAAGGTGGGAAGAACCCTTTGGTCAACTTTCTGCTATTTCTGCAGCCAAGGACCTTTGTCCCCAATCTTGTTGGTAGCCCAGCCCCTCCCCTGAGTCACACCTATACCAATACTATGGCTGCTCCAAGACAACTCTGGTCTCTTTCTGTTGCTGGCTAGCATGGTCCTGTAAGAATCCCAGAGCCAACTCGCTCTTCCTAGCACAGGGTGGCTCAGACATCCCTCACCACCAACAGGTCATCACCTGCTGAAAGAGACACTTCCCAATGCTGAAAACTTTACTACTACAAGATAAAAGGAACACTGTTCAAAGAGTTTGAACATTCCATGAAATACGACTCAGGCCTCAAGCAGAGCAGAGTCCTAGAATAGGCAAGGCCCATAAAATCAATTACCTCCCAGAAGCTCAAGAGGAGAGGCATGATTTGGCCACATACGCTGGGAAGACAGGACTGGCCATGATTCACATTAAAAAAAAAATGACCTGCATTGCTAAGTTAGCCACCTTGTTCAGGAGAATGAGTTTGATACATCTCCTCCTTTTCCCTTCTATAGGAAGAATTTGCGGTCTGGAATACAGAAAACAGTAGGTCAGGGCAGTGTGTGAGATGGACCTCAGAGAAGAAATGAACTTACCTCTTAGGAGCATGATGCTGGCTGCCCACCTGAAGGCTTTCTCCTCTCTCACCTTTCCCAGCTGAAATTTCAGGTATGAGAGATGCAGAGTTCAGTGTATTTTTGCTCAGTGATTAATTTATATTAAGGAAAAAATCATGAATGAGAACCATGCCTTTAGATAATATCAAGCAGGCATTCTTGTGTTCATGGAGTGGGAACAGGAAACAGAATGAAAGGCAATTGGCTCAAAGGCACGGTTCACACTGATACATGCATCGCAGACCTCAAAATAATACGCTGAGTGAAAGAAGCCAGACCAAAAAAGAGAACGTGCTTTAAGATTACAATTCTATAAAACACTAGAAAATGCAAACCAATATACTGTGTCAGAAAGCAACAGATCAGTGCTTGCTCGGGGCTGGGGAGCAGGGAGGAGGAGAAGGGAGGGATGACAGAGAGGGACATGGAAACTTTGGGGGCTGGTGGCTGTTTTCACAATCTTAACTGTGGTGGTAGATTCACAGCCTGATTTAGATACATGTCAAAGTGTATCAAATTGTACATGTTAACTATGTGCTGTTTGTTGCATGACAATTAAACTCCAATAAAGGTAATTTTTAAGAAAGACCACTGTTTAAGCTTAAAAAAAATAAAAATAAAAATTCTAAGACTGAAATCCTCCCCCAAAAGTCAACCTGGTCATCCTAGCTCTTTGATATGATGTAACCCACCAGCTATGACTGACCATGAACCAGCCCAAGGAAAAGTTAATGAAAAAAAAAGAAAAGCTATAGCCAAACATGCCCCACCCCACGCCAGCCACTGTCCAAATACCGGCCTTCTGCTACAGGCAAGGGGCTGCTGCGGACAGCTCGCTCCACAAAGAGTGAACTTGGTGGCCAGTTTCCATGTGACCTGTATTCCACTGGCCACCTCAATACTCCCCAGTAACAGCGGGGAGAGGCCCCCACCTCCCACTCAGTTAATGACCCAGTCAGAGCTGGAGCAAGACAGGAAGAGAGAAAGACAAAGAGGATGTTCTCCTCCTGCCTCCAGAGATATTACAGCAACTCATAATCATTGATGTCCAGCCCAAGTCAGACAGGATGAACTGGGCAGAATATACCCATGAGGGAGAAAAAATCAAAAAGCCGCCAAAAAGACATGTATTCCACAGGATCCAAAGAGACGGCCCTGAACTTGGTTCAGAGCTCCTTGAGCTTCTGTCCTACCTGCTAGAAGGATGGAGTGGCAAGAAAAACAACTTTCCTAGGCATGTCAAACTGTGTTCACAGCCTTTGGTCGCAGCTGTTTACTCTCTGTTGCCATTCCACGCAGCTCCAATGGCCCAAGACTGACTCCTAGTGTGGCCACCCCACCTAGGTGGGGACACGGTTACCTCACCTCAAAGAAGCTCAGGCTTCTTCCCAGCTAGGTCAGCTCCCTGACACCTCACCTCTGTCCCACCAAACAATAGCAAACACTCAGCCTCCTTCGCATACCTTTTCCTGGGGACTTTTTGGGTGTGCCACTCGGCCCATCTCAAGCCCACAGTGCTGCCCCAAATAGTGACCTGCCTGGGTTCCCTGCACGGACTCCTATATCCCTGATCAACAACAAGCCTGAAGCTGCTAGACTTTCTCTTGGCAGCTTGGGTGCCTTGCTACCCTGCTGTATGCAGAAGGATCTGCTGCTGCTGCCCTGAGTAATTCTTCCAGGGTTTGCACAAGCCTTGCAAAGGGAGGAAAGCTGAGCATCCCACAGGAGCCAGGGCCAATCTTCAGGGAGGAATGGCTTAGAGATCTTAGGCAGGACAGAGAACATCTTGGGCACAACTGGAGAAATGAAATGCCTGAAGTTTTCTGGGCCCCAGAATGAGAAGAAAATCACGTCCTTCTCCCAAACAATATTATGATGTCCTTACTATCTCAGAAACAAGAATCAAGTCTTCACAAGGTGTAAACATCGAGTTTGTCAATGTGTTCTTGTGGCCGCAAAAGACTTCCAGATATTTATCTCCATCAAAAACTTCCCTACCTCCCAGGGGAAGTTTAGAGAAACCAAGAAGGGGGATAAAAAGGAAGCAAATGACAAAGCTGAGCGGGGTAGGGCCTGCCACCAGTTCCAACCGTTCAGTTCATTCGATACTGCCAGTCGGCTTCCCACTGGAGGTTTTGAATATGGAAAGTGCTGACCTGAAAGATAGGGTCAGGGCTGTAGAATCCTTAAAATAGGCACAGTTTAGAAAAATTCTGGGCTACGGCACCCAGAAAACTTTTTCACAGGCTGTGGGTAAGTCACAGTATCACTGAAACCACTCATTTGCCATAAACAACATTTTGTAAAAAGGGGAGAGGAAAGTGAGCTGGTAACAGGTGAATGGTGGGAAAGTGGAGAGAGACGACCTATCAGGCCCAGAACTGTGCAAATAACTCATGACCCGGGATCTTGGAGGCCCACGGACATTGTTCTTATGACCCTGCCAGGCGAGCTGGCTAGACCGTAGCTGCCAGGCTGAAGCGCCGGCCTCTGCAGAACAAGGCGCCTCCCAGAGGCTTGGGAGGAAAAGGGGGGCCTGGGGAAAGCGCAGAGGAAGCTTTCCGCGGAGCAGTGGGCACGGGGCCGCGATGGGGCGCGTCTGAGAGAGCTCTGACGGCTGGAGGGCTGCGGCCGTCCGCGAGGGGCAGAGCCTGGCATCACAGGCGCGGCGGGGTGGGCGGCTCGGGGCACAGACGCCGGCTCCCGAGGGCACGCCGGGTGTCGCCCAGAGGCCTGGATCGCGAGGCAGGAGTGCCTGGAGCCGCAGGGGAACTCGGGGCATTGGGGAGCTCCCAGAAGGAAGCAGCTGGGACTGCTCCCCCCAGGAACTCGGGATTCAAGGGTCGCGGGAGGAGAGAACCCGAGGTGCGGAGGGCTGGGGAATGTGGGGTCCGGCAGGTGCTGCGCGAAGCTCTCTCTCACCTGCGGAGCACCAGGAAGCCCAAGATGACCAGCAGCAGAAGTCCCAGCATGCGGCCCGGCCTCCGCCGGAGGCTCCACGTGGTCATCGCGTGTTCTCTGCGCGCGGGGACCCCGGTTCCCACTCCAGTCCGCACTCAGCCGCGCGCGGGAGCCTCGGCGCGGGGGGCGGAGCCGCGCGCTGGTCGCCTAGGCAACCAGCCCGCCGGCGTTCATTGGCTGGGGCTCGCGGCTCCGCGCCGGCCGCCCTAGGCCTCGCGTAGGCAGGGGCGGGGCTGGTCGGGGCCGGGGCGGGGCCTCTGTCGGGGGTGGGGCGGGGCTGGTGGGCGGGGACGAGGTCTCGGTAGGAGGGGGCCTGGCGGGGGCGGGGGCCGGGCTGGTGGGGGCGGGGCCTCGGCCGAGGCCGGGGCGGGGACAAGGTCTCGGTAGGGGAGGGGTCTCGCCGGGGCGGGTCCCCAGAGTGTGGAGCGACGCAGAGTTCGCCGTCTTCCTGCTCGCGAGGCGCAGGCCGGTGCGGGGACGCAGCGCACCTGTCCCACGCCGAGGTAAAGTCGCCCCTCGCAGCGCCACATCAGGAAGAACGTACAAAACGCGTCCGCAAAGCAGGGGCAACCAACAGAATCTTTTAAAACCATTCAGATTCTGAAGCAAACAACTTTTTAAATAATAAATCATCCCGTGAAAAGCCAGGATTTTGAAGAATTGTATTTGGACATATTTCAATGTGGTTGATGTCTGAGTAGGAGGGGTCCAAATATTTTCTGTCTTTAGTTTCCGCGAGTCTTACTCTGACCTTGACTCCAAGCGCTTCCAATTTTTTATTTTAAAAAGTTCCATAAAACCTTCACGTTTTAGGAAAGGAAGAATTCTTTTTTTTTTTTTTTGAGACAGTGTCTTGCTCTGTCGCCCAGGCTGGAGTGCAGTGGCCGGATCTCAGCTCACTGCAAGCTCCGCCTCCCGGGTTCACGCCATTCTCCTGCCTCAGCCTCCCGAGTAGCTGGGACTACAGGCGCCGCCACCTCGCCCGGCTAGTTTTTGTATTTTTTAGTAGAGACGGGGTTTCACCGTGTTCACCAGGATGGTCTCGAACTCCTGACCTCGTCATCCGCCCGTCTCGGCCCCCCAAAGTGCTGGGATTACAGGCTTGAGCCACCGCGCCCGGCCACATTAATTCTTATTCTGAAACAGAATGTATGTCCCAAAGAACATGATGTAGTATTTAGGTGCAATTTACACTTTGTAGCAATCACAAACCCAACTCCTTCCGAGAACAAAACTCAGATTTTACTGAAAGAAACTCGAGGAAGGGCAATGTTTTCCAGAGCATCCGGGTTTGTCGAATGTCTCCCTTGCCACATGCTTTGAATTCATTTCCTAAACGGGGGCAGAGTTTTGAACTTGTAAAGCCGACAAGAACCAAATGAAATTGCAGATCTTGGAACAAAGACACAGACTTGGGTATGAAGGGTCCTTTGTCTAGCATTAAGCACATATTTAGTCAAGGAGCAAAAGTTAAATCAAAGACAGGCAAAAACAAACGAACCACAAACAAGAGGGAAAAAACCCTGGCAGAACTGGGGAGGATAAGCTGGGCTTGGTGCAATCCAGGTCTGACTTAAGCACCGCAGACATTCCCAGAGGCGCGCTCCCGTGGATGGGCTCCAGGCCCGCTCCTTTTCTCCATTTGGTAAGGCTTATGATTGCTTGATGGCTGTGAAGTCCGTGATGAAAACATGTTGGTTTAATTGGAATACCAGCTAGCCCCTAAGCGTGTGGAGAAATTGTCAAAGGCTCGCCCCTTTACAAACTGCAAGGGACCACCCGAAAGACATGCACCCCACATTCATCCTCTCACTTCTGGTCACCTTGAGCAGTAGCAGAATCTATCAAATATAAGGGAATTCTCAAATGGTCTAAGCAACACCAGCATCTCCATTTTTCTTCAAATATTTAGCAGAAATTTAACATGGGCTTAGAAACCGTGGACTTCTTGGCCCAGCCTTGTGTCCTTCGTTTTTATTTGTGTGAGAAAAATATACATAACCGAGTGTTTTCAAAAAAATTTCCCCTTAACCTTGTGGGAAGTTCAGAACTAGGGACACATCCTGCTCACAGTCTACTACAATTTTACTTTATCTGGGCTTAATGGTACCACAGAATGCTACGAGGGTAGCACTAATCCGAGACGTGTCTTGCTGAGAGGCTGAGACTTTGTTTGTTTGTGACAGAATCTCACTCTGTTACCCAGGCCGGAGTGCAATGGTGCAATCTCAGCTCACTGCAAGCTCCGCCTCCCGAGATTCAAGCCCTTCTCCTGCCTCAGTCTCCCGAGTAGCTGGGACTACAGGCACCCACCACCATGCCCGGCTAATTTTTGTATTTTTAGTAGAGACGGGTTACACCATGTTGGCCAGGCTGGTCTCAAACTCCTGACCTCAAGTAATCCGCCCGCCTCAGCCTCCCAAAGTGCTGGGATTACAGGTGTGAGCCACCACTTCCGGTCTGAGACTTTTGTTTTTTAAAACATTAGCAAGATACTCCCTTCAGTGTCTCCTTTCCAAAATGTCTAGTGATCTTAACCCAAAGCAGACAATGAAAATACTCAAATCCCTGGGAACAAAAGCTACAGTTACAATGAACTGGCATAAGAGTGGTGTAACAAAGGGTCTGGCAAGGTGCTTGGCTTGGTAATGAATCCCTGGTACACAGGAATCATCCTCTTCCCAGGCCTTCTTTCTAGTGTCCAGGGTTTAGAAAATACAAGAAATGCTTTTTAAAAAAATTAAATCTTGTTGGTATGCCATATCCATTGCTCTAAGTCAGAGCTCCAACAGACCCAGAGGGCACAGTTCCTTCCTTGAAAATTCCTATGTCAGATATTCAGTGGGAAACAAACACATACGAAATGCACACACAGGAGAATAAAAGCCACACTCGTTCAGAATCAGTATAGTGAAGTCACGTGGGAAAAGCGATCATATCAAACTAGTCTCATTTACTGTTTCACTTTTTATTTTTAATAGGTAACAGGTTTACAGATTAGTTATTCATTCGCAAACTCATTTTTGAGGGCACTCTGCTAATGCTTTAAACGCAGCATATTTGAATTTTAGGAAAACGTTGGCAAAATTTCTTTTAGTCATGAGAATAAGATGAAAAATGTGGCTTCTGGCCGGGTGCAGTGGCTCAAGCCCGTAATCCCAGCACTTTGGGAGGCCGAGACAGGCGGATCACGAGGTCAGGAGATCGAGACCATCCTGGCTAACATGGTGAAACCCCGTCTCTACTAAAAATACAAAAAACTAGCCGGGCGAGGTGGCGGGGCCTGTAGTCCCAGCTACTCGGGAGGCTGAGGCAGGAGAATGGCGTGAACCCGGGAGGCGGAGCTTGCAGTGAGCTGAGATCTGGCCACTGCACTCCAGCCTGGGTGACAGAGCGAGACTCCGTCTCAAAAAAAAAAAAAAAGAAAGAAAAATGTGGCTTCTATGATAGTACAGTCACCTGGGCCCCTGGACCAAGATATAACCCTCTGCTCCCCACCTCCTCCTTATGGACAGACACCTCTGTCCAGCACCCCCCATCCACCCTCCACTCAGGAGGAGCAAAGTCCAGTTACGATGTCAAGTTGCCAGGGTCTTGAACAAAGAAATTAAGAACACAGGGGAATTCCTGGGAATAAATGAGGGCCATTTCAACCCTAGACAAATATAAAATAGAAAGTCCTGGAATGGAGATTTGGCCTAGGAAAAAGAGAAGGCAGATTTAAGTTAAAGGAAGTAGAAAAAGCTTTTCAATCCCAAAGATATGTGAGTGGGACTGGAAGGGGCCTGTGCACACCCGATGGGGATGCACAGAACTTGATCTTTAGCCTTACCAGGTCTATCATTTTTCAGGCTCAGCCTTTGAAGGCCTAATAGCCAAAGATCTAATTCTTCAACATTGTATTTATCAAACAGTAAATAACAAATTGTAATGACCATGAACTACATGCTGAACACTGTTTCACATTCTTGGGATGTATCAGTGGACAAAACAAAGATCTCTTCTCTTTGAAATGTCTGTTCTAGCTAGGGAAGAAAGACAACAAAAACTAACAGAATGAATAGGTAAACTGTAGAGTATATTTAAAGGTAATAAACACCATTGCAAAAATTTAAAAAGTAATAAGGTGGCCAGGCCCAGTGGCTCATGCCTATAATCCTAGCACTTTAAAAGGCCAAGGCAGGCAGATCACTTGAGGTCAGGAGTTCAAGACCAGCCTGGCCAACACAGTGAAACCCCGTCTCTACTAAAAATACAAAACTTAGCTGGAAATTGCTTGAACCCTGAAGGTGGAGGTTGCAGTGAGCCAAGATCATTCCACTGCACTCCAACCTGGGCAACAGAGTGAGACTCCATCTCAAAAAAAAAAAAAAAGGTAATAAGGGAAGGAGGACTGGGAATGCAGCAGGGAGGGGTCTGCAGAGAGGAGGTCTCCCTGGAAAGACATCAGCTGAACAAAGATCGGAACACAGTGGGAGTTCACCATGAAAGCGAACCAAGATATAATCTGGAGGAAGCACTGCCCAAGCAGAGAGAACAGCTTGTACCAAGGCCCTCAGGAAGGAGCATGACCTGGTGTCCCTGGTGTCCAAGGAAAGGCTAGGAGGACAGTGTGGGAGGTGATGGCAAGAAGGCAGGAAATGAGGACAGAGAGATACAGGGGCCTGATCATGCAGGGCCTTTAAGAGTAGGGTTTTGACTCTGAATGAAATGGGAGCCACCGCATGGTTTGAACATGGCGGTGATGATAACTTAGAAAGATCACTGGTGCCGTGCAGTAATCCGTATGGGAGACGATGCTGGCTCAGGGGACAGTGGTGGAGGTAGTGAGAAGTGTTGAATTTCTGGAAGTATTTGGAAAGCAGACACGAGAGGGTTGTTGCAATTCGTGGATTATTTGTAGGGGGAGAGAAATAAAGGAGGCTTAAGAATGTCCCCCACAGGCTGGGCCCGAGAAACAAGAAGTGCTGATCGCTGTGCCCTGAGATGGGGAAGGTCCCGGGTGAGTTTGTTGGGGACATCAGTAGCTCAGCTTGGACCTGCTGCGTTGGAGAAGTCTGGGAGGCATCTGAGTGGAGACACCATGCAGGCTGCTGAATATCAATCCTGATGGTCCAGAAAGAGGTTTGGGATGGAGATACAAATTTAGCAGTTGACAGAGAGTTGGTATTTAAAGGCAAGAACCTGCACCAATTAACAAAGTACAGACCAAGAAAGGGGATGAGGACAAGCCTTGGCACACCTAACACTGAGAAAAGATGAGGAATCACACCACCGACAGGTGAGGCTGAAGCAACACTGAGTATATGGCCAATGTTGGTGAACTGGACACAGGCAGCTTGGGTGGAGTTGGGGGTCATGGGATTTGAGAAGCCGACTGGAATGGGTTCGGGAAGAAAGGGTGAAGAGAAATCTAAGACCCATTAATGCAGATGACTCATTCAAGAATATAGGCTAGGAAGGGGACACATAGGCTGGGTGCGGTTGTTTACGCCTTCAATCCCAGCACTTTGGGAGGCCACGGAGGGTAGATCACCTGAGGTCAGGAGTTTGAGACCAGCCTGGCCAATATGGTGAAACCCCATCTCTAAAAAAAATACAAAAATTAGCTGGGCATCGGGGTGGGTGCCTGTAATCCCAGCTACTCGGGAGGCTGAGGCAGGAGAATCACTTGAACCCAGGAGGCAGAGGTTGCAGTGAGCCAAGATCACACTATTGCGCTACAGCCTGGGCAACAAGAGCAAAACTCCATCTCAAAAATAAATAAATAAGAAAGGGAATACATAAAGGGGATCGTAGCTGGGGCAGAAGAGGGAACTGAATCAAGAGCCGTGTTCTATTTTCATTTCTACTAGAGCATGCTTGTATGCTGATAGTGATCTTGATCAGCAGACAGAACTGGTGAGGCAGGAGAGACCGTAGAGAATTTATTGTGAAACCCTTGAGGAGGTAAAGTGTAGGGACAAGGTGACCAAGTGAAGGGATTAGCTTTAGGTTGGAGCATATGAGATAGTTTAAGGCCTCACTGCATTCTTGACAACAGAGTGATCACTGAGGAATTTCAAACCCACATCGTAACCCCTGCCAGATGTGAGAGTGAGGTGTGTCATTGGAATTTGTTGTTAATATCAGAACACAGTTACCCCTCTGTATCCGTGGGTTCTACATCTGTGGATTCAACCAGCCATGGATTAAAAATATTTTTTTGCAAAAAATTTACATCTAGAGTGGAGGGAGTGGGGATGGTTAATGGGTACAAAAATATATTTAAATAGAATGAATAAGATCTAGTATCTAATAGCACAACAGGGTAACTACAATCAACAATAACTTATCGTGCGTTTAAAAATAACTGTGGGAAGCCAGGCGCGGTGGCTCACACCTCTAATCCCAGCACTTTGGGAGGCCGAGGCAGGTGAATCACAAGGTCAGGAGTTCAAGACCAGCCTGACCAACATGGTGAAACCCCGTCTCTACAAAAAATACAAAAATTAGCCGGGCATGGTGGCACATGCCTGTAATCCCAGCTACTCAGGAGGCTGAGGCAAGAGAATTGCTTGAACCTGGGAGGTTGCCGTGAGCTGAGATTGTGCCACTGCACTCCAGCCTGGGCGACAGAGAGAGAGAGCCCATTTACATAGGAGTATAATTGGACGGTTTGTAACACAACAAAAGGATAAATGCTTGAGGTGATGGACGCCCCGTTTACCTCGATGTGATTATTACGTATTGCACACCTGTATCAAAATACCTCATGCATTCCATAAATATACACACCTACTATGTACCCACACACTTTTTAATTAAAACAAAGGAAACTACAAAGAAAACACATCTGTACTGAACATGTACAGACTCTTTTTCTGTCATTATTCCCTGAACAATACAGTATAACACTATTTACATAGCATTTACATTGTATTAGGTATCATAAATAATCTTAAGATGATTGAAAGGATACAAGTGAATGTGCATAGGTTATATGCAAATACTGCCTCATTTCATATCAGGGACTTGAGCATCTGTGGATTTTGGTATCCACAGTAGATTGTGGAACCAGTCCCCCATGGATACTGAAGGACGACTGTATTCACTTTGAAATGCAAGTATGCATTTGAGATGTAACATAAAGTGAAACATTAAAATTGTATCAATAGGTTAAAGTGAAATAAAGCAACTACTGATTATTATAAAAACTGTTGATTTAATGTCCAAAAACAATTATTAAGAACTTTCAAGGCCAGGCGCGGTGGCTCAAGCCTGTAATCCCAGCACTTTGGGAGGCCGAGACGGGCAGATCACGAGGTCAGGAGATCGAGACCATCCTGGCAGACAAGGTGAAACCCCGTCTCTACTAAAAAATACAAAAAAACTAGCCGGGCGAGGTGGCGGGCGCCTGTAGTCCCAGCTACTCGGGAGGCTGAGGCAGGAGAATGGCGGGAACCTGGGAGGCGGAGCTTGCCGTGAGCCGAGATCGGGCCACTGCACTCCAGCCTGGGCGACAGAGCGAGACTCCGTCTCAAAAAAAAAAAAAAAAAAAAAAAGAACTTTCAAATACTGAAGCACATAAGGAAATAGATTGACAGTTCATGTGGATGTGGAGAAAGTATATTAGCTTTGTAACTTTATAACTTTGGGAAGAATATGATATCCTCTTTAAGCCAACAATGTATAAAAAATATGTTTTTAAAATATAAAATATGTAGTATAAATTATATAAACATTTTATATCATATGAAGTATAAATTTAAATGTATAATATATATTTGCATAATAAAGATTACATTATATCACAATTTTTATCATTTTAGAATTGCTTGAATACCATTTATAGCACTAAACAACATGCATGCCTTCTTTATAAAAATGTGGTTTATACCAAATTTATTTTTATTATTTAATATCATTCAGGCCATGAATCTTTGAAGAAAAAGTCTTCTTTTGGGATTCTTGCCACCTCAGAATTTCATGAGAAGGCAAATCTCCAAAATTGTGTGCAGCTACATCTATAATAAATCATTTTCAATTCAGACAGAACAAAGAACAGACAAGGTACAAAGGAAAAATGATAGTGGTGGGCAAAAATTGGGCACATTATGTTCTCACTAATCTAACTTCAAAAGACAGACTTATAATAATACTTTTAAAAGATAATGTCTTATAGCTTTGAGTCTGCAGAGACTAAATAAAAAGCTTCACAGAATAACTGCTATTTCCTGGTGTTTTCAGTAGCTTTTTGGCTGCCAAATAATTGTTTAAATCTGCCCAAGTTACGACTTCAAGGTACAAAGCTCCTTCTACAAAACATGCTACTAAAATATGTTTTCCTGAATTGTATTTTACTGTGTATCAATCTGTGATATTATTAAAATATCCATGTCTTGTATATCAGATGTTTGGGCATGCAGAAACAAACAGAAGTTGCCTTAAAGTTTGGCATGGTAGATTAATGAAAACTTTAACAGTTCTTCTCCTTTATTCTTTATCATCATTTCTGAGTATAGCACAGCAATCCAAGAAATAGTTATGAAATGAAAAATTAGGATATAAAGTTGCCATACAATTGTCATTGGGAAAGAAAGAACCAATATGGCTAACACCGTAAGTGGCTTAGGAATTACAGATGTATAATTGCTTCATTCACGACTTTCAGCTCATATTTGGAAAGAAATTTCAACACAGTATAAGGACTCTTCAACCAAAAACAAAGCACATGACATACAAAAGATTTTGAAACTTTCTTGTCTCTTTATGCAAGACGTTCAGAAAGGTTGAATAGCAACTAATACATGCTTTTTAAAAAGCTTCAGCAAAAAAGAAAAAATAGAGATTAATATTATACTTTGCAGAGAATAACAGCAACAGAGGCCTTACAAGCAACTAATGATTTATTGCTGGAATCTGCTGAAGAAATAAACCCACTGACATGGCCAGAGAGGAGAAGTTATCCTTCCGTGACACCTGATGAAAGATACTACCACCTTTCTGTGGAAATGAAAAGCTGAAATGCACATAAAATTCAAGAGATTACCTTTTTTTTTAGACGGGGTCTCACTTTGTCGCCCAGGCTGGAGTACAGTAGTGCAATCTTGGCTCAGTGCAACCTCCACCTCCTGAATAGCTGGGATTCTCCTGCTTCAGCCTCCCGAGTAGCTGGGAACTACATGCACCCACCACCGCTGGTCGCAAATGCCTGACCTCAGGTGATGCACCCACCTTGGCCTTTCAAAGTGCTGGGATTACAGGCATGAGCCACCGCACCCGGCCAATTTTTGTTATCTTAAAGTCCAATTGCATGACTTCATTGCTACATGTTTAGATTCAATGTTTAAGAGGATAAATTTTTAGGGAAATGCAAATCAAAACCACAATGAAATAACATTTCATACTCACTAGGATGGCTGTAATCAAAAAGAGAGCTTAAAAACAAGTGTTGGTGAGGATGTGGAGAACTTAGAAACCGAATACCTTGTTGGTGGGAATGTAAAGTGGTGCAGCCACTTTGGAAACAGTTTAATGGTTTATCGAAAAGTTAAACACAGAATTACCATACGACCCAGCAATTCCTCTTCCAGGTATATAACCAAGAGAATGGAAAACATACAACCACGCAAAAACGTGTGCATGAATATTCACAGTAGCATTATTCATAATACCCAAAAAGTGGCAACAACTCAAATAGTCATCAACTGATGAATGGATAAACAAAATGCTGCGTATCCATATGACAGAACATCATTCAGCCATGAAAAAGGATAGAGTATACACGCTACAGCATCCATGAAGCTTGAAAACGTTACGCTACATGAAAGAAGCCAAACACAAAGAGTCACATATTTGATTCCACTTTCATAAAACGTTCAGAACAGGGAAATCCATAGAGACAGAAAGTCAATTCAGAGTTGCCAGGGGCTGGGCGGAAAGGGGAATCAGGAGTAACTGCTTAAGGGTTAACGGCTTCTATCTGGAGTCATGAAAACGTTCTAGATCCGATGGTGATGATGGTGGTACAATCTCGTGAATATACCCCACTAAAAATGACTGAATTGTAGACTTTAAAAGAGTTTACAATCCATGTTGAAAAATTTTATGGTATATGAATCATATCTCAAGTTTTTAAGTAGAACAAACGTTTCTCAAGTACAAGGTACTTTTATTTTTCTATTTCTACATATAGATCTGGAAATGTTTGCTGTACATATTACGGGGCTAAATTTTTAGAAAACAAGTCAAAATCATTGTATCTTTCTCAGGAATTCAATTTCCATTACTACGAGTAACCCTCTATACCTAGTAACACCTTCTGTCGTTAAGTCTATTTGCCTGATGTTAATACAGTTACTACAGTTCCTTCAGTTAGAATTTGCATATTTTTTATCCTTTCAATCATTGCATCTTTATGTTAAAGGTGTATCTCTTGTAAAACTCAAATATTTATAGTTTTCTTTAAATAATGTCTGACAACTTTTACCTTTTAATTATAGTTTAGCTCATTTGCAAAATTTACTATGGTTGCTAATATATCTGTATTTATTCTACTGTCTTAATATGTGTTTCTACTTGTACTTACTTTTCTATTTCTTTATCTTCTACTATCTTTCGTCTTTTATTGGTTAGAGGATTTTTGTTTGTTCTCACTCTATTTATCCTCCTAACTTTTTTTAGAAAGTTAAAAGCTCTATGTATATTCTTTAAACATTAAGCTAAGTTTATTAATTATGAATATTCAACAAAGTCTAAAGTCAGTATCTGAGAATTACAGAAATCTTAGGTCACTTTTTTGCCATCACATGCCTCTCACTTTACACAGTGTTTTTGCTTGGTCTTAAGAGTTTTATGCTGATGCTACCTCAAGTTAGACATTGGTGCTATTTGTATGGAGTTAACGTTTGTTCATATTCACTCTCACATATGTCAGCATCCTTCTTGGACTCCACATTCTTTCTTAAAAGTCAGACTTTCCATCTGCTTGTGGCGTATCTTTCAGAAATTTCTTCTCAACTGGTGTTCCCTGAGAGTGTGAAGATGTAATGCCCCAAGGCATCCACAATATGTAATGAGTTAACGTCTCTAATATGCATCCAGATGATACAATGAGAAGCTAATCACTGAAGACACTTTCTGCAGTGTTTAATTCTCCTATGGGACTTTGAGAAAGGCTGCTACAGAACACCATTTAGTGGGGATCTTTTGATAACTCTCTTGATTTTTCTTTGTCAGAAAGTTCTATATTTTATTTGTTTTTCTTGAAAAATAGTTTTGCTGGGTAAAGAATTCTAAGTTGTGAGCTTTTTTTCTCTAAGTGCACTGAAAGCATTATATCTTCTGGATAGCATTTTTGCATTCATATTTGGAAAACACTGGTATACATGTGGAACTAAGGTAGTAGCAAAAGAGGAGGTGCCAATCAGACATACATGATTTCAAATACCTCTTTGAACCTTAGTTACTCATCTGCAAGATGGGTACGTTGCATGGTTGTTGTTAAGTTTAGATGTTGTAGATGTTACAACTGAAATACAATATGTACTCATGATCATTATGATTATTAGTTCTGCTTTCCTCCTTTACCCTACATTTTCTATAGAGTTCATAGGTTTGAGGCTAGATCCCCAGAGAATAAAGTTTGACGTAGAATTGTGGAGGTATCTGACAGAAGTTTCCTCCACTGAAATAGTCATTCAGACTAGTGGGAGAGAAGATAATCTGACATCACATGTCTGTCTTCATTCCAATCCAAACAGAGAGTTCTCTTCCCTCTGGACACAAGATGACTTACTCATTACTTGAAAGCCCTGGGTGCTATATTTAACAGGGTGATAAGATTTGTTTATAATGCATTGGTTTGAATTTAGACCAAGTGCTATGTTTTGTATATAAGAAAGTGTGTGGTTCCCAGTGGTGCCAGTTTTTTCAAATGGCACCACTGGCTTTTCAGAGTGGTTGGAATATTCACACGTGTGTGGCTAATCTCACTAATACCTACCCACTATCAGGTATTGACTATAGCCAGAAAGACAGGGAGTAAGGAGACACAGAGAATCCCATGCTAAGCTTTGTTGCCACACATGTCTGAAGCAAATGACCAAACTGCTGTTCCTTCTCTGATTAGATGTGACACACAGGGTCACCTTGTAGACACACAGTTGAAGGGAAATGAAAGACATTGTTCATTGCCCTCTGCTTTCCCCTACTCCACACACACACACACACACACACACACACACACACACACACAGAGACAGAGAGAGAGAGGAGAGAGACCATGAGTTTGCCCATTAGTACATGCAATACTGTCTCGGGCATGAGGAAATCAGTACACCCTTACTCTTCCCCAGGCTACAGACCTTTCCCTTCCCTTCAATTGAGTATGGAAGGCAGAAGTGAAACTTGTTTTTATTTTATTCACATCTACTTAAGGTATGTTTAATTAAAGAATAAGAGCCTGCTAAGGATTAAGCATTTAACTAGATAAATCAGTCGTTAAAGATTTTGAAGACTTTTTAAAGCCTAAAAGTAGGCATCAGATAGATAGACTCCAAAATACATAACAATTCTTCTGCTGGTTTTTGTTGTTATTGTTATTTTCACATTTTTGCTATTGTAAGCAACATTGTGTTTGAGAGTCTTAACGTAAATCTTATTCCTCAAAAATGACATTAGCAACCCAAAAAATATGTTCAGACACGGTTTTACAGCATGGGCTTGTCTGTAGATTTGATGTCTGAGCCACTCAGCATCTTCTCAAACAAGATGACCTGAGAAGAAAAGAATGGCTGACAGTGGGAAAGGTGAAGCTTATTTAATACAGGATGAAAAAGACACTGCAACTCACATTTTGATCTGAAAGTTTATGAGATCTCAAGGCAGAGACTGGGGTGACATACCTCATTGTCTTCTGGATGAAGCCAAACTCCAGGAAGGTACAGTGTTTTCTGAGGCCCAATATTCCAATATCGCCCAAGGTTACGTCCATTGATGAACACGAATCCGTAATTCCAGTTCTGAAAGGAATGGTGGCTTGAGATTTGGAAATAGGTTCACCTTAGCAAGGTAAAACCTAAGGCACTTGGGGAGTGAGAACAAGATTGAGATACTTTATGGCACTCAAAGGGAGGTGAGTTTAGAGTGGGATATGTTATAGAATTTCTACCTTGCACTCTAGGAACGAAAGAGAAAAACATAAATAGAACCAGCCCTCTAATGGTAAGGCTGCTATTGTTCCTGTTATGTGATATATAATGTTATATATTTTAAAAAGCAGATCTTCTACTTCCAGAAATAAATATCAGGTAATAGTGATGAACACCACCACTGACAGTGGCTATTAATATAAAAGCTGGCCGGGTGCGGTGGCTCAAGCCTGTAATCCCAGCATTTTGGGAGGCCGAGACAGGCAGATCAGGAGGTCAGGAGATCAAGACCATCCTGGCTAACAAGGTGAAACCCCGTCTCCACTAAAAAAATACAGAAAGCTAGCCGGGCGAGGTTGCGGGCGCCTGTAGTCCCAGCTACTCGGGAGGCTGAGGCAGGAGAATGGCGTAAACCCGGGAGGCGGAGCTTGCAGTGAGCTGAGATCCGGCCACCGCATTCCAGCCCAGACGACAGAGCGAGACTACAAAAACTGAGGGAGTTCATCGCCACTAGACCTGCTTTACAAGAAGTGCTAAAGGAAGTCCTTCAGCTTGAAAAGAAAGGAACTTAAACAATACCAAGAATCCACAAAAACTATAAATTTATTGGTAAAGATCATCATGTTTCTCCCCAGCAACAACATGGCCCCCAGAGTGGCCTGCAGCTTTCTGGACAGTGCCACCAGGACACCCAGTGCCTTAGGTTGAATACTACCTGCCAAATGGTACCATCAGTCTACACTATTTCCCTTAATATGAGAAGAAAGTACAGCCCTACTGTAGCGAAGTTCTGGTCCCAGGGAAGCTTCTTAATGTCCCCAAAAACACGGAAGTTGTCATTATGTGCAAGTCTTTGTGAAGCACACGACCATCAACAATCCATACAGCCATACGAAGGAAAAGTGAAATTCCAACTTAAAACTTAGAGGTGAAAGAGCAAGAGTAAGTATGTTATAATTCCCAGCAGACTCAAGAAGATTGGCCCTAACCTGCAGGATAAATTGCAGACCTTCTCTTTTGCTGGGCTTAATTTGCCTGCCAGCTCCTTACAAAACCATCTTTAAGACATTCTAAAATGCCCACACCGAGGTCACCTTGATACCTTCAGAGAAGCACCGACATGTGAGGTGTTCACCTTTAGTATCAGCTGTTTCTTACGAAACCTTCATTATTTTTTAGATAGAATTTGTAGTTATGATTAAAATGTCAAGCTAACATGGCAACCCTAAAGCAGCAACTATCCAACTAATAAGACACTAAAATGATTCATCTTTCTATATAGACATCACTTGTCTTACTACAACTTATTTTTTCTGTATTTCAATATGAACCATTACCCATATAACGGAAAGTGTAAGATAAAAATTAATAATACACTAATATGAAATATGGCTTATAATTATGTACATTCTGAATTCTTGCTTTGAAGAATATAATTCCTAAGTCATGAAAAAATACATATTAAATTTATTCTTATTCTATGTAAAAAAAAAAAAAAGGTATGGGAGTCATTTCCGGTATAGGCAAATCTATAAAGATAATAAAAAGATTGCTGTGGCTGGGCGCGGTGGCTCAAGCCTATAATCCCAGTACTTTAGGAGGCCGAGATGGGCGGATCACGAGGTCAGGAGATCAAGACCATCCTGGCTAACACGGTGAAACCCCGTCTCTACTAAAAATGCAAAAAATTAGTCAGGCCTGGTGGCGGGTGCCTGTAGTCCCAGCTACTCGGGAGGCTGAGGCAGGAGAATGGTGTGAACCCGGGAGGCAGAGCTTGCAGTGAGCCGAGACTGCGCCACTGCACTGCAGCCTGGGCGACAGAGCGAGACTCCATCTCAAAAAAAAAAAAAAAAAAGATTGCTGTTGCTAGGGGATGGGAGAAGAGGAAAATGGGGAAGTAATTGTCAAATGGTTATAGAGTTTCCTTTAGGATAATGAAAATGCACTGGAACTAGAGATAGTGGCTGCATGGCATTGTGAAGGCACGAAATGCTACTTAATTGTTCACTTTAACAGAGCTAATTTTATGTTATGTAATTTTACCTCAAAAAGTCTTTTTAAAACTTATGGGATACAACCAAATCCATGCTTAAATGATGATTAATAACCTAAATTCATATAATTAAAAAGAACAAAGACTAAAAATCCATTATCTAAGTATCTATGACATTATAAAAATAAGGCAAATTAATCCTAAAGAAATTGAATAAACAAAATAATAAAGATAATGACAGAAATTAAAGAATCAAAAAACAAATATGTAACATAGTAAGAGTCATAGCCAAGCACTGTACTTTGAACGATTGATAACGTTGATAGTGTTCTGGTGAGAACCATCAAGAAAAAGAGTGCATTGGTATCAAGGGGCATGTGACTACCAATGATCTCGACATCAAACACGAAGATTTTAAAGGCAACGTATTTGAAAATTTTGATGAAATGGGAAAATTTCCAGAAAAATATATTTTCTCAAAGCTAACTTTACAAGAAACAAAATCTGAATAGTACTTTAATCTTTCAATAATTGAATCCACACTCGCAAACTTTCTCAAAAAGAGAATGCCAGCTCTAGAGGCTTCACTCATGAACTCCATCACATGTGTACGTGGTCCTTGTCTTCTACAAATTCCCCTTCCTACATCCTGTAGGACAGCCCTAAACCTGGCACCAAAACCTGACAAAGAGATTTCAGTCATGAACATAAACACAAAATAAGTCTTAACAATGTATCATAGACAAGCCCTAGATATAATCCAAATGTCCAGAAAAAGTAAAATGGTTCAATAAATTTACTAAAGGAACCCAGTACAACAGTGAAAAGGAAGAAATCACTGCAAAATCAATAAATGGCTGAACCTCACAACACTGAACAAAAAAAATATTAAAAAGAAGATGCCCTCTATGATTCCATTTACATAAAGTCAAAATAGGAGACACTGGCCTAGGGTGTTGGAAGTCAAGGCAGCGGTGACCTTTGCAGAGAAGGGGGCAGTGGCTGGGAGGGGTGCTAACAATATTTTTAAATTTCAATGATAATTATATGGTGTTCACTTTGTGATCATTTGTTGATCTGTACATTCACATTTTGTACGTTTATGTTATCTGCGTGTATTTATACAGAAAAAGATATTCTAGGTAAAAACTAACCTACCAACTCACCCCACACAGAAAAACAAAGCAAGCTGCAGAATACATGGCACAATTCTATTCGTGTAAAAATAATTGTGTCTGTGTGTGTTCAGGCAAAGTTATATATAAAAATATACCACTGTTGGTAGTGTTGAGTTCTGGGAAGCAGAGACTAATTGGAATAGGGGTGGGTTCAGAGGGGAACGTCATGCTCTGCTCTCTCCCCCTTGTTATTGGTTTGAATTTTTAATTGTGTTTTGATGTGTCATTTTCTAAATGGTGATAAATTAGGAAGACTGATCAATGTGGGAAGGCTTGGTTGGAGATGAGGAAGAGGAGGAAAAGAAGAAAGGGAAGTATTCCTCCAGGAACACTGGCTTTGCTCCAGAATCCACCAGAGCAGCAGAGGGTGTCACCTACCAGCAGGCTCAGGAAGGTGTCCTTGGGAGAAGGGCCAGCCTTCAAGGTCCCACGGTAGAAGGCCGGGCCCTGGTGGCTCTCTGGGACAGGCTTCCAGGTGGCAGAGCGGAGCCTGGAAGGAAGGCCAAGTCATGGGGGAGAGGAAGTCCCCTTCCCAACCCAGTTCCCAGTACCCACCCCAGGTGGCCTGGGCCGAGCCAAGATTCTGTTTCAATGAGCTAGCATAGACTAGACACGCTAGACACGTTAAGATCGGAATCAGGACACTTGCTCCAGGGCCCTAGTTCTGATGCCGCAGTGCCCGACAGCCTGGAGTAAATCACTCAGTCTGTATCTTGGACTCTTCATCTGCAGTGAGGAATCTGAAATCTCTGAGTTCCCTGATCACTCAAGTATGCACGGGGGGCCAGCTGGAGCATACCTCTCAAAGAAGCTCATTTTCATCTCCAGGGAATAGATGGTAAAGCCCTCCAGGGAAGAGTTATTGATGCTGACAGATCCAGTTATTCCTGCAGATGCAGATGGGAGGCAAGAAAGAGAATATGAGCCAGGACTGGACTAGCATCTGGGACAAAGCAATGCAGACATGTATGTGCCTTAGGACAGGGGCTCAGCCAGGAGGGCAAACGTTTGTCTGACCCGCTTTGACTGAAGGGTTTTACCTATATGTTTCCACACTACCAAGAAAGTTCCCCCACTTAGTACTGGAACTTCTCCTGAAATTCCCAAAAGGAAACTGGCTCTGCTCCAGGACAAGCCAGTACCCAACACACTGGCTTCACCCTCTGGCCCTAGAGATCAGAGAAGGCAATACAAGGGCGAGGGGTGGATTTTGCATCTCTGCTCCCAGGACCTGGGTAGCCCATTACTGAGGGGCTGGTTTTCCCCCCGACCCCAGTGTGTAGCCCAGGTCTTCGGTTTTGAGTAACTGAGGAGAAGCCACAGCCAGAGCCCACCTTTCTGCTCATTCTGTATTTGCCATGAAAAATTGACTCGTCCTTGATTCTCCACCAGGATCCTCAGGTATCGGCAGTCCTGCTGAGACAGGCCAGGTCGTGGAGACCACGCAGCCATGGAGGGCATCTACCCAACAACCCATTTTTTCGCTGAGTTCCACATGGAGAGACACATGGGAGAAAAGGAGGCTCCAGAGCCCAGCAGTCTTCCCTGTCACCTAAGGAGTGCCTGTGTTCCCACAGTCAATCTGCCTTCCCCTCTGCTGATCCTACTGGGAAAGGCAGAGACTCAGCTGTGCCTTTAACCAACTCTAAAAGCGCAGAAACCCAACCAGGGGCTGAGGACAGGCTCAGGGCTTAGTGAGGAAACCCCCTCCCTTCCAGCCCACGGTAGCTCCTGAGGGACCAGGGCCTGGGGGGCACTTAGGCTTCCAGACCCGCACACTTCCTGCCACAGCCCCAGGTGAGGAGCAGTACCAACAGCAGGGGTGGAGAAGGGAGGCTGACTATCTCAGGACCAGGCTCCGTCTGCATTTGAGGGCAGTCAAGGGCATCACCTGGGCTCTCAAATTACATACCCTGAGTTCAGGAATGTGCAGGTCTTTATTATTCTCATTCAGAATCCCTATCATTGTCTCATCCAGAAACACCTGCAAAAGAAGAACCGGCATCAGACTGCTAGGCCCACCTGAAGAAAGGGAGAAGAGGGGCCGTGGTTTTGGCAGAAGGAGGTCCGTATGAAGGCAGGGACCAGCTGTGGTGTTCACAGAGGGCATGAAGCTGCGTGGAGACTCTCGGTGGTGATAAAGCAGAAAGCAAGTCTATTTGGCCTGACTTTTTAGCTCCAGTGCCTCCCATACAGTAGGTCATCAAACAGCAATGTGTACCTCAACCAACCACCCTGCCCAACAGCATGGGGAGGTGATGCATTTTGCTTCCCACAGACAGCCTGTTGGCCCTACCTGTGCCATGTCGTGAGCGTGGGCACAGAGGCGGCCTCCGGAGCAGATGAACGTCTCATACAGGACAAGGCCGTAGGACTGGCCACTGCCATTGTTTGTGGGAAGGTTCTCCATGCTGACGGCCTGATGGGACCTGACTGGCTATGAGGAGAAACGGCAGGAACAGAAGCCCAAGGGCTGAGAAGTCAGGATCCTCCTTTCTAAGACCCTGTCATTTGGTGTGGTCCCACCTAATGGTCCCCAAGGGTTCTCTGAACGGGAAATGATAAAACAGATGGCATGCGATACTGCTCTGTGCTGACATCTCCCTGCCCAGGAAACTCCGGGAACTGCAGGGCACGGTGATGCGGGAGCAATCGCTATAATCCTAAGAACTGATTAACAGAGGAAACAGATGGGGCAAAGGGGCTCGTGCCTGTAATCCCAGCACTTTGGGAGGCCAAGGCAGGTGGATCACTCAAGGCCAGGAGTTTAAGACCAGCCTGGGCAACATAGTGAGACCCCGTATCTACAAAAAATTTAAAAACTTAACTGGGCGTGTTGGTGCCCTCCTGTAATCCCAGCTACTCAAGAGGCTGAGGCAGGAGGATTGCTTAAGCTCAGGAGTTCAAGGCTGCAGTGAGCCATGACTGTGCCACTGCATTCCAGCCAGAGCCATAGAGCAAGACCCTGTCTCAAGAAAAGAAAAAAAGAGCAAATCAATTGTATTCTAAAATACTGAAGTCTAGCAATGAATTATGTACCAAGCAAATGTTTATTTCATTAAATTTAGTTACATTAAATAAATGTAGTTTCTTTAGTGTACCAGTCACTACCTTTTCTCCAAAATAGTGATAGCAGAGGTAAAACCAATGTGAATTCAAGGGCTACAGTTTCAGTTTCAAGCAGCTTTCACCTTTCTTCAAAATAGGACAGGAAGGCTGACGGAAAAGGAGGAGCAGTGACCGAGGAAGTTCAGGCCCAGCTGCTGGCAAAGCGGGGGCAGAAGCTGTTCTCCCAATCCCAGCTCAGCAGCTTTTCCTACGTGGATTCCATAAGGACCACGCAGTCTAAACAAGAGCATCTCCACAGGTTCATCTGAGCAGGAACTCAGGATCCTCCAACATCCTGCTGCCCCTCCCCTGCACACTGACTCCAAGGACAAACCCCTTCACAGTCCACCCAGAAGGAGTTGGTGGCTCTTGTTCCACAGTTCTAAATTTGAATGAAACGCAGAGGATTTGTTTTCCCACTTCCTAATAAAAAAGTTTCCTGAAGGAATCCCTGCCCCATCCCTCCAATGGCCACTCCACCTCCTGTGGCCAAGCAGCACTCACCTCATTTAAGTAGGATAGGGCATCCCACAGCGGGAGGTACAGCGACGGTCTCATGGGGGGATACACAGCCTTGGGAGTAAGTTTGGGTACTTGGGGCAGGGGAGTTGCTGCAATGGAGATGGGGCACAGGGCAAAAGGTGCCTGAGATGACCACTGCCTTCTCGAAGCCCCCCATGCCTATCCAGCATGGCCTTTGCTTTCATATTGGGTACTATGTCATCCATGGTACTAAGAGCTTTACAAAGAGTAACTCAGTCTTCACAGTCATCACAGGAGACCAAGGTTACTACCTTTATTGTTTCAGTGAAGAAACTGAGGCTTATAAAATGCTTAGAAACCCTTATTTCAAAAATCAGATTTTAAGCCCAGGGTTCGAAGTTAAGGTTGCTGTTGTTCTCAGGAGCTTGGTGTAACTGCTCCCAAGGGAGACCCGTGCCCTCCTCACTTTTCCACAGAACAGAGACTCCTCAGGAGGGCTGGCCCGTAAGTTAAATGGGTGCTGAGTACCTGAGACAGATTCAAAGAGTTTTTGAAGCTTGAAATATTTTTCTGTGTAATCTCCAGCCTCCGTGAGCACAGCATCATAGTCTGCAAGACATCGGGGCCAGTCACCAGCCACGCAGTCCCTGCAGCAGGCCCTGTTTCAGCACCGCTGCCTGGAGACGGCCAGGGCCACTGAGAGTGAGGCAGAAGGAAGACACCTTCCATCCCACGTGAGTGTGTGATGCCAATCTAAGGACATTCCCCACAACTCTTCCTGGGAACCTGAGGCTGCCGTGACACTGGGCTTGCCTCGATTTCACTTTCTAACGCAAACTTGTTCAACCCACAGCTCATGGGCCACAGATGACCCGGGGCAGCTTTGAATGCAGCCCAACACAAATTCATAAACTTTCTTAAAACATTTTGCACTTTTTTAAGCTCATCAGCTATCATTACTGTTAGTGTATTTTATGTGTGGCCCAAGACAATTCTTCTTCTTCCAATGTGGTCCAGGGAAGCCAAAGAGTGGACAGCCCTGCAATGGATACTCTTTGTTCAGCTGGTATTGCCTGGCCATGCAGGTCTGTGCCTTTACAGCAGTCGCCGTTCCTACCCAGCCTCTCTTCAGAGGTTCAAGCCAACAGGGCATTATACGAGACGCGTGAAGCGGAGCTCTAAGTCCGGGAAAGCCCTGTCTACTGCAATGACAGCCTGTTGGGGCATTATGAACATACAGAAGGAAGGAAAATAGATAGGAAAATCCTCAGTACTCAGCAGAGATTAGAGGTCAAGAACCCAGTGATGCCAGAACAGGCTTCCAGAGCCTCCTCTGTAAAGCCCTAGCACCACCCATGCTGGAGAGACTACTACACCAGCAGACACTTGCCATAGCTGGTGACAACGCCGGTGTGCTTCCCGAAATATGTGGCCCCATTCATGAAATCAAAGTTGGTTCCACCATGGAACATATACACATTGAAGGAGATCTCATATTTGATGAATTCAGACACAGCACGTTCAACCTCTGCAAAGGGCAAGATGAGAACACAGAGAATGTTAGAAATTGAGAGGAGAAAGAAGTCTCTGGCAAACTCTTATCATTTCCAACCCCACCCCGCAATCAATTACAGTAACTCCTCGCTTCACAGCTGTATACATTCTTGGGAATGGAGACTTTAAGTGAAATAATATACAACAAAACCAATTTTTATCTCAATTTTATAATGAAACAATGTTGAAGACGACGGTATTATATGAGGATGTGCTGTGCATCATTTTTAAAGTTTCCAAGAACCTGTTGATAACGTTAAAGACCCACTGCAAACGTGTTATCATTCCACCTCTACAAAGATTCCAACAAAGAAATAGGCAGAATTGTCCAGAACTACTCTAGGACACCAAATCTTGTCAATCCCAAGAGATTTTTGAACATTTTTTTTCCAACGTATCGACATAATTTGACTCCAACCTACAGCTATTAAATAATACCCTAAGAATTCTCATGTCACTTAAATATCTAATTTTCCTTAAATTTTTTGAAATCATACTTACAATTAGTATACCCTCATTACTACCTTCCAGTATAATGTTTCCGGGAACACTGACTTGGAAACACTGCAATAGTCCACGAGTGGTTGCTGTTAATCTTTAGCCACAAAAACTTCCATTTTTTACTGTGTTTAAACAGTTACTACCATCTCTCCACTGGCCACAGTGGGAAGAAGGAGGTTAAAAGTCATTCAGAATGGGAGTCAATTCTCGCTATGCTCTTTACTATTTGTATGACCTTGGTCAACCCATTTTCTTTCTCAATGCCACTGCTTCCTGATCTGTTACATGAATGTATTAATTCCAACTATATCATGGGACTGATGAGAAAATTCATTGATGAGGTAATATATGTGGAAAAAAGGCACAGTGCCTGCCATACAAGAGACCAGAAAACTGTTATTTGGTGGTGGTGGTGGTGGCGGCGGTGGCGGTATTGTTGCTGGCATTGTTGGTGGTAATGATGGTATTATTGTTGGTGTTATTGGTGGTGATAGTGGCATTTTCTCTTGACTTTTTTTCTACTTTTCAACCCAAAACAGGCTTTTCTCAGTCCCCAAGTATTTTTCAATATTTTTCTATACTTCAGATACAAGTAGGCTTGTTTTCATAATAGCTCTTTCAAAATATCTTCTGTGGACACATATGGTCATTAAGTAAACAACTGCCAGTCATTGATCTAAGTGGCAGCACTTAATCCTCACACCAGCCTCATGAGGTCAGTTTTATGATCATCTTCACGTTTGGATGAGGTCACTGAGACTTAAAATGAAGGAAGCCTGCATGAGGTCCCATGGCTAGCACTCCAGAGCTGGGATTAAAACCTGATCCCTTTGGCTCCAAGATCCATGCTCTTGGCCATCGCTGCATGTTGTCCCCTAACTATTATTAGTGCTTAGTTGACAATGCCATCAACAGGGCCTATGCACTGCTAGAGATGATTAATGTTCCACCTTCCTCAGAGACGTCACATTTTCAAAGAACCTTCGGTGACCACCCAACCTTACCTGGGCAGGTCTCTCTTCGGTCTGTTTTATCACTGCACCCTGTTTGTTTGCTTCAAACTATCAGCCAAACATGGAACTATATATTGATTGTTTTACTCTGTAATGATCTGTGAACCTCACTAACTTATACTCTGTCGGAGGGTGGGAACCATGTAATTTCTATCCACCAGAGCATCCTCAGGGCCTGGCTGAGTGCTTGTATGTAAAAAGTTGCATGAATATCTATGGCTGATCAAATGAATCAATTAGCAGAGAACTGTATGAATGAGTTCTCATGGGACCCGGGCCCCACTCTTCCTGGAGTCAAACACGGCAAAACACTCACCCTTTGCATCTTTAACATGGTGCTTATCTCCCCATCTGTCGAACCAGCCAACCCAGTATTCCATAACCAGAAGAGGCTTATCTCTCTAAAAACAAACCAAAGCAAATACTAAGTCTGGCAAAAAAACAAAACAGAAAAATCAGAAAACCTGAATACAATAGATGAGAACTTAAGGAACTCATGCTTTTCTCCTTTTCCCAATTCAGAGCTTTCCCTTTTTGATCCATTATTTCTTCCTCCACCCCCTGCCCATTACCCCCTGGCCGTCATTCATAGCTCCGATTCCTCCACTCCTAAATGTCCACGGTCTTCAGCTTCATGTGCCTCCCCACTATACCTGCAAAGCACCATCAGCCATTTCAACCCTGTCTCACCCAAGGCAGGTGCTGAAAGAATGAGTTTTGGATACACAAGGACCTGACTGCAATTCCTTATGCAGAAACTCAGATTCCACAGGCTTTCAGCCTGACACCTGCGTTCCACTTCTAGCCTAGCATTTTCAGTGCTGCTGAATAATGTAGATTCTGTTTTTAAAAGGTGACACCTCCTCCACAGTAGGCCTGGCTGTTGCTGTGCCACGGATGTGAAACTGGAAGGTCGCAGCTGAGCCTCTCCTGGGTGGTATGTCAGCCACTCAGCATGCATTCTCAGCTGCACTCCTGGAGTCCTCTGGCATATTGCTGCTGTAAGATGGTCTCACTCTAAGCCCAAAGAGTTGTCAGCCAAGGACTTTTGTTAGCTGCTCCCTGAATTTGGATTATGATGTTTTCCAGATCCTATGTTCTCTTCTGCCTTGGTTTCATTTCTCATTTCATCCTTCAAACACTTCCATAGAAAGGATGAGTGGAAAATAAATATTCTGAGTCCTTACATGTCTGGCTATCAACACAATTAATATTTAGACTGGGTATAAAATTCTAAGTTAAAATTCATTTAGCCTCAAATTTTAAAGGCATATGCCGTTGCTTCCTATTATCCAATATTTTACAATCCTATGCCATTCTAATTATTTTTGCTTGGCATGTAAGCATGTGGTTTTTCTCTCTGTAGGATGCTAATTTCACAATTTAGGTCTTTTTCATCACTTACTGTGCTTACCATTTGAGGTACGCTTTTTATCTAGATGTACAGATACTTCAGGTAAAGGAAATTCTTACGTTACTTGCAATTTCCTTTCCTCCATGCTCTCTGTCCACTCTTTTTGCAACCGGTATTAATAAGACGTTGGGTCTCCTACAATAATCCTGTAAGACATTTATCTTGTCTCTTTTATGTTTTGTTGGCTTATACTAATAGTAATATTAGGAAATTTTATCATCTTTACCTTCTAACTTCTATATTTAATTTTTAATTTCAAATACTAGATTTTTTTAATTTCAAAGAGTTGTTTTTGGTTCCCTGATTGCCCCTCTTAACAGCCCACTCTTGTTCGTGTATAATCTTATTCACGTCTCTTTGCATATTAATAAGCCTTTTTACTACTCTATTCTGTTGCCTGAATTAACTCCAAGTTTCCTGATTTCCATTTTCTTCTTTATTTGTAGTTTAATTATTTTCTCTTTGTGAAATTTTATTAAGTAAATACAGATCCTTAATTTTCCATGTGTACTCAAGAGGAAAGACTGACTTCTGGTGTTAACATTGTACTGCGGGTTTGATCTTCTCCTCTTGGAAATCTTCCACATCAAAATAAGGACTGAGAAATGGAAACACAAACGACATCCTCTATGAAGCTGAGACATCTGAAACTTCAAAATATACATCGGGAGGAGGAAGTGCTAAAGCACTGAAGGTCTATCAGGTTCAAAAACCAGAGAGAGAGAATATGCTCTTTGTCGAAGATTTTAGGAAAGACTCACAGCACAAATTTCTCCCAAGTGAGAAGCATACTCTACAGTGCAATACCAACCATTTATTATCATTTACAGAACAGGGTGCACAAGCCGGTGAGGGGAATGCACTTCTCTACAGTGCAATACCAACCATTTATTATCATTTACAGAACAGGGTGCACAAGCTGGCGAAGGGAATGCACTTTACATAATTCAATGCGTCAGAAGTTTAGAAGGACAAAATTACTGAAGAATCACAGATAAGAACTACAAGGAGGAAGACGTTGCTGCTTGTGAGGTATCTGAGAGCAGTCCTGCAATCTACACTAGCTCCCTGGGAGGACGGAGAAAGCAAAAAGGAAGACGGGTAAAGATAAGAATTCATCCCTGCCCACAGCAGGATGCCACTAAGATACATTGTTAGCACAGTCACATGAGTTCTTCAGCCAGTAAGAATTCATCTCCATCAAAGACAAGTAATAAAAAAGAAACAAGAATAGAATCTACTTTTAAAATTCTTTTTTTTTTTTTTTTTTTGAGACGGAGTCTGGCTCTGTCTCCCAGGCTGGAGTGCAGTGGCCGGATCTCAGCTCACTGCAAGCTCCGCTTCCCGGGTTTATGCCATTCTCCTGCCTCAGCCTCCGGAGTAGCTGGGACTACAGGCGCCCGCCACCTCGCCCGGCTAGCTTTTTGTATTTTTTAGTAGAGACGGGGTTTCACCGTGTTAGCCAGGATGGTCTCGATCTTCTGACCTCGTGATCCGCCCGAAAAAGAGTTTTCTTTTTTAACAGGGACAGAAATTAGAGGTCAAAATTGTGACCCAAAAATATTGTTATAAAGTTAAAAATCCCAACGAAACAATCACCTCTATAAATGGAGAGCATAAAAAGAGAACTAAAAGTACTCAAGGAAGACATGGTAAGAAAATATAAGGAGCTAAAATATGACCTGGCAAAGATTTTTTTAAGAGAGATAAAACAGAAAATATTAAGTCCAAACTGGAAGCAGCTAAAAGGAAAATAAACATTGTGAGGGACATGAAAAGAAAAGGAGTGAAAAGTGAGCACAGTTAAAACAAACAGAGAGTAGAGAGAATGAGAAAGAAATGGATGCAGGAGACGTGAAAGGAAGACAAAAGAATTTTGCATTACACATAACTTGTATCCCTAAAGAGAATAAACCAAAGACCGGACGTGGTGGCTCACGCCTGTAATCCCAGCACTTTGGGAGGCCGAGGTGGGCGGATCATGAGGTCAGGAGTTCGAGACCATCCTGGCTAACATGGTGAAACCCCGTCTCTACTAAAAATACAAAAAAATTAGCCAGGTGTGGTGGCGGGCACCTGTAGTCCCAGCTACTCGGGAGGCTGAGGGAGGAGAATGGTGTGAACCCAGGAGGCAGAGCTTGCAGTGGGCCGAGATCGTGAAACTGCACTCCAGCCTGGGCGACAGAGCGAGACTCTGCATCAAAAAAAAAAAAAAAAAGAATAAACCAAATAAAAAAAAATTTAAACATATTTAAAGATATAATCAAAGACTTACAATTTCCAACAATCATGATCTATGTTATTTGGACCAATGCTCTCACTGAGGATTTTTACAAAGTTAAATCAAATATAATATCACCATAGACACAGCTGAAAAGAGAATTCGTGTATATGAAAATAAATTAGAAGAAAGTATCCAAATAGCAGCGTAAGTAGACAAAAAAAAATGTACAAACTAAAGACATATACAGCCCATTTGAGAAGGTTTAATGAATTTAGCTGGAATTCCAGGACGAGAGGGGTGAGACAACAGAGCAGAAGCAATGTTTGAAGAACTACCACCTGGGAATACATACATCCTAGAAGCCCGACCAACTGGAATAATAAATAAAAAGATATTCAGAAAGAGACATAGGTCACCTGCAGAAAATAAAAAAGAAAACAAAAAATTCTTAGCAATATAGGAGAAAAAAAAATGCATGACAGAAAACCTCTCCATAACAGCAGGGAAGTTAGCAGACTATGGGCTGAAAGAAAACCGCCACATTAGAATTCAGAGCCAGTGAGAGACTGAAGCCAAAAACAGAGTCTGCCATAAACAGACATCACTAAAGGATACACTTCAAGCAGAAGAAAATTTTATATCCTGAGTAGAGTCTCCAGGATATAAAAAATAATAAATAGCAGAAAGATAAATATTGGGCTAAAACTAAATGAATATTGATCGTATAAAACAAATATAAAATAGTTTTAGAATTTTAAAAAGATAGAAATCAAATACAAGAAAAGTCCACAAGATGCATCTGCTGGAGTGGTCAGAGTCAGAGTGCTTGCTCTGAAGACACTTGTACCATCCAGGCGGAGAGCAGAACTTTAGACTGCAGGGGATTCCATACTTACATTAAAATTTCAAGGATGACTTTTAAAAGATAAAAACAGACTCTAACTCCAGAATGACACAGGAAAAAACAGAAATTGATTTTTTAAAATAGTGGAATCCACAAAAAGAAGCCAAGATTGTAAAGAAAAAGAAAAGAAACATTTAAAAGCAGGCACATAATCAGATGGCAGGTTTAACTTCAGTCTAAAAAGGATTACATAAAATATGAGTGACTGAGAGCTCCAAATAAAAGTTTAATTGTGTCAGACTAAAATAAAAATATTTAACTAATTTCTGATCTCTGATAAGAGAGATATCTAAAGAAAAATGTAGAATTACAGCAAGATTAAAAACCAAATGAGGATATAGAAAATGATACACCATTCAAATATTAATCAGAGAGGTCTGGCATGGCAATATCAATGTCAGACAAAAGTGACCTTAAGACAAAAAGCAATACTGCATATAAACAGGATGACTCCCTAGTGATAAAATTTCACATCCATAAAGACAAAACAAGTCCAAATTTACATAGCCTCAAAATACATCAAGCAAACTTCATAAATTTGCTAAAGTACAAGTAAAATACTAAGGACTACTGGTAGCAATATGCAAATCTGCAATTATGATAGAAATATTAACACATCTCTTTCAGTGACTAATACAACCAGCCAAAACAATCAATTGGAAATAGAATTAGAATAACACAATAAATAAAATTGACATAGAACTTAAACAGAATACTGCACCCAGTGCCACAAAATACATTCACTACAAGCACACAGGGCATTTACCAAAATTGACCACTGATAGGACATAAATACAAACAAAATTAAATATAAAAAATAATCACACCTAAAAACTTTAAACAAATGAATCTAACTCTACATCAAGTTGGTAACATAATTACATAAAACAAAGAAATTATTCCATGTAACCTTAGTACATAGAATTTTCACTACACATTCTGTGTGATATACCTTAAAGATAAAAGAAAAACCACAGAAATCTTTAAGATCATTAGATTTTCTTATTTTCAGTAATATTATCAGTGTTGTTATTTCAAACCTATTAGGAATATATTGTAGAACTAAGTGAATAATAAAATTGTGAATGTTGTTATCAACTACGATGTCCAGAGTCAGAGAAAAAATAAAAACATAAATCAGAAAAGTTAAATATAAGTTCTATATTTGCATTTTTTAAAAAAATCAATGAAACCACAATTTTCTCTTTTATAAGATGCCAATATCCTGGCCCTACACACTGAAAATGCTTAGAAGTAACAGCAATTTGATAGTAAACACAGCTTGTATTCTACAGAAGCAACAGGGTTCTTAGGAGAAATCACTATTTCTGGGTTGAGGTTTGGAAATGTATCAGGTGAGTCTGGGACATTGTATTTGGCTGGAAACCAAGTAAACTCTGAAAGACTGATGGGGTCATGTCAGAGGAGAGAGAAGCCAGGGGGAAGGTGCTTCCAGCAGGCCAGCGAGAAGCCACTTTAAGCTTCAACAACATAATGATTAAAATTGATAAGAAGGCATCAAACATATTAAAAAGTCATGAATTAATAATCAAAGAAAACAATTTACAAAAGTTTGGAAAGGTACAGAGTATGTTTTCTGACATCAGTGAAATAAAGGAAAAAAAAGAAAAATTCCCTATGTCTGAAAATTTAAAAATTAACTTCTAAACATACACATAGGCCAAAGAAACAATCGTATTGAATGTTCGAACTAGTCTGAATTACAGTATATCCAATATATCAAATATAAAACTCATGAACTAATGAGAAATCTATACCCTTAAATGTTCATAATTAAACATAGATAAAATGTGAAGGCTAATTACCCACCTCAAGAAATTAGAACAGCAAAATAAACCAAAAATAGTAAAATAAATAAAGGAAATATAAACCTAAGAGCAGAAGCAGTGAAATTGAAATTAATTTGCAATAGAGACAATTTAAAAAGAAAAATCGGTCTTTGAAAAGAACCAACATGCTTCTGATGAGACCGATAAGACAGAGTAAAAACAGACAGACAACTAAGATCAGAAATGAAAAGGAAAGACCAGCACAAATGATATGGCCATTAAAAACATGAAGATAGTGTACATAATCATATGCCATTGTATTTTAGTTTGAACGAAATGGACATATTCCTAGAAAAACTGTAACAACCACATTTACTCAGAAGGAAATGAACTTCTGAGTACAGCTCAGAGCTATAGCAGTGGGAAAAACATAAATCCCATCCTCACCGCAAGGACAAAGCTAGAAAAACTGTAAATTCATGGCTTCTTGGGTCCATCAGAGAACCTAGGTCAGAGAGCAACCAGATACCTAAAATCCGTGGAAAACCTGATGCCTGCAGGAAGAAGCTGGACCCAAGCCACTTGCTTACCTGGGGCTAGGTCATCTAATAGAGTATCAATACATCATATTAAAGAAGTGCTCAAGACAGTGTGGGCCAGCATGAGAGCATGAAGTCAAGGGAGCCGAGACGGGTGACGGCTGACACCCTCATGCTGACTTGAACTCCCCAAGTCTACCAGTTGTTCTGAGGGGAGATTCGGGAGAATCCTGGGCAAGTCTCTGTTGCGGGCTGAATTGTGTCCCCCAGCCAAATTCACATGAAGGCCTAACTCTCAGTACTACGGAATGTGACTGTGCTTGGAGACAGGGCCTTTAAAGAAATAATTCGGTAAAAGGGAGGCTGTTAGTGTGGGTCTTAATCCCATGTCACTGGGGTTCTCATAAAAAGAGGAAGTTTTGACACACCAGGGTCTCACGTTCACGGCAGAAAGACCATGCGAGGGCACTTTAAGAAGGTGGCCATCTGCAAGCCAAGGAGAGGCCTCAGAGGAGAACAGCCTGTGGACGCCTTGATTAAAAAGTGGTCAATAGGATGGGCACTAATCCAGTATGTCTGGTGTCCTTGTAAGAAGAGGAGATTAGGACACAGACACACACAGAGAAGAGACCTGTGAGGACACAGGGAGAAGACAGCCGTCCAACAAGCCAAGGAGAGAGGCCTCAGAAGAAACCTACCCTGCTAGCACCTTGATCTCAGACATCTAGTCTCCAGAATGTGAGAAAATAAATGTCTGCTGTTGAAGCCACACAGTCTATGGTCCTTTGTTATGGCAACCCTAACAAAGTAACACAGCTTTCTTTCTGGTGTTGGCTGAGGAGAGGGAGCCACCGCCACTGCCATACCTTCTCCCAGCCCATCTTCCCTAGGGAACAAAAGCCCTAATCAGCTAAGAAACAGCACAGAAGCTGTCACTTAAGGGCAGCTTAACTGGATAAAATCCATGACATCTGGGAAAAGGGATGGGGATGCCCTATCCTTGGGAAGGAAGGAACACGGGCTAGGATCAAATCTGCCACTAGAAGAAGAGCAGGAGCAGGAGCACCTGCAAAGGACACACCCTCAGACCCAGAGACAGCATCTGCTGACAAGAAGGCACAATCAGAACCAGGGAAAGCCTTTCTCCCTCACTAGCAGGCTAACCAAGCTGGAGAAAAAGTAACACATACTATAGCTGAGAGAGTCACAAGCAACAGATTCTCTATGGGACACAATGCAAAGGTGAGACTCAGAGGGGAATGCAGACATAGAGAAAACAACCTCTGTCAAACCAGCACTTGCCCTCAACACAAGATACCACCAGAAACATTTGAAGCCCATGATGCACAAAGGATAACACAGCAACAACAAACCTCACAACTAGCCCAACTCCAGACTAGAGGAACACAAAATCCCACATGGCCTAGCAGAATGAAAGGCGTGCTGATCTCCAAGACAGTATCTATGTCCTATGCATGATGTGCAGATTTCAATAAAAAAGTATGAGACACACAAAAAGGCACGAAAAGAACACACCTTGAAGAGATAAAGCAATCATCAGAAACAGACTTCGATAAGACACAGATGTTGTAACTATCACACAAGGAATTCAAAATAACTATGATTAATATATTTCAGCCTATCATGGAAAAAGTAGACAGCATGCAAGATCAGATACGTAATTGTGGCTGAAAGATGAAAACTATAAGAAAGAAGCGAATGGAAATATTAGAAATCAAAAACATAGCAAGAGAAACGAATTTCTTCAGTAAGTTCATCGCTAAACTCAACAGGCATGAGGAATGAATCAATGAATTTAAAGATAAGTCAGTAGAAATTAACCAAATTGAAAAATAAAGAGAAAAAAACACAGTGGGAAGGAAAACAGCATCCAAGACTTGTGAGACCACACTAAGTGACCTAACGTACGTGCAATTTGAACTGCAGAAGGTGAGAGAGCAGAGAAAATATCTAAATAAGTGATGGCTCGGAATTCTACAAAATTAATGACCTAGTCTTGCATTCCTAGGATGAATCTCACTAGCATGTAATTGTATTAGTCCATTTTCACGCTGCTGATAAAGACATACCTGAGACTGGGAAGAAAAAGAGGTTTAACTGGACTTAGAGTTCCACATGGCTGGGGAGACCTCAGAATCACGGCAGGAGGTGAAAGGCACTTATCACACGGCAGCAGCAAGAGAAAATGAAAAAGAAGCAAAAGTGGAAACCCCTGATACACCCATCAGGTCTCGTGAGACTTATTCACTATCATGAGACTAGCACGGGAAAGACCGGCCCCCATGATCCAATCACCTCCCACTGGGTCTCTCCCACAACACAAGGGAATTCTAGGAGATACGATTCAAGTTGAGATTCGGGTGGGGACACAGCCAAACCATATCAGTAATGCATTATCATTTTACATATTGCTGGATTCAATTTGCTCATCTTTGTTGAGAATTTTTGCTTCCATGTTCAAAAGGGAAATTGGTCTTTGGTTTTCTTCTCTTTAGTTGCTTTTATTTGATTTTGGAATTAGGAAAATGCTGACCTCATAAAATGAGTTTAGAAGTATTCTCTCCCTTTTCTATTCTCTGGAACATATTGTGTAGAATTATTATTATTTCTTACTTAATGTTTGGTAAATTTCACCAAACCACCGAGCCAAGAATTTCCTGGAACACCAAGCATGATAAATGTTAAGAAACAAACCACATATAGGCATATTACACTGAAACTTCTGAAAACTAAAGACAAACAGAAAATTCTAAAGGGAGCCAGAAGAAAAAAGACCAAAAAAAAAAAAAAGATAAAGATTAATACTGACTTCTCATCAGAAACCATGGAAGCAGAAACAATAAAGAAGAGACATCTTTAAAGTGGGGAATTATGAAGATACTATTGTACAATCCTAATACTATCTACACTTTAGTGTGATTAGTAGTTTCAGGTTAATTTTTAAATGTATCTATATACATTTTTTTCTTTCTTTCTTTCTTTCTTTTTTTTTTTTTTTGAGATGGAGTCTCCCTCTGTTGCCCAGGCTGGAATGCAATGGCACGAACTCAGCGCGCCGCAACCTCTGCCTCCCAGGTTCAAGCAATTCTCCTGCCTCAGCCTCCCGAGTAGCTGGGATTACAGGCACCCACCACCATGCCCAGCTAGTTTTTGTATTTTAGTAGAGACAGGGTGTCACCATGTTGGTCAGGCTGGTCTCAAACCTGACTTCAAATGATCTGCCCACCTCAGCCTCCCAAAGTGCTGGGATTACAGGCGTGAGCCACCATGCCCCACCTATATTTTAAATTCTAAAGTGACAGCTACAACTTTTTAAACTGACATAAGTAATAAGTCTACAGAAGAGATAAAATGGAATCAAAAAATTATCAATTAGCTCCAGAAAAGGGAGAAAAAAAGAACAAGAAACAAAGTACAAAGAAGAGAAGAATTTGCAAAGAGGTAAATTTCAATCAAACCATCTCAATAACTACTGTAAGTGTGAATGATGTAGCACATTATCTTAAAATACAACAACTGTCAAATTGAATCTTTTAAAGCAATATGTAAATATACGATGTCTACAAGAAATCCCTTTTAAATATAGATTTTAAGGTATATAAAAAGCAAAAGGATAAAGACATGCCACGCAAATACTAATTAAAAGAAAGCTAGTTCCTATATTTACATCAAAATAGAGTTCAGAACAAGGGAGAGGGACATTATATAATGATACAACAGCCAATCTTCCAACAAAATATCATAATCCTACATGTGAATGCACCTCAAAATAAGAGACAAAAACTAACAGGCCTAAAGGAAAAATAAACAATCTATGATTATATTTAGAGATGTCAACATTCCTCTCATAATAATTGATGGAATGAGTAGGCAGAAAATCAGTAAGGATAGTGATTACTTGGCCAATATCATCAATTAGCTTGACCTGATGGGAATTTATAAATAGATGTAAACTACACATCACTCTCAAATGTACATGGAACATTCACCAAGAATGACCATATTATGATCCGTGAAACAAACCTTAACAAATGTAAAAGAACAGAAATTATACAAGTATGTTCTTGGGCCTTAACAGTATTAAACTAGAAATCAATTATAGAATACTAGCTGGAAAATCCCCTAAGATTCAAAAATGAAACAGCACACTCCTGACTGATGCATGGAAGAGTCTCAAGGGAAATTTTTAAAAATGTCTTGATGTTTTGAATTCAATGAAAACACAGCCCATCAAAATTGTGAGATGCAGCAAAACTAGTACATACAGAGAAATGTACAGCATAAATGCTTATATTAGAAGAGAAGAAAACTCCCAACTCCGTAAGCTAAATTTCCACCAGAAAGACCGAGTGAAAGAACATATGCAATCCGAAGGCAGCAGAAGGGAGAAAATGCTCCAAGTTCAGCGCAGAAACCAAGGACGTTAAAGACACAAAAATAACAGAGAATCAGAATCGAGCCGAAAGCTGATTCTCTGCAAAGATCAATAAAAATTGTAAACTTCTAGCCACACTAACCAAAATAAATACACAAAATTAGCCATATTAGGACTGAAAGAGGAGCCATCACTAAACAAGGGATTATCACAAACAACCCTATGCCCATGAATTCAAAAATTTAGATGGAATAGAATGAAATGAGTAGAATAAATCCTTGAAAGACATAAACTACTACAACTCACTCAAGAAGAAATAAATTTTCGGCCGGGCGCGGTGGCTCAAGCCTGTAATCCCAGCACTTTGGGAGGCCGAGACGGGCGGATCACGAGGTCAGGAGATCGAGACCATCCTGGCTAACACGGTGAAACCCCGTCTCTACTAAAAATACAAAAACTAGCCGGGCGAGGTGGCGGGCGCCTGTAGTCCCAGCTACTCGGGAGGCTGAGGCAGGAGAATGGCGTAAACCCAGGAGGTGGAGCTTGCAGTGAGCTGAGATCCGGCCACTGCACTCCAGTCCGGGCGACAGAGCGAGACTCCGCCTCAAAAAAAAATAAAAAATAAAAAATAAAAAAATAAATTTTCCTGTATCTATTACAGAAATTGAACTGCAAGTTAAAATTCTTCTACAAAGGAAAACTTCAGGTCCAGGTAGTTTCAGCAGTGAAAGTTATCAAACATTAAGAAATACTAATAATTCTACACTACCTGTTCCAGAAAACAGAAAAGGAGAGCATACTTCCAAATTCATTTTATGAGGCCAGCATAATATCCTAATTCTGAAATCAAACAAATACCTTTTAAGAAAAGAAAACCAAAGACCAATGTCCTTCATAAACATGGAAGCGAAAATTCTCAACAAAAATATGAATAAACTGAATCTGGCAAAATAGAAAATGATAATAGCTCACAATCAGATGAGATTCATTCCAGGAATGAAAGACTGGTTCAACATGCAAAAACCGCAGTGACCGTATTAACACACTAAAGCAGGACGGCCTTTGGTTTTGACTATGACTGTACATATATGACAGCCAAGCACAATCCAGTCAGCTATCGAAGGAAATGAAGCACTGAATCGTGCTACAACATGCATAAATGGACCTCAAAGAAACAACACCCGGTATGAAAGAAGCCAGATGCAAAAGACTAAATGCTGCATGAGCCCACTTATGTGAAATGTCTAGAAAACATCAATTTATAGAACCAGAAAGCAGATTGGTGGCTGCCCAGGACTGGAGACGGGATTAACTGCAATGAGCATTAAATGCAATGAACATTTTGGATTGTGGTGATGGTTGTGGAAATCTGTGTGTTGAATTACATGCTTACAATGGGTGAATTTAATGGTGTATAAATGAGATTTCAATTAAGTTGTTAACTGAAAGTGACAAGAAAAAAAGAACAAAAAGGAAGAAGACGACTTACCAAAAGTATTGAAAAACTAGAGATAGCCATAGATCCACAGAGCTCTGGCAGGGCTCCTGCCTTTCACCAAGTTGGAAACTGTATAGAAATTGATGAAAATCCAGGCGCAGTGGCTCAGCCTGTAATCTCAGCACTCTGGGAGTCCGAGGTGGGTGGATCACCTGAGGTCAGGAGTTTGAGACCAACCTGGCCAACATGGTGAAATCCCATCTCTACTAAAAAGTACAAAAATTAGCCGGGTGTGGTGGCAGGTGCCTGTAATCCCAGCTACCCAGGAGGCTGAGGTGGGAGAATCGCTTGAACCAAGGAGGCGGAGGTTGCAGTGAACGGAGATCACGCCATTGCACTCCAACCTGAGCAACAAGAGTGAGTCTCTGTCTCAAAAAAAAAAAGAAATTGATAAAAAAAAGAAAAGAAAGAAAGTTCATGACTCTTATTTATAACATAGGTGGAGGCTGGGGACAGAGCCCTGGAGCTGCAGAGTCTTTGGCTAGGCCGGGGGGCCACCGTGTGCGGGAATGGAAGGAAGGCCCTCAGGGGCGGTGTAGTGGGGCTGGGAGCGGAGGCAGAGGCTCACAGCGGCCCAGTGGGCCAAGGCGTGGGGGCTGGATGGCATCCTGGGCACAAAGGACAACCAGGAAAGAGTGTTAAGCAAAGGAGACTGTGACCACGCCTGGTCTTGAAGCGCGCACTGTAACTAGTTTGTAGAGAAAGGAACACATGTACTCCCTGGAGGCTGGGCTGTGGCTTGTCCTTCTTTGTAACTGTCACGGGAGGTCACCCACTGAGAGGAAGGTGGGAGCCGCTCGATCCGCATCTGTTAAATCAGCGCAGGTGCAACCCTCGTCCCTTCCCACAATGTGTATGCTGTGGCGGGAAAGGCTAACCCCACGAGAACTCCCTGGGAAGCCTCCATCAGCAAAGCGCTCAGCCGGGCTCAGCTCCGTCTTCACAGGGCAAAGGGAGGAACATCTTCTCCCTGATTCCCGTCACCCCTCGCCCTGCCCACTTATCTCCATGACGTGACCCACAAGCGGAGGTGAACAAGCAGGCTTCCCTCCTCCCTCCCCACCCCAAAGGCTCCCGACATGGCTTGGAACCTGCTGAGGACCCAGGTGGAAACCTGCGGTCTTCTTGTCAAAGCTGTTTTCACTTAACACCAGTTACACAGGTGAGGGCGGTTATGGCAGGAGGAGCCGTAAAACCCGCCTGTCTGAAATGTCTTACCTGGACTTGACGAAGCTGACTGAACGTATTCTTGTGAACCTTTTGCAAATTGATGGCGGCCAACACTGCATAAAGAAGAGACAGGCCCGACTGAGAGGGCTGAAGCGTGAGACAAGCGCCGTCAGGAAAGGGAAGGAACTCCCGCCCACGCACCCGCCCACGCACCCGCCCACGCACCCCGGAGGGAAGCAGCCCGCCCCCGCCCAGACGCACGCAGGAGGGAAGGAACCCGCTCCCGCCCGGACACACGCAGGAGGGAACCCGCCCCGCGCCCCCACCCGGACGCACGCAGGAGGGAACCCGCCCCCCGCCCCCACCCGGACGCACGCAGGAGGGAACCCGCCCCCCGCCCCCACCCGGACGCACGCAGGAGGGAACCGCCCCCCGCCCCCACCCGGACGCACGCAGGAGGGAACCCGACCCCCAACCCGGACGCACGCAGGAGGGAACCCGACCCCCAACCCGGACGCACGCAGGAGGGAACCCGCCCCCACCCCGCCCGGACGCACGCAGGAGGGAAGGAACCCGCCCCCCGCCCGGACGCACGCAGGAGAGAACCCGCCCCCACCCCGCCCGGACGCACGCAGGAGGGAAGGAACCCGCCCCCGCCCGGACGCACGCAGGAGGAGCGCATGCTCAGCAGTGAGGATGGCGAGAGGCTGCCCGCATCCCACTCTGCCACGTCCAAAGGGCTGCCATGGCCATCGCCACATCCCTGACACTTGCAGGGACACTCGTTGTTAAAATTAGCTACACTCTGTGCAGGGAAGTGAGCCAGGCCAAGGCTCCCTGACATGATTAGACCAGAAACAGAACGCAGTTTCCTGGCCCCCAGTGTACCATGCTCCAGTGGAAAAGCCGCTGCTAAGGAGGCAGAAGGGCAGCCGCCGGCAGCAGCCCGCCCCACCGGCCTACTCACACCCGGGCGTGCCCCTCACTACTGCCATCTGATGAGTCCGTCCTGAATCTTCCTGCCACTTAATTCTCTACGACCTCCTAAGTGTCCACACAGAGCCTTGGGTGGTAGGATCCCAGAAATGGGACAGGGTCTAGGCGGGGTTCCTGACACAACACCCATCTTCTGGTTCTCCCTGTGGCTTCCCACGTTAGTGGAGACGGCCCTGATCCCAGGCCAGGCCCAGTACTAATGCAGATTCCTTACCACAGAAAAACTATGGGAGATGGAAAGGCGTCCTGAGGACAGAGGAGCTCCAGTGCTGCTGTGTTTAAAGACAGCAGGAGCAAGGCCAAGAGAGGGGGCTGGTGAGCCGCCCTGAACCTTGACCTTGAGTCCTCATTTATTCTAACATCAAACTCCAAGATCCATCCCAGTGGACACAGGAAAGGGAGGCATCAAGATGCACTTGTTTTTCTCTGGGGTGTGTTCAAGATTTACACGGGCTGGCTGAAAGCCTTGTTCTCTTGTGAACTAACTCTAAATGTGTACCTCCTTTGGTGTGGCCGCTCAGCACATTTTTCTCACCATCGGAGGTCAAGAGAAGCTCCACAATCCCTCTTCTCAGCAGAGCCTGTTGAGAAAATTAACCAACATGAACCCAGTTCCCTCATTCCATTGGGAAAAAAGAAATACTTACAGCTCCCCATTCTCATGGGTTCCACAGCCATGAATTCTGCAATCACATTCAGAAATGTTTTTACTTTTTTAATTTAAAATTTTTTTTTAGAGACAGGGTTGTTGCGGGAAGTCAAGGACCCCGAACGGAGGGACGGGCTGAACCACGGCAGAAGACCATAAATTGTGAAGATTTCGTGGACATTTATTAGTTCCCCAAATTAATACTTTTATAATTTCTTACGCCTGTCTTGACTGCAATCTCTGAATGTAAACTGTGAAGATTTCATGGACACTTATCACTTCCCCAATCAATACCCTTGTGATTTCCTATGCCTGGCTTTAATCTCATAATCCCATCATCTTCGTAAGCTGAGGAGGATGTGTCTCGCCTCAGGACCCTGTGATGGTTGCGTTAACTGCACAAATTGTTTGTAGAGCATGTGTGTTTGAACAATATGAAATCTGGGCACCTTGAAAAAAGAACAGGATAACAGCAATGTTCAGGGAACAAGGGAGACGGCCTTGGACTCTGACTGCCGGTGAGCCGGATGGAACAGAGCCATATTTCTCTTCTTTCAAAAGCAAATAGGAGAAATATCGCTGAATTCTTTTTCTCAGCAAGGAACAGCTCCGAGAAAGAGAATGTGCCCCTGAGGGTAGGCCTATGAATGGCCCACGTGGAGCTGGCCATCTTTTACGGTCGAAGCCAAAGCGATGAAATAAGCCCCAGTCTCCTGTAGCACTCCCAGGCTTATTCGGATGAGGAAATTCCCGCCTAATAAATTGTGGTCAGACAGGTTGTCTGCTTTCAAACCCTGTCTCCTGATAAGATGTTATCAATGACAATGCATGCCTGAAACTTCATTAGCAATTTTAATTTCGCCCCATCCTGTGGTCCTGTGATCTCACCCTGCCTCCACTTGCTTTGTGATATTTTATTACCTTGTGAAGTATGTGATGTCTGTGACCCACACCCTATTCCTACACTCCCTCCCCTTTTGAAAATCGCTAATAAAAACTTGCTGGTTTTACGGCTCAGGGAGCATCACGGAAACTGCCGACATGTGACGTCTTCCCCGGACACCCAGCTTTAAAATTTCTCTCTTTTGTACTCTTTCCTTTTATTTCTCAGACCAGCCAACGCTTAGGGAAAGAGAAAATAACCCACGTTGAATATCGGGGTTGGGTTTTCCCCCAATACACGGTCTTGCTGTGTTTCTCCAAGCTGTAGTGCAGTGGCATGATGATAGCTCACTATACCCTCAAACTCCTGGATTCAAGCCATCTTACCACCTCAGTCACCTGAGTAGCTAGGACTACAGCCACACGCCACCATATCCAGCTAATTTAGAGTAGCTAGGACTACAGCCACACGCCACCATATCCAGCTAATTTAGAGTAGCTAGGACTACGGCCACACGCCACCATATCCAGCTAATTTAGAGTAGGTAGGACTACAGACACACGCCACCATATCCAGCTAATTTTTTTTCTTTTATAGAAACAGGGTCTCACTATGTTGCCCAGCCTGGTCTGAAACTCCTGGCCTGAAGTGAGCCTCCTGCCTTGGACTCCCAAAGTACTCCTATTACAGGTGTGAGCCACCACACCTGGCCAAAAATATATTTCTTAGTTGCATCTGTACTGAACATGTACAGGCATTTTTCCAATCATTATTTCCTAAAGAGTAATATATAGCAACTATTTATGTAGCATTTACATTGTATTGGGTATTAGGAGTAATCTAGAGATAAGTTAAAGTATATGGGAGAGGCCAGGCACAGTGGCTCATGCCAGCACTTTGGGAGGTTGAGGCAGGCAGATCACTTGAGGTCAAGAGTTTTAATACCAGCTTGGCCAATATGGTGAAACCCTGTCTCTAATTAGCCAGGTGTGGTGGTGCATACCTGTAATTCCAGCTACTTGGGAGGCTGAGTCACAAGAATTGCTTGAAACCAGAGGCAGAGGTTGCAATAAGTCGAGATCATACCAGCCTAGGTGACAGAGTAAAACTGTCTCAGGAAAAAAAAAAAAAGCGTATGAGAGGATGTGCATAGGCTGCATGGAAATGCCACACCATTTTATGTCAAGGACTTGAACACCGACCGATTTTGTGTCCATGGGGGCCCTGGAATCAGTCCTCCATGGATGCCAAGGGACGACTACACGAGGAAATTGGAAACTAAACAGAGCATGGTTCAGTTGGGTGAGATGTGAGCTAGACAAGGGTTTGAATTCAGTCTGACCTTCTGCAACTTAGTAAATTGGGGGAAATCACTGTCTGTCTCAGCCTGGTGATTTTTGTGGAGAATGACCCTAAAATCGGTTGAGTGTGGGTTCTGACACCCCATAACCAAAGCCTCCAGCAACAATGGGCTGAGTTTACCAGGAAATGCCCTGGAAGAGGATCTAAGTCACTGAAAGAAGAGGAAGACTAGGGAATCACTCTGTGCTGGAAGGGGAGAGGCTGCAGCTGTGGGGTCCTGAAAACCATCAGGGACTTCACCAAGCTCAGGTGCTGCCTAACACTGTCAAGGGGAACAAGGAAGCCTGCCATGGCTGCAGGGATGGGGAGATCTCATCCGAAAAACCATGGTTACGAGGCCAGATAGCCAGGGCCCAGCTGTGCGTCTCCTGTGTTCATTGAGCCACATCTGGGCCTGGGATTGGAGTTGAATGGTAATTTTTTTTTCTTTTTCTTTTTTTTTTTTTTTTTTTGAGACAAGTCTCACTCTGTCACCCAGGCTGGAGTCCGGTGGCACAATCTCGGCTCACTGCAAACTCCATCTCACAGGTTCAAGTGATTTTCCCGCCTCAGCTTCCCGAGTAGGTGGGATTACAGGCATGTACCACTACGCCCAGCTAATTTTTGCATTTGTAGTAGAGACAGGGTTTTGCCACATTGGCCAGGCTGGTCTCAAACTCCTGACCTCAGGTGATCCGCCCGCAGCAGCCTCCCAAAGTACTGGATTGTATGTGTGAGCCACTGAGCTCAGCCAGTAAATTTTAAAACCAAGAACAAACAATGCTGGCTGAATACAACTGATTCAGGGCAGCCATGCAGTCCCTGGGAAAAGTTGGGGAGGGAAATTACTCTCTGACCTTGTCCAACTCCAGAAGCCACAGCTGTAGGGCGAGAGCCAGCATGTGGATGAAGTCCAGCCCCGCCCTCCTCCCCACTTTGCCCAGCTGGGGACCCCTCCTCTTCCCCTCCCAGCCTCCAGACAGAGGTCTCCGTGCAGGCACCACTGCAGAGGCAAGGGTGGAGTCAGGACGGCTCAGGCCCACCGTGCAGCCCTGCACCCTGCTTGGCAGCCCAAGGAGGGGTTCAGTTGAGACTGAACTCTCATCAGCTTCCTGAATGTGGGAAGTCAGGGGCCAGCAGGGGCTGAGCCACCAGGAAGGACAGCAGGCAGAACTGCAGTTATTCCCTGGCCTGAGACATCCCTCCATGAAGAAGCAAGGGGGACAGAAGAGATGACGTTTATCCTACAGGCCAGAAAGCTTCAAGCTGAGAGTCACATCACTAAATTCTTGAAGCGTTATTTACAGTGGAGGAAGATTCACCAACCCCAGCTTTAATGAGAACCGTGGGTCCCAGAGACAGGAAGCAGAAAGGAATAGCCCTTTAACGCCACGTTCTGTCTTCTAATAAAGTTATTTAGGTACATAGTGATTGTCCTGACTGCTGTGCATTCACAGAGAAAATGAACTTGATCTACAGTTGAACTTTGAACAACACAGGTTTGAACTGTGCGGATCCACTTATACTCGGAATTTTTTCAATACAAGTTAATTCCCCTGCCTCCCCTGCCACCTCCCCCACCTCTTCTGCCACCCCTGAGTCAGCAAAACCAACTCCTCCTCCACCTCTTCCTCCCCCTCAGCCTGCTTAACATGAAGATGATGAGGAGACCTTTACCATGATCCATTTCTGCTTAATGAGAAGTCAATATGTTTTCTGTTACTTATGATTTCCTTAGTAACATTTTCTTTTCTGAAGCTTACTTTATTGTAAGAATACAGTATATAATAGATATACAAAACCTGCATTAATCAACTGTTTATTATCAGTAAGGCTTCCAGTCAACAGTAGGCTATTAGTGACTACATTTTGAGGGAGTCAAAAGTTATATGCAAATTTTCAGCCATGCAGTGGGCCAGCACCCCTCAGCACCTCGTGTTCACAGGCCAGTATTCTCAGAATGCACAGTGCCCAGCCCGATCACCCATGCATCCAGGAATCAGAAAAGCACGCCAGAAAAGAGACAGATGGAGGAAGGAGGCATGTAAACATGGGGCCAAACCAAGACCCTCTTACCTTGTGGAGATACGGCATGTAGGTTTTATCCTTATTGAATGAGCCATATTCATTCTCCACTTGCACAGCGATGACAGGGCCTCCCTGGCGGTACTGAGAGACAAGCAGAGGAGGGTTAAAGAGTGAGGCTATTTGGGGCAAAAGCCTGGAGTCTCTGGGCTTGCTGCTAAAGGCTGCACAGCTGGTGTGGCAGGCTCTGATCCACGGCCCCTGTGGTCTGCGTGCTCTGCTCCAGCACCAGAGTTAGTCTGCTGGGTCACTTGGCTGCTGTGGGAGCCACCATCCCAGTGCGTTGCAGACACGTAACTGCCACAGTTTTCCCTGTTTCTCACACTAGCTACTTAAACTTGAGCCCTCAAACCTACAAATGCATCTGCTTCCACGCCAATCCCATCCATATTCCCACCTCCCTCCTGCCTTAGGGTTATGCCACCACTTGTATGTGGGTCCCACGACCTTCCACTGCCCGATCAGGAAAGTGCATGTAAGAAAGATGCAGAAGATAATTTGGCTTTACCTGGAGAGGAATCACTCTGGGAATCAGGTGGTCAAAATACTTCTCAACTGCTTCAGTGAAGCCCTTGTTGGTTGTCCTCAACAGTAACCGGGGGTCTCGCAGGAGCCAGCTGGGGAGAGAAGGGCAGGCTCAGGGTCTGAGACAGGACGGGAAGGAAGAGGGAAGGAGGAGAGGGCTCAGAGCTGCCCCAGCTCGCCCAGCACGTCTGCCCAGCTGCCTCACACCCGTGGTCCCAGAGCACTCGGGTGCTCTCAGGAAAGATCTGTGCCTCGCGAGACTTTCAGACCATTCTCATTGACTGTCGGGATTTGAAAGCAAACACCCGCCTCCACCTCCAAGGCACTTCGCAACTTGGGAAGTGCCTTCAGCTCCATGTGGTCCGACTGAGGGTCTGGCCTGTCAAGTCTCTTACAGTCATGTCTTAAAGAGCTTTTTCTTCTACCTTTTGTTGAACACTCTCCACTCTTTTTCAGTTTATTGAAAACATTTTTCGGTCGGGCGTGGTGGCTCATGCCTATAATCCCAGCACTTTGGGAGGCCGAGGTGGGCGGATCACCTGAGGTCGGGAGTTCGAGACCAGTCTGGCCAACATGGCGAAACCCCTATCTCTACTAAAAGTACAAAAATTAGCCGGGTGTAGTGGCAGGCGCCTGTAATCCCAGCTACTCAGGAGGCTGAGGCAGGAGAATCACTTGAACCCGGGAGGCGGAGGTTGCAGCGAGCCAAGATCACACCACTGAACTCCAGCCTGGGTGACAAGAGCAAGACTCCATCTCAAAAAAAAAAAAAAATTCTTGGGGACAGAAAAATTTCCTTAGGCACACTGTCACATTTCCACTAAGAGCTAAGTCTTCAGGCTCAGGGCAGGAGCCTACGGGCCAATGACACTCTGCTCCCTCCAGGTCACTGGGGAAGTGCCAGGCAGGCCTCCAGTCAAGCTATGCCAGGAGTCACTGATTCCCGAAAACTCCACTCCCCTCAGCTCAGGCTTTCTCTGCCCCTGGAGAGAAACCAAAGGCCTCATCTGACTCTGAGGTGCAGAGGTGCTCACCGGAGGCAGAGCCCCAGATTCCCCAGAAAGCCCTGCCCACCACAGGGATAGCAGAGAGCAGTCTTGGAGTCTCACCCTGACCCTCAGCAGTCTGGGCTGGGGGCCAGAATCACAGAGGAGAGAATAAGGCAAAGAAAAGCAAGAGGGAAGGGAGGGGAGCTGAGGGTGGTCTCACTGCATGGAAAGGCAGCCTTCCCCTCACAAAATAAGCGACAGATCAGAAGTTTTCAAAACAAGCCCAGAGTCATCAGAACCTTCCCTTGCAGGCCTTAAAGCTTCCGGTCCCTTTCTTCCCAGGGCATTTTGAGAAGGACAGAGGGGGCCACAGCCCCTCCTGTGTGGGGAAAGAAGAGTGGGAGCCTCTTGTGGCCACTTCTCCCTGAGCACACCCTCTTTACCCCAGTACCGCAGGCTTCACATGGACAACGCAGGCGCGGTGCGTGGCTTGGGGTGGCACACCCCTCATCAGCTCCGTGAATAAAGTTACTTTCCTTGTTACTAAATTGAAATTCACGAAAGCAAATACTTCGTTAGAACCACAACTCTGGGATTGCAGCCCCGCTTACCTGGGCAAGCCCCCGAGGTCCATCTCACTGCAGATGTAGGGGCCTGGACGCAGAATCACCCATAGCCCGATCTCCGCAGCCATCAGGACGAAGGCCCTAGGGAGGTCCACATCGTCAGCCCCTCCCATGACGGCCCAGGATGAGGCCGGGTGGGGGCCACACACGTCAAAGGGTGGAGCTGCCCGGTGGGGCGAAGGGATGGCTCGGCCCCACCCACAAAAAGCGGGGACTCCCACACTAAGTCGGTGGCCTGAGCTGCTCCCAGCCTCAGAGCCTCCGCACAGCCCCATCGGGGGCCTGAGGAGGAAGGGTGACAGCCAGGGCACAGCGGTCTTAACAGTGAACCTGACCCAATAGCCTTGCTAGCCTAGAGGGGCCGCCCTGCCCCAGCCCAGGCAGCCGGACCCCATGCAGAGTCGGGCGGCTCCTGGGGTCTTTTGCCCCTCTGGGCTGCAGTGGAGAAGTGGGGCCCAAAGGCTGCAGACCCAGCAGGTCATGACTGGGGAGCATCTAGGTCCCAGGTGCAGGTCCTCTTGCAGTCCTAGAACCGGGCTCCAGACCCAGGTCCCTCCCAGCCACCTCTCTGCCCCTGCCCCTGGCCAGGTCACAGAAGCAGCAACACCACGTACTCCAGGTCCAGGTTCCCAGAGAAGTCAAATTTGCCTCTTTCTGGCTCATGCAGGTTCCACGGAACATAGCTGGAAGAGGTGAAAGGGAAGTATGATGAGTATCTTCTTATTTCTTCCTCCAAATTGTTAGGTCTGCCCCAAATCCAGGCCAAAACCATGCATTGCTCTATTCTGAAATAAGTTGAAGTTTCCAATGGAAATTAAACCTCTGTTACACTAACCATGACTATCTTTATAGTTTCTTGCTCTATTATCCAATTGTGGTTCAAGGTGCCAATTGTCCTGTGATGCTAGATTTCTTGGGATTTATATATAAATTCTTCCACTCACTGCCCTATTGTAACACCCATTAAAAGCATAAACTAAAGAAGAGAACAAAAACAAAAATGTCTACATCTGCCTTATATAGTATTGCTATGAGTTAGTCAAAATAAGAACAAATGAGGAGTTTCTGTGAAGACAGTGGAGATACAGTAAATCTAGTAAGGGTACTACCTTTAGAACTTAGCAAGAATGGCCCCTACAGGACCCTCCCCCATAGGGCTATGAGTAAAAATTTTATTAGGTATACTAAGCATAGTTCACTAGGCAACTGTCTTTTTTTGTGCCACTGGCAACATGTTTGAGTGTTATGCCCCTTAACATGGTGTTTCCTCTAAGCCCTGTGGTTTTTATTACACAGTTTTGTGCAGCGCAGAGATTTTTGACAATACATTGCAGAAGTGACTGTATGAACCACCAAGAAGACATACTACTCACGGCCTTCTATGAGCTCAACAATAGAGCTTGTTGTATGTCGTCAGTTACAACATAGCTTGTTGTAAGTAAAGGAGAAGCTGACTGAATGAGAGAGGACATGGATGCATCAGTTACCATCACAGTGAAAAGATTTAAAGTACCCCTCTAAGAAACAAAGAAAATAAGCAGAAAAAAAAACTTGTAAGGATATAGATTTGAACTGCATAATTAACAAGCCGCATCTAATAAGGAAGGAGAACCCAGTAGCCAACAGATGGAGCATTTACATTCCCTTAAAAAGTGCATCTGGGCCGGGCGCGGTGGCTCAAGCCTGTAATCCCAGCACTTTGGGAGGCCAAGACGGGCGGATCACGAGGTCAGGAGATCGAGACCAACCTGACTAACACGGTGAAACCCCGTCCCTACTAAAAAAATACAAAAAACTAGCTGGGCGAGGTGGCGGGCGCCTGTAGTCCCAGCTACACGGGAGGCTGAGGCAGGAGAATGTCGTGAACCCGGGAGGCGGAGCTTGCAGTGAGCTGAGATCCGCCACTGCACTCCAGCCGGGGTGACAGAGCAAGACTCCGTCTCAGAAAAATAAAAACAGTGTATCTGTAGAACTAAGTATGAAAAAAGAATGTAAAACTTAAAAGACCAAAATTTAAAATGCATGAAACAGTTGTAAAACATTTGCATGAAACAGTTGCATGTACTATGTCACAAAGTAAATCTCAGCAAATTCCAAAAATCTATATCACATAGTCCATGATCCCAAGACAAATGCAAATAAATTTTAAAATCACAGTTAACAATAGTAAAAATTAAAATAAATAAATAAATAAAACAGAAAGCATATTCTCAAATAGCTAATGGAAACAATATCAAAACTTAGGAAATATTTGAAAATAAATAAATTCAAAGCACTATATAGCAAAATATGTGGGCTATGTAACCAAAGCAACACTCAGATAAACATTCATATCTTTGAATGAATATATTAGAAAACACAAAAGACTGGAAGTAAAAGAAGCTAAATATTAACTCAGGGAAAAAGGAGGAGAAGGAGGAGGATACCGAGGAGGGCAGAGAAGAGAAGGTACTAAATTAATAAAGTAGAGAAAAGGAAATTACATTTAACTCAGAAACTGTGAAATAGAAATCCGAAATATACAGAGAGTATTAACAAAGCTACAAGCTAGCTATTTGAAAAGACTAAATAGAAATAGATAAGATTAAGGAAAAAGAAAAAAATAGCCAAAATACACAATGTGATGTACCTGATTTCCAAGTGAGTACAGGAAAGAAAGGAAAAATTTGTTAAGTCCCAGTGAGTTCAAAAGAAGAAAGAAGGCCGGGCGCAGTGGCTCATGCCTGTAATCCCAGCACTTTAGGAGGTCGAGGCAGGTGGATCACCTGAGGTCAGGAGTTTGAGACCAGCCTGAACAATATGGTGAAACCCCATCTCTGCTATAAATACAAAAAGTAGCCGGGCGTGGTGGTGGGCACCGTAATCCCAGCTACTCAGGAGGCTGAGGCAGGAGAATCCCTTGAACCCAGGAGGCAGAGGTTGCAGCGAGCAGTGATTGCACCACTGCACTCCAGCCTGGGTGACAGAGTGAGACTCCATTAGAAGAAACAAAAAAACAAAGAAAAAAAGAAAGAAAGAAAGAGAGAGAGGCAAAGAAAGAAAGGAAGGAAGGGAGGGAGGGAGGGAGAGAAGGAAGGAAGGAAGGAAAGAAGGAAGGAAGGAAGGAAGGAAGGAAAAAAGAGGGGAAAGCAGAATGTATTCAAGAAGAAACAGAGGACGTGAGTTAATAACCATTCAAAGAGCTATGTTTTCCCAAAATCCTTCACCTCACAAACCACAAAAGATAGTAGTCACAGAGTTTACAGGTGAATCTTACAAAACTTTCAGGGTAAAGATAATTCTTGCGCAAAATATTTTCAATAAGTAAGAAAAGAAGATTTACTCACTTTATGAGCTTATTATAAGATTGATTCAAAACTGGACAAGAATACTAACAAAATAAAATTTTAAATCAGCTTGGCTTATAATCATAAACACATTTGAAATAAAACACTTTTGGCCCGGCGCGGTGGCTCACGCCTGTGATCCCAGCACTTTGGGAGGCCGAGGCGGGCGGATCATGAGGTCAGGAGATCGAGACCATCCTGGCTAACACGGTGAAACCCTGTCTCTACTAAAAATACAAAGAATTAGCCGGGCGTGGTGGCGGGCGCCTGCAGTCCCAGCTACTTGGGAGGCTGAAGCAGGAGAATGGTGTGAACGTGGGAGGCAGAGCTTGCAGTGAGCCAAGATCATGCCACTGCACTCCAGCCTGGGCGACTGAGCGAGACTCTGTCTCAAAAAAAAAAAAAAAAAAAAGAAATAAAACACTAGCAAATAAAGTCTAGCAATCTATGTGTATGTAATGTGTGCATATCTCAGAGCCAAGCAGAGTTTATACTAGTACCATATGGCTGCCTGACTATCAGAAAAATTGTCGACGTAATTCAGCAATTCAAAAGAAAGGTGAAGAAAAACTATATTGTTCCCCCAAGAGATGCAGTAGCAGCTTTCAATAAAACTCAACGATTATTTCTGATTAAATTCTTTGCATTTTAAATGAACCAGTTGTCAATTTACTGCTTCTCAGCTTCAAATTCACCCTTCAATACCAGCTCTGCAATAAGGCACAGGGCCCTCTAAGCATCTTCTCCTTTACAGTGAGTGTGATGGTAAGCTTGCCACAAGATGTGGAGGCAGGTCCTCAGGAGGACGGGGCCTCTGATTCTGGAGCAGTTTTGCATTCCTATGGTCATACAGGGTGACTGGTCAGTTGTATACAGGTATGAGGACAACCATGGTGTTTCCTTTTAAAGGGTGAATTGCTTGAGTCCAGGAGTTTGAGACCAGTCCAGGCAACAAGGCGAGAAACTCCATCTCTACAAACAATTCAAAACACTAGCCTGGTGTGGTGGCATGCACCTGTGGCCCCAGCTACTCAGGAGGCTGAGGCAGGAGCATCACCTGAGCCAGAGAAGTAGAAGCTGCCATGAGCTGAGATCAGGCCACCTGCACTCCAGCCCTAGCAACAAACAGAGCAAGACCCTGTCTCAAAAAAAAAAAAAAAAGTTTGTTTTAAAAACATGCATGTATCTGTAAGTACATATTTACCTGTAAGTGTGCCTGAAGCTTCTGTCATTAAACTGAGTGCTCCGAAGGGCTCCTGGTGTTCCTTCACTAGACAGACAGATTCCTGAGCAAATAACCTTCTCCCCTGAGATTCTCCCACTAACCCCTATCCAAGGTTTTGATCATAGAGCAAGCTCAGCATGAGACGTAAGTGACCATTGGACGCTTAAGCATAAAATGTATGTGCTGGAAACGACTTGTAAGTCCTCACGCTGGGCCCCCAAAATCGGAGGCTCTTGCTACCCTGCACTTGGAGGGGAACAAGATCCTGGAGGTGAGGGGCCAGCACTCACGTGGTGACAGTATTGAAGCCACAGGCCTTCAGCTTCAGCAGGCGGTCCCTCCAGTACTCCCTGGGCACCCGGAAATAGTGGATGGAGCCCCCGAAGATCAGGAACTTGTGGCCCTCCAGGGTGAAGTGGGGCTTACCCCGACCTGTGCTTGCAGTTCCCAGTCCCACAGATCGATTCTTCAGCTCCAGAGGGGTCAGATGAGACCAGTTAAACCTGGAGGGGGGCGGGCGAGGGAAAGAAAGTGGAAAGGGAGAGAGAATTCGGGAGGGGGCTCGGAGGGACGGCTGAAACCCTAGCGAAGAAAAAGATGTTCTTGTTAGTAGGACGCGTTCTGTGCACAGTCGCGATATTATTTTCTCCAAGAAAGGTGAGGTCGCTCCCCTCGCTCCCCAGGAATGCGGCTCTCGGGCAAACCTGGGCTGGGGCGGATGCGCTCTGCCAAGCATGAGGTTCTCTTCCTGCTTAAACCGAGGAGCAAAAGCTGGTAAGACACACGGCAGGAAAAAGACGCCCACCATTCTCTTCCAGGAGAGGCACGGGCTGGAAGGAGAAAGGAGAACAGTGACAAGGGGAAGGTGCCGGCCCCGCCGAGCGGCGCGGGCCGCGAAGCTGTGCCGGGGGCGCTTTAGAGGCCGGAGCCCGGGAGGGGGCCCGCGACACAGGCGGGTCTTCCGGGCGGGCCCAGGGCCAGGAGAGCGCAGCACGGAGGCCGCGGACAGACCTTCCGTCCTAGAGCCTGCAGACAGGGCTGGGCCCTGTGGCTGGGTGTCTGGGGAGGGGGAGGCGGGCGCTTCCCCCACCAGGTCCAGGAAGGACACGGTGTCCAGCCGCTGGGCCCCGGCCTGCATCCCCAACCCTGACTGTCTGGCATCTGGTGAACAGCCCCTCCGCAGGGTGCGGGTGGCTCGGGGATCTGCAGAGGAAAGCTGGGGAGCGCGGGCTCAAGGACGGGGCTTGGCGCGGCGCACGCCTGGGGCGCCCGGCCGGCCACAGACCGCGGGGAGGGCGGGAGGCTCCGAGGCACGCGCTGGGTGGTGGGTGGCCGGGAGGGCTGGCTGGGCTGCCGCCGGGGCAGCGGCGACCCGTCACCTGAGGAAGGGCGGGGACTTCATCGCGGCGCGGCCGAGGCGCCGAGGGTCCCTTGCGGCTGCCGCCCCTCCCCGCTGCCCCCGACGCCGCGCTCCGGCCGGGACTGGAGCCCCGGGTTCCGCGGGGCCGGCTCAGGTCTGCGCGCTGCGCGTGTAGCCGAGGCAGAAATCCGTTCGCAGGCGCAGACGGCGGATCCCGGTCCCAAGAAGGCGCGTCGGGCCCCGCACCGCGAGGACAGCCGAGCTCCGCCGGCGCTCCCGGTGTTCCCGCAGCCGGTTCGGGCGCAGACGCCTCTCCGCCCTCGGAGGGAAAGCGGGAGGGCCCTTGGGTTCACGCCCCGACCTTGGGCTTCCTCACCTGGGCCGACAGCCAGCTGGCACAGAAAGGCCGGCGCGTGGGCGAGGCGGAGAGAGCCAGAGCCCAGCGCTGGGCAGAGCAGCCTCCGCGCCGCGCGCACGACTGGAAACCACGTGCAGATTCCCCAGAGGGCCCCGAAGCACAGGGGAGAGTCCCTGCAGAGCTCCGCTTTCCCCACACTGCTGCCTCCTGGGAAAGGAGTGAGAATCAGCGCGCAGAGCTTTGGGAAGGCGGTTCCCTGGGCGGGAGCGGCCGAGCACAGCTTCACGCAGGTGCGAGCGCGGAGGATGCTTTGGTGACAAAGTGGCGGGAGCTGCAGGAGGCCCCGGGGGCTGTGGACGCAACGGGAGCTGCCCAGCCCCTTCCAGGAAACAGGGGGGACTGTTAAACGGTTTCCAGCAGAAACTAAGCCAGGGGTTCTTTTTACGGAGATTCCTCGGCTGCAGGGTGGAGGCTAGATGAGAACAGACGTCCTCTCATGGTGGTTAGGAACGATGCCCAAGAGGAGGGCACGGGTTCCGGGAAGACTTGGGAGGTTAAACCAGCAGCTCCGAATAACTGAGCTCATGAGGTCGGTGATACGGTCAGGTCGGGGGCTCCCCTCTGCTGACGGAGTATTTGAGAACCTCTATGAATGCGCCCTGGAGAGTAAGAAAGTTCCCCCAGGTTTCTGTGTTCATTAAACCTGTAGAACTCTTGAAACTGTGCAAGATGAAGTAACAATTTTGATCAAACAAAGCTGTCTGTCTTGAGATTACAGAAGTAACTCTACAAGGCCAACATCCCAGACACAGGAAAACCAGCCACTGGGGCTGCAGACCCAGCCTCCTGGTGCAATTTTTTTTTTTAAATCATAATTTTTCCCTTCAGTTCCCGATAACTGATGGTGAAGCAAAGAGCTATAGCTTCCCAAAGCAGGCAGAAAACATCAGAAGCTTCCAGAACTGTGTGTGCAAACTTCCTGTGCCAGCGCCTTGATGTTAATAAAGCACAATTCCTGCTCCTAAACTGCTTTCTTTTAAGAACAGCAGCTTCTAGAAAAAGAAGGCAGCACCTTCTATTGCTTTAGTAGTGGACGACCCTATAGGAGTTTATGTATGAACCGGAAAAGACAATTCTTGATTTCTTCTTAGGCTGAACTTCTTAAAGAAATGTATGAGACAACTGTAAAATAAGAATCCTTGTGAGAGCCAAAAATCTGGGTTAGGAATTGATATTATCAGTGAAAAATTAAAGGGAAAGATGATCAACTATTAATATTCCAGTGTCAGAGAGCTGTGAACAAAGAGTTGAGGCAGAGGTAACTTTAAGATTAAAGTATGAAAACTCTGTTGTCTACTTGTAAGATCATCTTTCCAGGTTTACTGATAGTTAATAAAAAGCAGCAAAATTTATAAAAGTGAAAATTTAGCCACTTCTACTTGTAAGCCATCCTTGTTAGAGAAACTCTTTGATTACTTATGTCATGTTTACTACAGAAAATGAAAAATGCTCATTTGAGCTATAAAATGGACTCCGTGGTCTCTTAGCAATTAATTTAACCCACGATGATACAGTTAACAGGCTGAGATGGAGGGATAGGGAGATGACAGATACATCCCTGCTACAGATTTTCAGACCCTAGCTTTAAATTTTGTCCTTACAGACATTCAAACTTTAAGTAAATTGATAATCGTCTCCAACAGGTTAAAAAACAAATTAAGTGGATATGCACCCCATCACGCAGGGCCACTCCCAGCAGAGGGAAGCGAAGCAGCCAGCCTCCACCTGTCCCTCCACAGGGTAACTCTGCTCAAGTGCAGACCTCGCTGACGAGGTGCTCAGCAGGGGGCAGCCCAGATCCGCTGCCCGGCTCTGGCTGTTATCATTCAAATGAGTCTTTTTTAGGGACTGAGTCTGCTAGATGCATTCATTAGTTAAGGAAATGGAAAATCGTGCAGAACTCTAGGTGAGAGTCCAAGGTTAAAATGTGTTCTCAAGAGTCTTTTCCCCTAGGAGTTGAAGTTAATCGGCCTGATCCTGTCGGGATGGAAAGCTTCCTCTCTGCGTGAGTGCAGCCTTGGTGATGGAAAAGGGCCACCCTTGAGAAGGTAAGAGAGGAGGGAGGATCGCTGTCTCCATGGGGCACCCAGCAAGAGGCTGCTGTCCTTGCACATAACCTGATCCATTGAGCTAAAAGCTGGATGGGGAATGTCTGTAAGAATATTAAAATCCTTATCCAAAAGTGATTTATTTTCATCAGGTTTTTTCCTGTGTTATGAATATGACATTTACCAAGCACTTGTGTGCCAGGCACAGTTCTACATGTAAGCACTAAATGCTTACTGTATCAAAAGTGCATTTTTATTTTTCCAGGGGTAAGTTGCAGGCCAACAGAGAGCTCTGTGCTTTTCTCCTCCATCATACAGAGGTCCCTGAGTAATAAGAAATCCTCCTATTCTTCCAACCGTGGAAACAGAAATCTGTCTGGGAAGGAAGTAGGGAACCCGAAACACTTTGTAACCTGTTAAAAGCTTAACTGGTGTATTAGTCCATTTTCACACTGCTGTAAAGATACTACACGAGACTGGGTAATTTATAAACAAAGGAGGTTTAATTGACGCGGTTCTGCATGGCTGGGGAGGGCTCAGGAAACTTCTACTCACGGCAGAAGTTTCCCCTTCTTCACAAGACACCTTCTTCACAAGGCGGCAGGAGAGAGAGAAGAGTGAGTGCAGGGGAAACTGCCCTTTATGAAGCCATCAGATCTCGAGAGACTTACTATCATGAGAACACCACGGGGAAAACCACCCCATGATCCAATCACCGCTCAGCGGGTCCCTCCCTTGACAAGTTGGGATTATGGGGAGTACAATTTGAGATGAGATTTGGGTGGGGACACAGAACTCAATGCTATCAGCTGGTTTCTAGGAGCCTTTCTCCTTTTGAGTGACCTAAATTCATACAGAAAATGCAAGGCCTGCTCTTTTTTGATGAATGCATAGGATAGAAAGTGAATCAGCACAGAGGCCTGGACAGTCTTTAAGTCTGTGAACCCTCTGTGGGTGTGTGGTCCTGTAGATGATACCTTAATCTTCATTCCCAAGCCAGGTGACGCTACATGGGGCAATAGTAACAGCCTCTTCCAGAACCTCTCTGCCACTTGAAGTCCAGTCAATAGCTGACTCCCCATCCCCAACTTGCTTGCTAACACTTGGATGAGCCAATGTCTCACTTGCTTTGACCAAGTAAGAGAAGTTAGTCCTGAGTGGCAACCCTCAATTCTAAAGAGACAAGAAAACTGACCCAATAGAAACGTATTCTGGAGCCAGGAACTATAGATTCATATGTCACCTAACCACGAGAGCACCTGCTCTGACATCATTTCAGCAGCTGTTATGCAGGGACTGGGAGAAGGGCCTCCCTGGCTGTGCAGCACTGACCAGAGGAAGGCTTCTCAGGGAGACAGGACAGGCTGCTATGCCCTGCAGGGGCTGGGGTGCATCTGCTCCATGCAGGTCATCTGGCCCTTGTAGTAAGAGTCCTTTCAGTTAAAAGCAGTGCATTGCCTGTTGTTTGTTAGACAGGTGTGGTTATTTTGCTTTAATGAAGCTTACAAGAAGCAAACATGAGCCCAGTTTTTCTGCAAAGAAAAGATTAGGTCGCTCATATGCCAGGATATGAGCCAAGTGAAGGAGCCCAGGCTACCGCCCCGCGCAGGGTAGCAGCTGCTTGCCTGTTTTGCGTGTCAGCTCCTCAGAAGCACAAAACAGCGCAGGCAAGGCCTGATACTGAGAAATGCACTTTTAATAACTATCATTTCACCTAAATCTTATGAAGGGGACACATAGGAAGACATTAACATAGTGTTCGTTTTTGCTTTGGGTCAAAATAGAAGCCTTTCAGGACTGGAACGCCAGGAAGCAGCCTGACTACTAGTGAGGTCTTCAAGGTCCACAGCAGACAGGTCTGCATTTGCTGACACTTGTCTTTCCTTTCACCTTCCACGTTCAGCGTGAATTGCCCCATTCCTTGACTATTTCAAAAACCCATTGACTCGTATGTCTCATCTTCTGTCTTGCCTCAGTCATATTCATCCCACATGTGCATTCCAGAATGCTCTTATGAATGAATCAATCTCCTATCTCCTGCATTGAAATCCTTCCATGGCTCTCCACTGCTCACCAAATAAAGCCCCACCCTTTGCTTTCGTAACTCTCCATCCAGATTCAACTTCCATTTTCCTTCTGTCTCATGCCAACCCCAAACCACAATTAAACCAAAGCGTAAACAGCTTTTACATAAATCCTGTACTTTTCCTGCTCCTGGTTCCTTCCTGTCTGAAATTGACTTTCTTGATTCTAATTATACATTTTCACAAAATCTTTTTTTTTCTTCAGAGACAAGGGTCTCACTCTGTCACCCAGGCTGGAGTGCAGTGGCATGATTGTAGCTCACTGCAGCCTCAACTTCCTGGGCTCACGCAATCCTCCCACCTTAGACTCCCAAGTATTTAGGACTTCTGGCGCGAGCCACCATGCCTGACTACATACATTCTCATAAAAGCTTAATTTGAATCCCTTCCTCCCTCATCGCTTTTATAGATTGTTGCCTTCTCAGCTTTATACAGATATATCATCACCTTGCAATACAGCTCTTAGCTCCTCTCTTAAATAAGGCCTTGGATGGCAGAAATACATTTTAAACTTTGTAGTATACACACACCTTGTCCTCCTGCAGTGCCCGGAAGTTCCTTAGTGTGCATTCAAAAAAGATAGTCTTTGTTGTTGCTACAGACACATATTTTGTTCTCTTGAAACATTGGCTTGTGGTCAATGTCTTGCGTGTTTTTTTCAATGGGGATGAGGGGATAGAGTAATGTAATGATAAGTTATAACAGAGTTCCCCAGGCTGGGCACAGTGGCTCATGCTTGTAATCCCAGCACTTTGGGAAGCTGAGGTGGGCAGATCACTTGAGGCTAGGAGTTTCAGAGACCAGCCTGGCCAACATGGTGAAACCCTGTCTCTACTAAAAATACAAAAATTAGTCGGATGTGGTGGCTTGCGCCTGTAGCCCTGGCTACTTGTGAGGCTGAGGCATGAGAATTGCTTGAACCGCAGAGGCAGAAGTTGCAGTGAGCTGAGATTGCACTACTGCACTCCAGCCTGGGAGACAGAGCGACACTCTGTCTCAAAAACAACAAAAACAAAAAGCAAACAAACAAACAAAACAAGGTCTCCTAAAGTCCCCATCTTTGAATCTTACTTTAATTCTACTTTCACACGTCATAAACAATGCTTAGTTTGCAAAGTTATTAATAATTAAAGGAGCTTGCTTTTTAAAAGCCAAATTGGATGAGTTTTATTATTCCAAAATCCAGTTAAGTGTTTAATCAAATTAAACATTTAAAAACAGCTGTAAAGGCTTACAGATAAAATAAAAATCAACTTTAGTAGAACCAGAGGTGGTGAAGGATAGATTTATCAATGTGATTAAAAATATTTAAAAAGAGGAATAGCTTCAGAAAAGGAAACAAAAACTGAAAAAAAAAATTCAAAGTGTTTATCATGAAGAGAAACTGCATACCACTCCTACACCACAGGCTTCTTAATATGAAACCCAACGAATATTCAAAATTCGGAAGTCTCAGCCCTTGATATTTAGGCAGTCCGGAAGTAGAAATATACCCTAAATCACAGCTTAGGAGTAAGTTTCCCAAGTATCCATTTTATCATGATTTACGTTCAGAGGTGTGCTATCCAGAGAAACCTTCTGCCTCTGCAGCTGTGGCACAGAAAACAACACAGACAGGCGGGCACTCCCCCATTTCCCCTTCCCACACCTTTGCTCTAGAATCAGGAAGGGCCTCAGTGCAAGTCCCCAGGCCCCTAGAGGAGGGATCCGGTGAACCAGCAAAATGCAGACTAATCAAGATAAAGTGGATCCAAGAAAGGACTTCGGTTTGATGGTGAATCTTCACTGGTCACCTTTCTGGCATTAGGAAAACAAGGTAGTATGTGTTCTTCCGACATTTCTCATTTAGGCCAGCTCTTCTGGTTCCACTGGGGATTCTGCTCCAGTCTGAGAGCCGATGCTGCTACCAACACACAGGGTGCAGGTCCTGCCCCAGAGGAGCTCAGCCCTGGGGTCTCATCCGTGATCCCTTTGGAACAGAGTGGCCCACACGGCACCACTCAACACTGACTGCGGTCGCACTGAACACCAGGCCAGAACACGTGTGGGCTCTACTCCTGAAGCAGGCTTCTAGAGATCAGCATCCTCATCACTTCATTGCTACCTGTAAGAGGGAGGAAGAAGGAGGAACTTCATAGCAGCAAAGTCTAAGCGTTTCATAAAGCTCTGACCAGGCTGCTCCAGGCCTAGCTCAGGGGAGCTGTAGATTTAAACTAGAATCATTGCTCTCAGCCCGGGAGGGATGAGCTTTTCCGAGACCTCTCTACAAAGTACTGAAAAATGTCCAGAAATAATATTTACTGTTTAAAAAACTTATTGATAGTAAAAATGCTTATATAAAGTTTAAAAAGGCAGAATAAAAACAGTATCTATGAGATAATCCTAATTAAAATTAAAAATGTACCAACAAAGGCAGAGTAAAATGATTAAAAGGAGATATACCAAAATTACGTTCTGGATGTGGAAACATGAGTGATTTTTTTTTACTTTTCTTTTTCCTTTTTTTGTTTTTTTGAGACAGTCTTGCTCTGTTACCCAGGCTGGAGTGCAATGGTGTGATCTTGGCTCACTGCAAGCTCTGCCTCCCAGGTTCAAGCAGTTCTCTCGCCTCAGCCTCCTGAGCAGCATGTGCCGCCATGTCCAACTAATTTTTTGTATTTTTTGTATTTTTTTTAGATGGAGTCTCACTGTCGCCCAGGCTGGAGTGCAATGGCACAATCTTGGCTCACGGCAACCTCTGCCTCCCTGGGTTCAAGCGATCTTCCTGCCTCAACCTCCTGAGTAGCTGGGATTCCAGGCATGTACCACCACGCCCAGCTAGTTTTTTGTATTTTTAGACAGTCGGGGCTTCACCAGGTTGGCCAGGCTGGTCTCCAACTCATGACCTTATGTGATCCACCCGCCTTGGCCTCCCAAAGTGCTGGGATTACAGGCGTGAGCCACCGTGCCCAGCCAATTTTTTGTATTTTTAGTAGAGATGGGGTTTCACCATGTTGGCCAAGCTGGTCTCGAACTCCTGGCCTCAAGTGATCCACCCGCCTCAGCCTCCCGAATTGCTGGGATTACAGGCATAAGCTACTGCACCCAACCTACTTTTCCTAATTTTATAAGGTTTTAACAATAAATACAAATTTCTTTGGTAATCAGAAAACTGATTTATAAAAGAACAAAAAGATTTTCCCTGAAAGGAGGGTATTATTTGCTTCACCTTTAGCAGTGGCCTTTAATGCAAAAAGAAATATAAACTCCCTCGAGCAATCAGTAGTTACATCGTCTCAAATAAAGCATAAATTGTAGATTTATCCAACAGTAAAGTCCATGATGAAACAAAGTGGTAAAGTGATAAGTGTCCCAATTCTTTTATAAGTGGGTGATGGTGTGGCCTAAAATAAATGTTTTCCCACTATTATTGCAGGGTTGAGAGACAGTCAGAACGAAGGCAGAGTTTCCCACGCATGTAAAGCTCTGTGAGAAAGCAATTCCAAGAGTAATGGGAGGAAAAAGACTCTGGGGAATTCCGTCTGAGCCCTGGCAACGGAGCCCATACACATCTTTCTGGAATGAGGTTTGAAGCAGGCAGCAGCCTGACCTGCGGTAGCCTGTGACTCTCACATTAACACCACAGTGGTGGGTCTCAAAGGGTGGTTCTCAGACCTGTGGCAACTTCACTTGAAGACTTGTTGGAGATACAAATTCCCAGGCCCACACTAGACCCTCTGGAGCAGAAGCTCTGGGGTTGAGGCCCGCAGTCCGTGCTCCCACGCCCTCCAGGCGATGCCGGCACAGGCTGAGGTTTGAAAACGGTGCTGTGAAAGGGGCAGGGAAGCCCCATTATATAATGTTTCCAGCAAGGCAGCCTCACGTTGCTTCACTGAAGTCACTCGAAGAAGCCTCTGCTCCTCCTGCTTTTCCAAGAGTCGTCGTTTCAAGACTTCCGCACTGGCTGTAGAGAGTGGAGACAGCCAGGCTCTGAGCCTGACCCCAGTGGCTTACACGTTTCCTAGACAGAATGTCTTGACTACCAAGATACCCATATACTGATGGTTTATTTTATTGAAAAATACGCTAGTATCGGCCGGGCGCGGTGGCTCAAGCCTGTAATCCCAGCACTTTGGGAGGCCGAGACGGGCGGATCACGAGGTCAGGAGATCGAGACCATCCTGGCTAACACAGTGAAACCCCGTCTCTACTAAAAATTACAAAAAAGTAGCCGGGCGAGGTGGCGGGCGCCTGTAGTCCCAGCTACTCGGGAGGCTGAGGCAGGAGAATGGCGGGAACCCGGGAGGCGGAGCTTGCAGTGAGCTGAGATCCGGCCACTGCACTCCAGCCTGGGCGACAGAGCGAGACTCCATCTCAAAAAAAAAAAAAAAAGAAAAATACGCTAGTAATATTGAGACAGGTAACTTTTAGGCCATCTGGCTGATAATCAATATAGAGCTACTGATGACCATACGGGCTCACATTTGCCCTGTACATCACTGTTCTTGGATCCCTGAGGACCATATACACTATCGCCTTAGAGAAAAGCCACGGCTGTAGTTTTCAACATGCTTTTCTCATCCATGATCTCAGTTCACCCTTCTCGCAAATCTACAGAAGAGCAGCAGCAGAGTGATGTGAGCCCCCCACGGAGACGAAGCTGCGTCTCTGGACTCCAGGCTGGAGCTGCTTTTGTGCACCAAGCCCCTGCCAGAGCAGCTCTGTGGAAAGGGAGGGAGGAGGAAGCCTCGAGACAGACAGGGCTTGACTAGACCCTGAGGTCCAGGAGGCACGGGGACAGACACACTGGGGAAAGCAGTGACCCCGCCCCGGTTCTGAAGGAAGAGAATAACCCCTGGCAACGTTTACCTTCTAGGATCTGGTGGACCCTGGAGTCGCGCACGTACTGCTGGACAGCGCAGTCCTTCAGGTAACCATAACCCCCATGCATCTGTAGGGCCTGGTTGCAGATCTGCAGGGAGACAGGGACTAGACGTCTTGGACTCCGGGAAGACTGTGGAGCAAGCAGCTTCCCTTCCGACCCCAGCCCACGATCTGGCAGCCGCCGTCAACTCATGAGAGAACCACAAAGAGCCAAGCTCAAAGACGGCCTCCACATTCTGTACGGTTAGAGACAAGGAAAGTTCACCTGCTAAGCTTGTCAGTTCCCACCAGACAGGCGACTCAAAGCCCTCTGGCCCTCTCACTTATTACCTGCCAGGCACAAGCTGCCCACAGCCACCCTGGCTGGGTAAGAAGTAGTTAGGCTTCCCCCTAGCGGCAAAGCAGCCTCAGTGTAGCTCCGCCCCTGACAATGTAAACATGGCAGAGTGCTAAAGCTGGGCTGCTGTGAACCTTCCAAAGGTGGTTTCTCACCTAGAACACAACCAAACAATAGTGACGTCATGAAGTGTGTAATGGCATGCAGCAGACCTGAAAGCCAGCGATGAGAGCTCCCACACAGGCCGCTCCTGAGTTAATTTATATCCTTCAGCTTAAGGTGAGCCCTGTGGCATTCCAGGACGGCTTTGTTCCAAAGCTGACCATGCCTCTCAAGACCCCAGGGCCTAGCAGCTGTTCCCTGTCCATCCCAGGAGAGCCAGAGGAATCACTTACCGCAAAGCATTCATCTGTAGCAAAGAGCTTGGCCATGGAGCACAAGGCGACTGCATCTTTCCTCTCTTCCTGCAGAGCCACTGCTGCATTGCGGATCATCAGCCGTGCGGCCACCAGCCTTGTTGCCATATCAGCCAATGTGAATTGCAAGTACTGCAGCACAGGGAGAAGAGAACCAGACAAGACTGAGGCGCTTAGACCAGCACCTGGTGCAGGGGCCTTGCTGAGACATCTCTGAGGCACCTTCTTCTAAGTGATCCAAAGCTTCACAGTCTCTTGCTTTTACTAGAGGACATTTATTGCTTTATAAGTGCTAAGTCCACTTCACTCACCCACTACTTTAGTATCAGTAAAGACATCCTGAGAGAAGACAGACAGAAATAAAGCACAAGCTCTGGCTAGGACAGTGGTGGGACTGGCAGAGGAATTTCCCGGCTTCTCTTCTAGAAAATGTGGGCCCTAGAGCAGGTCCCGGGCTGCAAGCAGTGGAAAGCCATGTGGAGGCAAGGGAGAGGTTACCTGGTTACTGGCCAGAGGCTCTCCAAACTGCTTCCGGACCTTGAGGTGGTCTCGGGTGAGGATGACAGAGGCGTGAGCAGCCCCCAGAGAGCAGGAAGCTAGAGGGGAAGAGCGCCGACGTTCCAACTGAGCTGGAAAACAGCCCTGCCGGTCCCAGACTGCCACCTCCCTGCCGCACCCCTTCGTGTCTCACCAATGTTGATCCTCCCTCCATTCAGTCCTTTCATGGCGATGAGGAAGCCCTGCCCCTCGTCCCCAATTCTGTTGGCCAAAGGGACAGCGCAGTCTTCGAAGATCACGGCTCGTGTTGGCTGCGAGTTCCACCCCACCTGGCAAAAATCAGGGACTGGGTGGCTGCCCAACAATCCAGCAGGCAGGGCAGCCTTCCCTGGAGACAGAAGCCTGTGAGGTACGCGTTTCAGCACCCACGACTTAGACCCGGGAGAACTTAAAATGAGGAAAAAGAAAAAGTTCAGGTTTAAAGGCCTGTCAGCAGTCAGAAAGGTATCTGTTTCAGCTAAACATTTTCTAACGTATTAAGAGAATCTACTTCCTAATGTCTACCCTACCTGACTAATCTACAAACACTTCTCGCAACTTCTTTCAGGATTGTGACACCAACTGCCCTCAATTTCAATGCCTCTAATTGAAAACCACAAACTATCTAAAATCTAGTTCCTTTCTGGCTCTGAAAATATGACTGCCTTTATATCATTTCCTTGCTCTCTTTTGTTGATAGGATAAACTTTATTTCTAAGACTTTTATTGGAGGTCTTCCTGCCCAGGAGTTAGCATGGGCTTTGCATGTGGGAGAAGCCTAGGAAATGGCTGCTGTGTTACCAGAGAAGGGGGTGCTAAGATGCATAACGCCTTGTAGTTACAGAGGATCAGGGAGGATCCTGTAGGAAAATATGGAAACCTGAGGAGCTATGAGAAAGAGGTACCCTTAGGAGTCATTTCGTCACCTGCCCTCTCTCACAAAGTCCCCCCATAACAGTACAAACGAGAGAGATTACTGCTTTGAGCATCTGGTCTAAAAAGTTTGAATGGGTCTTGAGCCCTTATTACCAATTACGGTTACATAATCACAGGTCTCCTGTTCATGCCCTGGCCATGGTGGTTCTTAATCCTAGAAGTGTCTTACTTTTCAAAGTACTTATAGTACCTAAGTGTCCTTCTTAGGTTGCTGAAATACCCACAATCATCTCCAATGAGTTTTACTTTATTTTTAATCAAAGAAGAAAAAGGGACCACGTGCCTTCCATTACTGAGACTTGTGGTCAACACCAGGTCTTCTCTAAGTGTCTCTTCCTGGAGCAGCAAAGTGCACCAACATAAGCAGCTGGATAAGGAACACAGGCCAAAAGCAGAGGCGGAGAGGTCGGAACACTCAGTAACAGGTGGCTTGTAGACTTCACTGGCGAAAGCTGTCCCTTTCCCCAGAGGCCTGGTGTCTCACAATGCCCTATTATATTTTATATGCTCCTGTTGAAAATCCTAACAGAAGCAACTGCTTCAAAGGTAGGTTAGCAAGTATGCAAACCTGTTTTCTGAAATAGAGCAGGAGCTGGGCTGGCAGGTGGCAGTCTCATAACCTGAACTGTTTCCTGTTCAACAGCCACTCACCTTTTTCTCCTTCTTGCCAAAGCTGAGGCCAGGGGTCCCCTTCTCAACAACTATGCATGAGATGCCCTTAGGGCCTGGTCCTCCCGTTCGACACATGACCACATAGATGTCTGACTCACCACCACCACTGATGAAGGCCTGCAGGGGTAAAAGGGGTACAAAAGGACCAGGGAATGCATGAGTTCTCACACCATCTGGGAGCACCACTGGGGTCCTCCTCACAATAAGGTCTAATGGCACAGAGACTGAGGAGGGGTAAAAGGTAGCTGCAGTGACTGCAGAATCAGAGATACAGTTCAACAGAGTATTAAAAGGATAGACACAAGTCAATGAAATGATCTGGAATCAGACTAGGAGAGATAGAAACAGTGAGAATAAAGAAAGAGAAATGGGTCAGAGGTTCTCTTCCCAACACATACAAATCCTACGGGAGTATTAACCCACAGATGTGAAGGAAACAGAGGGTGTCAGGAGGAAGCTGGGAACAATTTCCAAGGTGCTCTGGGAGGACGCACACTCGTACCTTGGAGCCATTGAGGATGTAATGATCTCCCTGTTTCTTAGCGGAGGTCAGAAGAGAGGCAGCGTCACTCCCGCTTCCTGAGGAGGGATCAAAAGGCAGCAGAGAGAAGCTGAGAAGTTCAGTGAGGTCGAGGGAGCTCAGCACAATTCTATCTCCTAGGAAATCTTCCCTAAACAGACACTGCTCAGAGTGTGCCACTGCAAAATCCAGGTGGCCAAAGGAACTCTCTGTACTTGGTGGAAACTGCTCTTACCAGTCAGGCCACTGTCCACCTCCCAACACACCAGATAGGTCTCTTGGTCCTTGTGATGTCAGGTCATAGGACTCTATTACTCCTCACCCAACAGCTTGATAAACAGTGGCCCAATGTGCCAACAGGCTGGGAGGAGTGCTCGGTGATGCCACCTGAGCAGGCAGCATCTCTCCCTGCTGTTATCTCAGTGCAGTGGGGCAAACCCACCTGGTTCAGTGAGGCAGTAGGAAGCAAACTTCTCCATGGTACAGAGCGGTGGGCAAAATGTGTGCCTCTGTTCCTCATTTCCAAAGCTATCAATCATCCAGGCACACATGCTGATAGGTACACCAAGAAGAAAAGACATTGACAGAAATAAAGACGGGAAAGAAAAAAAATTGGGGGAGAAGGCGAAAGAGAACAAAGGGCAGGGCAGTAGAGTAAAGCAGAAGAGTGGGAAGGGGAAAGTCACAACTGGGAAGATTCTTTAAAGGAAAAGGCTGGATTAAAACATATTCCTGCAATAAGGACTACCCAGAGATAACCAGGCTGAGGTCCTTCTCACCAGGATGCCTGTACTACTTCTAGTCGGGTTACAGGAGCCTCTAAAAATCAGAGAGTTACATGTACTTTCTATGAGTAGTTTCTGTTACTTCCTCAAATCACTGGCAGTTCCATCTCTGGATTGAGGAAAAAGGTGAGAGGGGTCAGGCGTGGTGGTTCACATCTGTAATCCCAGCACTTTGGGAGGCTGAGGCAAGCGGATCATAAGGTCAGGAGTTGGAGACCAGCCTCACCAACATAGTGAAACACCATCTCTGCTAAAAAATACAAAAAAATTAGCCAGGTGCAGTGGCGTGTGCCTGTAATCCCAGCTACTCAGGAGGCTGAGGCAGGAGAATCGCTTGAACCCAGGAGGTGGAGGTTGCAGGGAGCTGAGATCATGCCATTGCACTCTAGCCTGGGCGACAAAGCAAGACTCCATCTTAAAAACAAAAAAAAGAAAAGGGTGAGAGGACCCTGATCACTTTATTGAAGAAGTCTCCTGGTACCAGCTCAAAATGAGATTTCTGAGGACGCTGGCTGACCTGATTCCCTGAGCAATACACAGGACCACAAAACCAAGTCCAACAGGCAGCAGCAGACCTAGCGTGGACCTTTTATTTTTTTGAGATGGAGTGCAGTGGTGCGACCTCAGCTCACTGCAAGCTCCACCTCCTAGGTTCGCGCCATTCTCCTGCCTCAGCCTCCCGAGTAGCTGGGACTACAGTTGCCGCCACCTCGCCTGGCTAATTTTTTTTTTTTTTTTTAAGTAGAGAAAAGGTTTCACCGTGTTAGCCAAGATGGTCTCAATCTCCTGACCTTGCGATCCGCCCGCCTTGGCCTCCGAAAGTGCTGGGACTACAGGCATAAGCCACTGCACCCGGCCCCTGGTAAGTCCAGTTCCTTGAGGACACTCAGCCTCAAAAGATCCATCTTTTTCCTATGAATCTGAACTCTCACAGTCAGCCCATGTGGGTACTTCATTGTGCCTTCCAAGCTTGGGCACTCACTTGTGGATGCTCATATAGGCTGTGGTGCTGGTGCAGCCTGTAGCCAAGGCTTCAAAAATGACAGAGGTATCAAGCCGTGACAGTCCAGACCCACCCACATCTGTTTGTACGTAGACCCCTCCGAAGCCTAGCTGGGCTGCCTTCCGCATCACATCCACTGGGAACAGCTCCTATGTACAAAAGAGAGCAGGGTCATCAGCAACTGATTCGGAGACGGCCTTCCTTTTAGAGGGTTCAGTGAGGGGATTCGGATGCTTGCACATGGGAGAGCGTATGAATTCTCTTAATATGCCTGTGTGTCATCTTACAGTGGTTATCAGTTAACATCGGTCCTGTAAAAACTTTTTCTGGCATTAAGAAGTTTCTTTTTATTATCTATAGAACTGCCTTAGTTTTATATCCAAATCTTTATTCAAGTAACAAAAAAGAGTTATGTACAAGATGATCAGGATGCCTTCTAGGAAAAATCATCCACTACCATATTCTTACTTGCAGTAAGAGTTGGTAAGTGGAGGAGACATTTAACACTTAGATTATGAGGAGACGAAGATAAAGGTCTGCCTGAGACATCTGTTAGAACGTCTAAGCACAAGAAAAACTCCTACCTTCTGGTCCCACTCTGCCATATTTGGAGCCATCTCCCGGGCAGCAAAGTCAAAGGCCACTTTCTGAAATTCCTTCTGCTCTTCATTAAGTCCCAGGGAAGCTGTGGGCAGGATTGCATATACTCAGCTCCAGGGAAGGGTCAGGGAAGAGTGTTGCCAACAAGAATCATGAAGCTGTGAAACTGGATCAACTGTAGTTATTTCCTATACACAGTACAGCCTTTAACAGCTAGAGAATGGCATCTTCTATCATTATTCCACTTGGCATATGGAGACAGGACAGTTCTAACACACATCCAGATCAACCTAGAACAGGATAGGGGACTTCCAGACATCTCTTATCCTAGACACTTAGTAAAATGCAGTTGTAGACCCAGAGGTCGAGGCCACAGTGCTAGAATTTTGGTTATTATAACTGACACTAAAGAGCACTATGGGCCGGGCGCGATGGTTCACGCCTGTAATCCCAGCACTTTAGGAGGCCGAGGTGGGCAGATCACCTGAGGTCAGGAGCTCAAGACCAGCCTGACCAACATGGAAAAACCCCACCTCTACTAAAAATACAAAATTAGCAGGGTGTGGTGGCACATGCCTGTAATCCCAGCTACTTAGGAAGGTGAGACAGGAGAATCGCTTTAACCCGGGAGGCGGAGGTTGCAGTGAGCTGAGATTGCGTCATTGCACTCTAGCTCGGGTGACAGAGCAAGACTCTGTTTCAAAAAAAAAAAAGAAAAAAGAGCATTATAGGAAGACTATGGTGCCATACTTGACAATAATTTACTTCAGTGCCTACAAGCGACGCAGTCCTTACAAAAGAACACAAGTGCAGGTGCCAGAGTCTGTTCCTCGGGACAAATCCGGGCATCAGTAATGGCTGGCTATGCAAACCTGGAGAGGGCACCGTGTTCTGTGATCAGTACTCTCATTGAAACAGGAAAGTCAGAAACGAAGAGTTCTGAGGATTAACCATCGGGCTGCCTTGAGAAGCTCAGAGCAGAAACCAGTGTTGGGTATTACTCTTAGGAGCAGAGTTAGGGATAAACAACTCAGGGTTCTCGGATCGGGGTCAGGCCATTTATTCACACAACTTTGTACAAGGGTTGCTGTTGCTGTAGACCATGGCTCAAAGATCATTCCCAAAAGAATGTTTATTGGGTGTTTACTAGGTAGCAGTGCTGAGGTTACAAAAATAAATATGATCCGGCCAGGCGTGGTAGCTCACGCCTGTAATCCCAGCCCTTGGGGAGGCCAAGGCAGGTGGATCACTTGAGGTCAGGAGTTCAAGACCAGCTTGTCCAACATGGTAAAACCCTGTCTCTACTAAAAATATAAAAATTAGCCGGGCATGGTAGAGTGTGCCTGTAATCCCAGCTACTTGGGAGACTGAGGCACAAGAATTGCTTGAACCCAGGAGGCAGAGGTTGCAGTGAGCTGAGATTGCACCACTGTACTCCAGCCTGGGCGACAGAGCAAGACTCCATCTCAAAAAAGTAAATAAAAAGATCCATTCACACAAAGGATGACCTCAATGGTAATAATGCATTTTATTTCAATCCTAGCAAGAGCTCATTAAATGTTAACAAATCTTCTTCTTCTGTAAATAGCTACTTCCTAAAACAAACAGTTCAAGGAACCACAGGCTTAAGAAATAAATCTGAGTTGCAATCTATTGGAAGGAAATAGTTTAATGCAAATCACATGCATAAGTAAACACAACATAACTACCTAAGTTCCCAGAAGGAAATACACTATAAAAACAAAACAAATACCACCACTCATGAACTTTGCCAGTTACTAGCAGAGTTCAAGATGCCAATACATAGACACTAAAAAGGTAAAGCTAAATAGAAAAACAGTCCAAATGAAATGGGAAAAGCCTTTTACTGCAGAGCAACTCAAGTGTAAGCAAGATGCAAACAACAACAAAACCAACCTCTAAATAATTCCTTATCTGCTTTGGTATCAACCAGGGTAATCTTGGTTACCAAATTCTAAGTGCTAGGACAGGGCAGCACCTCTTGAATGAGTTTTAGGACATGGAGAAGAAAACAGTATTCTATGCCTTACTGTACTTTATAGGTCTGATGTCTAAGGGACTTACTCTGTTGTAAAGAAAACTGTCACTTATTTAAAATAAATTTAAAAATATTTTAGAAGAAAAAAGTGTTTATAAAGGGGCTTGGCAGAGAAATCACAAACTGGCCAGGTCTCCACCACTTCTTGTTACATTCACATTATTGTTTAAACCCTAAAGACACTCAAGTTTGTCGGCTCCGGTAGAGTTTCCCACTTGCAATAATAATTATTTTTCCTGCATGAGTTTCAACACTAAAAGTGTCTTATAGTCAGAGGTGTTAAGATACCAAATCTTTGTGTGTGAGCAAATCTTGTACGACCTGGAGCTCTTGTTCAGCTGCCACCATCAGTACCCAGCCAGCTTCTTACATTCTCACTACCTTTATGACCCACTGTTATGAATTTAAAAACCAACGAACCCAACAACAACAACAAAGTCCCAAGTTTCTTCATTTCTCTAAGCATCCGAGGGTGACCGGCCGCAGGAGGACCCGGGCGCGGGTGACCGGCCGGAGGGGAACCCGGGCGGGGGTGACGGACCAGATGGGGACCTGGATGGCGGTGACCGACCGGAGGGGGCAGCCGGGCCGGCGGTGACCGGCCGGAGTGGCAAGACGGGCCGGCGGTGACAGGTCGGAGCTGGGAGCCGGGCCGGGGGTGACCGGCCGGAGTAGAGAGCCAGGCCGGGGGAGTGACTGGCCGGAAGGGGAGCTGACGCCGGGTGGACTGGATGGAGCGGGGAGCCTGCAGTCCCTCGCGGACATACGTCCGCCAGGGCTCTGGACACCTGTCCTCCTGCCCGCCCAGTAGATCCTTACGGTCGATGCATGAGCTCAAGCTCCGGTGGCCGGTCTGGACGAGGGCCCGGAGACCTCCCGGCAGGCAGCCGAGGCTCGCCCCGAGGCGCCTGCAGCCTCTCGCCAACATCGCCACTGCAGCTTCGCGATCAACTAAAGGCCTGAAAGCCTCCGACCTCTGCTGCGCTCGCACTGGCTGTACCTGCGACCCGGCACCGTCTGCCCCACTGCACCCTGGGGGTTGTAGTCCTCCCACGAGCCCTGACAACCCAGGTGCCTGGTGGGCTCCAAAGAGGGCCACGACTACAATTCCCAGAAGTCCTCGGGGCCACGGCGCCGCAGAGTCGCACCGCCCACCTAGCGCCGCGGGGTCGCGCTGCACAGTCTCCGGCGCGGGGGAGGCGGACCGCAGCCACGTCTGCAGAGTGGTGGGTTTGTAGCCGGTAGATGACTTTATCATCTATAGTGTCCATTCAGTTGCTCCTCATAATTAGCAAGGATAACAGGGTGACACAAGGCTTACTTATATTCACCCAACAGAAGGGTCTCTGTGGAGCCACTTCCCAGTGAACTACATACTGAGAGAGGGGTTCCTGGACGAGAAGGACCAAGGAAAGAACCGAGAAGAGTTTAGGGGCAGGTTATGCGAGATGGAAATTGCGCAGATAACGGAGGGAAGGATTTCAGGGGCTCAAACACAGGTGTCTGTGTTTCGCAAAAGTTGGAGACATTCTAGGCTGCCTCTCGTTGCCCCCATCTCGCTCTGCGCGGGTTTTGGAGGACATTAGCATTCATTCTTGTATCTCTGTTGATTCCAGAATCTTCCGCACTTCAGTCCCCTGCAGGGTGACCATGTCGAGACCTCGGAAGAGGCTGGCTGGGACTTCTGGTTCAGGTGAGCTGCCCCGAGGCTGCACAAAGGCAGCCCAAGAAAGAACCTTTCTCGAAGAGCGTGTTTAATACTCTTCATTTTTCACTCCCTGCTTGTTGAGAGAACCCTTTGTGATTTTTTACTGAATTATCCTTAATCACTCTCCATCTTCTTTGTCTCACCAAGCTCCTACTTAAGAGTTACTTTTTCTTGTTTATTCAGGCAATGGTTGTTACGCACAAAGACTGTTTGCGATACCAGGTGGCGTGCTAACGAATGAATGCAAAGCCCCTGCTGGCGGGTAAACTGCAAACAGATGTGATGGGGTTCAGGGGAATGGATTGCTACGGTTGTGGAGGGAGGAAGCACAGGAAGGCTTCGAGAAGGAAGTGGGATTTGAGCCCAGCCTTGAAGAATGGGGGACTCCATGGGCAAAGTTTAGTACTAAGAAAACGTGATGTCGTTTTTATATTCACAAAGATGGATGGCACTCTAAGTGGATGGAGGAGGAGGAACATTGGAAGGTGCAGAAAGTACCTCTTTTGGTAATGACAGGGGTTCCAGATATACTACAGCACATTGCAGTTATGTATCAATATGTGGTGTTTGCAGTGTGCCTGTTAACTCCTAAGGGGCCATCAGGAAAGTAGGTTAGGAAGGTATACTGGGTTCAGAGCATTAGATATCCATAAATAATATTTAATGACAATTGATGTAGGGACTTTGACTAAATTCAGAGGCAGTATAGTCATTCAGTAGCTTCAGATAGACCTCAGTGACAGGTGCTGACCTCATATCTCGACTCCACCATTACTGGATGTGTGATCTGGAGCATGCTTCCCAGATGAAGAGTACATCTCACAGGTTATGTAGATAAACCGAGTTAAGGTTAGGGTAACACACAGACCTTGGGCCCTGTCATATAGTAATCGAACTTAGCTACTGAATGCCTACTGTGTTCCAGGCACATTCTAATTGTCTTGGGATGAAATCGAATCATCACCATTTCTACAATGTCCTAAATGAACTGTTTCTTTCAACTTTTATTGGCACCTTCAAGGAGGAGAAAGGAGACAGGCCATGAGCCACAGTGAGCAAGAGAGAAAGAAGCATGAGATGAGAATAATAATGCTTTTATTGAGCATTTATTGTAATGCCAGGCATTGTCTAGGCCTTTTGTATTATCTCATTTAAGCTTCAAAATAGCTGCAAGTAGGTGCTCAGTTTCCTTTTTCCTATGCAAAGGCATACAAGAGAGAGTGAGGAAAGGAAAACATTGACTACTGTCAGGACTTTTAATCCTCAACAGCCCTGTAAGGTGTTCTTATCCTTTTTTTTTTTTTTTTTTTTTTTTTTTTTTTGAGACGGAGTCTCGCTCTGTTGCCCAGGCTGGAGTGCTGTGGCCGGATCTCGGCTCACTGCAAGCTCCGCCTCCCGGGTTCACGCCATTCTCCTGCCTCAGCCTCCCGAGCAGCTGGGACTACAGGCGCCCACCACCTCGCCCGGCTAGTTTTTTGTAATTTTTAGTAGAGACGGGGTTTCACCGTGTTAGCCAGGATGGTCTCGATCTCCTGACCTCGTGATCCGCCCGACTCGGCCTCCCAAAGTGCTGGGATTACAGGCTTGAGCCACCGCGCCCGGCCAGGTGTTCTTATCCTACTGAATACATAACCCAGAAGACATCCTGTAAGGTAGGTATTCTTGTCTAATTTTTATAGATAAGGAAAGCTTCTTAATGGTAAGATTAAGGTCTTGCCGCTGGTAATGGATCCCTGATTTGAATCCAGGCCTGACTCCAAAGCGTAAGCTTTCTCCGTTATGAAACATTGCCTCTAACAAGCATGAGCTTTTCTTTTTGCTTCTCCTGTTGCAGACAAGGGACTCTCAGGAAAACGTACCAAAACTGAGAACTCAGGTGAGGCATTAGCTAAAGTGGAGGACTCCAGCCCTCAGAAGACTTCAGCCACTAAAAACTGTGTGAAGAATCTAAGCAGCCACTGGCTGATGAAGTCAGAGCCAGAGAGCCGACTAGAGAAAGGTGTAGATGTGAAGGTGAGATCCCTGACCTGTCTCCAGTCCCTTCATGGTGGTTTTTAAATGGGGTTCCATCCCCACTTATCTTTGAAGGGTAGGAAAAAAGTAAAAATGAATAAAATCGGCAGGGTTTATTATCATCAACTGGTTTATGAACCTACCTAGGGCAGGGGTTGGCTAACTTTTGCTACAAAGGGCCAGATAGTAAATTTCGTAGGCTTGTGCGTGTTAGTCTGTGTTGCAACCCTGCCCTTGTAGCAAGAGAGTGGCCAGAGATAATACATAAACAGCTGTGGTTGTGTTAAAGTTCAACTTTATTCACAGAATCCAGCATGGGGTTAGATTTGCCCTGAAGGCTATAGTTTGCCAACCTCAATCTTAGGTTACCTTTCTCTGACCACCTGCCATGCTCCTAGGTGTCTCCCTGCCAACAGTTGATGTATATTTCAGGGAGTTTAATATAGCCTGGGAAAAATATAAGCAGAAATATTATAGAAGAAATATAAAGTGAAATGCAAGTATCTAGCAGATTACTTTATCATCTAGATTATCCATTCAGCTAATCCTCATAATTAGTAAGGATAACAAGGTAACACAAGGCTTACTTACATTCACCCAACAAAAGTGTCTCTGTGGAGCCACTTCCCAGTGAACTACGTATTTCCTCTGTAGCCAGTGGCCCCTCTCACTGTTGGGGAAGGAACTGTCTCCTTCCATATATGCTTACTAACTGGCCAAGGATTGTTTAATGATTGAATTTATTTTCTCTTGCCTAGTTCAGCATTGAGGATCTCAAAGCACAGCCCAAACAGACAACATGCTGGGATGGTGTTCGTAACTACCAGGTGAGAGGGTAAGGAGGAGGCACCCTGAGACCCAGGTGGGATAAATGGCTGCCTCCTCCTCCTGACTTACTCAGTAGCAGAACCTCTTGGCCAAGGTTGCCTTTTTCAGAACCAAACCTGATCACGTATTTAAAAATGCCTGAAGTATGCCGCATGAAATCTGCAATTTGCCTGTGTTCTGGCCAGTGTCCTGGTAAAAGTCTGGGTGTCCTGGCAAAGGAGAAGGACTTTCTAATGAATTGAGAAGTGCAAACAAGAAAAACCCATCTATTAAAAGCAGACTTGATGTCTGCTTAAAGCTAGTACTTTCCAGCTGATGGGAGGATAGTTACTCTTTCTTCTCCCGAGACAGGCTCGGAACTTCCTTAGAGCCATGAAGCTGGGAGAAGAAGCCTTCTTCTACCATAGCAACTGCAAAGAGCCAGGCATCGCAGGACTTATGAAGGTTAGTTGGACAGGTTTTGGTGTGAATCCCTTTCCCTCCGGGGAGACTCACTTAAGTAGATATAAAGGGATACACCTTAATTAGGTAACAAAAAAGTACACTCCCCCCCACCCCATCCCCCTTGTACAGGAGTAGGGAAAAACTGCCCTGGCCCGTCCCTGTACGACAACAACTGAAAACAAAGCAGGCCTTCATTTCAGGTCCCACTAGCAGACTTCACCTCTAAGTCTTGATCTCACTTGAAAACAGGCCTGATGGTAGCTCCTCCAAGCTTATCAGGATAAAATTACTAACTGTGCAGGTGGGAAAAAAACAGTGGTACCAGTAATAACCTTTGCCATTTGTTTTTAGAGCATATTTTTAAGATTTTTGTAAAAACAGTTGATTTCCTAGTCTATATATTAGACTTTATATTATTTCCAAATTTCTGAGCCCCCACTGGCTCTACAGCAAGGCAGATGGGGTAAGAATGTTCAGGGTAAGAAATGAAAGTTGGATATGGATTAAAGATTGGCTGTGGAGCTGACTGCAGGCAAATGATTCAAAACTTCTGTTTTGGTTTCAGATCGTGAAAGAGGCTTACCCAGACCACACACAGTTTGAGAAAAACAATCCCCATTATGACCCATCTAGCAAAGAGGACAACCCTAAGTGGTCCATGGTAAAGACTGTGCTTCCATTTCATGACAGGGGAAGGATGAACAAGGGGAGGAAGACGGTTGGGGTGACTGTAGGTCAAGGTACACAGCCCAGCACTTACTCACATGAGGTGATACTGATGAGATAGGAGCTTCCTGCAGGTGGTTAAAAATACAGTGGGCAGAGTCAGCCTACACACATCTTTCTATCATGTGCACTGTTGTCACATAGGTGGATGTACAGTTTGTTCGGATGATGAAGCGTTTCATTCCCCTGGCTGAGCTCAAATCCTATCATCAAGCTCACAAAGCTACTGGTGGTCCCTTAAAAAATATGGTTCTCTTCAGTCGCCAGAGATTATCAATCCAACCCCTGACGCAAGGTAAGAGTGGGCCCTCTCCTGTATCGTCCGTATACCAGAATGACCTCATGAATTCCCACTTACTAGCTGATGAAACTTGGGCATGGTACTTCACCTTTATGTCGGCATCCTCACCTGTAACATCCATGAGGGAGGCAATGTGGCCTGAGTCACCTGTTACTATGACCCAGTACTCTACAGTGCTTGGCACCTGGTAAATAGTTTTGAACGAATGACTGCTCGCCTTAGTACCATGTAAAATGTACCTGTGCCTGGCACAACTTTCCTGTTCAAGAGGAGACATTAATACCTAATTCTTCCTTTTTCCTTTTTTTTTTTTTTTTTTTTTTTTAGAAGAGTTTGATTTTGTTTTGAGCCTGGAGGAAAAGGAACCAAGTTAACTGAGATATTACTGCTGGAATGGGCAAGAAATTACTCCAAGACAAAAAAAGGTGTGAGGGGGCTTGCTTGTTATGCTCACCTGGGCTTGTGTAGCTAAGTAGTTTTTGTGTACTTTTTTCAATAAAATAATATCAAAGTTGAAAAACTTTTCTTCTAAAACCACACTGAGTGCAGTGGGATACTCCCCGCTGCAGACCTCTTACCTCCAGGCGGGCTCCTCTGGCCGCTCCAAGATGCAAGGCTGCCTCCACCGTCTTTCTTCATGATCACTAGTAGTTCTGTAGCAAATTGCAGGAGGTAGGGCTGAGACGCTGAGTCTGGTAACACCCACTGGAATGAACTTTTCTTTCTACACCAGCCTTGCTCACCTATCCCTTACATCATCTGGCTCCCACAGAGGTTTAAACCATCCCATGAGCAGTTCTAGGTAAATTGCCAGATAGGGATAAGAACTGAATTCATTTCTCAGCCATATGCTTGTCTCAAACAGGTGGCTAATAAAGTATTCATCATTTTCCACCAGGGGCTATACAGTGAGAGCACAGGCACTATGTAGGGAAATCAGGGCGGGGATTTGTCTTTCCCCAAGTGTCAGAGATGGGACCGTGTAAGACGGAAGAGACCACAGAACTTGGTGGACCGTGGGCCTCCAAAGCCACAGGCGCGCTTCCTTTAATCAGAAAGACCATTAAAACAAATGTTCTTCTTTTAAAATACAGCCATTGAAAAGATGACACATTAAGAAACATGTAAACACTGCAGCTGCTTAATTACAAGTTGCACTGCTTGATTTAGTACCTATGCACTCCCAGGTTTGGGGACCTTAAGAGAAGGGGACAGGAGCCTCCCCTCACTTTCACAGTTGGATAGAGAAGGCAAGACTGTGGGTAGAGTAAGAGAAAACAGAAGACCTGGCTTGTGCACAGCGCCTGAGAGAATCAAAGCAAATTCTACCTTCTAGTTCTCCCAGAAGAAAGGTTTAAGATGTTAGGAAGGTTGGAAAATGAACGTGTGTTGTCAGTTGGGAGGCAAAGGAATTGACAAATGCTTCTAGTCAGAGTATCAGCTAGGAAAAGGAGGCATACAGAGCCTGACATCATGCTCTGAAAAGGCAAGGAACCCAGAACCTGCCTCCCTCATCCACTTAAGCCCCAACCTTGATCATCAAGGGCAGCGCCTGGGTGGTCCTGTTCCCATGAGGATTGTGCGTCGCACCTGAACACGGGACCCAGCATGGGGGAAACAACCTTGCCTGCCTTGGTTCTGCTGCCCCCAGTCACCCTCCCAGGCTACCCCAAATGCCTCTCCCTCCAGTCTCAGCTCTGATCCATGAGCCCTGCCAAAGGCCTGAGACTGCACCGATCTCAGGAAAACAGTCTTCCTTTCCCGCACTAACTGCAAGGTGACACAGGAACCAACTCCTAAACTTTCCAAATGACTGAGAACTCTGACAGCCAAACACTGTACCTATTGGCCAGTGGGGCCTGCTTGGTCTTTCTATAAAGGGAAGGGAGGCCAATAGGAGAGTAATGCCTGTCGTTTCCAGGGGAGGCAGAAAAAGGACACTAAACAACTTTGCTACCATAGGCCCCAGCGCAGAGCCATAGAGGGAGAGGTGCCTTCCTCTCTGGCATAACAAGAATACTCGCAAGAGTTTTATATGTGTTTTTTTAAACACACAATACCAACGGTCCTAAACTTGGGTCAGTCAACTGCTGAAGATGACCTATTTGGCAAGCAGAATGATTTGGAAGTGCGGCAGCAGTCTTCTGCCGAGGCCCTGGTCTCCCCTGTGTAACCTATAGGGAGAGGGGTAAAGGGGCTTGGGCATTAGTAAGAACAGCCTTGCCAACGGTTCGAAACTAAACCTCAATTCCCAGAAATGAAATGGAGGGTGAGGAGAGATGAGGGTTCACTCTCAGCAAGGCGGAGGGATCAAGGCCCCTTCCTGGGATTGCTTCTTAAGGGAAACAGGCCCTTTTGTTAAGGGCTTGTTGGGGCACATGGAGTAATACCTAGAACAACCCAGACCTTGGGGTTACCGAGTGGAGCGACGTGAAGGCAGGCAGTTGCCATGCACTGATCTTCCTTGGTGGCTGGGTTCAGCCTCCTGGGTTCAACACTGCCGCCATCCATGCACGACACTGACCCCAGGGCTTCTCTGTTCCCAAGGCCATTCCACAGGCTTCTGTTCCAGGACATGACTGACAATCCAGAGAGGATGGAGAAGGGAGGTGCCTGGGTCCCAGCAGTGAGTGGCCAGAAGGAGGTGGCCTGTGGGAACTTCAGATCACCACATCCAAGATTCCCAAAGAGGTAGGTTCCCAATCATGAGTCTTCCCCCTGCCATTTAGTGGGGGCTGGCCCAACTCCTGCCACTTCCTCAGGGACAGCAGAGGGGAGTACAAGATGTGACCACCCAGGGCCCTGTGGGCAGCTCAGAATCCCAGGGACATGCTCAGATCCTGGATCAGGAAGCTCGGAGAGCCAGGAGCCCAGGATGCGTGCTCTCTGCTCTCCCTCCTCTCAGACGCGAGGCAGCCCCGCGAGGAAGGGGGCTCATGTTCCCCAGAGAGGCTGGCTTCCAGGATGCTACCTCTCCTATCCCACGTCGGCCACAGAATCCCAAGGAGACACTGCTTCCCACCCCAAGCCCCTTGGGTTCTCCAGAAAAAAGAATTTAAGTCAAAAACATGATTTGTTTTCAGGTTGCAAGTAACGGGTCAACTGAGCCTCACAAGGTCCGCCCCCGCCCCCAGCCGCTGGTGTTGGTAGATGGGGGTGCTGGGTGGATGCCCAGCATCTTCTTGGCCCTGGGGGCCTACTGCCTGCAGTTGTTGTCAGACAGCTGGCTGGGGGTCCGCACATCACCCAGGGAGGTGGTGCCCTCGAAGCGCTGTGAGGCGATGGCCGCCTGGTGGGACATGCTCTTCCGTACGATGTCACCCTTCCGCCACAACACCACTTCCTGCAGAATTGAAAGGGGGCAGTGTGACACCTGAGAGGGAGGCATGGGGACAGGTTTCCAGAGGCTCCCAACTTTGTCCTGGGGAATCTTGGGTAAGGACCTCCTCTGCTTCTCTCACCAAAGGCAGCAGCTGCCAGCGCCTCTGGTGTGCGCCAAAAGGACAGGTGGCCGCAGGAGCAGGCCCGAGGAAGCAGACTCTAATGCCAAGTGGGGATCCTCATTCTTGTGGTGCAATTGTGGGCGACCTGATGTTCCCACCTCTTGGCAAAAATGGAGCCTGACCTTCCATAGGAAAGGCAGCCTCCTGTTCTGTCCCAAGGGCATCGGGGCCTGGAGGAGGAGCCTGGCCCTCACCTGCTGCTTGAAGTAGCGCCGCTCCTCCTCGTCTATCAGCACCAGGTTGAGGTAATAGCGCACAGAGAACTTCTTGTTGATGTCCCGCATGGTGGGCGTGAGCTCATACCCTGCCAGGAAGAGCCGGATCGGGATGGACTCTCCTGTAGGAGGAAGGCAGGAGTCAGCACAGTGGGCAAGGTGACGCACTCTCCCTTATGCCAGGTCACTCTGACCACTGCAGAGAGGCCACTGGAGTGCAGCACAGGCGCACTTCTGCCTTCTGGGAAGGTGCACTCGCTCTGCTGCCCAGCAGGTGGCTGAAACAAATGTGACTTTCCAATTTCACTCCAGGTCATGTTGCAGCTTCTTATGTCTCCTCCAAAACAGAGAGCAACTGAGTGGGAACAGCACAGGGGTATTACTAGTATAAGCATTTTTTGATTACATGCAGTATGTTTAGTTTTTGGGTTTTCAAGAGGCAGCTGTCAAAGTCAAGTCACCATTTCACCCTGCAGTTCTGATGCCATCTTTCTCCATCCTCAGTGTACACCCCCCCAAAATACATCCTCCCTCTTGTGTGGACTGGCAGGGTGGTATGGTGGTCTGGAAAGCAGACAGTCCTCACTATGGCCTCAGTTCTGCATGAACTGCTTTTCTGATTTGTGAGTTAAGTCTGCTGCTTCCTCTGGACCTTCGTTTTCTCATGGGGAAATTAGAGAATTGGACGGCATGATACTATAGATCCCTTTCAGCTCTAACATCAGGCCTTTTCTAGTATCAGTGCAACAAAATTAGGGCAGTAATTCTACCAAGAAAGGCCAAACCTATAATGTGGTCTAAAGCTAAATATAAGCCATCTTATAATTATCTGCTGTTTTACATGGCTTCTCAGTGACCCATTTCATTTGTACAGGAAAAATGACAGCTGGCTCTATTTGCACAGCCAGTGACAAAATGGGACATCAGAGAGTGTCAGGAGAGCTTGGTCCCAGCCCTCCAAGGGCCTGGCACGGTAACACCCGAGTGTCCCCAGAGCTGCAGGCAGCTAAATCTGTGGCACTCCTCCTTCCACATAGAACAGCCTGTGGGAGTAAATGGAATAAGCCAAATAAAACCCTGGAAGCACCACGCACTTCAAATGAAGACAGTCTTCACCATTCCTGAAGAGTGGCTAAAGAGGCAATGAAGAATGTAGATGATTGCTTCTTCCAGATAATCATGGTCCCCAGATGACAAAGGGCTTCCAGCTCCACTATCCCAGATGTAACGTTAGCTCCCTGGGACTGGGAGAGGATGCTTCCAGCAAGTTCCAGGGCTATTTGGGCACCTGGTGGTGTTGGCTGAAGTATCTAGTAATGCTCTTTCTACCTGACAAGTGAATTCAGAGAATAAATCGGTGCTAGAACCAAGTCACAGACGGCTGCTGTGCAGGCGTCCCTTGCTCCCGAGCGGCAGAGAATGCCAGAATGTCAACAGGAAGAGGTAGAAACCTGTTCAAACCACATCTGCTCAACCTGGACTTTTCAAAGCGACGCTTGAGGTTCAATCTTAAGTACAAGCCCAGTATATTATCCAAGTCTAAGCGGAACTTTTCAGGGTGAAGATGGGATAGTAGCCTGAAGTTCCACATACTCAGCCTTCCTTTTCTTCCTTATTGGCACCCACGGTGTAAACTGGGAGATTAGTAAGTTACAGGTTAAGAGGACATCTTACTTCGACAGTGTAATCCCCCAAGCCCCTCCAGAATTCTGTGCAGGACATGGGAGAAAAGCTGTGGTGGCCGAGGCCTGGGCTTAGAGTCTCACCTCGCACTGGTGCCCCGTCCATGATCTCGTACTTGGCGATCGTGTCGTTCTCGTGGTACACGTTGGGGCCTGTACCTGTCGTTTCTCGCTTGATGATGTCTATCTCCATGTGCTTGATTTTGATTCTCACCAGCAGGAAGTATATCTTCCCTACAATGACATCTTTCAAGTGGTATCTGGGGAACAGAAAGGACAGGAAGATGTTGGTACTGTGGCCGGACCTTTCTGTTTCAGCAGAGTGCACACGCCACGGCCAAGCGTGCTGGTTAAAGGTCCAGTTGCAGGACACGCTCACCCATCACTGCCCACACGGCTGTAGCTGAACGGGTTCCCAGTGTGGTCTTTACTTGGATTAAAGTAGCTTCTCTCCCTTCCACATCCCACGCAAAGGACGTCTCTCCGGCATGGTACCCATTCATGTTTGTTCATCTGCTCTATCTTCCCAGCATGCAGCAGCTGCTTTAGTACCTTTTATATTTGTGTTTTTGAAAGATATCCTAATGTATGAGAGACTAGTCCCGCAAGTGCAGGGACCAGTCTCTTCCTTCCTCTGATCTCCACACAATGTCTTTTGGGAACTGGGCCTGGATGGCTCAAAGCACACAGTTCTGTCTGCTCTAGGCCGACAGGCCAGGCAGCAGCAGTAGAGCAAGAAGAGCAAATTACTCTCAGCATCAGCACCTGCTTTCTGGGCTCCGCTGGCCTGGCCTTGTGAGCTGTTACAAAGTGAACCACATTGGGTAACACTTCCTGACCCTCAAGCTTTTCTCTTTGGGTCAGTCAATAGTCTACATGTGCACAGCCTGTATCAGGCATGAGAGAGAGAGAGAATAAAATCTCAAAACCTGATGCTCAGCTGACAGGATAAGAATGCTGGCATAGACATCAGAATTCAGCCTCCTTATATTACAGGTGAAGAAAAGAAGTTGGAAGAAAAGAGATCATGTTCTCTTGGATAACCAGGATGTCAGTAGGGGGCAGAGAAAGGTGGTAAACCCAGGACTCCTAGTCCCCAGGCTGGAGTGTTCCCCACTGTTTCACACCACCCTTCTGTGCACAGCCTACAGGAAGATTGCAGACACCTGAGGAAACAGCCTCAGCAAGTTTGCAAAAGGAGCAGGAGAACACCTGTGCCATCTTACAGGCGATGCTTACAGACCATGGATTCGAGATGTTCTCAAACTCCTACAAATCACACACTCCTTCATTCTAAATGTTATATGGAAGCAAAAGCTGCTCCAGGTATGAGCAGGGAGAGTTAAAAAAACAACAAAAACGCTGCTTGTGGATGGAAGAAAAGTGGAAGGCCAGAGGGTCTAAGGACCCGGCTCCTCTGCCACCTCACACTTTGTGTGTTTGAAACCCACTGACCTGGTCCAAGCCCCTCCATCCTTTTACAGATGAGAAGCCGAGGTAGAAAATGTTAGCACCTGCTAACCTCAGCCCAACTTCTTAGTGGCAGAACAGGACCTGGTTCCGAGTCCGGAATTCTCTGACACAGAAATCAGGCACTTCACACAGAGCAGCCCGCGGTGTGAGGAGAGGTGTGGTCTGGAAGCGTCCTGTTCCTGCCTCTAGAGCACCTTTTCCACACCAGCTTTGGTCTGGCCTGCACTGCTGACCAGTGGCTGCTTTGAGCTCCTACAGGTGGCACAGCTGCCGGCCTCTGCCTTCACCAGGTGGCCAGGGCAGGAGTGGGTAGGCACTTGGGATGGCCCCTTTCTGGGCAGAACCACAGAGGCCTGAGGCTGTGAGGAGAAAGGGGAAGAGCCTGTTCCCATGCCAGGCCCAGGTCAGCGTACTTGCCCCACTCTCTGTTCACTGGTGGGCTTAGGCCAGGTAGAGCCAATTCTGGGTCACACTGGTCATTTTCCTGGGGCCCTCTAGGTGCCAGGCCTGCCAGGGGAGAAAAAAACACCATTCCTTCAACCCTGTTCCAAGAACCACGTATGTTCCTAGTTTTAAAAAGTTCTGTTCCTCGGCCGGGCGCGGTGGCTCAAGTCTGTAATCCCAGCACTTTGGGAGGCCGAGACGGGCGGATCATGAGGTCAGGAGATCGAGACCATCCTGGCTAACACGGTGAAACCCCATCTCTACTAAAAAATACAAAAAACTAGCCGGGCGAGGTGGCGGCGCCTGTAGTCCCAGCTACTCAGGAGGCTGAGGCAGGAGAATGGCGTGAACCAGGGAGGCGGAGCTTGCAGTGAGCTGAGATCTGGCCACTGCACTCCAGCCTGGGCGACAGAGCAAGACTCCATCTCAAAAAAAAAAAAAAAAAAGTTCTGTTCCTGACCCTTCAAACGTGAGCCACCTGGTGCAGCTCCCACTGCTCCCAGCCTCCGGATGACAGTGGATCCAGGGGATGCCACAATGAAAATCCTACTTAGAAACTTTGTGGCTTTTGTTGTGTTTTGTTTGAGATGGAGTCTCGTTCTGTCACCCAGGCTGGAGTGCAGTGGTGCCATCTCGGCTCACTGCGAGCTCTGCCTCCCGGGTTCATGCCATTCTCCTGCCTCAGCCTCCCGAGTACCTGGGACTACAGGCGCCCGCCACGCCCGGCTAATTTTTTTTGTATTTTTTTAGTAGAGACGGGGTTTCACCATGTTAGCCAGGATGGTCTCAATCTCCTGACCTCGTGATCCGCCCGCCTCGGCCTCCCAAAGTGCTGGGATTGTAGGCGTGAGCCACCGCGCCTGGCGACTTTGTGGCTTTTTTTTATAGCTCTCTGTGAATAGAATACCCTTTTTACTTTTGGATATTTGAGTTCCAAACATTTTCAGGAATATCCTATTCAAAAGAAAGATGCTGGCCGGGTGCGGTGGCTCAAGCCTGTAATCCCAGCACTTTGGGAGGCCGAGACGGGCGGATCACGAGGTCAGGAGATCGAGACCCTCCTGGCTAATACGGTGAAACCCTGTCTCTACTAAAAAATACAAAAAACTAGCCGGGCGACGAGGCGGGCGCCTGTAGTCCCAGCTACTTGGGAGGCTGAGACAGGAGAATGGCGGGCCCGGGAGGCGGAGCTTGCAGTGAGCTGAGATCCGGCCACTGCACTCCAGCCTGGGCGGCAGAGCAAGACTCCGTCTCAAAAAAAAAAAAAAAAAAAAAAGAAAGATGCTTTTGAAATACGCTGTCAGAAAGTTTTGTGATTTATTTACAACCAATTATTTTGATGTTTTAACAGTAAACACAGTTTACAAGATTTACATCTTCCCAACTTTACAGTTAAAATAAAGTTATTTTAAGACCTTTATAAAAAATACATCAGGGCTGGGCATGATGGCTCATGCCTGTAGTCCCAGCACTTTGGGAAGCCAAGGCAGGCAGATCACTTGAGTTCAGTAGTTCAAGACCAGCCTGGGAAACATTACAAAACCTTAGATCTACACACACACACACACGGACACAAATTAGCTGGGTGTGGTGGTGCATGTCTGTGCTCCTAGCTACTTGTAAGGGCGGAGGTGGGAGAAATGCATGAGTCCAGGAGGTCAAGGCTGCAGTAAGCCATGACTGTGCCACTGCACCCCAGGCTGGGTGACAAAGCAAGACCCCATCTTGAAAAAAAAAAATCCAATATTCTTTGCTACAATCCATTTTAGTTCAGGGAGGAAGCAGCAAATCATGGCCAAACTTTGGTTTCCTCGCTTTGATTTCTGAAGACATAGATGGAGGGAACACATGATAATGGAATGGTATTCTGAATTGTTCTTATCAGTAGCAGGAAATAGCTGAAGCTAGAATTCCAAAACAAATAACCTCAAGTTAGTTTAGCTTGACTTTGAGAGGCATCACAGTATGTTTGACTTAAATACACCACCTTAGTTGAATATAGTTTAGTTTAGGTAAATGAAGTGTTTACGTTGTGGTTGGTCTAGCTGCAGCCAGCCTGCCATATACACTCACTGGATTGCCCCCCCAGTCTTCCCCCACCGCATGCCACCACCAAGCAGTTGAGTCACGGAGTGCCATCAGTTTGCATTTGGATCAAGTCCCATCTTAACCTCCTTAATCATTTCACAACCTTGGCACTGAGACACTTACTTGGATTTATTGTACTCAAATTCAATGTGCAGACAGTCCTCGATCCCAACCTCCATCTTGATGGAAGAGTTCAGCTCCGGGTATGTGCTGAGTGTGTGAACTACAATGTCCATCTCTTTGACAACATCATTGAGGCGGCGGCTGATGGTAGCTCGAAGGAAATAGCTGTAGGAGACGGAACTGTCAGGAATAAACACTCCCATTCTCCAGATACTACCTGATATAGGTACCAAATTGGCCCACTTGAGAGAAGCCTGTACAAAGGTTCTTAACCCTTGAGGGCTTTGTATCCCTTTAAGAAGTTACAGACCCTCTTCCAGGGAAAGCCACACATATGTACCTCTACAGAGAACTTTTCAACCACAATTCTAGGGAGTTCAAAGACCCTTCCCCCAAATCCCTTTATGGAGCCCATGTCCCCAGGTCAAGAATCTTGCTGTAAGGGAAAGTGATTTCTCTGCCTTGTACCCCAATCGCTGGCTATTCTTGGGCCTTTCATGGCCCTTACCACTACTGACCATGTGTTTGTGTACAGGTTTTATTTCATCATCTAACTCCTGGTTTTGGGGGCAAAGGAGTCTGTCTTGTACTTTTATCTTTGCCTGTTTGTTCACTGAACAATATTCAATCAATAAACCTTTGTAAAGTGTCCCAATAAACCTTTTTTAAATTAAAAGAGGGGACTAGGAAAGAGAGAAATTAAGTCAGCTATTCATTCCGCAAACATTGATTGAGCTAAGCACTGGGCTAAGCACAGGATGAATAAGATACAGTCTGATGGGAAGCTCACAGTTCACAGAGGGCAGATGGGCAAACAGAGAGATGGGAACACATGGAGAGGGCTAATTGAGATGTGTGATCTGGTGCTGTGTGGAGGGAGAAAAGGGCCTTCCAGAAGAGCAAACTTTATATGCAATAGAAGCAGAGAGGACCTGGTCTGTTGGATAACAAGTCTCTGGTTGAACCTAGGATCCTGGGGGAGGACGTTGCTGTGGAGGGGATGAGAGAGAAGACAGAGACGCAGTCCTGAAGGGTTTAACAAGCTGCCCTCTGCGGCCCGCCAGTGCAGCACTGTCATTCCCAGCACCTGTGCTAACACTCAACGAGGAGGAGCTCTTTAATTGTATTTCCTTCTCCATAAAACATTATTTTAATCTAATCTAATGTAATGTAATAAATTGTATTTTCTTTTAAATAAAACTTAGATAATCCCCACCACCTGTCAAGCATTACCAGATAAAGTTATAAAGATATCCTAACCAGACCAACTACACATTTCGGCTACTATCCGCTGTGTGGCACTGGCTGCTTCTTGGGGATCCTTTCGGTTCACCTCAGTACCCTCCATCACACTGCCTAAGACATCTGTCCCTAGCCCTCCTCTAACTGCTCAGGCTCCCGAGACTCCCCATCCCGCTGTCTGGGAAGACTGACTTTTACTCCACTAAGAATATGAAGGCCTTCCCAGTCAAAGCTTACAATGTGCTCCTTTCTCTGCTTTGTTCCTCACTTACGGCCTAAACATGTCTGTGCGTCTTCACTCACCCTCTCTCCAACAGCACCTCTCCCTCTCAAGACCTCTCCTCCCCACACCGTCACAAGACCCCTCCATATGGATGCACAGTGAAATCTGGAAAGGAGAGCTTGACGAATCCTGTTGCCTGGTCACACCTGATATGTGATTGCCCTGGAAAGGGACACAGGCATTCGCATTTTGAGAAGCTTCCCACATGATTTTCTAATGTGGAAGCCTTGGTCCAGCATCTGGATCCTTCTACATATTCTGGTTTCCCCAAGATCATCAATCTCCCTCTAGCTAAAGGTTTTATCCTCTGAGCTGATTGAAAAAATTGGTTTCCAAAGTCACCAATCCCAAGAACCCTCTCCAGGCCTTACCCTCTTGACCTACCATACTTCCCCTTCCTTTCTTCAGAGACAACTGTCACAAGGCAGGTTCTGCACCAGTGGCTGAGGCTTCTCCACGAACCACTCCTCCTAACCCCTTGCTTCTGTCTCCACCACCCAACAGAAACCACTCGCCTCAAGTCAGTAACCCATGGCCTCCCAGGGGCCAAATCCAGCAGCCCTTGATTCTGGGTCCCGGGAAATGCCTTGCCGGAAACAGTCTTCCCGTGGTTCCGCAGGGGCGCTGCCCTGATGCACCCCCTCTCCTTCTCCTGCCACCCCCCAGTGTGTCCTGGTTCTCCTCTCCCTGCGCTCCCTTTCTTCAAAAACATATCAGTTATGACCTCGGAGCGGATCAGTCCTGAACGCACATTTCTAAGTGTCCCCTCTGTCCTTAGTGCCAGGTTTGCACTTCCAATTGTCTGGTCAACTTTTATGCTTTCTCTGTGTTGCCAGTACTTCAGCCTGCCCTCTAGAGCTGGATGAATCACCCTATCTCCAGATCATTTCCTCCTCCTGATAGCCCTCTGTCTCCCTCTGCATGCCTCCACTCACTGGTAATCTCTGCTGGTGCCTATCACATTCCTCACTGTCTCTCTGTTCCCATTACAGCCACCAAAATCCTCCTCTGAGGACCTCACAATAGCCTTCTGAGAGTTTTGTCTCTAGACTTTTCCCATCCACCAAATGCTATATATGGACTCTAACCTTCCAAAATAAGCTTTTCCCTGCCTAAAGACAAAAAAGAAGTCCGCAATAATCTCTTCATGTTTTCCCTCTGCCTGTGTAATAAGAAAAAGCTTTTCATCTGGAAGTTACATCTTTAAACCGTCCTCAACTAATTTTCCCATCTTCATCTCCTCTCTTTCACAACATGAATCCTAAAGTCTTCACATGATTTGGACGTCAACACTTCTATTGGATTGTGGCAAAATACACATAACATAACATTTACCACTTTAACAACTTTTAATTAGTTCAGTGGCATTAACGATATTCATATTGTTGTGCAAACATCACCATCGGTCTCCAGAACTTTTCCACCTTCCACCCCTGAAACTCCACTCATTAAACACCAACCCCCATTTCCTCCTCCCCTCAGCCCTGGGCCTCGACCTTTCTACTTTCGGTCTCTATGAATTTGACTGCTCTGGGTACCTCATAGACATAGAATCAGACGGTATTTGTCCTTTTGTGACTGGCTTGTTTCCATAGCATAATGTCCTTTTGGTTCACCCATGGTGTAGCATAGGACAGAATGTTCTTCCTTTTGAAGGCTGTATAATAGTCCACCACATGGACGAAACACATTTCCTTTACCCATTCACCCACTGAGGGACATTTGGGTTGTTTCTACCTTTTGGTGGTTGTGAATAATGCTGCTGTGAATATGGGTGTACAAACATCCGTTCGAGATCTTGTTTTCCATTTTTTGGATCCAGAAGTGGATCCAAAAGTGGAATTGCTAGATCATGTGGTAATTCTGTTTAATTTTTCAAGGCACCACTGTACTGTTTTCAACACCTTTCTTTCTGCCGTACAAACACTTAAGACAAATCGACTGCAAAAGAAAAAAAAAAGTAAATAATAAATCCCTTGGTCAAACTTAAATGATGACTAGACAATCCTCGCTGTTGCTGCATTCTCTGGGTGCAATTATGAAACCCTGTCTTTACTGGGTGTAATGTCAGCCTTACATCCCTCTGCAAAGACGTTTTTCTTTTAAAAAAATTTAAAAAAATTTTTGTCTGATAGAGATGGGGTCTCAATATGTTGCCCAGGCTGGTGTCGAATTCCTGGCCAAAGTGCCAGGATTACAGGCGCGAGCCACCACCTCTGCAAAGATTGAAAAAGAGCCTTTACTCTTCTGATGCAAGAAGGGAGGATAGAGAAAGAAAAGAAGTTAAAGATCTTGCTGTGGTGTGTACCATCCTAAACTCAGGTCCTCGGGTGAGGAAACAAGCTGATCTTATGAGATGGTATCAAGACCTGGAATCAGGTGCTCAGAGCGACAGGGGAGACTGCTTTATTCCAGTAGCATCACATAACCTCACGGTTACACCTAACAGTCTATATCTGCTGTGGATTTTTTTCACCCAAGAGACCTCGGCATCAGTCCCTATTCTCAGAGTTTCCAACACTGTAACAGTAAAAACAATCCATGTACCTATGTGTCAACATTTTAAGAATTTTATTGTCTTATCACCCCCAAAAGAAGAGGACATCTAGAATGAGAATCTAAATCTATTACCCACTTTTGAAGTGAGAAAGCTGAGTTACAGAGCTCAAGATCACACGGCAGCTGTGTGGCAGAGCTGGACAGCAGGTGAGGATCTCCCGACACCCAGCCAGCAGGAGTGTGCTGGGGCTGGCTGACTGTTGAACTTTCAGAGATTTTATGAGCTGGCTGTTAAACACAGCAATTATTTAAATTTAAATTATGTAAACTCACAATTAAATGAGTCCTATTAAAAACAAAGGTAAGACATGCTAAAATCTCATCACTTTCTATTTTCCGGCCCTTTACAACACTCTCTGCTCTTGAGGGCATGAGTCTCCAGATGATGTGACAGCGCATCTCCCCTACTTCTACCTTTAGGAACAGTAGGCAGCTTGAAGTTGGCCGCGGTGGGGCTACTTACACTACAGAAACTGACACATGCTACAAACTAGGGCACTTTCCTCCTAGAAGGCCCACGGTTAATGGTTTACCAGCACGCTACAGCTCACAATACTCCTCCTCCTCAGGATCCCTGTGAAGGAACAGCCACAGGTCCTCGTCCACATGGGGCAGGTTCTAGGGCACAGTGGGGAACCAGCAGACATAACTTACCGTAGCTTCACATTCTGCCCCGTGTAGGACTCATACGGCTTCTCCACGTGGGTAAATTCAAAGTCGAAGGCCTGCGACTGGGTGATCTCTCCAGGCCGGGCCAGGTCCTTCACCAGGGACACAAATTCATGGTGGTTCCCGCGATCGTAGTAGAGTTCTGGTGAGAGAGAGCAATGCCCTTCTTTATCAGACCCTGAGCTACGCCGGGCTAAGTAAGGGGGCTCTGGGTTGGAGGCATCGCTTTTCGGAAGGATCTCCCTGTAGAACAGACCGCTTCTAGCTTTGTTTCCTTGACCTCTGCTCTTTCACTCCCTCCTTCTTCTCCAAAGGCTCTTCTGTCTTACATAGTGAAATCCTGTGGCAGAAAAGGAACCCAAAATAATCCTGCTCCAAGACACCTGGACACCATCTTTAATAAGGGACAAGTCATGGGAGCCAATATAAGAAATGCCACGCTTCTTTAAACAGCATTTAACACTTCCAGCTTCTGAAAGGACATAGCTATTTAATCATATCATCCTTATAATAAAAATCTTCTGAGACAGCTAAGACAGGTCTTCTCACCCCAATTGAAAATGATGGAAACCCAGGTACATGGTTAACCGACTGGTCTGGAGTCGCAGAGTTGGTGCAGAGCTGAGACTAGAGCAGGTCTCCTTCTAGACTGCGTCTATTTCTATCAGCTGGTATAATGTGGTCATGACACAACCTACTTCACAAGGCTCTGTGTGAAGTAGCAGGGGTGATACAGGTAAAAGACTTAGAACAGTATCTAGTACACAGCAAACACCCAGAAACATCATTACTAGCTGCTGTTATTACTCCAAAAGGCAGGCATGTGGCCAATCGAACATGGGCATTTTCATGTTATTCCCTCCACTGAAATCAGGGAGTGTCAAACTTCAGTGTGCACCAGAGCCACTGAGAGGGCTGGTTAGCACACGGATCGCTGGGCCCCACCCTAGTGCTTCTGATTCAGGGGTCTGGGGTGGGGCCTGAGAACTGACATTTCTAATAAGCTCCCCAGGACTGCTGCTACCACACTTTGAGAAGCATTGCACTCAATTTATCCTCTTTAGGAACTAGTTCTGGGATTTGTCGATGATAAGTTCATGCCACCCATTTGTCCTATCTTATTTTATGTTTGCTTATATTCTATTTAAGTTTTGCTATATACATGGTCTCCCCCACTCCCACTTTGGACTACAGGCCCTTTAAAGGTAAGGCCCACATCCCCAGCTCCCTGGTGCTTCCTAGAACCTGGCCCTGCAGAAGTGAGCTTTGTTTTGTTTGTTTTTTGAGACAGAGTCTCGCTCTGTCACCCAGGCTGGAGTGCAGTAGCGTGATCTCGACTCACTGCAACCTCCGCCTCCTGGGTTCAAGCAATTCTCCTGCCTCAGCCTCCCGAGTAGCTGAGACTGACTGGCCTGGAGTCAGTCTCAGCTGACACACCACCAGGTCCAGCTAATTTTTCTGTATTTTTAGTAAGACGGGCTTTCACCGTGTTAGCCAGGATGGTCTCGTTCTCCTCACCTCGTGATCTGCCTGCCTTGGCCTCCCAAAGTGCTGGGATTATAGGCGTGAGCTACCGTGCCCGGCCCAGGTAAGCTCTTAATATTGACTGTGGCTACGCATGGCCACATTACAGTTCAAGCCGCCACCCCTCAAGGATTCTGTGTTCAAGTCCCACGCTCGACTGCAACTTGCAGCAGGGCAGATGAATCGGGAACACAGAGCAGGCAGAGCACACTCACTGCCTCTGTTGTTTGCTGCTTGGGGAGGATGAGGCAAATCCATAGATTGGAGTCTGTGGGATCCCACACTAGTGATGACAATTCTGTATGAATTCACAATGTATTGTGTGGCTGTGGCTTGTGGCTGACTTCCCGTGTAACTACAATCAGCCACAGTCTTTTATTACAAACAATGACCTTCCCTTCCAAACACTCGTGGTTTCAATAGTAGGCAGCATTCTGGTTAGTGAGTGATAATCCACAAGGCATCAGAGTAGGAGATGGCAGTTCCAAACTATGGGTGGAAAGTGAGCAATCCAGTAATTGTGCCCCCCAGTAAAAGTCGGAAGTGCACAACAGGTAGAAGCGGAGCCGCGGCCAGCCCCAGGGACAGGGACTCCCCTGCTCACTGTGGCTGCATGAGTCCTGGTTGATGGTGTTGGCTTCCACGTGGAAACCGAAACCTTGACTTGGGAACCTGGTATCTCAGTTTCTAAGTACTAGATTCTGGCCATAGTTTCAGGGGACAGAAGCAGGCAGAGCAAGGTCCCAATGTCCAGAATCAATGGTCCAGAGTCAAGAGGAAGCGGAGAAGGAAAGGATGGAAAAATACACAAATGTGATCACATAGCCCAAAGGCAACATCAGAAATAAACAAAACAGAGAAGGCATAGAGAGCACTCAGGCTGCCAGCATCGTGGAGCCCGGCAACAGTGCAGAAGGTTCCCCCGGCCCCTGCAGGGGACCCGGAGCAGGAGAAGTCATTCCCTGCATAGCATCATGTTCTCCCTAGGGCCCTTCCTCCTGGACACACCTTCATATCAGCTCTGACATCGAATGTCATGGAAGAGTGGTCAGTGTGCAGTCAGAGCAGGGCTGGCCCAGCCTTTTAAATCTGTCCTTTATAAGCCATCTGCAATACTTCTGCAAACACTGTGCGGCAAAGGGGCAGACACAGCAGTGCTTCCTATTTGCCAGAAAGTTTGGTTTCCTCTTGCATAAATTAAATCAAATATCCAAGGCTGTTCTCACAAGAGGTCTGGGCCCTGAAGAGACTGTAAATAGCCTCTATTCCATCCCACAGAAGCAACCACAAGTCATCTTTCATTCTTCCCAACCAGCAGTCCTCAGAGATCAGACGTGTCGGGCTAGAAGTAGGAACTGAGTAAGTTTTTGGTTAAGATAACTATCCTGTCTTTGGTTTCCCTCTCAGTCCAACAGGAGGAAATAACTTCTGTACTCAGGATGTTTTCATGGTGAAACTTGCCACCAACAGTTGAGAAGTGAATTTGCCATTCTGGAAGGAAACGGAGCCAGCTTTGCATCACAGGTAACTCATGACAGCTGCCCTGAGCTTTGCTGCTTGGCTGAGGCCATGTTTAGTCTAGGCCTCGTGCAGTTTTGGAAGAAACCTAAGTCAGCAAAGCGTAAAAAGACCTCCAAAGACCAGGCGTAGTGGCTCATGCCTGTAATCCCAGCACTTTGGGAGGCCAAGGCAGGTGGATAATGAGGTCAGGATTGAGACCAGCCTGGCCAAGATGGTGAAACCCTGTCACTACTAAAAATACACAAATTAGCCAGACGCGGGGATGGGCGTCTGTAATCCCAGCTACTCAGGAGGTTGAGGCAGGAGAATCGCTTGAATCTGGGAGGCGGAGGTTGCAGTGAGCTGAGAATGCGCCACTGCACTCTAGCCTGGGCGACAGAGCAAGATTCTATCTCAAAAAAAAAAGCCCTCCAAAGAGCCTTCTCTCCATCTGACCCTCCCAGCCACTGTCTGCTGGCTGGTCACTGTCAGGATTCGTGCTTGCCACACCCTACTGCTGTCTGCCAACCCTGTGAAACCTGCAAGCACTGGCACCTCTGGGCGGCCCACACATTGCCAGGCACAGCTCTGCTCCAGTCCCACCAGCAGCTTGTTAAGGAGGCCAGAATCAATCCATCTCATCTTAATGTGCCTTTTACTTAGTGTTTCAAGGGCCAATGAATTAAAACACAGAAAGCCCCTGGAGTTTTTTAAAGTATAGGCTTGATTGGTATTAATGGGCTTATTAAAACCTTAAAAAAAACAAAATCCAGATGATGTCTGTTGGCTTTGGAGTACAGGGATGTTCCTGTCTGCCCTCCTCCGCCATGTCTGACCTTCTAAATACGTTTGGTTTATTTAACCCCATTAGTCTCCAAGGCGGCCCAGGTCTGCTTTCTAACCTTCACCGGTGCTCCCCAAAGGATTCCAGCTCAACAGTGGTCTCTTCTTCTCACAATTACAGCTTTTCCTTGCAGCCATCTTCACAGACTACTGCATCTTTCTAAAACCGTGGGCCATTAGGGTGACTAGGTCTTAGACCTTTCTATCCCATGGGCCTGACCCGAGAGATGCCCTCACCAAGTTTGCTGGCACTGTGAGAACACAGACCAAGCCACTGGAGAAGTGTCCTAGGCACAGGAAGCATCCCAGTGTGGCTCAACAACTTGCAGAGGATTACAGAAAAACGTCCACCGCATAAGGGAATAAATAAGGTCTTACAGTCTCAGGGGGCAATGTTCAAACTGCCGCATCTGAGCAGTGATGCAGGACCAAATGGACCAGAGGTCTGACAACCACGTTCTTACATACAAGGGGAAATCAGTTTCAACTTGGCACAGGAGAGTGTGCGGAAAGAAAGATGTAAAGGCAGGTAAACTGACATTGGCTTCCTTATCCCTGTTCCCCCAGTGAGGATGCAGCCCCAGTGGGGACACGCCAGCTGGTGAGTCACCGAGTTCTGAGTGGCCTTGATGGACAGCTACATGTTGCTCATCAGTGCCTCCTCCGTAATCAAGGCAGGAAGCTCAGCCGCTCAACCACCAAAGCAAACCTGAATTCTGTCTTTTTTTCATTAAAATAACTCTTGCTTATCTGGGAGGAGATGAGGGAAAAAAAACAAAAAACAAAGAATAGTTTCTGTAAATTCTTAGATCTGACCAATATATCCATTCGGCAAATATTTACTAGGCAGCTTCTACGTGCTAGCCACTGCACTAACGATGGGCTAAAGGCAGTCCCTGGATCTCAGGTGCTCAGAAATTAGTAAGCAAGACAGACAAGTTGAAAAAGAAGTCGCAACCTTGTCATACCCTGCTTGAAAAGAGGTATTAACGAGGCCTCTGGAAGAACAGTGGAGGAAGCACTTAAGTCAGCCTGGGGAAGTCAGAGAAGACTTTCTGATGGATGTGATGTTAGCTAGGCTTTGCAGGAGTAAGAGCTTGCGTGGAAGGTTATATCTTGCAGAAAGATGTTACTATACAAAGGGAAAATACCAAGATTCTAGAAGAAAAGGATAGTTTCTAGAACCTACAAGTGGTGGGAGTGAAGGGCTAGGGGGAGACAAGACTGGAAAGAGAGGCAGGGCCAGAGCAGGAGGGATTTGGATATACTTTCCCCCATTAACCAATAGGGAGGCAAGAAGAATTTTAAGGACTGACAATGACAGAACTGCCTTTAAGAAACTTCATCCTCACAGAAAATGACCCGAAAGGGGAGGAAGACAAAGGCAGGAAGACCAGTTAGGAAGCTGCTACATACAGAAAATAAAAGGCAGTGGCATTGAGAATAGAGAGGAGACCGCTGGTTTGAGATATACTGCAGAGCTAGCAGAGAAGGTCAAAACTTAGCAGCCAACTGCACGTGTGGGGGGAGAAGCCAAGACTTCAAAATGACTTCTAGATTTCTGAGGCTAAATGATCCCAGGCGACATAGGCCGAAATGGGAGAAAAGGAGAAGTAGTGGGGCTGTGGCTGGGGCAGAGGCAGAGAGAGGGGTCTGTGTTTGCATGTGTTTCTGAGACACCTGTGGGGTATCCCAGTGGACATGTCTAGCAGACAGCTGTAAAGACGTGTGAAACTCGGAAGAGAGGTCGGGTCAGGACAAAGAAACAGTCTGGGAGTCATCAGAATATAATTCATGGGGCTGAGCACAGTGTATGTAATCCCAGCACTCTGGGAGGCCAAGGCAGGAGGATTGCTTGAGTTCCAGACCAGCCTGGGCAATAACGAAAGACCCTGTCTCTACATAAAATTTAAAAAATTAGCTGGGTGTGGTGGCATGCACCTGTAGTCTCAGCTACTTGGGAGGCAGAGATGGGAGGATTGCTTGAGCCCAGGAGGTTGAGGCTGCAGTGAGCCGTGATCATGGCACTGTACTCTAGCTTGGGTGATGGAGTGAGACCGTGTCTCAAAAATTATTTTAAATAAAAAATAAAGAAAATAAGTCATCGGTACAGATGAGACTGCCACAGCAAGTGACAGGATAAAAGTGACACCTCTGCCTGCCTGCCTCCAAATCAACAAGGAAGAGGGACAGAGCTCAGTGCTATCAACCTGATTACTGCCATATGCCACCCCGTCAGCCAGACCTCAGAACAGACCGAAGTTCCACCCATTTCGCACATAATCAAAGAATGCAATGAAGGAGAAAACCACATAACCGCAACTTCAGCAAACTCACTCACTGGCCTTGCTCTGGTGCCCCAAGTTCAGTTCACAATGACTGACATAGGTGTACGACACAAATACTTCACAACATGCTTCTTTCGGGGAACCAGGAAGATTAAATAGGAGGAATATAAGAGCCTAAGAAAAGTCACTCTGTGCTTCCAAATAGATTGGTACATCTTTACTCCCTGTCAATGTGTGCATTTAGGAACACAAACTCCCTTTTACATCAAATAGAACTACAAAGGTTATTCTAATGCCTTGTTCTTGATCAAGAAATACATTCCAAAGCCAACTAAGAAGAAACATATTGTCCATCATTCTGTGTTATTCTATTTCCATGCCCTTATGTAACCATGGATAATTGTGCGTGAACAATATACTTTAGCACAAAGCTGGGATTGGTTCCATCTACAACACCAACTGAGACTGGCCCATGTGGTCAAAGTAAGAGATTTAAGGCAAAGGGTTGAAACATGCACTCCCTATCAGTAGACAGGGCGATCTTATTCAGATAAAACAGGTATAGGAGGAAGAGCAGCAAGCCAGTGAGTGATAACTCAATTTGTGAAATGGAAACATTTTACTACATCAACTACCATAATTTTATAAAGGAACCCTCTACAAGGGTCATGCATGATCCCCTGGCATGTCCAACATTCTCATCAAGTGATTTTATTTTCCTTGCTTGATAGCTGAGAAAGCTGAGGCCCAGAGAGTGGCTAAATTCCCCCAAAGTCTCATGGTCACCTCAACCCAGGGTGCCCAAGGGCCCAGGAAGAGTTACCAGTGGAAGCAACAAAAGGTTCTGAGAAAATTCAGCAGGGATGATGGATGTCTCGGGAGTAAGGAGTTAGACAAGAAATCAGGTGGGGCAGGCACAGCAAGCAGCTTCTTCAACTCCCTTTCATTTAGACCGGAGGAAGGCCTGGACACCATTCGTAGAACAGCTCATTTCACACTGTCTGGGGCAGAAGACATTCTGGATTATCTTTCACATACTGGCAAGGTACCACCACCTGGGAGTGATGGCGTAGACACAGATTAAACATGCCTGTCAACACTATTATTATTATTTTTTTTTTTTTGAGGCGGAGTCTCACTCTGTCACTCTGTCGCCCGGACTGGAGTGCCGTGGCCGGATCTCAGCTCACTGCAAGCTCCACCTCCCGGGTTTACGCCATTCTCCTGCCTCAGCCTCCCGAGGAGCTGGGACTACAGGCGCCCGCCACCTTGCCCGGCTAGTTTTTGTTTTTGTTTTTGTTTTTTTTTTTTAGTAGAGACGGGGTTTCACCGTGTTAGCCAGGATGGTCTACGATCTCCTGACCTCGTGATCCGCCCGTCTCGGCCTCCCAAAGTGCTGGGATTACAGGCTTGAGCCACCGCGCCCGGCCAACACTATTATTATGGAGCCAAAGAATCAATGCAATAACTTTAAAACTGCCACTAAAAAATACCCTTTCTCAGTAGGCAAGGATTTCTCCACTAGTTACTATGCTTAGCATAATATGCTTTGGACTCATCCTGTTTATCCCAGGGTTCTTTATTAGAGATGATTTTACCCTCCAGGGAATATATAGCAATATCTCAAGACATTTCTGTGGTCACGAGTGGGGGATGCTACGGTTGTCTGCTCAGTAGAGGCTAGGAATGCTGCTAAACATCTAGGACAATGTGCCAAACGACGCCAGACATCACAGTGCTGCTACTGAGGAACCCTGCCATCTACCCCACCACTGAACCCAGAAGTAGGAAAGCAGCAGGCATGGAACTCACTCTTCAGCCCCTTTTCTGGTACACTAACAGGTCTTTCATATTCTGGCTTTAAAGTAACAACAAAGAGCTTCCTATAGGATCAGTCAGTCTTCAACCTGATTTCATGTTCTTAAATACCAGAGGCAAAATGCTTGAGGCTGAGCAGTGAACCCAAGAGCCAGGCCACAAGGCCTCCTTTTCCCAGGGTTTCCCCTACCTGTGTCTCAGTGTTTCCTGACTCTGAAAAGGAGAGGGCAAATTATTTGCTCAACTCTCAGGATATGAGAGAGAGTTTAACAAAGATTCCCCAAGGAAGTCTCTAAGAACAGAGTTATGCATGCAGCATGTGGTCTAGGTATGGATTCTCTACCAGAGCTGTGTAGCTCACAGAGTATTTACTGTGATTCTACTCCTAACCTAACCACAGAAACACTTATTTTAAAAGTACCCACGCATTTTAATAATACACAAGAGTCTAAATAAGGCTTAAAATTGGAGACAACCCAGTCTTGACTGGGAGCTCCCCAAATCACTTTACTATTACTGCCTTTTACTGTCTAGTTCTTATTTGTTTATTTTTTTGAGACAGGGTCTTGCTGGTTGTCACCCAGGCTGGAGTGCTGTGCTGTCATCACAGCTCACTGCTGCCTGGAACTCCCGGTTTCAAGCAATCCTCCCATCTTAGCCACCCGAGGAGCTAGGACTACAGGTATGCACCACCAAGCCCAGCTAACTAGGAAAATTTTTGGGGGGTAGAGACAGGTCTTGCTATATTGCCCAGGCTGGTCTCCAACTCCTGGCCTCAAGCAATCCTCCCACTCCAGCCTCCCAAAATGCTGGGATTGCAGGCATTAGCCACTGTGCCTGGCGCTGTCTAGTTCTAATGACTAATAATCATGTTTAAAGCATTGAGAAACTCTGATCACTTGTGGTTTTTGGAAACACCGTTTCTTTGTCTTTAAAGAGAAAATGTGGTAACTGAAAACTCGCATTCTAATAAAGAAGTCTAAGAAACGCAGCTAGGTAGTCAGATGTAGACTGAAGATTACGGGTCTTCTTTCTGGAAACACGCACAAGCATAGGTAGCTCAGGGCCGAGGTGAGGTGAGAGAGAACTGGTTAGCTCTCATACAACACATCTAAAGAGAAAAACGGGTTGGTGGGGGCGCCGGGAAGTGGGGCTCGGTGGACCAGCCTCACTTTGCGTCTGGCAGTTGCAGATGACGGGCGATGGGAAAGCCAGTATTGGCAGAGCGGTCTCCCCCTAACAAACCCACCTGCAGGCTACGGCCAGAGCACCTCACTCAGAAATCCTGGGGACAAGAAGCAAAGCCAAGTGCACGCTGGAGACAATGGGGAGAATCCACAGGCAAGGCACCCATCCCACGAGGCACAGCAGGGTGCTTCCTCCCGCCCTCGCCGTCCCCATCTCCCTGGCAGCGCGCTGTCACTTTTGGCAGGAGGACAGTAACGCAGGGGGAGTCGCCCACGGGCGGGACTTGTAGCTGAACCCCAGGCCTCAGACTGCAGTTGACAAGCGACTGTGACAGGCCTCGCCGGAGCTGGGCCCTGAATCACCCTGCTCCCCGGCCGGCTGCCGGCGCTGGGGGACGGGGTCCCCGGGGTCGACTCACCGATCTGCCCGATGAACTCGATTTTGATGCCCTGGTGCTCCAGCCGCTTGTTGGGGTTCTTGAGGGCAAGGCTCACCTTCCCGGAGACAGTCTCCCCGTCGTAGAAGAGGAAATATTTCTCCTTCTTCCCGTCCTCCGTCTTGTGCTCGGCCCGCTTCCTACTCTCCGCATCGTTCAGAAGGATTTCCACCTCCACGCTCTGCCCGAAGCCGAAGAAGCTCATTGCACCGCCGGGCCGGGCGGGTCTCGGTAAGGACCGCTCCCTCGAACCGGGGCGCGGGCTGCCCTAGGTAAGGAAGGCCAGAGGGCCCTACGCGCGAGCGCGCTCGGCCGCCGCGGCGCTGCCTGGCTCAGCCGCTGCCGCCGGGCAGTGGGCGCCGACCGACAGCCGGCTCCACGCGGGAGGGGCACGGCCGGGGGAGGTAGGCGGCTGCGGGCTGCGGCGCCCGAGCAGCAATGCACCGAGGAGCAGTGCCCTGCGCCGAGCCAGTCCCAGCCAGTCCAGCAGACGGTGGCAGCGGGCGGGCGAGGGTCGGCCGTGCAATGCTGCGGGAGGGCAGCCGCACAGGGCCAGGTGTGCTTGGCCTGCGCGGGCCGGGTGGGGTCTAGCGCCGAGCAGCGCTGAGAGCTGCAACCCACCGAGGCGCTTCGGCGGCTTCGGGCGGGGGAGGGGGCGGGCGAGCTCCAGCCCGGATGCGCTGGAGCAGCGGCGCGCATGCGCACCCCCTTTCTCCGCCTCTGGGCCTCCCGGCCACCAGGAGGACAGCTCGCTGCGCATGCGCAGGGAGAGCGCGGCCGGCGCTCCCGCCGTCGGCATGGCAGCTGTTACTTCGCTGGGACAGGCTCTGGGCCCACGCGTGCCGCGCAGTCCACAGAACTGCAGTCGTCTTCTCGGAGTGCTTTCGGCTACTTTTCCCTTATTGCTTTAGCTCGATACACGTTGGGCTGCCTTTCCCATTCGGATATTACGCGGTTCCAGTGCTGTCTGACAGGAAAGACAGCCCTTTGACACGCACGCGAAATGTCGCCTGACGAGGGCAAAGGTGACAGTTACTACCGGAAGTACCCTGTCTCGGATACCCTTTAGATTCCCCCACTAAAGAAAAACGAAGCGGGAAAAACGCTGTTAGGGTTTAACTCAGGCCCTGGCTCCTGGAACGAATTAGCGGAAAAGTCACCCGCTGGAGCCTTGTTTGGCTTCCACTTTTCGGCCCGCCCAGTTCTCTGAGCGTGTGGCCGACGACGCAGGTGATTGGTTGAACGAATGGAAACGGCTGGGTGCGGTGATTGGCTGGTGGGAAATTCTGTACGTTGTGATTGGTCCGCAGGAACGACTCGGCGCGCGCGCGGGAGCGAGCTTTGAAAGTTGAGCACGGCGGCGGCGAGCCGGTGGCCTGGGGATCATGGTGGCGCTACGGGGCCTCGGTAGCGGCCTGCAGCCCTGGTGTCCGCTGGATCTTAGACTCGGTGAGCAGACGCAGCCGCGAGGCCCGGCGGCCAGGGTGGGGGTCCTTTGCGTCCCCAACGATGCCTAAGCCCGGGCCATGGTGCGGGTGGGGGCGGGGTGGGGGCGCTCGGCTGTCGGCGGTGCCTGGGTCCCCGGGGCCGTGCCACGCCAGGATTACGGCCAGCCAGGTTTCCCGTGGGGGTTCAAGCCGGCCAGGCCACGCTTAGTATAAACGAATGTTGGCCAGTCTCTTCTAGCGCTTGTGCATCTGTTTTCTCGGCCTTCCCCTTCTTCCTGTGCACCTATCTATTCTTACCTATTCAGATGATTTTAAATTGCAAATCTTTTTCTTCGGCCAGACTTATTTCTTGAACCTCATGTTCATAAGTTCAACTGGATGTCTCACATGCAGACATCGTCAAACGTCACATGAGTGAAAATGGGATTCCCAAAGCCTGCTAATGGCACCATCCAAGCCACCAACCCAGGAGTCATGGCATTTCTGCTTCCCCTTTCATGCCTGCCACCACTGTCCTGCCTCCGAGGTGTCTCAGGGCCGACCCGCTCCGTTCCTGGTGCTACTGCCTTCATCATAGTCAGTCTCGAGCAATTGCAGGAGTATTTTAGCTGCTTTCTGATGTTAACTGTGCCAGCCCATCCCCCACACTTTTGCAGACCGACTTTTGAAAACACAGCTTTGAATGTGTCAAGCCTGTACAGCTTTAATGTTTCTCCTTTGTTTCCTAAATAAATGACCAGATCCTTGGCGTACTTTATAAGTCTTTGCCATTCTCTCCAGTTTGATTTTTCAAGAGCGTAACCTTTGGAATCAGACACACTGGGATTGCTCCCTTGGCTGTACCCCATAGCATCCATATATTACCGTGCAAGTTACTTCTCCTTGCTAAACCCCTGTTTTCTGATTTGTCAAATGGGGAGTACATTATCTACCTCACAGGGATTTTTGTAAAGATAAATTTTGTACCTGCCACATAATAACTGCTGAATAGATACTAATACCCACGAGCAAACTGTGTTATAACAATTTTGTTCATTTCAAAACACTTTAATTTCTTTCCCTTTGTGCTTTGTTACACTGTGCTTGCTGGGATGCACTTTTCTGCATTTATTTGTCTAGCAAAACTCTTCACATTCAGGTCCAATTGAAGAATCATCTTATTCCTCTGCCTCTTCCTCCTCCTCCAGTAATATTCCCTATTAAGCTCTGTAGCGTTTTACATTTTACATATCTATTATTTTAACACTCATCCATTGCAAAAATAATAAACAACATCTATTGACTGCTTTTTATGTGGCCAGCACATTGTTAGGGCCTTTATACACATTATCTTTCACAAAAATCTTGTATTTCCAATGATGAAGGAGAGACTAATTACGTGTAAGTGATCAAGTCAGGATATCTGCCTTGTTCTGTCTCAAAATTCAGTGCTCTCTTTTCTATCATAGGCTGCTTTTTTTGGTATCCTAAGTGTGAAATGTTGAGATCTTTGTGGACAAGAACCCTCTAGTATTCATCTTTGTATCCCTAGAAGTGTAAGTGGCATCCCTAGTATTTTCTCAAAGTGTTTGTTGAGTAAGTAAGTGATATATTTCTTCCTCTTCTTCCATCCTAAGTGAAGTAGTGGAGCAGAAGTTACCTGCATTCGACAACTGAGAAAATAGGTAGTGAGGGATTTGAATAGTGTAAAGATATTGAGGGAAAAAATCTACCTCAGTGTCTCCTGTACTCTCAGTCAGCAATCAACACTGAAGACTTCTGTGACCATATGGTAGATAACAGGGCCAGTTACTGCCATCCAAATTAGATTTGATGGTATTTACAGTAGGGAACGATTATAAGCAAAACCAAAAGAAGGAGTGAAATAACTTTTGCTGTGGTCTGTAATGACCTTTAAAACATTATTGGAAATTTAGAAAGATAAAATTGTGTTTTTCAGATCTTCTTTCAGGCAGCATATTGCATGTCTTTGGAAGGAATGCTGTGCACAGCCACTTAGGGTACAGAGACTCCCTCCTCCAGGGTCAAGTTCAAGTGACAAATATGATGAGCAGATTGTATTCTAGGGATGGATCTAGTTGAGTGTAAGGCCTTTTATTTTCATTTGCTGAGTGCATTGTAATGCTCCCATCTCTGTTTTTTCTTTATTTATACCTTGCCGAACTTCTCTAAATCAGCGGTGAGCAAATACTTTTAATGCTAATTTGAAGGAACACCTGATTAATAATTTGAGATGTCCACATTTCCATCTAGTCCTAATTTTAGTTTGGGAAAATAACAATGAAAACACTGAAGAAATATAGTTTATTAGAAAAGAATGGGAAGGAGAGGTGGATGGATAGGGGAGGGATAGCATTAGGAGAAATAACTAATGTAGATGACGGGTTGATGGGTACAGCAAACCACCATGGTACGTGTATACCTATGTCACAAACCTGCATGTTGTGCACCTGTACCCAAGAACTTAAAGTATAAGTTTAAAAAAAATTGTTTATCCAAAAAAAGAAAAAGAAAAGAATGGGAAGATTTAGAGTTAAAAGAGATTGATAAGGAATCCAGCCAGCATGCCGTCTTAATATCCCTCCTCTCAATGTACATTCTTTCAATCAGTGTATTTTAAAGTCACCAAGGATTTCTGTGAGTCTGAATCTGGCTTGCCTTCTCTATTTTAAACTTCCTGGGGAAATTGTGTCTGTTTTTTTAAATGCTACATTATTGTCCAAGGGCCCAATAAAGTGCTATATATTTTATTTCCACTTATTAACTTGGTTATGATATTTTCACAAAGGAACATCTTGGGGAATCTGATTAACCTCTGTTTCTTCTCTAGATTGAACAAATGGGAAAGCCTGATCACTAAATGTTTTGAAATGTCCTTTCCCAAAATTCTTATATCTTGAAAGTGTTTCCTTCTTTATATTCTTAGAAGAATAGCTAGTGTCAGTTGTGATTTAAGATTCTCTTAACCTTTTCTGGTTTTCTTTTATTATGGTACACCTATATTATTAAAACAAGTTAAAGGTGAACTGTGACTAATAAACTTTTTTCCTCTCGAACACACCTGGAATCTAAAGTGATTAGTTTTTTTACTTGTACTTACAAACGTCATTGCATTTTCCTAGAATGGGTTGACACAGTGTGGGAACTGGATTTCACAGAGACTGAGCCTTTGGATCCCAGCATAGAAGCAGAGATCATAGAGACTGGAGTGGATGCATTCACAAAACTCTATGAAAGCCTTTTACCCTTTGCTACTGGAGAACATGGATCTATGGAGGTAAAAAAAATAAAAACAAACTAGCCAAATTTTGGTGTTAGCAGTAGGAGATGAAAGTCATTATAATCTAAAGCTTAGCTTTCTTGGTGTACAATTCACAGGGAGTACAATATGAGTAACATAAAGAATATGGTTAATTTATTGAAATATCCTAAGAACTTTCCTCCAGAAGGTTCAAGGTACTCGTCTGATTTTTTTTTTTTTTACGACACAACCGTTTTTTACAATAGCAAATTAAAGGAAAAGTATAAGGCCAGGTGTGGTGGCTCACGTCTAATCACAGCAGTTTAAGGGGTGAGGCTGGCCAATTGCTTGAGCTCAGGTTGAGACTAGCCTGGGCAACATGGCAAAACCCCATCTCAGAGGAAAAGAAAAGGAAAAATATAAAGGCAAAAACAAGAAAACTAGACTTTGGAAAATGCAAATAACAATTCAGACATGCCCTTAACCTTAACTTTAAGAACATCTGCGGCCAGGCACAGTGGCTCACGCCTGTAATCCCAACACTTTGGGAGGCTGAGGCAAGTGGATCACGAGGTCAGGAATTCAAGACCAGCCTAACCAAGGTGGTGAAACCCCATCTCTACTAAAAATACAAAAATTAGCCGGTCGTGGTGGCATGCATCTGTAATCCCAACTACTTGGGAGGCTGAGGCAGAGAATTGCTTGACCCCAGGAGGCGGAGCTTGCAGTGAGCCGAGATCGCGCCACTGCACTCCAGCCTGGGCGCCAGAGCAAACTCTGTCTCAAAAAAAAAAAAAATCTGATATTACTAAACTGAGGAATGACTAGTTGAATTAACAGGTTTGTCCAAAAAGTTCCTGTAAATACTGAGTTATATCCAATACATAGAAATATAAATTATTATTTAGGTTGTTAGTTTTCAAAAAAACCAAAGGGTTGGGAAACAGAACAAAAGCTAATTGGATATTAACATCTCTGAAATATTTAAATGAACAAAAAAAATTTCACTTCCAAGTTTCACATCACAAAATGAAGTCATCTAATTAAACGTTCCTTCAGCATGACGCTAAGCACTGCCTTGAGCACCTGAGTTGACAGTAAGGATTAAGAAACCATCTCCCAGGTTGCGGCCCCCCCAGGGACCTCAGGGAGGAAGAGTGGACGTTTGAACACTAGCCAGATGAGGTCCAGCAGCCACATGCAGCTGCAGGGGGTGGAGAGTGCAGTGCCACTGAGCATTTGGGCGCCTGGAAATATTCTACGAACCACACTGTGGAAAATACTCCAAGAGAGGTGCAGATTTGTTGCATAGGGTGTGAAAAAGGGAGCATGGTAGAGTTGGGAAGGTTCCAGAAAGAAAGTGGCCAGCAGTGAATCTTCACAGATGACTAGCAGAAGCTTGGGTTGTAAGGCAGTCCCAGTGAAGGAGCCACCTAATGGGAACACGCAGGAATTGTCAAGAGGCACACAGAAAAAGTGTGTGGTGGGTGGGACAGTAAGGTAGAGTGAGGGTAGGTCATACAGAAAAAGTGTGTGGGGGGTGGGACAGTAAGGTAGAGTGAGGGTAGGTCATACAGAAAAAGGGGGTGGGACAGTAAGGTAGAGTGAGGGTAGGTCATACAGAAAAAGTGTGTGGTGGGGTGGGACAGTAGGGTAGAGTAAGGGTAGGTCATACAGAAAAAGTGTGTGGGGGGTGGGACAGTAAGGTAGAGTGAGGGTAGGTCATGGGCAGCTTTACGTGAGGTTCAGCAGTGGAGTTTGAACATATTTGGTAGAGTGTGTATGAGGTTTTGTTCTGAGCTTCCTGCATGGATTAACTCATTTAATCCTCACAAGCAGCCCTGTGTAAAAGAGAGCTCTGGTGAGCCAGAGGGTTTAGGGTCGTGGATCAGCCTGGTGAGTGAAGTGGAGGTGCAGGTGGCGTTAGGAATGAGGACGTGAAGGCAGGAGATGATTTCTTTTTTCCTTTTTTTTTGAAACCAGGGTCTTGCTGTGTCACCCAGGCTGGAATGCAGTGGCACAGTTACAGCTTACTGCAGCCTCAACTTACTGGGCTCAAACGAGCCTCCCACCTCACCCTCCTGAGTAGCTGGGACTACAGGTGTGCGCCACCATGCCCAGCTACTTTTTTATTTTTTGTGGAGACAAGGTCTTTCTTTGTTGCCCTGGCTGGTCTCAAACTCCTGGGCTCAAGCAATCCTCCTGCCCTGGCCTCCCAAAGTGCTGGGATTACAGGCATGAGCCATTGTGCCCCGTGGAGATGATTTCTCCCACAGGTTTTTTAGTTAAGGAAAAGAGAGTGTTCTGCTCACTTGAATTTTGTGGGCCTTTTTTTGTTACGGTACTCAAGGATAAACCATATTTAGTTTCTGCTATGTTTAAGTTATTAAAATAATCCATTTCTTCTTCATGTGTTTAGTAGGAGAAGACATGGAATGATGATAGAATTAGTAAAATTGTAGTTTCTTTCCTGGGGTGTATCTCCTTTACCTGGGCTATTTTCAAGATCTCTTTCATTTCCTGTTCCCATTGCCTGCAATCTGCGGAACATTTAAATTTAGATAAAGGGCTCTGATTTCCTCAGTTAGTGATTATTGGTTAACGGATTTGAGTTCCTTTTAATATAAATAGAGGGATTAACTTTTCTGAATAATCACTAATATATGGTTGTCCCAAAAATCTTAGTGTAGTTTTAAACTGTAATTTCTGAAGTATATATGCTACAAACTTAACCAAAAATTCTTTTGAAAGTTTAATTATTTAAATATGTTGTATACATATTTATCTTTGTAATTTTGGATAATGTATTTTTAATTTTGATATTTTGTTTCAGTCCCTTTGAAGATGGTAAACATTTAGCAATAGGAACCAGGCTAGTCTATTCCTCTTTTTGTGAGGCACCAAGAACTTACAAAAATCAAATAATTGATGTTTCCATTTCTCTGATGACTGGCTTTTGTGATTTGCCCTCTCCCCACAGAGTGTCTGGACCTTCTTCATTGAGAACAATGTTTCCCACAGTACACTGGTGGCATTGTTCTATCATTTTGTTCAAATAGTTCATAAGACGAATGTCAGTGTACAGTATCGAGAATACGGCCTTCACGCCGCTGGGCTTTACTTTTTGCTGCTAGAAGTACCAGGTATGTAGACCTGATATGATAGGATAAATCTTCTGTCACTTTTTTCTTTCTACAGTTTTCAATTCTTATACTTTGTTTCTTGTTTCTTCACTTATAAATGGGGCAGTGCTAACCCATGGCAGAGAGTTGTTCTGAGGAGCAAGTCTGTAAAGTACATGGCATGTTGTAGGTCTTTGAAAACCTTCCTTTTTTTTTTTTTTACATCCAAAATTATGCTTTCTATAAACGAATAAAAATAATCTGAGGAGGACCGCGAGAGCTCCACGCCCACCCCCGCCATCGCCCGCCGCCATCGCCCTCCGCCATCGCCATCTACAGTTCTGATATTGCCCTTTCTCCTCATGATTCCTTGTCTAGACTGAGAAATACTGCTGTGAGGAGTCATTGTTTTTACCTCTCCGGTGTTGGTGTTGAAAAATAGGTTAAAACCATTCTAATCAAGAAAGCAGGAAAGCAGCTAGTAATGCCTGAAGGAGAGCACTGACCAGGAGTCTGTTTTCGAGCACTGTTTTACTTTATTGTCAGAGCACTGAGGAGGCCTTTCCTCCTATGACAGTGAAATCCATTCTCTTCCCTACTCCAAACCCAGGGTGAGAGAGAGTGAAACATAGAGATTGAGTTGGATAACCCAAAGTTCATATGGAAAAGAAAATGACAAGGTCAGTCACCTTGCTGCTTCTCTTTGTTTACATTAGCATTTGTAATTAATGCTCAGGGTTTATTCCATATGATCTGGGAATGGACAAAAAGGTATTATATTTAAAGCCTTGAACATTGGTTTGTGTTGTTGTTAATGCTCCCATAATGACTTTGGAAATGAGTAAGTTCCTAAAGGATTTTGTTGCTAAGCAGTGTCTCAGTTGTAACCAGGCCCTTTCTCAAAAAAGTAGGGGTTTTAGAAACCCAGTTTCACTCTCATCTTGCCAGAAGCAGTTTCTTCTGATTAAGGTTGAGATTTATGCCAGAGCAAAGAGGTGGCTGTTACTGATTGCGTGGGCCACTTGCAGCTTTCCAGCAGGCTGTATTCTTGCAGTTCTGTTTTTAAATGTTTTGGGTTTATGATTGAGATGCTGTCAATACTTAATATTCGATCACAGTATATTCTTCTTTTTCAAGATCATTTTGGTTGTTCTGCCTCCCTTGCATTGCATGTGAATTTCTGCAACAACAAAAAAGCCAGCTGCAGTTTTGACAGGGATTGCATTGAAACTATAGATGAGTTTGTGAAGTATTAGCAATTTAACAACGTTAGGTCTGCTAATCCCTGGCTGTAGAATGTCTTTCCATTTATTGTAGATCTTCTTTAATTTGTTTCAATAATGCTCTATAATTTTCAGGGTGCAACTCTTGCATCTCCTCTTTAAAATTTATTCTTAAGTATTATTTTCAATGCTAGTGTAAATGAAATTGTTCTCTTAATTGTATTTTGGATTGTTTATTAGTAGCATATAGAAGCAAAACTGATTTTGATTATCTTGTATCCTAGAACCTTGCGAAACTCATCTGTTGGTTCCAACAGGGTTTTCTTTGTGTAAGATCACATCATCCGTGACTAGACACAGGTTTACTTCTTTCTTTCTAGTCTGGGTTCTTTCTCTTTGTTTTTCTTACTTATTTGCCCTGGCTAGAACCTCCAGTACAATGTTGAATAGAAGGGGAGCGTGGGGATCCTTATCTATTCCTAATCTTAAGGGGAAAGCATCTAGTCTTGCCTTTAGATATGATGTTATCTGTGGGTTTCTCAGGATGGCCTTTGTTAAGTTATTATTCCTGTTTTACTGAGTGTTTCATTGTGAAAGGCTGTTGGATTTTGTCATTTGCTTTTCTGCACTTGTGAAGTGATCATGTGGTTTTTGTTTCTTATTCTAATATAGTATATTACATTGATTGATTTTCACATATTAAACCAATTTTGTATGACCTTGGTCATGGTGTTTATATGTTGTCAGAGTGTTTGCTAATATTTTGTTGAAGGTTTTTCTGTCTATATTCATAAGGGATATTCTTTTTTTGATATATTTTTGTCTGGTTTGGGAATCGGTATCTTGGTAATACCACTCTCATAGAATAAGTTACATAGTATTCTCTTCTCTTCTGTATTTTGGAAGATTTTGAGTTTTCTTTTTTCCTCAGATGTTTGGTAGAACCCACGAGTGACGTCATCTGGGCCTGGAGTTTTTGAAAGAGGTTATGATTGTCGAATTTCTGGTGATCTCCTCTCATGCCTGATGTTGGTGATTTGTGTTCTTTTCTTGATCAATCTAGATCGAGATTTATTCATTTCACTGTTCACTTTGGGGAACCCCCTTTTGATGCCATTAATTGGATTCTGTTGTTTGTCCCTTTCTTGTTTCGTTGATTTCTGGTCTTACGGCTGTGACTTCCTTTCTTCTTACTTTGGGTTTAATTTGCTCTTATTCTGACTTTTTACGGTAGATGCTTAGATATTTGTTCTCACGTACATTTCTTTGTTTCTCATACAAGCATTTAATACTATAAATGTCCCTCCAAGTACAGCTTCATCTGCATCCTACAAATTTTGATGATATGTTTTTACTGCTGTGCAGGCCAAAGTGATTTTGTAATTTTTCTTGTCATTTCTTACATCTCCGAGTTGTTTAGTAAATTGAGTTTATTTTCCAAATATTTGAACTTTACTGAAATCTTATTGTAATTGATTTTTAATTGGTGGGATCAGAGAACATTATGTGATTATGATACTTTTAAATTATTTATTTGTGCCTTTTTTTTTTAATGGACCTAGAGTCTAATTTGGTGAATCTTCTATTTGCACTTTTAACAGAATGTATACCTTGCCTTTGTTGGATCTAGTATTCTGTAAATGTTAGTTAGGTCAAGTTGGTTGCAAGTGTTATTCAAGGGTTATATATGCTTCCTGATGTTCTGCTTATTTGTTCTATCTGCTATTGAGAGAGGAATGTTGGAATCTCTAAGAATAATTATCAGTTTATCTATTTCTCCTCTCAATTCTTTTAACTTAAGATATTGGGAAAGATATGGATGTATTTATGATTGTCATGTCTTCCTGGTAGATTGGTCCTTTTAGTATTATGTTATATTGTCATGTCTTCCTGGTAGATTGGTCCTTTTAGTATTATGTTATATCCTTGTTTGTCTGGTTATATTCCTTGTCTTGAAGTCTACTTTGTCTAATATTAAGATAGCCACTATAGTTATTTTAAGATTTCTCCTTGGTTGGTACGTCATTTCTCATGCTTTTATTTGTAACCTATCCATGTGTTTATATTTAAAGGTTTTCTTGTAGACTGCCTGTTATGTGGTCATGGTTTTTCTTTTTCTTTCTTTCATTTTTTTTTTTTTTAAGAGAGATGGAGCCACACACGGTGGCTCACACCTGTAATCCTAGCACTTTGGGAGGCCGAGGCGGGCAGATCACTTGAGGTCAGGCATTTAAGACCAGCCTGGCCAACATGGTGAAATCCCAGCTCATTTGGTCATAATTCTTTCTGACAATGTTTGCTTTTATATCAGAATGTTTAAATTGTTTAGCTGATTACATTTAGAGTAATTATCAATATAGTTGGGTTTCTGCCATTTTTCTATTTATTTTCTATTTTTTTAATCTGTTTTTTGCTCAATTTTTTCCTCTTCCTGCCTTGTTTTGGATTTTAGTATCCCTTGTCTCTTTTTGGTGTATTAGCTATACTGTTTTGCATGTGTGCGTATGTTATATGTGCTTGCTTTGTGTATGCAGTAGGCACTTCTCACAGTTTATCTTCAGATAATATTCTCCCAATTTATATATGATGTAAGAGCAACCTTAAAACAGTGTATTTTCCTAGGTTGGGCGAGGTGGCTCATGCCTGTAATCCCAGGACTTTGGGAGGCTGCTGTGGGCAGATTGCTTGACGTCAGGAGTTCTAGACCAACCTGGCCAACATAGTGAAACCCATCTCTACAAAAAGAGAGAAAAAAAAATACAAAAATTAGCCCAGTGTGGTAACGCGTATTACTTAGGAGGCTGAGGCAGGAGAACCACTTGAACCTGGGAGGTAGAGGTTGCAGTGAGCTGAGATCACACCACTGCACTCCAGCCTGGGCGACAGAGCGAGACTCCATCTCACACACACAAACACACACACACATACAACAACAACCAAAACAAAGCATATTTTCCTTTCTCCTCTCCTGTTCTTTGTGTGTTATTTTTTCTACATGTTATAAAGCCTACATTTCATTAATACTTCTTTAACTGTCTTTTATGGAATTTTTTAGAAACAAGATAAACAGCTTTTATATTTGAAAGATTAATCTCATATAGTTTTCCTTCAGTCTGAAGAACTTTTTATTTTTTTATTTTATTTTATTTTATTTTATTTTGAGACGGAGTCTCCCTCTGTCGCCCGGGCTGGAGTGCAGTGGCCGGATCTCAGCTCACTGCAAGCTCCGCCTTCCGGGTTTACGCCATTCTCCTGCCTCAGCCTCCCGAGTAGCTGGGACTACAGGCGCCGCCACCTCGCCCGGCTAGTTTTTTGTATTTTTTAGTAGAGACGGGGTTTCACCGTGTTAGCCAGGAGGGTCTCGATCTCCTGACCTCGTGATCCACCCGTCTCGGCCTCCCAAAGTGCTGGGATTACAGGCTTGAGCCACCGCGCCCGGCCGAACTTTTTATTTTTAAACATTTCTTTTAGTGCAGGTCTGCAAGTCATAAACCCTATCAGGTTTTGATTGTATTTATTTCACCTTCAAGAATCTTTTTGCTGAATATAAAATTCTGAGTTAACTTTGTTTTGCTTTTTGGTTGGATTATCTATGCTTTGTTGTGATTTCCTCTGTGTTTATTGCAATTGGGTTCATTGAGTTTCTTGGATCTGTGGACTTCATAGTTTCAACAAACTTGGAAATTTTTCAGTGACTCTTTATTCAAATATCTTCCTTCCCCTTTTTTGGGACTTCAGTGACTCCTGTGCTAGACTGCATGGTGTTCTCCCATGGGTCACTGAGTCTTTATTAGCTTTTTGGTGTCTATGCTCCTGCTGTATCTTCAAGTTCACTTATCTTTGTTTCAGTAATAACCAAGCCACTATTAAGCCCATCTAGTGAATGTTTCTTTTTCAGATCAAGAAACTTCTATTTGCTTCTTTAAATTTTTTTTTTTTTTTTCATTTCTCTCCTCATGATCATGTTTTAATTCTTGAACTGCTTTAAGGTTGTTGTCAGCTGGTTTCATTATCTCTGTCATTTCCTGGGCTGTTTTTATTGATTGATTTTTCCTATGGGGCACATTTTCCTGCTTCTTAGCATTCCCCGTAATTTTTTTACCAGATGCTGGACATTTGCTGCTTTTTTACTCCCTGTATTTTTTGTAAAGACAGGGTTTTGCTGTGTTGCCCAGACTGGTCTCAAACTCCTGGGCTCAAGTGATCCGCCCGCCTCAGCCTCCCTAAGTGTTGGGATTACAGGCGTGAGCCACACCTCAGCCTCCCTAAGTGTTGGAATTACAGGCGTGAGCCACACCTCAGCCTCCCTAAGTGTTGGGATTACAGGCGTGAGCCACACCTCAGCCTCCCTAAGTGCTGGGATTACAGGCGTGAGCCACACCTCAGCCTCCCTAAGTGTTGGGATTACAGGCGTGAGCCACACCTCAGCCTCCCTAAGTGTTGGGATTACAGGCTTGAGCCACACCTCAGCCTCCCTAAGTGTTGGGATTACAGGCGTGAGCCACACCTCAGCCTCCCTAAGTGTTGGGATTACAGGTGTGAGCCACTGCCCTCAGCCTCCCTAAGTGTTGGGATTACAGGCGTGAGCCGCTGCCCTCAGCCAGGATGTTGGACATCTGGAATGTTGCTGAGTGTCTGGATTTTGTTGTTTTCCTTTAAATACTATTGAAGTATGTTTTGATAGGCAGCTCTTGGTGGATTAACTTGATCCTTTTGAGGCTTGTTTTAAAGCTTTATTAGGGCAGTTATAAAGTAGCCTTTACACTACATCTGGTTTAGCCCTACTGTTAAGATGTGTTTGTTCTGAGATCTCTACTGAATGCTCTAGGTGCTTAAAAAGGTCACTCCATTCTGGCTGGCCACAACTCAAATGTATCTGAGCCTTGTGTGAGTTGTGAAAATAATTCATCTTCTTGCTCCTTGGAAATACTTCTTTGCTCTCTGTCTTAGAATTTTACCCTGTGCATGCATAGCTTATGTTTAGCCCTGGGCAGATTCTTAGAACTCTTTTTCTGTGTAGGTTCTTCTGTTCTATAAATTCCATCTACTGTGTTTCTGACTCTGCTTTTCCAACATAGTAAGACCATTATAATTTGTGTGGACTTACCATTTATCTGCTGTTGTCCAGAAATTGCCTCTGGATACAATACTGGGGCAACTTTAGGGTTTACCTCTTTGTTTCCCTTTTTTCAGAGATTGCCCTCCTTATGCTGCCTGGTGCCCAGTGTCTTAAAATGGTTTTTTTTATAAATTGTTGCCCAGTTTTCTAGTTGTTAACAAGTGTAAAGCCAATTACTCTGTCCTGACCAGATGCGGAAATCTTGTTATTTATCTCTGATGCAGCACTGTTGCTCCTCTACTAAGGCTGACGTTAGAAATGGTTCTCTTGCTACAGGTTCATTGTTATTCACAGTCATGAAAAGCCTGTGTTTTGCTTTGTAACTTTTCGTCTGTTGTTGTAGACATGTCAAGACAATTAAATCTAAGCTGCTTACTCTTTATTCCTTGTGAATAGGCAGTGTAGCCAATCAAGTATTCCACCCAGTGATGTTTGACAAATGCATTCAGACTCTAAAGAAGAGCTGGCCTCAGAAATCTAACTTGAATCGGAAAAGAAAGAAAGAACAGCCTAGGAGCTCTCAGGCTAATCCTGGCAGGCATAGAAAAAGGGGAAAGCCACCCAGGAAAGAAGATATTGAGGTAAGAAGTAAGTCGAGTAATAAAACATATATACTAACACACGATTTGGCTTATTTAAGGATTGACTTTTTACTAAATATGGTTTCTGCATCATGATAATAGGCAAACGGTCCTAAACCGTCATAAGCTATCCAATACTGCTTTGTCTCTTGGGCTTCATATAATTTTTCTTTCTTTCTTTCTTTCTTTCTTTTTTTTTCTTTTTCTTTTTGAGACAGAGTCTTGCTGTGTCACCCAGGTGGAGTGCAGTGGTGCAGTCTCAGCTCACTGCAACCTCCGCTTCATGGGTTCAAGTGATTCTCCTGCTGCAGCCTCCCAAGTAGCTACGGCTACAGGCGTGTGCCACCACACCCAGCCAAGTTTTGCTTTTTTTTTTTTTTTTTGAGAGATGGGGTTTCACCATGTTGGCCAGGCCGGTCTCAAACTCGTGGCCTCGAGTGATCTCACCTTGGCCTCGCGCTGGGGTTACAGGCATGAGCCACAACACACAGCCTAATTCCGTATTCTTATGCGACACTGTAGGATGACAGAAGTTCATAGACAGCAGAAATTCTGAAAAATAGGATTCCTCATTGACACAAAACTAGAAACTACTGTAGCGGTCATCTAGTCCAGTGATTTACTGTTGTGGCCAAGGAGACCTAGAGCAGTCATGCCACCTGGTCAAAGTCATATCACCTCAACGTCAGCTCCTGCCTGGAGTTTATCTGGACTTGGTTTGGGTAAATTGAAAACCATGGGACAAAGTGTTTGGCATTTATTACAGTCACCTGTACATTTCTTCATCATCTAGATGGATGAAATTATAGAAGAACCAGAAGATGAGAACATTTGTTTTTCTGCCCAGGACCTTTCTCAAATTCGAAGTGCCATCTTTCACCTTTTGAAGAATTTTTTAAGGCTTCTGCCAAAGTTTTCCTTGAAAGAAAAGCCACAATGTGTACAGAATTGTATAGAGGTAAGTGAAAATTCCAGGAACCTTAGGGCAACTTCAAAGGATATAGACTATGGCTAATAATGAGCAGAAAAAATCAGGCCTTTTCTTCATATCTGTTTTCTAGGTCTTTGTTTCATTAACTAATTTTGAGCCAGTTCTTCATGAATATCATGTTATACAAGCCAGGTGAGCCATTAAATCTTCCAGTGCTACAATTTAAGTATAGTATACTAATTTTTGCTCCAGCAGAAATGGAAATGCCATTTTATCCTAATTGGCACACAGGTAGAATTTATTCATTTAAACATGGCTTGTAGGACTAAGAAATATTCCAAGTAAAATCATCTCCATTAACTAAGATTTTGTCTTTTTTCTTTAGAGACCTTAACCAAGCAAAATACATACCAGAACTGGCTTATTATGGATTGTATTTGCTGTGCTCTCCCATTCATGGAGAAGGAGATAAGGTAAAGGAGATGAGAACCTAATTTGGTTACTAGTTGAATCGAAGGCACACCAATCATATGATGGAAATATATGAAAAGTATTTGATATAATGCCATTTCAATTTACTAGCTCTTTTTCATGACATTTGCATAATAAAAAGTATCACTATTTCTATTTGCTCTCTGTTCTTTATTGCCAAGTTTATGTCAGAATACTTGGTGGCTGCAGCAAATTATTGTTAGGCTCCAGTTAGAAAAAATGGTTCTGCTGTGAATAAAATAGGAGGAACAGATAAGCTGCTGAACAGTTACTTCTATAGGAATATTTCCCAAATCATTTTAAAAAGTGGAATAGTCAGAATTTTCCAGTTTCCCTTGGCAATTCATGTGTGCTTCAGTATTTCTATTAGTGGTTGTATTATTTTTGTTGATATTCTACAGAAATTTTGTAGGTTGTCATCCCTGGTTAGCATTGATAACTGGGTTTTGCCTCAAGTTACCTCAGTATTATCACTACCGTAAACTTTGGAGTTAGAGTTAGTTGTGCATTATGGTGTTACTAAACTTAAACGTCTTAAAGTAAACAATAAGATTTTGCAAAAAGTGTGGTGGACCAAGGTCAGGTGGCTTTTGGTATCTGTGACCCAGTTAACTTGCAGAGGCGGTAACATGGTTCAGAAGATGTTTTGGGGGAGACTTGGGGCTCTGCACGTCTGTGTTTGAATTCTGACTCCACCGCTTACTAGCTGGGGGTTGTGGAATGAGTCATTCAACCTTGCTAAAGTGTCAGATTTCACTTGTGGACAAAAAGGACCAAAGTCTTACCTTCCTTATAGATTTGTCACAGAATTAAATGAAGTTGAGCATGTCACATGCCGAGCACAATGCCTGTTGTTTAGAAACATTCGGTATTTTATAAGTTTTATATCTTTATCGCTTCTGTGTGCTTGAAATATGAATGTGATAACATTTGTAGTAATGTTTTTAATTCCCATGCCCTTTTAAATATTTTAAACAATAAAATAGAGGGAAAATTCATCCCTTTAGGTCTACCGTGTCTCTAAAGATGGTTTTTTTTTTTTTTTTTTGCGACGCAGTCTCGCTCTGTCGCCAGGCTGGAGTGCAGTGGCACGGCCTCGGCTCACTGCAGCCTCTGCCTCCCAGGTGCACACCACCACGCCCAGCTAATTTTTGTATTTTTAGAGACGGGGTTTCACCATGTTAGCCAGAATGGTCTTGATCTCTTGACCTCGTGATCCACCCGCCTCGGTTTCCCAAAGTGCTGGAATTACAGGCATGAGCCACCGTGCCTGGCCGGTATTTGTTTTTTAATTGTGAAAGTATTGACTTGATGTCAGGCAGTCTTGGTTTTAACCTTATCTTTAATTATTTGATCTTGGACAGCTCACGTTTGGAGCTTTTTTTAATTATCTGTGAAGTGGAAATTATACATGTCCTGCTTACCTCATGGAATTGTTGTAAGATTTAAAATTAAATGTATATTTCATATATATATAGAGTAAAATCTAGCTATGTAGGTGAAAGTGCTTAATGCAATACCTACCACTTGGTTTTCAGTAAATGTTTTATTTATTGGATGAATAAATTAATGAGTGACTGTGTTATATGAGATGATATGTTGGAAAGTGCTTTGTAAACTGAAGGCAAAAAGCAGCTGTAAAGTATCATTCTTTCCCCTTTTAAATAGAGGAACATTAGTAGCATTCTTTGCCATTTGTAAATGACAGTTAATTCCCTATTTGTCCTAAATTCTGGGTTATGATATGCAGTGGGTGGGGAGGGAGATTAGGTATTGTTTTTATCAGACGTATTATCTGTCAGCCATTCTTTCACACTGTTTACCTTGTGCGTTTACTGTATACCTGCTCATTGTTTAAGAAATATATCCCTGGTGTTCGGCCAGCAATTATGCCAACCTGACCTACCTTCAGATGGCTTGAAATGGTTTACTACAGTCTGCATCACTATGTTTGGGACCCTTGCGTTCTCTATCTGATCTTAAATTGAATTTTCTTTTCTATTCTAGGTTATCAGTTGTGTTTTCCATCAAATGCTCAGTGTAATATTAATGTTAGAAGTTGGTGAAGGATCCCATCGTGCCCCCCTTGCTATTACCTCCCAAGTCATCAATTGTAGAAACCAGGCGGTCCAGTTTATCAGGTGAAGCACACAAATTGTGAATGTTCGCCGTGTCAGTCTCCCTCAGTACTCTGGGCCCTGCACGGAGATTTCTGATACACGTAGAGTTAAAATTTCCGGCCTGATGGTGGTTTTGGGGGTGAAAACCAAGCACTTCGTAGCTAATGTGCTTTCCGTGTCTGGGTCTCTGTTGGTAGGCTCCCAGCTGGGACGCTGTTAAAGAGATAGGAATCTGCAGAGCACCAGCCGGAGCCAGCCTCCAGCTTGTTTGCACTCAATCTGTGGGTCAGCTTCAGAGACAGGATAGTGGCCTCTCCTCCTTTCCCTTGTCTGCTTTACTGCAGCCAGTCCGCCTTTTCTGTTGCTCTCTATGTGGTAGCTCTTTGCTTTCGTTCTTTGCCACTTTTTTCTTGTTTCTTTGCACTTTTCTATTCCTTTCCCCCATAGAAATGACTTGAAGGAAAGGGTTGAGTTGCTTCTTACCTCCATAGCAATGATCATTAGACTGCTTTTCCCCTCTTGGATCACTCAGTTTCACTTACAAATTCACATGCCTTAGCTTCATTGGCAAGGACTTGTTTGCTGTGTCATTGGCTTTTCTTTCCCTCCTTCACTAATTTTTGGCGTGCAGCATGGAGGTGGTGCCGAGACGTGGTACGTATGTGCAAGTGTGTGCATCCTTAGGTGTGCACAGCATGCAGTGACATGGGGTGCGGATGATGTCATCTTGTGACTGAGCAAATGTCTCTCACTAAGGACTTTTTAAAACATTAAGTAACTAAAATGTTCTAAGTGAAAACACTGTCATTTTGTTTTTTCCATGAGAGTTTCTCATACACCAGTCTCAATAGTCTTCATGTAATGTTACAGATAAACATCACTAAAAGTGGATCAAGTCTGGGCATTGTAGAAATTACTTCTTGAGGCCGGGGGCGGTGGCTCATGCCTGTAATCCTGGCACTTTGGGAGGCCAAGGCAGGCGGATCACCTGAGGTCAGGAGTTGAAGACCAGCCTGGCCAACCTGGTGAAACCCTGTTGATCTACAGAAACCGGGTGTGGTGGCGGGCACCTATAATCGCTGCTACCTGGGAGGCTGAGGCAGGAGAAACTCTTGAACCCCAGGGGGGGAAGTTGCAGTGAGCCAAGATCACACCATTGCGCTCCAGCCTGGGCAACAAGAGGAAAACTCCATCTCCAAAAAAAAGAAATTTCTTATTGGGTTAAAGTTTGGAGAAGCAATGTTACTAATGCATTTCACTGAGCAACCATGAGGTGGTACTGTGTCTTAGTCAATTTTTGTATTTATCCCAAAAGGATATATTTTACATCTTAATACGAAATTTAGTAAGTAGTCAAAAGAATTGTATGAAGATTGCATTTTTGTTCTTTCCTGATGACTTAGCTACTCTGCAGCAGCTCTCAAAACTGCACGGGAACTACTTAACAGTTTTCTACGGTGACATTTTATGTGTTCACTCTTTATTCTACTGTAACCACTCTTGTAGTGTGAGGGTAGAGTGTTTTAATAACTGGGATTTCTAAATATAGGAGTAGTGGTTTTTGAGGACAGTCAGTGACTGTATTGTGAACAGTAGTTGTGTTTTTCTTTTAAAAAGCTCCCTTGTGGATGAGTTAAAGGAGAGTATATTCCCAGTCCTCCGTATCTTACTGCAGCACATCTGTGCCAAGGTACCGTTTGCCTTAGTAATATTAATAACATAGAAGTATATCACGTGTGACGATAAATGTGTGTGTGTGTGTGTGTGTGTGTGTGTGTTCTTGGGAATGAGTCTGCATTGTTACTTAAAGTGGTTTTATTTAATGTTCACTAGATGGTCCTCTAGACAAAAGTATTCTATTAAAAAAAAAACACTTTATTTTGGAAAGATGTTGAACATACACACAGAAACAGGGAGAACAGGATGGTAAACCGCCACATACCCATCAGCGCCTTCCACAGTTTTGTGTCACGTAAACCCTACCCCACACCCCCAATATGTGTATACTGGATTGTGTTTTGAAGCAAATTCCATCATTCACAGTAATTCCTTAATATTATCAAACATCCAGTGTTCAAATGTCCATGATGAGCTCTTACATTTTTATAGCCATTTAGAAAAATGATTCTTAATTTGAACCTTATGAAACCTGGGGATCTAAAAACTCTCTGAAATTGTATACTAAATTTGTATGTGTGTTTTTCTGGAGAGATGGTTTATAGATTTCCTTTAGATTAGTTTTCAAGGGATCTCAAACCTAAAATTTATTAGTCATTTACCTAGCATTTAAAGATCATTGAGCTAGTTACACTCACTGATTTTCAATTTGTTTTACAAAATATTTTTCAGCCATCCTGCAGGTGGATATTGGTTGGTCAACTTCTGTTTTTGCTTCTCAGGTGGTAGATAAATCAGAGTATCGTACTTTTGCAGCCCAGTCCCTAGTCCAGCTGCTCAGTAAACTTCCTTGTGGGGAATACGCTATGTTCATTGCCTGGCTTTACAAATACTCCCGAAGTTCCAAGGTAGGAGATAGCTCTGCATAAAACCTTGGGTCCTTTTTAAACTCTTTTTAAAAGGGTCTCTTTCTAGGTCTGAATGAGGAGGGTTCTTTGGTTCTTACTCCTATCTGATGGCAATTCTTATGATCTTGCTTTAACAGATCCCACACCGGGTTTTTACTCTTGATGTTGTCTTAGCTCTGTTAGAACTGCCTGAAAGAGAGGTGGATAACACCCTCTCCTTGGAGCATCAGAAGTTCTTAAAGCATAAGTTCTTGGTGCAGGAAATTATGTTTGATCGTTGCTTAGACAAGGCGCCTACTGTCCGCAGCAAGGCACTGTCCAGCTTTGCACACTGTCTGGAGCTGACTGTTTCCAGTGCATCGGAGAGTATTCTGGAGCTCCTGATGAACAGTGAGTATGGTGACTGCTGGGACAGGAAACTAGTCTTGTGCTCATTGAGAAATAGACTGCAAGGGAATCGTTCTTTTCTTTGGCAAAAGTAATAGGTATGGTATGATCTGTTGTTACCCTTAAAACCATTTTTAGTATATTTTATTGTCAACTTTTTAAATAGGCGAGCCTGATACATTTGCAAGGCCTTTTAAAAGGCTACCTTTACTGTTGCTTTGCATAGGTGGGCATTGGTCGTGTTAGGATGAATCTCCATTTCAATGCATACCCAAGGAGAACGTTATCAGTTGTCAGCAATTTAGAATCCGTCTGCCTTGTCTTTGAGCCTAATTATCTTGATTTTGGTTCCTCTGTGGATATTTACTCAGTTTGTGATACTGACTTTCTTCCTTATCTTTCTTCTTGTTTTTAGGTCCTACGTTTTCAGGAATAGAGAGTCACTCTGGTACCTTACTGAGAAATTCATCAGGTAATGGTTCAATACGTTTTCAAATATTGAATGATTATCTTTTAAAAATTTGTGGAATATTTAAAATGTTTCTCCTACCTCCTTATTTACCTACTTTAACATTGTACTTTTTTCATCAGAGAAGTTGAAACTCGTTTCAGTAATAATGTTGTAACTTAAATGAGTAACGTGCCCTGCTAATGTTATTAAAAGTACAACACATTTTTAGCTTAATGACTGTACTTTTTTTTTTTAAAGCTCTTTCCTACCAAAGGCGGACATCTAACCATTCCGAACCCTCAGGGGAGATCAACATAGACTGCAGTGGTGAAACAGTTGGATCTGGAGGTATGTCAGATTTTATCTCTGTCAGGTAATGCTGCTGGATTTCAGACAACCATAAGTAGATTCTGAAACCTTGGTTTTTTGTTTTTGTTTTTGTTTTTTTTCTGATTTATTCACCCTAAGAGTTGAAACATCTGGTGGGGCGTGGTGACTCATGCCTGTAAACCCATAATCCCAGCACTTTGGGAGGTTGAGGCTGGCAGATCACTTGAGCCCAGGAGTTCAAGACCAGCCTGGGCAGCACAGCAAGACCCCATCTCTTAAAAAAATATATAAAAATTAGCTGGGCATGGTGGTGTGCACCTGTGGTCCCAGCCACTCAGGAGGCTGAGGTGGGAGGATGACTTGAGCCCAGGAGTTCCAGGCTACAGTGAGCTGTGATCATACCACTGTACTCCAGCCTGGGTGACAGTCTGTTTAAAAAATAAAAAATAAAAATAACACTGCAGAGCACTCTGCTTTTTTGTACCAAAACTCAGTTACTAAATAGCTGCATGATGTAGGGCATGCCTGTCGTTTTCCAGTTGTAACACCCTCCCATCTTTCCCAGACGACTGTTGGGGGAGTCTGTAGAAACAACATTTAGGAAAGTGATTTAAAGAGAGAGAGAGAGACAGGTAAGAGAGAGAAAGAGCATGTATATGGAGAATTAATTACATAATCAGGTTTATTAATTTATTCAATAAACATTGATCTGGTCCTTCCCAGAGCGTTCCAGGCATTGGAGATACACAAGTCTATGAGACAGAGCTCCATCTCTTAAGAAGCAGGGGAGAGACAGGTGCTTGTGCACAGAAATATTCTCATATATACACTTGTACACACACACACACATATGTGGAACACTGAGATAGGTGCCGAGATGTACAGAAAGCTCCCTGAGGATGATTACTGCTTTTATTATTCAGCCTAGAAGGTCAGCTTGAAATTGGGTTCGGGAGGCTAGATATTAGCATGTATTACTCAAATTCAGAGCAATAACTGCATTTATAATAAACACGTTTTCTAAATGTAGGAAAATATACTCTGGAAAAATGCTGAATGTTTGTGTTGGCTCCAGACTTCCTCTAAACAGATTATGGATTTACTGTGGCACAGATTTTTTCAAGCAATATCAAGTTGAGGTGATTTAACGATGCTTAAAAATTATGAAAGTTCGGGGATGAAGCCGGGCGCGGTGGCTCAAGCCTGTAATCCCAGCACTTTGGGAGGCTGAGACGGGTGGATCACGAGGTCAGGAGATCAAGACCATCCTGGTATACACGGTGAAACCCCGTCTCTACTAAAAAATACAAAAAAAACTAGCCGGGCGAGATGGCGGGCGCCTGTAGTCCCAGCTACTCGGGAGGCTGAGGCAGGAGAATGGCGTAAACCCGGGAGGCGGAGCTTGCAGTGAGCTGAGATCTGGCCACTGCACTCCAGCCTGAGCGACAGAGCGAGACTCCGTCTCAAAAAAAAAAAAAAAAAAAGAAAGTTCGGGGATGCAAAGAGCCCATGTTTCCAGTGTATTGTTCATAAGCTGTTGGCATTAATTGTACATTAAAAAATTTGCATAGTTACTTAGATGCCATGCACTTTGCCAAATGCTCTGCTTTTTTTTAATTAAGGTAGAGTTCATACACCATAAAATTCACCATTTAAAGTGTATAATTTAGTTGTTTTAGTATAGTCACAAGATTGTACAGACTAATTCCAGAACATATCATCAGCTGAAAAATAAACCCCATTCCCATTAGCAGTCACTCCCCATGCCCCCTTCCTTCTACACTGGCAACCACTAATTTTCTTTCCTTATAAAATTGCCTGTTCTGGGCCAAGCGCGGTGACTTACATCGATAATCCCGGCACCTTGGGAGGCCGAGACGGAAGGATCACGAGGTCAGGAGATTGAGACCATCCTGGCCAACATGGTGAAAACCGATTTCTACTAAAATATAAAAAATTAGCTGGGCATGGTGGCACATGCCTGTAGTCCCAGCTGCGCAGGAGGCTGAGGCAGTAGAATCGCTTGAACCCAGGAGGTGGAGGTTGCAGTGAGCCAAAATTGCGCCACTGTACTCCAGCGTGGTGACAGAGCGAGACTCTGTCTAAACAATTAAAAAATAAAAAATTGCCTATTTGGGACATTCCACATAAATGAAATCATGTACTATGTTGTCTTTTGTGTCTGACTTCTTTCACCTCGCATGTTTTCAAGGTTCATTCATGTTGTAGCGTGTATCAGTACTTCATTCCTTTTTGTGCTGAATACAATAGTTGATTATAAGGATACAGCACATTTTGTTTATCCATTCATCAGCTGATGAACATTTGGGTTGTTTTCACTTTTTGGCTATTGTGACTAATGCTGCTATAAATATTCTTGTATGAGTTTTTGTGTAGATACGTGGCTTCCTTCTCTCTGAGTGTTTACCTAGGAGCACTATAAATATTCTTGTATGAGTTTTTGTATAGATACGTGGTTTCATCCCCTTGAGTGTTTACCTGGGAGCGGAACTGCTGGATCATATGGTAACTCCATATTCAACATTTTGAGGAACCACCAAACTTTCAAAGTGGCCACACCATTTTACAATCCTGCTAGCAGTGTATGATAATCCTATTTCTCTGCATTCTTACCAACACTTGCCATGTCCATCTTTTTTATTTTAGCCATCTTTGTGGGTATGAGGTGGTATCTACTTGTGGTTTTGATTTACATTTCCCTAATGGCTAATGATGTTGAGTAAATTTTCTTAGGCTTATTGGCCATATAAATACGTTTTCTGGCCGGGCGCGGTGGCTCAAGCCTGTAATCCCAGCACTTTGGGAGGCCGAGACGGGCGGATCACGAGGTCAGGAGATCGAGACCATCCTGGCTAATACGGTGAAACCCTGTCTCTACTGAAAAATACAAAAAAAAACTAGCCGGGCGACGAGGCAGGCGCCTGTAGTCCCAGCTACTCGGGAGGCTGAGGCAGGAGAATGGCGTAAACCCGGGAGGTGGAGCTTGCAGTGAGCTGAGATCCGGCCACTGCACTCCAGCCTGGGTGGCAGAGCGAGACTCCGTCTCAAAAAAAAAAAATAAATAAATACGTTTTCTTTGGAGAAATGTCTATTCAAGCCCTTTGCCCTTTTTTTGATTGGGTTATCTTTTATTTTTGAGTTGAGTTATTTATATATATATACTTTATCACGTACATGATTTTTAAATACTTGTCCCATTCTGTGGGTTGTCTTTTCAGATGGTGTTCTATGATAAGGCGTGGAACATTTTAATTTTGATGAAGTCCAATTTATCTCTTTCTTTTTTTACTTGTACTTTTGGTATCACATAGCTAAGAAATCATCGTGTAATTCAGAGTCACAAAGATTTACTCCTGTGTTTTCTTCTAAAGGTTTTACAGTTTTAGCTCTCATGTTTAGGTCTTTGATCAAATTTCAGTTAATTTTTGCATATGGTGTGATATAGAGGGTCCAGCTTCACTCCTTTGCATGTGACTATCCAGTTGACATAGCGCTGTTTCTTTCAGCCTGTTCCTTCACCTTTGAGTGTCTTAGCACTCTTGTAAAAAAATCACTTGACTGACTTGTATAAGCTCATGTGTGCTCTATATTCTATATTAATGGAATTTTATTTCATTAATCTATGTGTCTGTCTTTGTGTACCACACTGTGTTGGCTGCTGTTATGTTCTAGTGTAGGAGAGGGGAAATAACTTCTTCTTTAGTCCTCTTGAGTTCTTCCTTGGGATGGATCCCTGTAACAAGACAAACAAGTTTATTAACGTGTCTAGTGCGTGTTATGCGGGAGAGATCTCAGTGCAAAGGAACTGAGGGCAGTGGCTTGGAACTCTACTTACATAACACAAGACATCTTATCCAAAAAATGTTGGCAGCACAGCACACTGGAGACTCTGTCTTGTCCCCTTTTGATGGGGTGGCCAACGGGGAGCTACTCTCGCTGCCCAGCATCATGAGGGTGTATTGTCCTGCACCTCACTAGCTGGGAAGTGAGCAGAATTCAGAACTCAAAGTATGGTTTGAATATGCATTGCTGTCACATTATGGCAAAATTAGAAAACCCTAAGTCAGGGACCGCCTGTATGTGGGAGGAAAATAATAGTGAGTTTTGTGAATTGCTCTTGGCTGATAAGGGAGTAGAGACCCGGTGAGTAAAGGAGAATTTATATACTGCCCATAGGAAGAAAAGGGGGAAGTTAGACAGAGCTTTTTCTCCGTTTGCTGCTGCTTTTTAATTGTCTACTTTAATTGTCTTCCCAGAAATAATTTTTATGTCCAAGTCATATTTTGGCATTAACATAGTGTCCTGTGATAGTCAGTTTTAAATCAGGAAATATGAGTTCTCCTCCTGTCCCTTTGTTTTTTTAAAAAATTAGTTTGGCTCTTCTGGGTCCCTTGTGTTTCCGTATGAATTTTAAGATCAATTGTCAATTTCTGCAAGAAAAAAAAAGCCATCTTAGATTTTGACAGGGATTGATCTGTACATCAGTTTGGGGAGTGTTGCCATGTTAGTTTGTTAATTCCTCTAATCCATGAACACCAGGTGTCTTTCTATTTCTTTAGGTCTTTAATTTGTGTCAGTGATGTTTTGTAGTTTTCAGTGAACAGTGTTGCTCTTTAAGTTTCGTCCTAAGCATTTTTATTCTTTTCAATAGTATTGCAAGTTACATTGCTCTCTTTATTTCATTTCTGAATTGTTCACTGCCAGTTTTTACATGTTGTTTTTGATAATTGATCTTCTGTCCTGCAACCTTGCTAAACTCATTACAAGCTCTAATGATTGTTTTATGGATTCCTTGGGGGTTTCTTGATATAAGAACAAGTCATCTGTAAACAGAGGTAGTTCTACTTCTTCCTTTCCAATCTGGATATCTTTCATTTCTTTTTCTTGCCCATTTGTTGACAGAAAGAGTCAAGCTCTGTAAAATATTTGAAGACATTTATTCTAAGCCAAATGTGAGTGACCATGGCCCGTGACCCAGCCCTCAGGAGGTCCTGAGAACGTGTGCCCAAGGTGGTTGGGGTGCAGCTTGGTTTTAGACATTTTAGGGAGGCATCAGGCATCAATCAAATACATTTAATAGGTAGATTGGTTTGGTCCCAAAAGGCAGGAAAAGGTGGGGAAGGTTCCAGCTTATAGGTAGGTTTTAAATTTTTCTTGTTGAAAATTGGTTGAGTTTATCTAAAGATCTGGGGTCAATAGGAAGGACTATCTGGGTTAAGATAAAGGATGATGGGCCGGGCGCGGTGGCTCAAGCCTGTAATCCCAGCACTTTGGGAGGCCGAGACGGGCGGATCACGAGGTCAGGAGATCGAGACCATCCTGGCTAACACGGTGAAACCCCGTCTCTACTAAAAATACAAAAACTAGCCGGGCGAGGTGGCGGGCGCCTGTAGTCCCAGCTACTGTGGAGGCTGAGGCAGGAGAATGGCTTAAACCCGGGAGGCGGAGCTTGCAGTGAGCTGAGATCTGGCCACTGCACTCCAGTCCAGGCGACAGAGCGAGACTCCACCTCAAAAAAAAAAAAAAAAAAAAAAAGATAAAGGATGATGGAGACTACAGTTCATTACTGCAGAGGAAGCCTTCAGATAGTAGGCTTCAGAGAGAATAGATTGTAAATGTTTCTTACCAGACTTAAAGTCTGTGTTGAAGTTAATGCTGGAGGGCATAATGAGGCTTGTCTCACCCCTACTTCCCGTCATGGCCTGAACCAGTCTTCAGGTTAAATTTTAGAGTGCCTTGACTGAGGAGGAAGACCATTCAGATGGTTGGAGAGCCTTAGAATTGTATTTTTGTTTTACAGCCTGTGGTATGATGTTGAAAAGAAGTCAAAGAGTAGACTTCCTTGTCTTTTTTCTTTACTTAGGGGGAAAGCTTTTGGTCTTCACCGCTGAGTACGATGTGAGTTTTTTAGGATGACTTTCATCAACATGAGGAAGTTTTCTTCTATTTCAAGCTTGCTGAGTTTTTATCGTGGAAAGGTGTTGGAATTTGCAAATACGCTCTCTGCATCTATTTTGAGATGATTGTGTGGTTTTCTTTGTTCTGTTACCATGGTGTAATTTACATTGATTGATTTTTTCATAGGTTGACGACATTTCATTCCTGGGATAAATCCCAAGCATGGTTGTATCTTGCTGGATTTGGTTTGCTGGTATTTGGTTGAGAATTTTGGTATCATATTCATAAGGAATATTGGTCTGTTGTAGTAAGCCATTCTTGCATTACAATAAAGAAATACGTGGCCAGGTGTGATGGCTCATGCTTGTAATCCCAGCACTTTGGGAGGCCAAGGTGGGTGGATTACTTGAGGTCAGGAGTTCGAGACCAGACTGGCCAACATGGTGAAACCCCATCTCTACTAAAAATACAAAAATTAGCTGGGCATGGTGGCAGGTGCCTGTAATCCCAGCTACTTAGGAGACTGAGGTAGGAGAATCACTTGAACCCGAGAGGTAGAGGTTGCAGTGAGCCAATATTGTGCCACTGCACTCCAGCCTGGGCAGCAGAGTGAGACTCTCTCAAAAAAAAAAAAAAGAAAAAAAAAGATGTGAGACTGGGTAATGTATCAGAAAAGAGATTTAATTGGCTCATGGTTCTGCAGGCTGTACAGGAAGTATAGCACTGGCATCTGTTTCTGGGGAGGCCTTAGGAAGCTTAGAATCATGGCAGAAGGCCAAAAGGGAACAGGCGTTTCACATGGTGGGAGCAGGAGAAAGAGGGAGAGTCAGGGGAAAGGTGCCACACACTTTTAAATGACCAGATCTCACAAGAACTCGCTTAGTATTGCTGTCATGAAGACAGCACCAAGCTGTGAGGGATCTGCCCCAGTGGTCCAAACACCCCCTTCCAGGCCCCACCTCCAGCCATGGGTGTTACAAGTCGACATGAGTTTTGGGCGGGGCAAATACTCAGACGTTATCAGTTGTTTTCTTGAGATGTTTTGGTTTTGCTGTCAGGGTGGTACTAGCCTAAGATGAGCTGGGAATTGTATTCTTTTCTATTTTTTGAAAGAGTTCATGAAGGATTGTTCGTTTTTGCTTTAACGTTTGTTAGAATTCTCCAGTAAAAGTGTCTGATCATTAGGGGTGTGTGTGTATGTGTAAAGTTTTTTTGATTACTAATTTAGTTTCTTTTTTTTTTCTTTTTCTTTCTTTCTTTTTTTTTTTGAGACGGGGTTTCGCCCTTGTCCAGGCTGGAGTGCAGTGGCACAGTCTTGGCTCGCTGCAACCTCAACCTCCTAGCTCAAGCACATCTCCTGCCTCAGCCTCCCGAGTAGCTGGTATTACAGGCACCCGCCCCCACGCCCAGCAAATTTTTTTGTATTTTTTGTAGAGATGAGGTTTCACCATGTTGGTCAAGCTGGTCTTGAACTCCCGACCTCAGGTGATCCACCCACCTTGGCCTCCCAAAGTTCTGGCATTACAGGCATGAGCCACTGCACCCTGCCACTAATTTAGTTTCTTTACTTGTTACAGGTATATTCAGATTTTCTATTTCTGTTTGAGTCAGTTTCTATAGTTTGTGCCTTTCTAGAAATTTGTTTATTTTATGTAGGCTACTTAATTTGTTGGCATAAAATTGTTCATAGTATTCCTTTGTAATCCTTTTTATTTATGTAAGGCTAATAATAGTAATGTCCCTCCTTTCTTGATTTTAGCAATTTCAATTTTCTTTCTTATTTTCTTTGCCAGTCTAGCTAAAGGTGTATTAGTTTTGTGGATCTTATCAAGGAACTACTTTTAGTTTCATTGATTTTTCTCTATTGTTTTCCATCTCTTTTTTTTTTTTTTTTTTGAGACGGAGTCTCGCTCTGTCGCCCGGGCTGGAGTGCGGTGGCCGGATCTCAGCTCACTGCAAGCTCCGCCTCCCGGGTTTACGCCATTCTCCTGCCTCAGCCTCCCGAGTAGCTGGGACTACAGGCGCCACCCACCTCGCCCGGCTAGCTTTTTTTGTATTTTTTAGTAGAGACGGGGTTTCACCGTGTTAGCCAGGATGGTCTCGAACTCCTGACCTCGTGATCCGCCCGTCTCAGCCTCCCAAAGTGCTGGGATTACAGGCTTCAGCCACCGCGCCCGGCCTCCATCTTTTTTTTTTAAGCTGCCTTCTTATATATAAGCAGTTCCCAAAGTGTGTTCTGGGAACCCTCAGGGGTCCTTGAAGTAAAAATGAATGCAGTGTTCATTTGCCTTCCACACTCTGATATTCTCACGAATGTATACTGGAGTTTTCCAGTGGTCCCATGACTTATCAAATTGCAACAGATTGCAGGTAGAAACAGAGATGAGAATCCTGTTAATTATAAGCCAGATGAGAGATAAGCTAGCTTATATTAAGCCAGACATTTTGAAGTTTGCAATACTCTAAAGCAATGCCATTCTTTTTTTTAAATGGGGTCTTGCTGTGTTGCCTAGGCTGGACTCGAACTCCTGGGCTCAGGTGATCCTCTGATCTCAGTCTTCCCAGTAGCTGGGGTTATAGACACATACCACCACATCCAGCCTTTTCACTATTTTTTGTTTATTTGTTTTGGAAAATATAGTTTTTTTTATGAAAAAGTACTAACAGTAACATGTCTTGCTATTTTAAAATGAATTAGTAAATATTTTTACAATTCTCAGTTTAAATCGCTGATTCGTATTAAAAGATATAATCTCTTTAGGGTTCTCAGTAATTTTTAAGAATATAAAGAAGCCTCAGGGCTGGGCATGGTGGCTCACTCCTGTCATTTCACTGCTTTGGGCTCAGGGCTGGGCATGGTGGCTCACTCCTGTCATTTCACTGCTTTGGGCTCAGGGCTGGGCATGGTGGCTCACTCCTGTCATTTCACTGCTTTGGGTTCAGGGCTGGGCATGGTGGCTCACTCCTGTCATTTCACTGCTTTGGGAGGCTGAGGTGGGAGGATCACTTGAGGCTAAGAGTTCGAGACCAGCCTGATCAACACAGCACAATCCTGTCTCTGCAAAAAAATTAAAAAAAAAAAAATTAGTCTAGCATGGTGGCTCATGCCTGTAGTCCTAGCTACTTGGGAGGCTGAGGAGAGAGGATTACTTGAGTCCAGGAGTTTGATATTGCAGTGAGCTCTGATTGTACCACTGCACACCACCCTGGGCAACAGAATGAGACCCCCGTCTCTTATAAAAAAATGCCTTCAAGTCAAACATTTTAAAGCTGCTATTATATATTACCTCATCAAATCTTTAAAATAATCCTAAGGGTTAGAAACTCCTATTTGTAGCTAAACAAAATGGAAGAGATAAATTCAGAATTTTAGAGGTAGGGGCCAAGATTTAAAACCAAATTTTTAATATTCCAAAGTTTATATGCATTACAGTGAATACCTAATTATCCACATTTTCTTCTTTTTCCACACTCTAATTTCTTAAGATTTAAAACAAGCTAGTGAGTCTTTAAGAGGAGTGTATTTTCTGGGTATTGTGTGGCGAAATGTTAGCTGCTGTATGACTTTTCTCCGGCTGTGATGACCCTTTGGTATTCCCTCTACAGAAAGATGTGTCATGGCAATGCTGAGAAAGAGGATCAGGGATGAGAAGACCAACGTTAGGAAGTCTGCACTGCAGGTGTGAGTTTTCTCTGCACATTTTTTTTTTTTTTAAGCACTAAAAACTTGGAAATGCAAAGGGATATTTTTTAAACTCCTAGACCATATTCATTATTTAATTTGCTTTTCACTGAACTGTTAGTTGACCCTGATCCTGTTATATGTGAATTATAGATGAACTGGAAGATTATTTATTTTTAAGCTTTCCTACAGGGTTTCTGATTTTTTTAAGAACCACAAATTTATATCCTTAATTTGTTTAGAATAGGAATTCTTAACCTAGGGAGCATGCGTGGATTTTAATAGGTTCATAAAATTGTTTGTAAATATTTGTTTATATAAAATTTGTTTTTCTTTGAGAGAGGCCTTAGCAAATTGGATTCTGAAAAATGGGATGTTGTGAGGAGGAAGGTTGGATCCATGACCCTAAAATGTTAAGAACCACAAACTGAAAGGAAGTGCCCCTTTGTTAACAGTTGATCTTTCTGAGTTGGTTCTGTGCAGTCATCACTTCGTGTTGCATATGTGCCTTCTAGGTACTAGTGAGTGTTTTGAAACACTGTGATGTCTCAGGCATGAAGGAAGACCTGTCGATTCTGCAGGACCAGTGTCGGGACCCTGCGGTGTCTGTCCGGAAGCAGGCCCTCCAGTCTCTTACTGAACTCCTTATGGTGAGAGGCAGGCCATTAGATGTGTAATGCACGGTATTTTACATTAAAAGTAATTCCACGCAATAATTACCTGCTGCTAAATGTTAAGTTGACCTTTAAAAACTCTTAAGTCCACTGTAGAATTATACAACATAAGGGAGGAGGTATCTTTGAATTATGTATGATAAACTGTGCTTCCTATTAAACATAATTAGGAACTAATGCTAGCGATTGCCAATTGTTAGCCCTTTCTTCACTTTGTTTTTTATTTTTTTTGAGGCAGAGTCCTGCTGTGTTTCTCAGGCTGGAGTGCAGTGGCGCAATCTTGGCTCACTGCAACCTCTGCCTCTCGGGTTCAAGCAGCACTCCTGCCTCAGCCTCCTGAATCGCTGGGACTACAGGCAGGTGCTGCCATGCCTGGCTAATTTTTGTATTTTGTATTTTCAGTAGAGACAGGGTTTCACTGTTGGCCAGGCTGGTCTCGAACTCCTGACCGCAGGTGACCCGCCTGACTTGGCCTCTCAGAGTGCTGGGATTACAGGCGTGAGTGACTGCACCTGACCCTTTTCTTCACTTTAAATCTCACACAGAAAAATAAAATTTTAAGTTGATTTGGTTAAGCTGGAGGCCTAGACTAAATTTAGTCAATTAGGGTGTAGATAGATGGTATTGCCAGAAGAGCAGACTCACAAGTACTATATTTAATTTACTCTTGTCAGCTAGGTAGCATTTTAGTTGAATTTTAAAAGCATGTTTATTTCTTTATGTCATGATAGAAGGCATTAAGCAACGCATATTTTGACTTTTTCTGTCAGCATCTGTTCTAATTGCTCTTTGGGATATTTATTATTTGCTCTTGATTTTTAATGACCAAAAAAGTACTGATTTACTTCTACTAGTAAAATAGTGACTTTAATGTATAAGTTTAAAATTTTGGTTTGCACTGATTTACATTAAGCTGGCTTTGCTTTTGTATATTTTTTGATTTTTTTTTTCACTTGGTGGTCTATTTGCAGTTGAATGTGTGATTATTTTTAACATGTCAAAATGTTGATCACAACTTCCCTGACTTGTATCTAGACCTTCTTGTGTCGTAATCTTTCACTCCTAAGGCTCAGCCTAGATGCGTGCAGATCCAGACAGCCTGTCTGCGGGGCTTGGTCCCCGTGGTGATGGACTGTGAGAGCACTGTGCAGGAGAAGGCCCTGGAGTGCCTGGACCAGCTGCTGCTGCAGAACATCCGCATCACAGCCACTTTCACGCTGAGGACGACAGCCAGGTCCTCGCCTGGGCACTTCTTACCCTCCTCACCACGGAAAGCCAGGAACTGAGGTAGGTTAACTGTATGACCTGTGTTCCCTGTAGAAGAAGGCCATAAGACTTTGTATTAGTAAATTTCTCCTACTGGTCCTTGAAAAATCAGCTTTCCAGATTACTTAGTATATGTGAAAATTCAATATTGGTCTCTTTTTCCTTGACTTACTTCAAATCTCTTAGATATTTTTATCGACTGTATGTTTGTGACACCTTTTTGGTTACTTCCTGTGCATCCGTCTGACACTTTCCAGTTTCATGTTGGTATCTTAATATGTAATAGACAACACTGATGGAAATACATATTAAATTAGTATCACCTTTCCCCAATGCTGGTTATCATGAAGGAGGACTTCCTAGCTCCTACAAGTTAAACTGTTTTTAACACCTTATTGGATTAATTGACTTAACTAACGCTGCAGGGTTTCTCCCCTTTGATAACATTTATTGAACATACACTGTACAGTGAATATTGTGTTTAGGAGTTAGGACCTGTGATGGAGGAATCATCTTACAGTAGAAAGAGAATAGATTTAGTATCAAAAGATACCATTCTACGGCCTTGCAAAAATCACTTTCTCTGAGCCTTAGTTTCCTGATTTGTAAGAGGCAGCTGTTGTACTCCAGGATCTCTTCATAGCTCTTTAGGTATTACAACTTTGTGCCTGAAAAAGCGTGTTCATTCAGTGAAGGTTTTCTCAGTACAGGTTGAGCATCTGAAATCCAAAAATCTAAAATCCAAACAATGTTAGCATGATGCCACAGGTGGAAAATCTCACACCTGACCTCTTGAGATAGGTCACAGTCAAAATGCAGGCTCACAACATACAGCCTGTTCAGCATCCCCAAGTGAAAAATAAAATCACCTTCAGGCTGTGCATATAATGTGTATACGAGACTTTGGTCCCATCCCCAAGATATCTTACTAAGTATCTGCAAATATTTAAAATCCAAAACACTTCTGGTCCCAAGCATTTCAGATAAGTGATACTCAACCTGTATCTACTCCATGCTTTGCTGAGATTTCTAGAAGGGTGAGATTTAGCCAATAATAGAGTCTACTGCTTTTTCACTTTTCTTAGAGATACCTCCTTATACGTGCTCAATGTATTAATTCATGTTAACTTAATGAAAAGTAGTAGTCATTCTTTGCAGAAAAGCAGGAGAGGCCTTCTACAGCTCCTGAGAAGCTGTTGGGAGGTTTTAAAATTTATTTTTCTTTATTATAGCATGTCTTGAAAAGTACACAAACCATAAGGTCAGTAAATATCACAAGGAAAGTATACCTGTGTAACCACCATGCAATCTCTGTTTGTCATTGTAGGTGATAGCCACTTCTGCCCAAGTTGCCTAACACTTGAAAAAGAGTGGCCCAGAACTCATGTGCTGCACATTTTCTGAAATTACTCTTGACTTCTGATTTCATGGCAACTCTTCTTATTTTCTAATGTTGCTTAAAATTTTGTCTTCTTTTTGGTATTCGTTTATTTCAGAGGTCTTTAAGGAGACATTAAAACAAACAAAGAAACATGGGCTCGTTATGAAACCTGGAATCAGGTTGTGGATGGAACTGCTTAAGGAGATTATAAAATGAGTAAGAAAAAATGCAAGCTTAGAAGAGGAACCTTGCAGAAGATGTGCATTGAAGGCTTCAACAGTGGAAGATAGCCATGTTAAAAAGACTTAAAAAGTATGAAGAGGTAGAGGAACAACTATGAGAAAATGATTCAAATGGAAACAGGGAGTGAGGATTTCAAGCAAAACAAGTAGTCGACAATTCTAAATGTCTCAAAAACATTTCAAAAAAACTGTCTCAAAAAAAACATTTCAAAACTCATTCACATAATTCACATCAAGTTTAAATCTTACACCCAGCCAGATTATTCAACATATAGGGTAAAATAAAGCCATCCTGAGACTAGTGGAAAACCAAGGGTGTTTATTGCCACTACCCTCCACCAAAGGGCCATCTGTGAAGGATATACTTCAGGCCAGGCTATAATCCCAGCACTCTGGGAGGCTGAGGCGGGAGAACTGCTTAAGGCCAGGAGTTTGAGATCATCCCTGGCAATGTGGTGAGACCTTGTCTCTACAAAAAAAAAAAAAATAGCCATTTGTGGTGGCGCACGCCTGTAGTCCCAGCCACTTGGGAGGCTGTGGTGGGAGGATCCCTTTAGCCCAGGAGGCGGAGGCTGCAGTGAGCCATAATTGCACCACTGCACTCCAGGCTGGGTGACAGAGCAAGACCTTGTCTCAAAAAAATAAAACAAAAAGAATGTACCTCAGAAGGATGGAAACTGAATTCAGAAGGGAGGAATGGCATATGAGAAGGAAAGGTTGCTAAGAAATTGATAAACACATAGATAAATCTAAATTAAGCATAGCTATTACAAATCAGTAACAACAATGATACGAGGATGACTAATTGGGATGACTGAAAGCCAGGTGAAGCTAAAATATAAAATAGTATGTAGGATGAGCTGGAGGGTGCATTTACTTGCATTTCTAGCATTGGATAGGAGACTAGAGATGCTCATTAGTATTAAACTCGAGTCAACACTGCAGACAACCAGGGATGGTCGTATGTAACTTCTGAGCCAGCAGAAGGGAAGTAACACTGAAGAAAGTTCAGTGCAAGAAAAGGCAGAACAGAAGCGAAGTTAAAAAATGAGAAGGAAATAAAAAGCATGGTATATTGAAATCATAAAATAAAAGGGTGAATTAATCCAATAGGTCAGTAATCTCTATAAATGTCAATGACTTACATTTAACAGTTAGTGGACAAAATCTTTGGATATAAAAACCAAAATCCAACTACGTACTGTTTATAAGAGCCACACCTAAAATAAAACTACCAGAAATGCTGAAAGTAAGAAAAAGGTTACTAGAAAAATAATGCGAAAAGAAGGCTGTATCAGATAGAACAGAATTTAAAATACAGTCAAATAGAATTTAAGGAAAATATCATCAGTTGTAAAGAAAGTTACTTATAAAGGAATTATACCTAGAAGAGGTATGTGTTCCTAAAGAATACGTATAAAACTCCATGCCCGACAGAAGCACATATTTCTAAGTTTATGTGAACCATTTATAAAAATTGATTATGTACTATTTCATAGAGTCAGTCTTAAATATCAGCAATTCTATATTAACAGGATAATGTTCTCTGAGCATTATATAATAAGTAGTAGAGGAAAACCTCAAAAAAGAGTATTTGAAGAATTAAAAAAGATACTTCTAAATAACTCCAAGGTCAAAGACCAGTGAATTGGAAGATTTTTGGAACAATATGTGCCAAAACTGGTAGAATGCATTTAATGGAGTACTTAGGAGGAAATATGTAATGTTAAATGTGTATTAGAAAAGGAAAGGACTGAAAACTGATGAGCTAAAGGTTCAATTTAAGAAGTTACAAAAAGTCATTGAATAAACTTAAGGAAAAGAAATGCTAAAATTAAGCCTGGAAATTTAAAAACTGGGAAAGAAAAACTGAGTCTTTGAAAAGCCTAATGGAAAAGATAAACTTCTGCCAAGATACGACAAGAAAAAAGGTACAAATAAATAATATTAATGATGAAATGGGTGACACAACTACAAATGTCTTATTCAGTGTACATTCAAAACAGACTGTTCAGAATGTGTTAGTATTTTTTAAAGGGCATGGTTCTGTATAGGCATTTTTTAGTCTAAAGTTTTAATTGATATAGCTCTTTGTATTAATTTGCTAGGGCCACCATAACAAAACACCACAGAGCAGGTGGCTTGAATAACAGAAATTTATTTTCTCACAGTTGTGGAGGGTAGAAATTTGAGATCAAGGTGCCAGGACAGTGGATTTCTCCTGAGGCCTCTCTCCTTGGCTGTGTCCTCACACACATCCCTGGTGTCTCATTCTGTGTCAGCATTTCTTCTTACAAGGACACCCTTTGTGTCTGGAATTTATTCCTTTTGGTGAGTTCTTGGTCTTGCTGACTTCAAGAATAAAGCCGCGAACCTTCGCGGTGAGTGTTACAGCTCTTAAAGATGGTGTGTTCTGAGTTTGTTCCTTCAGATGTTCAGATGTGCCTGGAGTTTCTTCCTTTTGGTGGGTTCGTAGTCTCGCTGACTTCAGGAGTGAGGCCGCAGACCTTCGCAGTGAGTGTTACAGCTCTTAAAGGTGGCACGTCCAGAGTTGTTTGTTCCTCCTGGTGGGTTTGTGATCTCACTAACTTCAGGAATGGAGCCACATACCCTCGCGTTGAGTGTTACAGCTAATAAAGGCAGTGCAGACCCAAAGAGTGAGCAGCAGCAAGATTTATTGTGAAGAGCGAAAGAACCAAGCTTCCACAGCATGGAAGGTGACCCAAGCAGGTTGCTGCTGCTGGCTCGGGTGGCCAGCTTTTATTCCCTCATTTGGCCCCGCCTATGTCCTGCTGATTGGTCCATTTTACAGAGCGCTGATTGGTCCATTTTACAGAGTACTGACTGGTGCATTTACAATCCTTTAGCTAGACACAGCATGCTGATTGGTGCATTTACAATCCTTTAGCTAGACACAGTGCTGATTGGTGCGTTTTTACAGAGTGCTGATTGGTGCATTTACAATCCTTTAGCTAGACACAGCATGCTGAGCGGTACATTTTTACAGAGTGCTGATTGGTGCGTTTACAATCCTTTAGCTAGACAGAGTGCTGATTGGTGTGTTTTTACAGAGTGCTGATTGGTGCATTTATAATCCTTTAGCTAGACACAGAGTGCTGATTGGTACGTTTCCAATCCTCTAGCTAGACAGAAAAGTTCTCCAAGTCCCCACTTGATCCAGGAAGCTGGCTTCTTCTCTCACGTTGAACTTGGGTTAGGGCCCACCCTAACAGCCACATTTTAACTTCATCACCTCTGTAAAGGCCCTATAGGAGGGAGTGGGAGAGGTGATGAAAGCTGAGCCTGAGGTTTGGAGGAATTGGAAGAGGAAATAGTTGATTCAATTGAACAAACATATTTTGAGGACTTCATTTTCCAGGACTGGTTCAAAGTGCTGGAGATTCACAGAATAGTTCCGTGCACTTCCTCTACTCCAGATGGTCTGGTGAAATAGACAAAAGCAAGTCACAATTTTAGTGGAAAGGGAGCTACAGGAGAACAGAGGAAGGGCACATGGCATTTTGGTGATTATTTCTTCCTCTTTTTCCTCTTCCTGTCCTTCTTCTTTCTTCTTCTAGCTTAGGCTGGCTTCCCAGAAGTAGTGGCATGGGCAGAATATTTGTGAATGTGTAGGAATTAAGCAGCCAGAGTAGTGAGGGTTGCCAGGAAGGACATAGTCATGCGAAAGCTCAGGCCAGAAGGCTCTACCAAATCTCAGGAAAATGCCTAGATCAATAGGTGTGGAGAGCAGAGGTCAGGCAGGTCGAGGACGGAGGGAGTGATGGAAGCCCAGCTTCGACTTGGAATGCTTTATCACATCGCAGTTGGGAGCTCTTGGTAATGCATGAGGTCACCCAGAGTTAGGTTGGAGATAAGAGGACTAAGAATAGAGCTTTTCAAATCAGCAATTAGTTATTAGAAGACAGGAATTAGTTAAAGGAGATGAAAAGAGATCCAGCTGGTGGACCAGAGTCTCAGCGCAAAAGGAGTAGCCAGTAACCTCTGGTGGAGGCCATGGAGATGGGCCTGAAGCATGGCCGTTGGTTTTGGTACTAAGATTAGAGGTTAGTGTGTTGGGTCACAGTCTGCCCAGGTGGGGAATGGCTGTGGCCCTCGGCTGGGCTGGGAGGCTGGGTGGGAGTGGAGGGCTGGGAGTTGTCAAAGAGGAGCCAAGTTTAAGATTTCTGCAAGTTTTCTGAACTCTGCAAGTTCAGAGAATTTTTTCCCCATTCTGTTGGCTACATATAATGAACATTACTTAATATTTTATATAATTATTTTAAAATATTTGTTCATTGCTTATATCTTGTGGTATTTGGACATAAGTCAGACATAAATCATGTTGTAAGCTAACTGTAGTAAGATTCGACATCTGTGGATGGATTTTTAATAGCTGGTATATTAACAAAACTTCATTTATATGCATATGCTTATGATGGTATATAGATGTGTTTATTTTGTTATAGTTACCCTGTTCTGTATGCTCTGAGAATTTCCCTTTTAAAAACAATTTAATGAGGAATTCCCGATGTTTGCGTGTGTGTATGTATGTGTATGTGTTTTCCCAGAAGTCTTAAGAAAAATTAATCAAGAGAAGAAGTGTATTTTTCTCTTCATTTAAATATATAATATGGCATTGTCTCATGAGTCATGATCCCATTCAGTGACATGGGAAGAAGTAAAATAAGAGATAGTTCTAAAACAACAGTGACGGCCAGGCACAGTGGCTCACAACTATAATCTCAGTACTTTGGAAGGCCAAGACAGGAGGATGGCTTGAGCCCAGAAGTTCAAGACCAGTCTAGGCAACATAGCGAGACCCTGTCTCGAAAGAGAGATAGAGAGAAAAGAAAGAAAGAGAAGAAAGAAAGAGGGAAAGAAAGAGGGAAAAAGATTAGCCAGGGATGATGACCATGCCTGTAGTCTCAGCTACTCTGGAGGCTGAAGGAAGAGGATTGATTGAACCCAGGAGGTGGAAGCTACGCAGAGAGCTGTGATCATACTACTGTGATCCAGCTTGGGTGACGGAGTGTGACCCTGTCTCAAAAAATAGTAGTATAACACAAACACTTTAGTACATCAGAAGCACTGTTTGAAATATCTATTTCTGAGTGGTATTAAGTTATTGCATATTTTAGCTCATTTAACATCATATTTAATTGTTAGGTTGTCATTTACAATCCTTCCATTGAAAAAAGGACAGTGTTACTAATTTTTGTCACTATAACTGTATGAGCTCTGAATATATCTGTAACTGACCCCATGCAGTTATGTAGAAATTTTGGAGGAGAGGAGGAGAAGAGTCTCAAATGAATTGTGAAATTTTATTCTTTGCTTTAAGAAATATTTTATGAGGGGAAAAATGAATATAACTGATTATAGAATAATAAAAATTTAAAAGATACCTAGTTTTGTATCAGACATGCCACTAATTAGGAAAGTCTGTGAAAGTTTCATGTGCCACATGAGTCCTGGAGCAGCAGAAGTTGATAACCTTTCCATGAGGCGCTGATCTGAATTGTTTTGTATATTTACACTTGTAATTCTGCTTTTCTATCTTTTTTTTTTTTTTTCTAGCCGATATTTAAATAAGGCTTTTCATATCTGGTCCAAGAAAGAAAAATTCTCATCCACTTTTATAAACAATATAATATCTCACACTGGCACGGAACATTCGGCACCTGCCTGGATGCTGCTTTCCAAGATTGCTGGCTCCTCACCCAGGCTGGACTACAGCAGAGTAATACAGTCCTGGGAGAAAATCAGCAGGTTTGTATCTTCTGATTTGACCACTAATGACACTGAAGAGTCTTAGAAACAAAGCCCAAGGCTTAAGGCAGTGGGCCTTTTTCATAGCTATTCATATACAGAGACCTTCTGTTTGAAACCTGGTATAAAAACAAGCATGAAAAAATAAGAATCATGTTTATCCCATTTCCCCTTGTCCAAGTACAGTAAGTGCCTTGATGTTCCCACCGCTTGACTCCTAAGCCATGCTACCTATCCTGCTTCCTCCAGTGTTGATAATCCAGAAGAAAGGCCTTTGTTGGCAGCAGTGTTTAACTTGCTTCTCCCTTGATATTTCTCCTGCCCTTTCTCTAGTCAGCAGAATCCCAATTCAAACACCTTAGGACATATTCTGTGTGTGATTGGGCATATTGCAAAGCATCTTCCTAAGAGCACCCGGGACAAAGTGACTGGTGAGTGTCTGCTGGAGAGTCTTACTTGAAAATGCATTGCTGTTCATTTCAGGGGTGTGTGTGTGTGTGGGTGTGTGTGTATACCTGAATATATTTAAGCAGTTGAACTTCAGGGGTTTTGACCTCCCTCACAGATGCTGTCAAGCGTAAGCTGAATGGATTCCAGTGGTCTCTAGAAGTGATCAGTTCAGCTGTCGACGCTTTGCAGAGGCTTTGCAGAGCATCTGCAGACACACCAGCAGAGGAGCAGGTATGGCCAGACTTCCCCTGATATGTTTCTGACTTGTTTGTGCTTAGGGTGTTACTGTGTTTTGAAGTTTGAGGAGCATGTTCTGTAAATAAGAGGACATGTAAGGATGTCCCCAGCAGCTATTGCCGCGACAAGGCAAGGTTTACAGAACTGACAATTGACATTCCCCAAGAAGATTTAGCTGCTGAAGAGAAATGACTCCCTTAGATGATCACCACCTTGATCGCAGGGACAAGTGTCTTTAGGTAGGCACTCCTGTTGATTGTCTGTCATTTCCTGGTGAGAATTCTGCAAGGTTATCTTTCTCCTTGACTTCCACTCTCATTCCAAGAACATTTATAGGCAATTTTCCACTTAAGCAGGAAGTTCCCTCCAGAACAGTTTTCTGACCTTTTGGTAAATCATAATCTTGGACATGCCTGTCCTGTTACTATGAGGTTACACTACTCAAATATCTCTTGTTGGTATCATGTCCCCAAAGTTGCCTACAGCCCGCAGCTAATGTTTTTATATATGCATAAACACAAATCCAAATCAGCGATTTATATGAGGCAGAGAGTTACTTTGATTCCTTAAAAGGTATGCATACCAGTAACTCTGAAGAAATGATTTTATTACCATATATTTATTCTGTTTTTATCAGGAGATACACTCTTAGTACCAATCCTAATGAAAAAATTTAGAGCTGGGGTTATTAATAATGGCTACAGAAAACAAAAATTAAATAATTGCTGGAATAGATTTAAGTTTTCCAGAATAAAAGAAGATGATGGCTTCAGCTGATCTCCCCAACTACCTTCCTATGCTTCCTTTTCTTGACCAAGTTCATAAGAGAAAACCCTTCCTTAAGATGTTACATTTTCTACTTCTGACAGATCAATTAAAACAATGAGTGTAACTTTTTTGCTTGGGACTTAAGACTGTTGACCTATTTCTTATGAAATGATGTCTGGTGTTTTTTTGGTATCTATCTTTAGGCTCTTTTATTGGTGAAAGGGATACTTGCATTATTTGATTTTTCTAACCCTTTTTCTCAAGACCCAAGAAATTATATGAAAAACTTTTATTTTTATTTTTGAGATGGAGTCTTGCCCTGTCCCCCAGGCTGGAGTACAGTGGCGCAATCTCAGCTCACCACAACCTCCGCCTCCTAGGTTCGAGCAAGTCTTGTGCCTCAGCCTCCTGAGTAGCTGGGATTACAGGCAGATGCCATCAGGCCCAGCTAATTTTTGTATTTTTAGTAGAGACAGGGTTTTACCATGCTGGCCAGACTGGTCTCAAATTCCTGATCTCAAGTGATCGCCTGCTTCAGCCTCCCAAAGTGCTAGGATTACAGGCATGGTAAGACTGAGGAAAGAGTGATCAGGGAGGAATTTACGTAACAGATTATGAAACTGCAAGTCTTCCAGGCTCAGGTACACAACTTACTACCGGCAGAACTGGGACTAGAACTAAGGCCTCTGACTTTTTCCTAATTTTCTTTTCACCAGCACTGGTTGGAAAAAGAATCATGTGTACAGCGCGCAGTCAGGGCCTAGGAAGTCATCTGCCGCTTGCTGCTGGCCCAGGGCCATTAGGACGGTGGTTACATTGTCATGAGAGCCTATGAGGAAGGCAAGGAACTGTCTTCAGGTTAGACACTGAGAGCTGGAAACAGGTGGGGTTACTACTGCATTAGCAAAGACTGCCACGGTGTTAATCTGCCGACACAGCCTCACGGTTTTAATCTGCCGACACAGCCTCACTTGGTGGTTGACAGGAGCAAGGCCCTGAGATTTTCTGGAATGTTAGGATATTTTCAATCCATGTGACCCACTTGTTTCCTCTAAACACACTTCTCCTTTTCTTTTCTCTGTGAATGAATATCATTTATTTTACTGAGAGCAACAGATTACCCAAAGATATAGCTCAGCAGCAGTATATATACAAAAGGACTGTGTCTTTGGGCATTTTTGTTATGTGTTTTGTGGCTGTCATTAAAAAATTGATGAGATCTTGGACTGTATTAGTAGAAATAGTGTCTAGAACAAGAGGAGCAGTGGTCCTGTGTCCTGGCTAAATCTAAGTTGACACATTCTGTAATTCAGTGTCAGTGACAAATTTACAGAGAAGTGTTGATGAAATTGAATATAACTAGAGGACAGCAGCTACATAAGGGCATCACAAAGCACGTTGCGTAAGGAACTGCAGAAGGCCTGGAGTCTTTAGCGTGGAGAAGGGAGGGGTTGGGGACGGGAGGCTGCCTAGCTAAATTCAAATTTATGAAGGACTTTCAAATAAAAGAACTGGATTTATTTGGTATTCCCAGACAACCTATCTGGACCAATGAATGGAAATTATAAATTTTGGTGACTGAAGAGAAAACTTACTGAGGTCTGCCTAAAATGGAGGGCTTGTCCCAGAGCATGTCCCTTGTTATTAGAGGTATTCAGGAGAAGCTGGACAAGAACTTGGAACAAGCTGCCATGTGGAGAGAATGCCAGGATTGGGTGGCCTTGTCGGCTTTCCCAGATTCTGTGATCCCGAAACTTACTAGTCATACTACCCAGGTTCTGGCCTCATCGGGATCAAGCATAAGAATTGCAGAAACTCTGTGGGCCAATGTTGTGGTCCAGGTTGTGCAATCTGTTAAAATTTTAAGTGTAATAGTTATTGAAAAAGTAATAAAGGCAATAGTTTCAAGACACATTAGGGCAAGTCAGGCTAAAAGCATTGCTCGTAGTGCCAGGCTGTGGACTGCTAGGCAGTGAATAATGGTTAACACAGGTCCCTTCCTAAGGCACTGCAGAGGAGTAGGGTGGGTGTATGCCCATCAGCAGATAATTTCAGCAGAAGGTAATCATTCCTAAAATAAAAATCGGCATCGGGTAACATGGAAGCAAGGGGATGAAGCACTTAGCTCAACCTAGGTGTTTTGTAATGGTTTCCTGCAGAAAATGAGGTCCAAGAATTCTAGAATGTTGTTGGGAGCTCTCTCTCCCTTCACGTAGAGGAACAGTCCAATGTGCACTAGAGGTGACCCCTTGAAGTTATTGTAATCAGTAAGAGACATGGAAAACTTGTCCCTAATGAATAAATTTCAGAAGAATAGCAACTCTTTATTTTATGTCTTTAAAAAATTAAAAATGTTTATCACGGTAGTTAATTCATCATCTGTATATGCCAGCAAAACTACAACTTATTTCCGTATTTTTGGAGGAGCACTACTATTATAGATCTCTTATAAATTACTGCTTGGGGTCATTGTAAATATTTGGCCTTTTGCTCTTATAGGGCAAATGTAGAAAGAAAGATGATATATACACTGTTGTTTGTAAATTCCACTGAGCCAGAACTCATGGCTGGATTTCTGAATGCATGTCATTGTGGTTTGGGCAACTTGTGGGAAAGAGGAAGGATAGAAAGCACCCTACAGCCTGTCCATGTGAAGATCAGTTTCTTCTGAGAACATGGTGTTTCGTGGGTCGTCTGGGAGATGGGCGGGGCCCTTCAGAGATGACTTTTAACTTGCCGTAGGAATTGCTGAAGCAGGTGTGTGGGGATGTCCTCGCCACCTGTGAGCACCGCCTCTCCAACATCGTTCTGAAGGAGAATGGAACAGGGAATATGGACGAAGACCTGTTGGTAAGTGACTGCTTTTCCTGAACATTCTTTACGCTTCCATTTTATCAGTGAGGTTTTGTTAAAGATGACTTTGTAATGTACACTTTAAATGCTTTTAACAAAAGGGCTGTCTTAGCCTAGAGCTTACTCTCTCTTTTTAGAAGATATTTTTTGATAACCTATTCATTTGTTTCTTATATACTTATTATCGGAGGGGGAAACTCAGTGGTATACACTTCATCTCGTTCAATCTTAGGAGAAGCCTGATTTCAGTAGGGAAAACACTGTGTGTTGTAAGGTTGGTATAGTCAAGCTTAGAAATACAAGGTAAGAAATAATAATGTGAGTGTACTCTTTTCGGTTTGTGTGTTTGCTTTTTAAAAGATTTAACATGTCTTCTGGGCAGTTTGAGCAGCTGACAGTAGAGCGGGGAACAGTGCTGAGCAATTGCAAAGTAACGGCTGAAATAAAGATTTGACAGTTCAAAACACAGATGACCTTGGAGCCCCAAGATTGTTTTCCATGGCACCCCTGCTTTAGAAACTGTGAACAGTGCGAGAGATTCCTGTGAGCCAGGACGGGACAGTTGGCTGATTTCAGTAATTCTGGTTCCAACATCTGACTCTGTCCAGTAAAGGAAATAATGAGCTGCTTTTTGATGCCATTCAGTACAGGTCATCATTTAACCAAAACTGGCCGTTTTTCTCATGTATTTAAATTAGTAGAGCACATCTTTTCTGTGGTCAGTTTCTGCTTGTTAGCCTAGCTCTCCTCGTTCCCAGTGATCACAGACCAAGTGTAGATTTGTGAAAAGTGAAGACCGTTGCGCCTGAGGCACTGCTGTGCACGTGTTCAGTGACAGAAAGCCTCAGTGTGGGAACTGGATGCTTTAGGTAAGAGGGCCGGAGAGTGTAGCACAGGCTTGGCCCAGGGTTTCTGGAGGTCTCTTCTCACTCCTGCCCACACTAAGAAAGATGCTCACTGTGGTTAGTGAGTCCTGTCCCCACCCCCCTCCCCCACATGTTTTTCAACTGTTAACCGTGTCATCAAAATCTACTCTTCAGTCAAAATATATATGAAGAGGTTTTGCCCTATATACATAGTTTCATTCTTGCGTCTTTAAATAGAATTTAATTATTTTTTAATGAAGAGATAACGGTATTTCAAGATTCTTTTAAACTCATATACTTTGTTATTGGCTTTCTTACCCTAGTATAAGCTTTTATTTGACATTTTACTATTCAGCATCATCCCTCCATTTGGGGCATAAATTAAAAGAGAACAGTGTTACTTAGTTGTTAAACTGAATGTTATGAATAAACAGCATGGCAGCCGGGAGTAGGTTTTGAATGGGGTCTACATGGACAAATAATCTGGAGGGCAACTTGAAAATATGTTTCAGAATGTGAAATAGCGTAACACACTCTTTACCCTGGATTTTACTTCTGAGGAAAATATGTTTCAGAATGTGAAATGGCGTAATGCACTCTTTACCCTGGATTTTACTTCTGAGGAAAGAGAACAGTGTCTAAGGATACACAGGTGTTGACCAGAGCAGATCGAAACTTTAGCAAAGCGAAACAGCGTCGGTGTTCGTTCATACTGAAGTAGTGCAGTGAGTTAGGATGACAGTCCTCGTTTTAAAATGGCACATACTTATGTAGTCATTAAAGACGTGTGTCCTATCTGTTGACATGAAATGATGCCTAATATTCAAAGTAATCATTGCAGACTTCAAAATACTCTAATTGGTAAGTGTATAAGAAAAGTAAACATAAAGCCATGTGACCATAGAAATACTTTGAAAAAGTTCTACACAAAAACCATAATGATGTCTCTGGGTGGTAGGATTAGAGGTAGGTGATTCTGTGCCCCAGTTTACCCACAGTAACCCTGGTGTACACCTGTTTTTCACAATATAATTATTAATAGCACCCCCTTTTACTTGCAGATTTGTCTAGATTTAGGTGATAAAATTATATGGTTGCCCTAATTTTGGGTAAGTTTCATTACGTAGTGACTTGCATTTTTACAATAGCCAGGTATTTTTATGAAACAAAAAAATAGTAACACTGTTTTAAATTTGGGGGATAAAGGAAATACTCCATTGACATGTCCTTAATCTAGCTAGAGTTCACTTTTCTTTTGCCTTATTTTTACTGTAAAACCAATTATCTTTGTAGGTGAAGTACATTTTTACATTAGGGGATATAGCCCAGCTGTGTCCAGCCAGGGTGGAGAAGCGCGTCTTCCTTCTGATTCAGTCCGTCCTGGCTTCGCCTGCTGATGCTGACCATTGTAAGGCATTTGAAATCATACTCTGTACCATGCATGCCGGTTCAAGGTTCTGTCAGTGACTTTCTCTCCCTTCCTTGCAGTGCCATCATCTCAAGGCAGCAGTGCTGCCCCAGCCTCTCAGCCACCCTCCCAGGTCAGAGGTTCCGTCATGCCCTCTGTGATTAGAGCACATGCCATCATTACCTTAGGTAAGAAAAACATGGGAGAATAGGGCTTGACATCAAGTTCTCTGTGTAGCTGTTGTCTTAAGTAAGCCCAGCCATGGGAGGGTGTCAGGGGCTGCCGAGCCTGTCTGTGTCTGCTCTCGGCCATATGGTTCCTAGAGGTGACTCTGATCTGAGTGCTCAGCTCTGCCTAACCACGTGCTGGTCATGAGAGCCCTCAGGCTGACAACACCCCGAGACGGTAAGACTCAGGTACTCTCTAGAGGGTCTAGAGGGAGCTTTTGCTTTTTAGTATGGCTATGTTAATTTATTACAATTATCCCTGTTTCTGTAATTTTTTTCAATACCTTCACTTGACTTTAATACTCCTGCAATTTTTTTATACTCATAATGCAGCACCACAAAGTCTATTCATCAAGAACTGTGCCAGACGCTGCACTGAGTTCTGGAAATGAAGAAATAAATTTTCCATAAAAGGAAATGGTTTATTTAATACTTTCCAGAACTGGGTAGATGACTATTTACATATTTCTCCATGAACTCAAACAATTTTTAATCTTGAAAACACTGACCTCTATGCTGGGAATTGTTTTTTCCCTTTAGTGTGAGTGTATATTTCATGCTACATAAGTGATTCATTTTTTTGTAATATTAATTTTCAAATACGTAAGAATTGCAAAACATTTTCCAGGCACAAAAGAAACCTACAAACAAAACTCAGCAGGCTTTTCAACTGTGAACAAGAAAGAAAGGGGACATGCATTCTTTCCTATTTACCTAGCTCAGATTTCACGTTCAGCATGGGGTAGTTAGCATCTGTAGAGGATATGTATGATCAGGAGTAAAATGTTTCATATCTCAGGCTTTGCTGATCATTCTCCAGGTAAGTGGATAACTGCGAAATTCAAATGCTGACTTTAAAAGGAAGATGATTTTATGAGTGTAAAGGAACATCCCGTAGTATATAACTCCTGGGGGAGTTTATTTCTCCTTAAGGTATTTTTATTCGAATATTCAAGATGGGTCTGTCTGCCTTTAGTTTTTTGTTGTTTGTGATTGTGGGCATGATGTTTTAACTTTGATTAAATAGAAGCCATTAGCAAGATGTATCTGGAGAAAATTCAGGAATGGAATTAGGATTTAGAATACAGTTGAGACATCTTCCTGTCTTCTGTGCCAGGTAAGCTGTGCTTACAGCATGAGGATTTGGCAAAGAAGAGCATCCCAGCCCTGGTGCGAGAGCTCGAGGTGTGTGAGGACGTGGCTGTCCGCAACAACGTCATCATTGTGATGTGCGATCTTTGCATTCGCTACACCATCATGGTGGACAAGTATATTCCCAACATCTCCATGTGTCTGAAGGATTCTGACCCATTCATCCGGAAGCAGACACTCATCTTGCTTACTAATCTCTTGCAGGTGCGTAGGAGGGTTCAACCTGTCCTTTCCCCTCCACCGTCGCTTCTGGTTTAAGGGAGTATTTGAGTAACATAGGAAATGTACTTGCTTTGTAGTAGAATCCAAAAATAGTTGTCTCATCTCTGGTCTGGAGTATTACTCTTCTGATGTTCAGCACAACCTCTTATAAACAGTGTTACTTGTGAATGTTCGTTTTGGGACTTTGTTCAGACATCCTGTCAAGCAGTGTGAAGTTTCATTTTGAAAATAAGTACCATGTAGAGAAAAGCACATTCAGTGGACAGGTAGTTCTAGTTTGAATTCTGTTATTCTTTTTTAACTTGGACAAGTCCACATTTCTGAGCTCTAACTTCTTCCTTCGTAAAATGGGGATCGTGGTGTTTGCGCTGGGCTCTGCGAGTCTAGTGGGATGTTTCCGTGTGCAGAAGAACGTAGTGAACTATAGAGCTCTTCAGAGCATTAGATATTTTTATACACTTTGAGGGTCTGTGTTTGGCCTATAATGAGGAGAACATAATACTTGATTTTTGAAGGGAAGGCCTTTCACTTAGATTGTATGTCTGCCCTGGTGTGTTCTGTATGCTCATCTTTTCATATATTATGAACTGTATTTATATTATATAGAGGGTGGCACCATCCCTCTAGTGCCATGTGCTTTGAGTCATTTTTCTCCTGAGGTAGAAGGGTGATGTTCTGTGCATATACTTCTCCCCACTACATTCCGACGGTTTGGAAGTGTGTGCCTGTGCACTGAGCCAGTGTGCCAGGAACAGACCGCATGGTGGGGGGAGTGTGGCTGGGAACAATGAGGCTTGCCCATGATGACACACTCTGAAACGTGCCGGCTTTTCTCTGTACAGGAGGAATTTGTGAAATGGAAGGGCTCCCTGTTCTTTCGATTTGTCAGCACTCTGATAGATTCACACCCAGACATTGCCAGGTAAATCTTTTCCTCACGTTAGACAACTGAACAGTTTACCTCATTTCTGATGTATGCTGGACTTCTTTTTTTTTTTTTTCAGATTGGTTTAGGGTTAAGTAGGATTTAGTGAGCTTTCGGTGGGTGCCAGAAAAATTAGCAGGTTTTTAAGATACTAAGCAATGTAACAAACCTTTATTTTGCACACAAGTTTAAAAGAAAATGGTTAGATTCATCATTGGATCATCTCAGCAGTGACTGCACTTGCTGACAGTTTGCTGTTCCTGAAGGAGCATGAAGAATATTATATGCTTGTTGTATTACACTGTATAGAGGAGCAGTCACTAGAAATTCACTGTTAATTTCTAGGCAAAAAGAAAGTTAATTTTGATAAAGAGCTGAGACTTTTAAGTGCAGAAATTTTAAGGAAGAAACTAGGAATTAAGATGAAATTGCACAATGTGGAATAAAGTGTACAGATGACAAGACTCCTTGGAAATGGGCAGTTCTTCAGACTTGTATAGTGTGGGGGAGTGACTTTGGCAATTATTAGTTTCTATCATTGCATCATTTTTTTAAAGATTTATTTTCAAGGGGCTGATAAATGGCCTGATAGAATTTGCTACCTTAGAGTTTGTTGTAACTAAATCTTTTTAAAGCAAGTCTGCAGTTGGAAAGTGGAATGTTGGATGCCATGGCAAAAGCCCCGCAGCGGGGAAGAGGTCTTTATAGAGCTCATTCACTAAAAATGGCTGGTAACAGTGGGTCCCTCTGGATCTCAATATAGCTACCAGTAATTTAGTCTGAGTTCCGTGGAAGTTTCTGCTCAGTTTTCTTTTTTTTTTTTTTTTTTTTTTTTTTGAGACGGAGTCTTGCTCTGTCGCCCGGGCTGGAGTGCAGTGGCCAGATCTCAGCTCACTGCAAGCTCCGCCTCCCGGGTTTACGCCATTCTCCTGCCTCAGCCTCCCGAGTAGCTGGGACTACAGGCGCCAGCCACCTCGCCCGGCTAGCTTTTTGTATTTTTTTAGTAGAGACGGGGTTTCACCGTGTTAGCCAGGGTGGTCTCAAACTCCTGACCTCGTGATCCGCCCGTCTCGGCCTCCCAAAGTGCTGGGATTACAGGCTTGAGCCACCGCGCCCGGCCTCTGCTCAGTTTTCTTTAGGTGTAATTTTCCAAGGAGGGGGAGCATTTCACATAACAAACCAGTCAAACTAACATTCTGCTTACTGCTGTCTAGAACCAGAAGCAAAAAGTTAAGGCTGTCGCCTTTTTTTTAGATAGCTTCGCACACCCTCTCACCTTTACAGCGTGTCCACTATACTGACTCTGAGGGCTTTCGACACAGTGCATGGCCCAGGAGAAGGTGTAATCAGACAGGCTGGGAATGCTTTCAGGTGATGCACCTGGGAGGTAAAATCAGCTACTTAACCTGCATTTCCTCATTTTTCCCCACTGTTGTTAGCTCCTGTACGTGTATGTGAAAAAGAGCATTAATCAATGAGTAAACTATATGCAGGATTTGTACATATGGGTGTTCAGATCATCAATCAAATGAAAAGCATAGATATACTTTATAGTGTAGTAAGATTACCAGGGCCTCTTCTAGCATTTTAATACTTCCCCCTTAATCTTTCCCTTTTATGTCTGCATTCTGGGTTTGTTGAAACCATGGTTCAAATTAGATTTTCATGATTTTCAGCTTTGAAAAGCTGATGACTACATTTGCTAACTATAATTTAAGTTAGTCTGTTCTCTGAAATTTTTCCTTTTATTTTTATTTGACGTGTAATAATTATACATATTTATGGGATAGAGAGTGGTATTTTGATACATGTATAGAACATGTAATGATCAAATCGGGGTAATTAGCATAATCATCACCTCAAACATTTATCATTTCTTTGTGTTGGAAACTTTCAAAATCCTCTGTCCTAGCTTTTTGAAAATAGACAGTAAATTATTGTTAACTATATTCACCCTACAGTGCTGTTGAGCATTTTAACATACTCCTCCTGTAATTTTATATTTGTTAACCAGCCTTTCTGTACCCTTCCCAGCTTCTAATAACCACAGTTCTACTCTCTGCTTCTATGACCCTACCCTTTTTTTTTTTTTTTTAATTATACTTTAAGTTCTAGGGTACATGTGCATAACGTGCAGGTTTGTTACATATACATATACTTATGCCATGTTGGTGTGCTGCACCCATCAACTCGTCAGCACCCATCAATTCATCATTTATATCATGTATAACTCCCCAATGCAATCCCTCCCTCCTCCCCCCTCCCCATGATAGGCCCCAGTGTGTGATGTTCCCCTTCCCAAGTCCAAGTGATCTCATTGTTCATTTCCCACCTATGAGTGAGAACATGCGGTGTTTGGTTTTCTCTTCTTGTGATAGTTTGCTAAGAATGATGGTTTCCAGCTGCATCCATGTCCCTACAAAGGACGCAAACTCATCCTTTTTTATGGCTGCATAGTATTCCATGGTGTATATGTGCCACGTTTTCTTAATCCAGTCTGTATGACCCTACCTTTTTTAAACTCTTGCATATGAGTGAGAATATGTGGTATATATATATCTTTCTGTGCCTGACTTTTGATTTTTAGGCCAAAGGCTATGCCCAGGCTGGAGTGTAATGGAGCAATCATGGCTCACTACAGCCTCGGTCTCCCAAGTTCACGTGACCCTCCCACCTCATCCTCCCAAATAGTTAGCTAATTTTTTATTTTTTGTAGAGTTAGGTTCTCACTGTGTTGCTCCTGAGCTCAAACAATCTTCTCGCCTCAGCCTCCCAAAGTGCTGGGATTAGGCATGAGCCACCACCCCGGCCTGTATGACATTTTTAATTGCTCATATAAACCCCAAATTTGGAGGCTACAAAATTCTATGATCTGTTTTCCTGTCTGCCCAATAGCTGGTGGCCTTGTAATCACAGGGCGACAGTCAAGTAATAAGCAGATTATTTCAGTTTAACTGGGCACTGCCACAGGAGTACAGAGAGGCAGGGCCAGAAGCTCCAGGCAGGACAGCGACTTAAATAATGGGCCATTGAGATAGAAAAGGGGGCAACAACAAGGATGGCCTGGTTTGGGAGAAAAGGAAGCAAGCACTCGACTGTCTGGAGGGCTTAGTGAAGCCATGGAACAATCGGAATGGGGTCAGGGAGTCAGGAGCCAGATCACTGGAAGGATCAGCAGGGCAGTCATGAGTGGACTCTTTGATCTCCAGTGTGGCAACAGGGTCCAGGGCGTGGCTGCACTGGTGACTCAGGGTCCAGATGGGATGCTCACTGGAAGCAGTGAAGTCAGGAAAGCAGAAAGTTGGGGCATTCAGTAGCTCATCTGCATGGGGAGTTCTACGGGGATTTGGAATGGAGAGGAAGACTGGGAACCAGGTAGCAGAGAGCACAAATGGCAGATGGCGGGAGCACTACAGGGAGGTGGAGATGGAGGCCGTCTGCAGGTGCCACAGCAGCCTGTGTGCGTCTTAACCAGCAGCCAGCCCACACTCCCCGCACTTCACTGGACCCACTTCTAACTATCTTCCAGTGTCAGAGCACTTTTGGCAACGCACTATTTGGTCCACACACTATGTATAGGCTTCCTGAGGGGCATGAATTTGGTTGTTATTCCCCATCACTAGCACCTAAAAAGGAACTGAAACCAAGCAGACATGCGGTGAACATTGGGTGGGTGAACATTGGGTGGGTGAAGGCAGGAAGGCACTGGGCGTCTGGGAATTGTGCTCCTCATCCTCTGACTGAGGGATGAAGCAGCCTCCCTTTGGGAGGGCTGAGAGAGAACTGGTGTGCTTGGAGGACAGCCGGCCCACGTTTATAAAGAGGAAGCATAGGGAGTGCCCTGAGAGTCGGCTATGGAGGGTAGGGCCTGATTCACTGTGGAACCTGGAGTGTAGAGTACATGGAGGAAGGAAGCAGCAACACAGGGATGACCAGGGTCTAGACAGACCATCGTAGGTGCTTGGATTTGGGGTGGTGGCCAGGGAGAACTAGGGTGTAGGAAATACTGCTTCAAGCCTCAAGTAGAATTCTGGTACAAATGGGTCTGAGCCCCGGTCCTAACCTGAGATAGACATGTGTTGTAGGCCAGGTCAGGAACATGAGTTCAGCATGAACTCATGAGTCTGCCTTTATTGAGCAGACACCCTGCTTCAGAATGGCATTCAGCTCATGAAGAAATCTGAAGTCAGATTTTTATGTTTCCTACTAAAGCTGAAAACAGAAGTGGACACACGGCTCTTACCTTGTGGCCTTTTGGGCTGTTTGAATATCCTGGATTTTGATTCTTAGTAAGAAGAGTAATAACTTCTTTTTACAAGGCTGTAATAAGGTAATCAGATTTAGCTGGTCTTCCCTTTGTATTCCATATAATTCATGCAGCCCGTGCTGTGTGAAATCCCTAGACCGCATCCCTGAGTTGTTGGTGTGGGTATGTGTGTTCTTAGTGGTTGTCCTGAGGGCTGGGGAGAGGATGCTGACCGAGCTCCCAGTTTACTAAGATTTGTTGAGAGTCTTGGAGGTTTCCTAATCCACATATCTGGAGAGTGCTCTCTCTTGTCACTCTAAAGGAATGTTCTAGGAAGCATTACTTGTAATGTTAATTTCTCCTAACTTTTCAGCAGACAAACAGGAAACAAAACAGTCCCTCTTCTCCAGTTAGGAAGCTTGCAGGATCTGTGCATCTTAATCTAATCAAGGCTGAAACTTGCCATTTTAATAAAGTCCCAGTGAATACAGCAGCCAAGATGAGTTGTGGGTATCACACATTGGCTGTGGCTTTCAGTTTCTCTTGCTGGAAAGCTCTGTGACTACATTATCAGCCCTGAGCGTGTGAATCCTGGCATGGTTTTATGTTGCTATGGAATTTATTTGTATAGATGGTTCAGCAAGTTTTTCACCAGGGCTTAAACTCCACAGTATCTTGCCTGTTGGTCACCTCCACCCACGTGTATTTTTGACCTAAACTGAGTCGACTGGCGTTGACATCAAGTCAAAACTCAGAGTGCACCCTCTTCTTGTGGAAGATTTGCTGATTCTATCTGGCTTTACATTTTCGTATATGTGACTTCATTTCTGAGGAGGAAGTTTGCATAATGTAGAAACTGCCATGCCAGAGTGGATTAACTAGAATGAAATACCCCAGAAGATAAATTCTTGTTTGTTGGTGGTTTTTCATTCCTGTCCCAGATTCCTGTTACCACAGTAGCCCGTGTTTAGAAAGAACCTCATCTGACACCATGACCCTTGCCTCTCAAACACGGGTCATTAAACAACATGATTTGTACAAAACATAACTGACGACGCTTAGATCAGACAGGTGCTTCTAGTTGTCCTTAATTGAATTTTGCCTCATGGAATTCTCATTATTAAATACAGTTTTATTTATTTTGTTTTCATATTTCTAGGTCAAGCTGCTCCCTTATTTCCTAGGTGAATAGTCAAGGTGTAATTATCTACAGTGGAATTTTTATCTAGGCTTACTTCCATCATGATTTCTCATCTACCTTCTCTGATTTTTAATTGATACGTGTGCTGTGAACACAAACTGATTTGAATTTTGGCATAAGGAGCACCACTGGGGAAAGGAGAGGTCAGTCTCCTGCACAGTCCCAGTGCCCTCCAAAGCTAGTGTCTGCTGTTCGGACAGTCTTTGGTGCTGCTCCTCTCCCAAGGAGAGCTGACTGGTGCTCCTGTGTGGGCGGAAATTGCATTTGAGCTCTGAGATTAAATTAAAACACTGGCGTTGACAGTGTGAATGGATCACGGTGAGCCCTGCACCATGTTAGTTTAACCCCTGAGCAAAAATCAGTGCTTTGGCCTTCTGTCACCTACTTTCGTGATGAACAGAAACTCTCCGGGGGCCTGTAGTCAAACAGTTTGCCTGTTTACATCTGTCACTGGAAATCTTCATTTTGGTGGGGTCCTGGTGGCATCTGTGTCCCATGTGCAGCATTGCACCGATGTGTTGAGGGCGTGGGTGGAAGGAGAGTGCCTAGGGCTTGCTGGTGATTTCAAAGCACATTGAGTCAGTTGCTTTGCAGAGGGAGCTTGTCCTCCTGATCCAAACTATGAAGCTCTTGTCATTAATCCTTATTCTTGAAAAAAGTTCCAGTTAGTAAAATTGTTTTTTGTTCATAATTGTGGGCAACAAACTTGAAGTTGGGAGGTGAATGGCCGTTGTCATTGCATCAGTCCTGTAAGACCACTGACCTCTAATTGCAGAAGCGGCTTTGGGGTTACGTTGGTTGATTGTTTTCCCCGCTTGCACTGCAGCTAGATAACAACACCTTCTGCTGGTTTTGAAAGGAAACCTGGTGGGAAAAAATACACTTGGGTTAAAAAGCAAGCTGTGGAGCAAGGACAGACCAAAGAGCGGAGTTTCTGTCTTCTTTGGATCCGAGGGAACTATTTATTGGGATAGATTTTGAATCCCTGCGCTTACGTACAGCTCTCTTCTGCTCAGCAGAGTTCTTGGTGTATTCAGAGACTATTGGTGTGTAGCAAATGGGTCTCCCTCTTTGTTTCTCTCACCTTCGCAGCTTCGGGGAGTTTTGCCTGGCTCACCTGTTACTGAAGAGGAACCCTGTCATGTTCTTCCAACACTTCATTGAGTGTATTTTTCACTTTAATAACTATGAGAAGCATGAGAAGTATAACAAGTTCCCCCAGTCAGAGAGGTCAGTGAAGCAGCTAAGGCTGTCTCCTTGTATCTGGGTAAGAGCTGGGGGAATCTGGGGAAGGTTTGGCTCTTTGCATATAGTGGTTAGACACAGACCCTGCTCCAGGTCTTTACTGTGGCCTGGCAGGATGGCGTAAGAAAATGCAGTCGTGAGAATTGCTTCCTAAGGGCAGTGCCTGCGATGAGCACTGGGATCTCTGTAGTGCACTTGAGTCTTTGGTATCCAGCTTTTAGGATGCAGTTAAAATGCAGTGTTAAATCCCTTACACCTGTGCCCACGTGATGCAGTAAAATTGTCCTATTCTGCCACAGAGAGAAGCGGCTGTTTTCATTGAAGGGAAAGTCAAACAAAGAGAGACGAATGAAAATCTACAAATTTCTTCTAGAACACTTCACAGATGAACAGCGATTCAACATCACTTCCAAAATCTGCCTTAGTATTTTGGGTAAGCCCAGTGTGTGTGGGAGAAAATGTGTGTGTTAGCAAATGAAATGCTCTGTTGATGATGGCCCAGCAGGCCTCTAGTAAGGGAGACCCTGGCACTGCAGGAAGACCCCTGTCATCTTGTCCTTCTCTGGCATCAGCTGTGCCCCAGACAGAACACCCTTGCAAGACCCCCTGACAGCCTCAGACAGCCCCAGTTGTGTGAATTACACCTCCTCTCTGGGCCACAGCATTTCACAGAAGCGCACATTTCTCTCTCTCTCTATCTCTCTCTCTCAGCGTGCTTTGCTGATGGCATCCTACCCCTGGACCTGGATGCCAGTGAGTTACTCTCAGACACATTCGAGGTCCTCAGCTCAAAGGAGATCAAGCTTTTGGCAATGAGATCTAAACCAGACAAGGACCTCCTTATGGAAGAAGATGACATGGCCTTGGCAAATGTAGTCATGCAGGAAGCTCAGAAGAAGCTCATCTCACAAGTGAGTGTGCAGTTCTCCTAAGCTCATCTCACAAGTGTGCTCCTTCCCCGAAGCTTATCTCACAAGTGAGTGCGCCCTTCCCTCCAAGCTCATCTGACAAGTGAGTGTGCCCCTCCACCTAAGCTCATGTCACAAGTGAGTGTGCAACTCCCCCTAAGCTAATGTCCCGAGTGTGCTGCTCCCCTTAAGCTCATGTCACAAGTGAGTGTGCCACTTCCCTAAGCTCATGTCACAAGTGAGTGCAGCTCCCCCTCAGCTCATCTCATAAGTGAATGTGCTGCTCCCCAAGCTTATCTCACAAGTGAGTGTGCAGCTCCACCTCAGCTCATCTCACAAGTGAGTGCACCCCTCCCCCTAAACTCATCTCATTAGTGTGCAGCTCCCCCAACTTTACCTCACGAGTGCGCCCCTCCCCCTAAGCTCATCACACAAGTGAGTGTGCCCCTCCCCAAGCTCATCTCGAAAGTGAGCATGCCCCTCCCACTAAGCTCATCTCACAAGTGGGTGTGCAGCTTCCCCTAAGCTCAGGTCACAAGTGAGCATGCCACTCCCCTAAGCTCATCTCATGAGTATGCAGCTCTCCCTAAGCTTGTGTCACAAGTGAGTATGCAGCTCCCTCAAGCTCATGTCACAAGTGAGTGTGCAGCTCCCCTAAGGTCATTTCATGTGTGAAGTCCCCCTAAGTTCATTTCACAAGTGAGTGTGCAGCTCCCTAAATTCATGTCACAAATGAGTGTACAGCTTCCCTAAGCTCATTTCACAAGTGACTGTCCCACTCTTCCCACCATCTACTGGCTTCCCTGTTGTCCCTGGAATCCTGGTGCCATGCTCTAGTGCTGACTTCTTTCTTACTAGTGGCTTTAACTCTTGCCAGGTGGTGACGGTTCTCAAATCTGTCTCCTGCTCCAGCATTTCTCATGAGCCTGAGCTCAGGTCCCCCTGCTGCCAGGACGTGCTCCAGGTGTCTCTGACTTACTCTGTCAAAACTCACTCGGTCATCTCTTCTTTCTGCTCTGCATCTCCTCTTTCTCCCCCAGTTTATGGTGCTCCTGCAGACTGGAGTCTGGTGTGCCAGGCTGAGGCTTTTGTTGGCAGGAAGTGTAGAATTTGGATCTGAATGACTTTGGGGCAGAGCTTGGCTGCCGCAGGCCTCTGCAGGCCTGTGTTTTTGTCCTAGCCTGGATTGCCAATGTGTATTTCCCACCTGGCCCCGGAAGGCCTTTGACCCCAAGGATATAGACTCTGATAATATCTCGCCACAAGATGCTGCCTGTTTTCTCTTACCAATCTATCTCTGTAGTTCTGACCTTATTTAAGCTTATCCTATTTCCATGGTTTCCTTACCACCCTTTCTGTTTCTGGTTTCTTTCTGTCACAGGCCACGTCCCAACTTGCTGCGAGAGCAGTCTTCTTTTTTTTTGAGACAGAGTCTCCCTCTGACGCCCAGGCTGGAGTGCGGTGGCGCAGTCTCAGCTCACTGCAAGCTCCGCTTCCCGGGTTCACGCCATTCACCTGCCTCAGCCTCCCGAGTAGCTGGGACTGCAGGCCCCTGCCATTCTGCCTGGCTAATTTTTATTTTTATTTTTATTTATTTATTTTTTTTTTTGAGACAGAGTCTCACTCTGTTGCCCAGGCTGGAGTGCAGTGGTGCGATCTCTGCTCACTGCAAGCTCCGCCTCCCGGGTTCGCGCCATTCTCCTGCCTCAGCCTCCCGAGTAGCTGGGACTACAGGCGCCGCCACCTCGCCCAGCTAATTTTTTTGTATTTTTAGTAGAGACGGGGTTTCACAGTGTTCGCCAGGATGGTCTCGATCTCCTGACCTCGTGATCCGCCCACCTCGGACTCCCAAAGTGCTGGGATTACAGGCGTGAGCCCCTGTGCCTGGCCCAGCAGTCTTTCTTAAGTACAAATTTGATCATTTTATTCTATCTGAAACAGACTAAAGGCAGGTTGACTGTGAGGGGTGGCAGGAAGCTTTTGGGTGATAGATGGTGAGTGGTCTGTGGTGCTGGTTATTCCATATAGACTTTTGTCAAAGCTCATGGAACTGTTTAAAATAGGTAAATTTATTACATATGTTATACTTCAGTAGTGAAATGTTTAAAAACTATGCTGGTGGCTTCCTATCATCTTCTGAATAAACCCTGATTCTTCTTTTTCAAGGTGAACAGAACTTCTGGTGTGCTTTCCACCTTTCCCATACCTCCCTCCGTCTTCACCTCCAACCTCGCCACTTAAAATTGCCATCTGCACCTCAGTTGCGAGCTGCACCCTGCTCCTGTGCTCTTGCCTCAGGGTCTAATGTCTACAGCGCCCTCACCCACCCATCCTCCCTTCTCCACACATCCTCAGGACCATCCATCAGATGGCCATGCACTCCTTAGGCATCCCATCTCTGTACCTAAATTCCCTAACACCCTGCCCCTTCACACCTCTTCCCTTGAGACAGGCACTATCCAGAAGCGGCTGGAGGGCAGGGGTGCTTGGCTTCATTTTGCATCCCCAGAGGGTTAGCTCTTTGCCTGAACAGAGAAGGTGCTTGATAATACCTGTCAAGTGGATGCGTGGAAGCCACTTCTTAAGACTGTTCCTGAACATAACATCTGGGTTTATTAAATTGCTTATTTCTCTACCTGTTGTCCTCCTGTTTCAGGAACTCTGATAAGACTTTATAGAAATGAGTGGTTTACAAGGAAGAAGCATATACTAGTGACTTTAAATGAGAAGGAAAAGAGTACTTTCAGCTTCAGGAGGAGAAATCTTGCATATGTGGGCTACTAGAGTGCTTTTTTTTTTTTAATTTAAAGAGATTCACTGCAGAATATTTGTGGTTAGTGACCATTCAAGGTAAAGTGTGAAGACTTGGTCAAATCGGTTACTATACATATAAATTCATAGTATTTTGTAGATGTGTACAGACAGCGAGAGACAGCTGGCTGTCTTCATGCTTAGCCGTTTTTAGACCATTGTCCCTTCACCAGCAGGAATACAAAGTGTCCCTCTGGGTAGCCAGAGCCAGCTGACTTCTGTTCCAAGGGGAGGGTGTTGAATTGAGGACTGAATGTGGAGCCAGAGCCAAGGTCCCTCAGGGTCTTCTGTGGAGATTTGGGGCTTCTGTCAAAAGCTACTCAACATGTTTCTAAATTCTTTTTCCCCATTTAGAATATATGAGTAGTATTTGTCCCCACCCTATCTTACAAAGCCTTTGGAGTGTTTTGAGGTAATGCTTACAGAGTCTCCCAGAGAAAAGCAGAGGTCCTCTGCATCCCCAGGATCATAATGAAAAGCAAAAATAATCTTATATAGTGTGCTAGGGTGGCTCTACTCAAGGAACTAGATCAAGGAGAGGCCTTTGTCTTTCAGAAGTTCATGCATCTAAAACATGTCTTTGTGTTACCAGGTTCAGAAGAGGAATTTCATAGAAAATATTATCCCAATTATCATCTCCCTGAAGACTGTGCTGGAGAAAAATAAGATCCCAGCTTTGCGGGAACTCATGCAGTATCTCCGGGTAAGGGTGGAGCCTGTGCTTTTGTGGTGGGTGTCCTCCTACCCGTTCATTACTTAGGATCTTCTGCCAGTTATGACGGTGGAGGCAACCAGTGAATGATTAGAACCCCAAATTCTGCAAACCCAGCATTACCTTGGTAACTGCTGTGGAGCTGGGGGTTGGCTGTGGGTTCCACCGAAGCCACTCCTTCCCTTGGATGCACAGCCAGGGCTGTGAAGAGCCCCCCACTGTGCCAAGCAAGTCTTCCCTTGATGGAGTTCGCGTCCATCTGGAAAACTTTCCCAGCTGGGGTCAAGAACACAGTCATCTTTGTTCATGCTGCTGGGGGTGAGGTGAAAGTGGGCCTTCGGGTTTGATTTCAGGGCGCTTACCTTTTGCACTGACTCAGATTTACAAGGTCAGGAAATAACTGCCCTGCAGGAGTTGCCTTGGGAGCTGCCGTCACCGGGCTGAATTCTTTGTCAAGCAAGGGGACCATGAGGAGCTCAGTCTGAACAAACCCAGGATGTGTTGACTTGCAGGGCAGACCTAAGTGGGGCCTCAGATCTTTCTGGCAAAATCTTTTACTAAGAAATAAATGCAACGTAGTTTTTATTTAATTCAGCAGTTATATCTCTGTTCACATTATGTGTTTTTCTTCCTCAAAAAAATGCTACAATTTTTTTTCCACTAAAGGCCTCAATAAAAGTTACACTGAATATACATTTTCAAATAGTTTTTTATACTAGGAAGCTAAGGTAGGAAAGATAGTCTCATTGTATGATTAAAAATAAAAACTTCCAAATATTCTTGTATTTATTGCCCTGCTTTAGACCCTAGAAAGGAAAAAAAAACACTTAGATCCTACATAGACTACTTAACACTTAAGAAAAATAAGTCAGCCGGGCGCGGTGGCTCAAGCCTGTAATCCCAGCACTTTGGGAGGCCGAGACGGGCGGATCACGAGGTCAGGAGATCGAGACCATCCTGGGGAACACGGTGAAACCCCATCTCTACTAAAAAAAAATACAAAAAACTAGCCGGGCGAGGTGGCGGGCGCCTGTAGTCCCAGCTACTCGGGAGGCTGAGGCAGGAGAATGGCGGGAACCCGGGAGGTGGAGCTTGCAGTGAGCTGAGATCCGGCCACTGCACTCCAGCCTGGGCAACAGAGCGAGACTCCGTCTCAAAAAAAAAAAAAAAAGAAAAGAAAAATAAGTCTTCCTCCTGCTTGTGAGCTCACACCCAGAGGACGGCCACACGCTGCTTGTCGTCAGCAGCCTCCAGGAGTCTCTTCATTGGCCTGTGGAACCCACTCCTAGTGGCAGCTGGAAGAGTGCATGGATTCCTTCTCTCTGTTGAGGCTTCCCTCCTAGTTGGAACTGCAGGGTCTTTTTCTCCCTGTTACTGTGAGGTGGAATGGTTCTTCCTCTTAGCAAAGTGGTCTCGCCCCGGCAGCCCTCTTTAAGACCTAAGGATGTTCTTCCCTAGGTATGAGAAAAGGTTTTCTGTAAAATCTTCAGAAGACACAGAGATGGGATTTGAACCTTAGCTGTGATCCCCTGAGAGCCACTGGGGAGGCTGATGTGGACAGAGGAGCGGCTTTGAGATCCGTGGCATCCCGGGGCTTGCTCCGGAGCCTGTGTCTGAGCATGTCTTTCTCCCGCTGGGAACCTGGGAGATCGCCCGCTAACTGCCAGACAGCCAGGATGCTTCCTAAGAAAGTGAGCTGTTAGTTACTCACACATTTACCTGCTCATGTGGCCAGTGGTGTCTGCTCCAAATTTACCATTGTACTGTTAGTCACTGGAATGGAAATCGTCTGCCTTCAGTAATGTCAGTCTTATTGTTCCTATTATTATTTATCAAGTCATGTTGGGGGACTTTTTTCTTTTTTAACTTGTACGTTCAGGGGTACATGTGCAGGATGTGCAGGTTTGTAACATAGGCAAAGGTGTGTCGTGGGGGTTTAGGGCTTACTTTTTTATTCAAGAAAACATGAAAGGATGCTCCTGGGTCTGTTTTAGGAGGTGATGCAGGATTACCGAGATGAGGTCAAGGACTTCTTTGCAGTTGACAAACAGCTGGCATCAGAGCTTGAGTATGACATGAAGAAGTACCAGGAACAGCTGGCCCAGGAGCAGGAGCTGGCAAAACATGCAGATGTGACTGCTGGACGGGTTGGAGGAACGGCTGGAGGTGCCGAGGTGGCACCTGTGGCACAGGTAGGTGTGGGGCCCACTGCGCTGTGACCAGGCAGTCCAGTCTGCTGTCTGCTACCAGTCTGTTGTCTAGCACCTCTCAAAATCTCCGTCATCAGAGGTTAGTCAGCCCAAAGGCCTCAAGAGTGCTGCTTGTTGGCTGCTCCCTTGTGCCTTTCTGTCTGTGATGGATTTACTGTGCTCCAGACCTCCCTTCCACGAGGATGTGGTGCAGGAAGTGAGCTGGCAGCAGCAGTGGCTGGTGACTATAGATCCTAGGTCTGCCAGGGTGTGTCAGCGTGTTCGCATCTTCCCCCAGCACGCCCTCTCGAGAGCAGACTGGCCCATGGCCATTTCTAGGAATAGGTGCTGCTCACTGTCCTGAGGAATGCAGGCAGATCTCTTGTAGAAAAGACCAATGAGCACAAAGTAGTGTACTCCTTGTTCTCTTCTGTCATGCCACAGCATCTACAAGTCGCAGCTTTCCCATAGTATTCTGTTTCTGAAAAGGAAATTCAACTTACCCAGCATTGATAAGGCTTCACAGTACATTGCTTATGGACTTGCTTATAGTATGTGAAGATTGTATTCCAGTAAAAGTGTTAAAATGGAGAAAGGGAACGGCTTGTACACTGTTGGTAGGGATGGAAACTAGAACAGCCACTACGGAGAACAGTATAGAGGTTCCTAAAAAACTAAAAGTAGAGCTACCATATGAGCCAGCAGCCTCGCTGCTGACTGTATAGTCAAAAGAAAGGAAATCAGGATGTCAAAGACATACCTGCACTCCCATGTTGATTGCAGCACTGTTCACAATAGCAAACTTTGGAAACAGCCTAAATGTCCGTCAGTGGATGAACGGATAAAGAAGATGAGGTGCATACATAAAATGAGCACTTTTCATCTATAAAAAGTGAGATCTTGTCATCTGCTGCAACATGGATGAATCGAGAAGACATTGTATTAAGTGAAATAAGCCAAACACAGAAAAACAAAGATATGTATGTTCTCATTCATATATGTGAACCAAAAAAGTGGATCTCAGGGAGTTAAGAGAGTGGATTTTTGGTGGTTGCCAGAGGCTGGGAAGGGGTGGGAGAAGGGGGATGAAGAGAAGTTGGTTAATGGATACCAAAATACAGTTAGATAGAAGAAATAAATTCTAGTATTCAGTATAGTGGAGATATTATAGTTTAACAATTTACTGTGTATTTCAAAGTAGATAGAAGAATTGGAGTGTTCCCAACACAAAGAAAAGATACTCATGTTTGAGGTGATAGAGATCCCAGTTACCCTGATTTGATCATTACATTGTACACATGTATCAAAATCTCACATGGACCCTAAAATATATACAACTATCATATCAGTTTTTAAAAACTTAAGAAGTATTAGAAGGTTCATACTCTGTATCTTGTCTACCAGGTTGCTCCGTGTTTAGAAACAGTGCCAGTTCCTGCTGGCCAAGAAAGCCCTGCCATGTCACCTGCTGCGAGCCAGCCCTGCACACGCAGGGCAAGTGCTGGCCATCTACCAGTGTCATCTCCTACACCTGAAACTGGGCCGTTGCAGAGGTTGCTGCCCAAAGCCAGGTAAAGAGCCCCTGGAGGCCACATCAGGGCTGGTTCTCTGTGGCGATGTTCTCAGAGGCGTCCCTGCCACTCCCACCAAGCATGGGCAGGAAAGGCATTGTCATTGTCGGGCCTGCCAGCCCACTCCGCACTCTGCCCTGGGAGGTTTGGATGACTGTGGGTGAGGGATGCGCCAGAGAGGAGGCACGTGGGGACAGGGTGCAGCACTGTCACCTCTGCAGTGGTCTGCAGCGAGAAAGTCAGCGGGTGGCTGTTCTCCACAGATCCATGTCCCTGAGCACCATTGCAATCCTGAATTCTGTCAAGAAAGCTGTGGAGTCAAAGAGCAGGCATCGGAGTCGGAGCTTAGGAGTGCTGCCTTTCACTTTAAATTCTGGAAGCCCAGAAAAAACGTGCAATCAGGGTAAGCCTTAAATTTGGTGCCAGACATAGTAGAGCATTTACAGATCAAGACATAGAATAAGACTACTTCTCATTCCTTTCAAAACGGTTTGTTTTCTTATCTTTAAAACAAGTAACATTAATTGGGCTTTTAGGATCATGGGTAATAAAACAATGCATATTTATTCTAGGAGATTTGGAAAATAGAGTGAAAGATGAAACTTACCCATAGCAGTGAGGCATTCCTTCCTCCAGCCTTCTGTTCCTCTTACAGACGTGTTTTGTTTGTGGAATTGTGATCTGTGTGTGTGTTGTTTTATGACCTGTTTCCCTGCATACTTAAGTCAGATGTAGCTTCCTTGAACTTTTCTTTCAAACCTTTGCTTCCAGTGGCTTTATAGCATTGTGTCTGTGGGAATAACTTTTTTTTTTTTTTTTTTGAGATGGAGTCTCGCTCTGTCGCCCAGGCTGGAGTGCAGTGGCCAGATCTCAGCTCACTGCAAGCTCCGCCTCCCGGGTTTACGCCATTCTCCTGCCTCAGCCTCCCGAGTAGCTGGGACTACAGGCGCCCGCCACCTCGCCCGGCTAGTTTTTTGTTTTTTTTTTTTTTTTTTAGTAGAGACGGGGTTTCACCGTATTAGCCAGGATGGTCTCGATCTCCTGACCTCGTGATCCGCCCGTCTCGGCCTCCCAAAGTGCTGGGATTACAGGCTTGAGCCACCGCGCCCGGCCGGGAATAACTTATTTATTACTATCCTGTTCTTTGAAATGTTGGTGATTTTCAATGTTTTCATGTAAATACTGGCACAGTAAACATGCCTGTACATATAGCCTTGTGTGTATGTAATCCTTGGGATTAATTCCCAGCGGTCAAAGGCCATGGATATTTTAAAATGTTGGATAGTGTCAAACTGTCCTCTCTCACTCATGCCAAGTTAGACTCTATTTTTTTGAATCCTAATGAGAATGGACATTTTTCTCATGTTTATCATTTATTTGTATTTCTTCCTGTATTTCTTCCTGAATTGCCTCTTTATAAGAAAATTTTAAATATTAGCGATTTTAACTTTACGTCTTGCAGGTATGTTTTCTCATTTGGTTGTTTTGGTCTTCGTTATTGTTTGGGGGTATTTCTGGACAGCTACAACTTTTCTGTTCTATCCTAGTGTCTTCATACAGTTTGGAGCAAGAGTCAAATGGCACTATTGAGCATGTGACCAAGCGGGCCATCAGCACCCCTGAGAGTGAGTAACCCATCGGAACACGCGGGCTTCTCCTCAGTCTCTCCTGCGGTCGCCATGTGGTTGCTCGAGTTGTAGTAAAACTCCTTTCGGTGCAGGATAGTCCTGATGGTCAGAACCGAGTGCACTGCTGAGGTGGAGTGTTTCACAGTGACCACGGTAGCTTGATCCATGAGCACCGAGCGAGTGTGTCGTTCCACTGTTGTTACATTCAGTCAGTCAAACACCGCAGTGGCCTGCGGGCCTCCGTGGGGCAGACAGTGCCGTTGAGGCAGAGGTAGGTCGAGTGACTGACCCAGTGGTGCGTTCTGGAGGAGGCCTCAGTGTCTCCGGGCTGTCCGGGTGCACTGGGCGCTGCTGGGTGGGCCTGCTCCTGGGGCGGGCAGACGTCAGCACCAGCAGGTACCACGTATGTTCTGCAACTGCCAAAACCAGAGACCCGAGGATCTGCTCGGAGCCTGTGTCTCATCCCTCCATGTTTTTTCCTCCTGTCTGTTCTTTTCCTTTTATTTCAAAACAGGTGAGTTGGGAGAGTCAAGTATTCTTTTATTATCTTGATAGCTTCATATTGTCTTAAACCTCATAAAAACCATTATTTTGAGAAAACTCTTACAGGAAGAAGAAATGCTTCCTGTCCCAAATCTGTGGAGTGGTGGCCAAGCCCTGCCTGCCGTGTCCTGCGTGCCCCTTGCTCTGCGCCCGCCTGTGCACGGTGCCCTCGGCAAGCTGCATCCAGCCCCACTCGTCTTGGCCATTCCACTCCTCAGTGTTTCCACAGGGCCCACCACAGTGCCTGGAACCTGGGAGGTGTCAGAGGTCTCCTGCGGGAGATTCCTGGGAGGGCATAGCTGGGTGCTGAGCCCAGGCCTTCTGATCCCACCTCTCGCGCCCCTTCTCCAGCCTGTCTCCCGTTCCTGACTGCAGCAGGGGAGATGAGAGTGTGCTAAGGTGCCCTTCCTGGTAACAGAGCAGCAAGGGGTCATGCCGTGTGTGTAGTCGCCACTGCAGTCAGCTCACATGTATGGAGCACCTGCTGTGTTCTGGCTACTTGCTTATTTGGTTCTGTCACACTGATGCTGTGATCTCTTAGAATAGTTAACAGGTTAGAGATAATTTTCATCCAAGTCCCCCTTTGAAGGGAATTTATCCCACCCCCACCCTCAGACGACAACTGGATCATGACGGCATTTGTCATTAAAGGCAGTGGGTAATTTGGGATCCTGCGTTGTGGACAGGTGCGATGTTCTGTCTGTTAGAGCTTGCTGTGTGTTTGATGTTCCTGGCTCAGGAGCGCCAAGAGCTTCTATTTTGGCAGTGAGGTGCCATATGCTGAAGAAACGGGGAGAATGCATCTCATTTGAGTTGTGCTCATCCTGTGAGTCTCTGATGTCAGTGTTGGGTTGGTTTCCTAGCAGCCCATGTTCCTCCACAGTGCAGCCTGGCGTGGAGTGTGCATGCTGCCCTCATTTGCATGTGTGAGCCACGCTTCGTGCTGGAAATCAGGCGCCCCGTGTCATTGAGTTGGTAGAGTACTTGTTCTTGCTCCAGGCTCTTGGACATAATACTCCTGTTGATGCAGTCTCTGTCCATTTCTCTTTATACTGAACCAGAAAGAGGTGCTTGGAGGTCTCCTATTAGCTCTCCTTCCTGGAAGGATTGTTAGATAGCTTAAAAGCACTCAGTCTTGTTTTCGCTGTGGTTTATACGTCCAGATTCTTTTGGCAACTTTTAGTTCAGAAGGGGGTGACTGTCAGGAAATGTCTCAACTCTTCAAAGCTGGTAGGAAAGACGCCACCCAGGTCGGCACTGTGGCCACCAGTTCAAAGTGGTTTTGCTAAATGGAAATGAAAATTACTCAATTTTCAGAGCTAGGATTTTAACTGAAGATCTGTGGGGGTTTTAGCAAGTCCCTCTTACTGCTATCATTCGAGTGGCACAGACACCGCTGCCTTTGATTCTACGCACAGTGCATGGGGGATGTCAGAGTCCCACACCGGTGCTTCTGTAAAGATGGGAGACTAATTTCCTGGAGCACATATGGGCTTCCAAACAGGAAGAGCAGCGTGTGTGTAAGGAAGGGAATTTCACGTGACAGTACAAGGAGAGACTTTCACAGAAACAGAGTAAGCAGATCTGGCAGCGATGAGGATAGAATTCTCTACCATTGTCTGTTACTGACACTCAAGTAGCCGTCAGGTACACAGCTGCAGTGCGCTGATGAGCTTTAAAATGTAAATGGGAAGACACAGTCTGTACTCAAGGCACCATGTGGAGAACAGGGAGAGCTCTGAAGCTGCCGCCTCGCGTGTGCTTGCAGAAAGGCAGCAGGTTCAGTGGCATCAGCAAGCAGCCACCAGCCCGTGCTGTTCCTGGGAGTGTGCTGGTGGCAGCTTAGGCACCGAGCACAGCACCACCTGGGCCTCCAAGACCGGGTGGCGTGTGTAGACAGATGGGGCGGAGGGGCAGAGGAGTATGATGTGCAGACAGGGCCTGCTAAGGGATGCAGGAGGGTGGACATGTGTGTGGGCACATGCACCTCAGCATAACAGCTAAGTCTGTAAAGGCAGCTTAGGACCAGCTGAGACTGAGGGTGCACTTTAGGCTCTCCTAGGAACACAGCCATCTAAGTTTCTTAAAGCAGGGCAGTCAATTTACCAGCTTCTTGATTAAACATAACTCCAGTGATGCAGGGAGGATACTGCTGATAAATGACAGTGGCTGCTAACATCTCTTGAGCACTGCCCTTGCAGCCAGCACCACGCTAAGCACTCGGTGTAGATAACCTCATGTAGTCCTGGCAGCCCCCCAGTGGGGTAGCTGTTTTTATACCCACTTAAGAGATGAAGAAACCTGAGGGTCTCAGAGCAGCTCACACAGCTGGTAAGACACCGAGCCAGAATTCACACCCAAGCTGCGGTGGAATCTGCTCCTAAACTGTGTTCACCTGTTCCTGAGGGCAAACTGGAGGGGGAGGTGCCATGAAAAATCAAGGGCGAGGGGTGAGGCGGACTGAGCCGCTCCCAGTGTGGCATGACGGGACAGGATGAAGTGGAGACTGGAGGTAGGAGGGACAGGACTTGGCTGCTGGTTCCATGTGGAGGAGCTGCTCACGGTGCCACATTTCCAGCTTGCACGGTCCGTTCACTGGCTGGAAACTAACAGGCACGCGTGGAGGTGCAGAAGCAAGGAGTTGAATTGTCCTCGGGGAATCTGGGTGAGCCACGGTAGGAAGTGTAGTGAGTGGGACAGCACGGTCACTGGGACGGGGGCTCATGGAAGATGGGGTGGGAGGGAAGCCAGAGGCGTGAACAGTGAGGCCCAGGGGCCAGCCGAGTGCCTAAGGAGGGCTGCGGTCAGAGGGACGGAAAGGAGCGTCCCCAGGAGGGGCCCTCATCCCTGCCAGGACCTGGGACAGGGTCCAGTGGAGGTCTGAGGGCCGCCACTGGGACATGATGTGGACACCGTGCCTACGTCACACGGACAACTAGAGCAGCCCCCTCTGCCTTCACTCACGGTGGTGTCTCCCCTTTACGCAGAGAGCATCAACGATGTCACGTTTGGAGCAGGGGTCAGTTACATCGGGACACCACGGACTCCTTCATCAGCCAGAGGCAAGTTCTTGGTTTCCTTCGGGGCTGATATAGGCGCTGCCTTTGAGGTTCTGGGAAAACTGAATTTGTTTGTTTAAATCCCTTTTAGAGAAAATTGAAGGCAGGAGCCAAGGAAATGACCTCTTATGTTTCTCGCTGCCTGATAAACCGTAAGCTTAGCAGTGTTCCTTTTGAGGTGGATGTTTTTCCAGGGTTTTTCTGAGCTCCAGAATGACTGCGTATGTCCTTTCCCTAGGCCCCCCCAGCCCCAGCAGTGGAATGTGAGGTCTCCAGCCAGGAATAAAGACGCCCCAGCCTGCAGCAGGAGGTCCCTGCGGAAGACCCCTCTGAAAACAGCCAACTGAACGGCGCCTCCCGCCCGTGTCCGGCAGGCAGGAGCCCGAAGAAGCCGTCTCGTCCTCCGTGCGGACGGACAGGCAGCTGGATCGCTTCCCGCAGTCCCTGGGCAGCGCCTTGCTGTGGAACACGAGCGTCCTCCTCAGGGGCCTGGCACTCGCCTGCATGTAGCCGGCCAGCCCTTTCTATGCTGTATGATGTATATGGTTAAACACTGTAAAATAGAGATGTGCCAAATTTAGATTTTCTTACCCTAAGCCTAATCTATTTAATATTATAACTTTATTCCATTTGAAAGCGTCAAGTCCATTCAGATAAGTGATAATCTGGTCTTTAAGGAACACAACTTTAAAACTTCAGCTTTCTTTTATATAAATCAAGCCTCTGTTAACTTCTTTTAATTCCTTATAGTACATATTTTCCCATCTGTAATGGCAAAATATTGATTGTAATATTTTTTCTATTATTTATAATTGCAAATTTTTAAAAAAGTGTACAGCTTTCTAAAAGTAATAAAGGTTTAGCATAAGTACAGCCTTCCAGTAAATAGAATGTTTGTTTTTAGAACAGAGCTTACTGGTAATCATCTTAATTTTATATAAAGCATGTTAGAGGAATGAAACCAAATCTTTCCTATTATTAGAAAAAAAATTATTGTCTTGAGGGGCAGTTCATCTGTGCCCATGCAGAGGCCATGTGCTTTCTATAACAGACATAAACAGCATCGCTGCTTGTGAAAAAATAGCTTTGCGGCCTCCCCCAGAGCAGCACTGATGCTGATTTGTGCAGCCCTCTGCTAAGGGCTGCTCCCATGATGGGGGAACGGCTTGAGTCTCTTCTGTTCGCTCTACTGGGTAAACTTAACGATTTTTGTTGAAGAATATCCAGAAAGAAATGCAGTTGGCTTGTTTTTTAATCCCAGTATTACAAATGCAAAAGTACAAAGTGATTATGTACATTGGTTGGTTTGGGGGATGGATGGGATGCCACTGAGCTCTGCCCCTGCTATCCTAAGTGGGGACTGCAATGCAGGTGGACTCAGTGGTGAGAGGCGCAGCACTGCTCTTGAGCACACAGGCTGGCCTCCTGCCCAGGCGCTGACTCCCCGGTGGATGGGTGATAGCACTTTTAGTGCGCGTGCCTAACCACTGAAATGCTAGGAAGAGGAGACAAACCCAACATAAGAGCAAACAAGAAACAATGAAGCAATGTTTGGGGTTTTTTTTGAAGCTTTTATAAATGAGGTTAAACAAATACCAAATTACAGGTGTGTTAGTACAAGTCTGTAATGTCTATGTACAGCAACATCCATCCAAAGGCAGAATCACAGCCTCGTATCGGCCTCGAGTCTTGAGTCACATTCGTATCTTAAAATACACGAGTGTTCCTTTTCTGTCTAGTCTCAGTTATAGGCAACTACTTCCCAGACTCCACTTTCACTTCTCTCTACTTTGTCCGACCTGGTTCCCATGGCACTAGTGTGGAAGGTTTTAGGGTATAAGAAGAGGGGGCAGTAAGGCTACCTTATCAATCACTATGACAACCAAGAAAGAGGCTGGAGCGTCATTCCCCAGCGCTGAGGGTGGGGAGCCATCCCTCTCTACCAAGGTGGCAATGATGGCGGGAACTCGCACGCTCAGTATCCAGGATGCCATGCAGAAGACAGCAGGGAGCACTGAGCCACTCTTGGAGCATTGCCTGCCTCTGCCAGGCGGCCTGCAGCTAAGTGTTTCACATAACTGAAAAAGACTTCAACACAATCTCATGTATATGCAATTAAAAGCTGTCAAAGTATAAAAAACTCAAGACACTGGAAGCTGAAAGACAAGGTGACTAGTGAGAGCCACTCTTCAGGCACACAGTGAAGCTCCTTCTGAGCAGCTCCTTGCTTTAGAGCACTTCAGTCCTGAGCCCAGCACGGCAGGGCGTAGGTGGCTGAGAACACCTGCGCTTGAACACAGGCTTCTGAGTGATGTTTCTAATGTCCCCCCACAAATGGGAGCAGTGTCTCCGGCAGATGAAAAATTTAAAGTCAAAAATTAGAAAACTGCTTTTGATTCAGGCATTTCACTTTCCTCCCCGCCAGGCCTTTCACCTGGCTGCTCCACCTGACATTCTTCAAAAGGCTGGACTGGCTGCCACTCCATAATGGTTCGTTTTGAAATGAGACAGAACCTGTGGCATCTGGGTGCTTTCTCTGTGGCAAAGAGGAACAGTGGGATCCATGTTCTTTTAAAAATATTATTGTACTTGACAGATTTGATTTCACAATTGCCTTTGGCCTTAGACAGTCTTAACAAATAATTAAACTTAAAAAAAAAAAAAATAGCAGTGGGGGGCTCTATTTTGTGAGCCATCCATAACCAAAAAGGTCTGTTACGGGAGCCCAAAGCTGGGACACAACGTGGAAGACACCAGTGTCCCTGGAGTGCCCACCTTAGAGCTGCGCTGGATGAAGCAAGGGCCATGTGAGTAAAGTTCACTGGGGCACAGCCACTGCCAGGGCCCAATGATGGCGGGGCCTCCTGGCAGACAGCGAGGCAACACTGAGCTGGAGCGGGGGCGCCTGGCGCAACCCCAGGAGCTGACTGGCGTCTGTACATCTGAGGACTTCTGGGTGGCCTCTGGGTACAGACTGTCCTAGTCATCTCAGGAAGAGGCAGTTCAGAGCTAACCTGAGAGGTTTCTTTTGAAGAGATGCGAACTGATTTCAACATTGCTCAGCTGGAATTTTTAAAGGTTTCCTAAGCAACTACGGTCTGACGTGTAGACAGCAAAAGTTCCCTTGTGGGAAAGGCTAAAACTTGTGCAAGAAAAGGAACGTCGCAGGAAGCTTCCATGAGAGGACTCCTTGGGTAAAATACTCTTAATTATTGATATTTTCCAATTTAACACTAGTAGCTTGGAACTTCTACCTTAAGCTGAACTTTTTTTAAAAAAATAGGTTATTTAACATTGTATGACAATATATTTACAGTTTAAATAGAAATTTTCTTTTCAATAATCAAAATACATCCTTAGCAAAAATTTAGATGCAAAATTTTATAAAATAAGACCCATAGAAAAGCATATTTCAGTACCATTTCAGACTCAGCCTAAGACGAAGGTTTTCCTTAAATCCTGACGTCCTGTTGGACAAGCAGGGTTCCTCAGGCAAGATCCCTCTTCCAGCAACCAATCTGCCTCCCTGACTTCGGTGGTTTTTACAAAATGCGGATCCGAAAGGCTTCTCCACAGTGGACACTGCGACACTGATCAGCAGAGCCTTTGAGAAGAGGCTGCAGTGGTGTCTGCGGGCCGATGAAGAGGCTGCTGCATACGAAGCCTGTTCTGGGTGCCCGCCGGGATGCGCTGCTGGTGCTGCACGGCCCCCTCGCCGTCTCACAGGGTGCTGTCCTGGCTGCTGAACGACCAGTGGTAAACACGTGGGCTTCACGGGGCCCAGCACAGGGGCACCGACGTGAGCAAGCTCTTTAAGGTCACCCTAATGCTCGTGTGGGAATCAGGCCAGAAACAGACTGGGAACCCAACTCGGTGAACGCACCCAGTTTCTCTTCCTTGTGGTCGTATTTACTGGGTCCATCTTGAGGAAAATTCTTTTATTCATGTGGCTTGTTAGAGTAAAAAGAGTAGTGGTCAACTTTGGCCAAAACAAAAAGCTTCTGAATGAGTGTCTAGCTCTGCCCAAGTGCATCAGCTCTCGCTGCCTCAACAGGAGTTTCTAGTAGAGGTATGTGCACGTGCGCTCTGTGAGCGCTCAGCCACACTGCGGGTCTCAGATCACAAACGATGACTTGTGTCTGAAGTCGCCCTGCAAAGCCAACACACAGTTAAAGCCATGAAGGGGCCTGGTGGCAAGAAGGGAAAACACTGAGTAAGTCTAACATGGGCGAAATACAAATCAAATAATCCTTCTTAAAAAGTACCATCACTAGCACCTGCAAAGCACAAATCCCATCTGTGTGTGTGTGTGACTGAAGGGGCCGAGGAGCTCAGGAGCTACACAATCACTCAGATCTTCCTAGGAGACCCGTGTGGTTTCCAAGGAGAAATGTTGTTTTCCCTGCTGGGTACACCTAGATTTCCAGGTTTACTCAGTGATTACCTCCTCGTCAGTGCGGATGTAGTTGACTCCATCTGGTTTCCCTGGGTTCTTGTAACTGTGAGGAGAGAGCAGTTTAGCAACAGGGTTGTTATGTTATCGCCAGCTTGAACTTCCCTTTTTTCACATAAGGCAGGCTCACCTTTCTCCATCCTGTTTATTGTTGATGAAGTAGCCACGTCTGTATGCACAGCAGATGCCCAACGTGATCAGGGCCAGTACAGCAAGGACAACCAGAACCCCCCCAATAATTCCACCAATGTTCAGGTCATCTGAAGAAGGAGGTTTGGGAAAAGCCATGAGACACACTGCCTGTTCTTTAAAAAGGCCCCGACCCTGCTGTGCCTCCTTCCTTCGCCCCAAACTCACTTGCCCCCTGCCCCCCAGGCCTTCCCCAGCTAGAAGAGAGAACTTAATCTTTCTAGCCTAGCACATATAGGACACCGTTAACTCCTAACTTCACATGTGAAAAGTACGGAGACTTCTACAGCTGAAATGCAGTTACACTGAAAGCTGTATTCAAGTGGGCTTGGCACTGTAGGCTTAAAAATCCTCTGGCTGAATGCCTGAGATTACCTATGGGGGAGATGGTTATGAGGACAAGATAGGAGCCAGGATCCCAAGGAAGAAAAGAATCCCTAATTTCCAGGGCCTCTCTGTTGTGGACTGCTGTGGGGAAGAAAGTTAGTTTCAAGTCTTACTTAAAAGTAAAGAATCCTAGCTAAGACCTAGAGCTCTGCCTCTGCCGGCTGCCTGACCTCCGATGTATACGGCCTCTGAGGAGACCCCCGGAACCCTTTCTCACGCCTGCACACTCAGCAAAGGCTCTGGGTCACCTTCACATGGGGCTCTGGCAGTCGTTTCCTTCAAGCAAGCAACACATGGAAAACTGCAGGGAGTGTATCAACAAGAGCCAAGTAACTTGGAAGTTTTAAAAAATCTCCTTTATCCTAGTGTATTGGTTCTCAACTATGAATGTACACTTAAAAATCAATTTGCAGGCCGGGCGCGGTGGCTCACGCCTATAATCCCAGCACTTTGGGAGGCCGAGGCGGGCGGATCACGAGGTCAGGAGATCGAGAACATCCTGGCTAACACGGTGAAACCCCGTCTCTACTAAAATACAAAAAATTAGCCGGGCGAGGTGGTGGGCGCCTATAGTCCCAGCTGCTCGGGAGACTGAGGCAGGAGAATGGTGTGAACCCGGGAGGCAGAGCTTGCAGTGAGCCAAGATTGTGATTTTTTTTTTTTTTTTTTTTTTTGAGACAGAGTCTCGCTCCGTCGCCCAGGCTAGTGTGCAGTGGTGCAATCTCGGCTCACTGCAACCTCTGCCTCCTGGATTCAAGGGATTCTCCTGCCTCAGCCTCCCAAGTTACTGGGATTACAGGCGCCTGCCACCACACCAGGCTGATTTTTGTATTTTCAGTAGAGACAGAGTTTTGCCATGTTGGCCAGGCTGGTCTCGAACTCCTGACCTCAGGTGATCCACCTGCCTCAGCCTCCCAAAGTGCTAGGATTATAGGTGTGAGCCACTGCGCCTGGCCATGCAATTTTGATATTAAAATGTCAGTTCCCAAGTTTCATCAATAGAAAGTCAATAGGCTAAAATAGGTCTGGGGCAAAACTGTAGGAGAAAACAACCCTAAAGCAGAGCTTCTCAAATGTGACAGATGCCGAGAATCATTCGGAATGCTTGTCTTACACACGGATTTCTAGCATAGGTCTGAGGCGGGCTCGATCTGTACATGAAACAGTTTTGGGAAACGCTGCTCTGAGGGTAGCTCCAAATAGGGAGGAGGAAGGGATTTAAAAAACGCTCCTGGCTAGGCACAGTGGCTCATGCCTGTGATTCCCAGCACTTGGGGAGGCTGAGGCGGGAGGACTGCTTGAGGCCACGAGTTTGAGACCAGCCTGGGCAACAGTGAGACCCTGTATTTACAAAAAACAAAATTAGCTGAGCTTGGTGGTGTGTGTGTGTGTTGTCCCAGCTACTCAGGAGACTGAGGTGGGAGGATGGCTTAAAATCTGGGTTTGAGGATGCAGTGACCTGTGATTACACCACTGCACTCCAGCCTGGGCAACAAAGCAAGACCCTGTCTCTCTGTCTTTTTTGAGGGGGACGGAGTCTCACTCTGTCGCCCAGGCTGGAGTGGTTTTGTTGCTGCTGCTGCTGTTGTTTTAAGGAAAAAAAAAAAAAAGCTCCCCAAGTGATTTGGACCCATCCTATCTGCCCCCATTCTCCCCTCAATACCCCTCCTTTAGGGGAACCAGAGCCCTGAGATAATATTACTCTAAGGGCTAAAGCTTTGTCTGCAGGTAAAATTATTAGGGCTAAAACTCTGTCAGTTTTCTACAAAACGGTTGTAACTGGATAAATTTCTGGAAACCTGACACCACCTTACATTTTAATAATTCTATCAATTACCAAAGAATGGAGTTTACTAAACTCGCAGTGAAAGTTACAAGGCTGGCCACGTTCCCAATACCAGCAGATCCCAGAAGGTTTTGTTTTGAGGACCTGCTTATCTGGACTCGGTTTTCTCAGCCTTCCCTTCGCTGTCCAGTGGGTTCTGGTGGATCTAGTCGGCTCCAGAAGAAAGCTAACCCATGGCAGAAGAGTTCTCTAAGCTGATGGTATAATACTAAATTAAAATGTTCTATTCACTTCCCAGTCTTGTGATGAAACCTTTTCAAAAAAGAAACTCACAGACTTCCATCTCCTGCTCCTCACACCTGGCTGAGCCTGCGTCATTGGAAGCGATGCAGTAGTACTGCCCAGAGTCGTCCTTGTGAACAGCAGTGAACACCTGTTTCAGGGAATGACAAGTAAATAACTGGACCAATCACAGGGCCGACTTCTGAGAGCACATCCAGCTGGGTGCAGAACTAGGTCAACACCTGCTCGCTTGCTTTCAGCTTCCCCGTGGCTTCCCCAGCACTGTGCATGTTCCTCCCTGACCCACTCCCAGACACCTGCCTGAGAGCGCCCCAACAACCAATCCCCTTGGGACTGGAGGCACCAAAGCCCGGCAACATCCAAAATGTGAGGTGGAGCCTTGCTTTTATTCTGGTAAAGGGGCTCTTCAATGGTGACTGCTCCTTGGGCAACATTTTGGCAAAATGAACACAGAGGACCCTGTTATAATCTGTCTGATGACTGCGTGGAGCTGGATAGTCCACAGACCAGAAGGTACCTCCCAAGAGAGAACTACATGCACAGTAAAGCCTGGTGTGGTTTGTACTTTGTGCTCTAGTGCATGACCGATCTGTTTTCTCCTCCCCCACCTCCCACCACCACCGCTGGGTTATTTTGAAACAAATTCCAAACACCTTTTATCCATAAATACTTCAGTGTCTCTAGGAGACTGTAAACAATCATAAGCACAATACCTTTATCATGCCTCAATTAATAATTGCTTAACAGATCATCAAATACCTGCTAGTGATCAAATTTCCCCGATTGTCTAATGACTTTTACAGTTAATTATCCGATCAGGGCCCTAGTAACGTTGGCTTAATATCCCTCTTCAGTCTCAATCTACAGTTTCTTTCTCTTACCCCCTAAGAATGTACTTGTTTATAAAAGGAAGAAGGGTGATTTTTCCTGTAGAATCCCTAACATTCTAGATTTTTAGCACCTGTCTTATCGAGAAGTTTCAGTATCTCTCCTAATAATTATTATTTTCACAATAAGCATCTCTTGCCCCAACAAAGACATCTCCATTCTCACCTCTTAGAAGAGATCTTACCAGAGTGCCTGTTTCAGAGTTTAAGTGGAAAGAAGAATTGCGAAATCTGGGATTGGCTCTGGAATCCGTGGGCAGTGGCACATCATTGCGATACCAGCTGTAGTGAGGTCGGGGGTGGCCCTCACTCTCCTGGCAGTACAGCGTTGCCATCTTGCCTACTGGTACAGCCTTCGGCACTCTACAGACAGGGGTCACTGGCTTCACTGTAGGAAAAGAAGGGGGTGGTGGTGAAGATCTCAGCAACAGGGCTCTATTCTTATTAAAGCCCACAAGAAATCAGCTCCAAAGACAAGAGAGCCAGTTGAGGGGTTCCTGCGCCACTGCTATTCCCAGGATCACAACTGCAGACTCACAGGCCACCACTGCATCCCACCCTCCTGTATGTTAAAGTGCCTTCTCTAGCTGGTGGAAGGAAGTGACAGGAACTTCACTTCCCTTCTCACCTTCTACCCCCAACTCAGGCAGTCTCGGCTCTCAACAGTTCTCCCCTCCCTAAGCCATGTGAAGCCCTCAGGGACACAGTTCTGGAAGGAAAGAAACCGAGACCCTACCTGATCTCATGCGTCCTACGGCTACAGACTCGTGAGGCCTGAACATGGCGGCAATGTCTCACCTTCGCATGAGCTCCTACCTTGCACAGTTAACTCGATCACAATCTCATCAATTTCCTTGCGGTCATTTCGAGCAACGACCTCACAGCGATAAAGGGCTGAGTCTCTCCGTGTCACATTCCAGATCTTCAGGGATGTCTTCCCCAGTATTTCTGCACGACCTGCCAAGTCTCCTACAGAAAACACATGAGGCACTAAAAAACTCTTGAAAGAAATCAGCCACCTGAAGAGGGTGGTTTCTGGGGCCAGCACTGGATGCCACAGCAAGGAAGACTGCGGATCCGTTTTTATTTTTATTCCGGAGTACAGCAGTGAACTCTCTAAGGACAGGAACCATGACCTATTCCTACCTGTAACCTAAACACCAAAAATTGTTCCTGGTGTGCAAGACGCACTCATTACCATGTGTCTCTGTCATTAAAGCCAGGAACTTCACCTCCTCCTCCTCATTTCCAGGAAGGACTGCCCATGAACAGAAAAAAACACCACTAGAAAAACAACCAGTGTTCCATAAATGATGCTGAGATAATTTGATATCCACTTGCAAACACATCAAGTTGAACCTCTCTCTCACTCCATATACGACAAAGACCTAACATAGGAGTTAAAACTATAAAACTCTTAGAAAAATGCAGAAGCCTAAATCCCTCATGACCTTGGATTGGGCAGTGGTTTCTTAGATATGACACCAAAAGCACAAGCACTGAAAACGGCGATGCCGGACTTCATCAAACACAAAGGACAAAGGCAGGTGAAAACACAATCCACCCAATGGGAGAAACATCTGCAAATCATACATCCAGCCTAGCATCCAGCATAAAGAAAGAATTTACACTTCAGTAATAAGCAGACAACTTAATTTAAAAACTGGACATAAAGGTGGGTGCAGCGGTGCACACATGTAGTCTCAGCTACTCAGAAGGCTGAGGTGGGAGGATTATTTGAGCCTGGGAATTCATGTCCAGCCTGTGCAATGCAGTGAGATCCTGTTTCTAGAAAAAAAAATCTTTTTAAATGGACACAAATTTGAACAGACCTTTCTCCAAAGAAAATACACAAATAAGACCCTCAACATCATTAGTTACCAGAAAATGCAAATCAAATCCACAAGACGCCACTTTGGATCCACTAAGATGGTTAGAACTTAAACAGTCAGACAGTAACAAGTGTTGGTGAGGATGTGGGAAAATACACTGCTGGTAGGAATGTAAAATCATAAAGCAGCTTTGAAAAACACTGTTTTTTAAAAAACTAAACATGCAACTACTATAAGACCCAGCAATTGTACTCTTGGTCATTTATCCCAGAGAAATGAAAACTTAGGTTCACACAAAAACCTGTAAACAAATATTGATAGCAGCATTACTGATAATAGCCAACAAGTGGAAACAACCCTTTTTTTTTTTTATCCATCAATAGAATGGATAAAATAATGTTGTATGTCTACAATGGAACATTATTCAGCCATAAAAAGAAGTACTGGCACACGCTACAACACAGGTGAACCTTGAAAACATGATGCTGAGTGAAAGAAGTCAGCCACGAAAGACTAGAGTTTCTATGAAGTGTCCAGAATAGGCAAATCCACAGACACACAAAGTGGAATCAGAGCTGCCAGGGATGCGGGAGGAGGACTGACTGCTGCTGGGTACGGGGTTTCTTTGTGGGATGATGAAAATGTTCTGGAATTTGATAGTGGTGATGGTTGCACAACTATGTGAATATACTAAAAACCCCTGAATTGTATACTTTAAAAGGATGAGACCTATGCAGTATGAATTATAGCTCAAAAAAAAGATTTTAAACATAAGACATAATAGCACTTTTCAAAGAAGCAGGAAGAACCTGGAAAACAACAAATAGGGGAAGGAGTTAGGAAAACACGACGCAAAAGAGTAGCAACTACTTACCACTGACCCTGACAACCGCTGACAAGGACACGAAGGGCTTTTGCCACAATACACGACAAACAGCCACTAAAAGATGCTTCCGATGCAGCACAGACGTCGGTATCAACATTTTCTAATAAGAAACTTTGTTATACAGTCACCCATTAGTGGAGGATTCGAACTTCTACCATGTGAGAAAAGAGTAGATAAACCCCACCAGGGTGCTTCTGGTGCAGGCCCGCACTGAGGCGAGGCAAGAGGCAAGAGGCCAAGCAGAGCTGCATCCTCCCCCAGTCCCTGCATTCGGTGCGGGAAACAGTCTCCCTCGGCCTCCCCGTCCCTGGGGCTGAGACCAAAACGTTTAATCCCCAGACACAGAAAGTTCTTTAAACAATTTCTCACCTGGTTCCTCTGATGCTCTAAACTACATGCTCAGGGTTTAGCAGGGTCAGCCTGAGTAGCCAAAGAAAACAGATCTGTGTTCTGAGAAGAACATTTCCATCACTCCAAAAATAAGAGGCAAAGGAGGGACTTCATGTGAGTGGGAGGCAAAACTCTTCTGAGGAGACTCAGGCTCCTGACAACACTGAGAACCCAAAGCAAGACTGTGTTGGAGCAGTTTCCACAAACCCCTCTCAACTCTCAACTTCTCTGAGAACCCCACAGGCTCCGACCGATGCACAAGCCTGCATGTGTACCTCCTGCGGCTCCCGCCCTCCTGGCAGAAAAAAGGTGTCATCCTCCTCTCCAGCCACCTGCCTGCCTCCCTCTGTGCCGCTTGGCACAGCGAAGCCCCAGCAGGCCCCCCTCAAGTCTCTTTCCCTGCCTGCACCCCAGCTTGGGCCCCCCACCAGCCCTCTCCTGGACTCAGCAGAAGGCCTCTGACTTGGGCCTCTGCTCTGAGTGGTGCTGCCTCCAATCTCTTCTCTACAGCAGCCACTTCCGTCTTCTGAAACGTAGATGCAGCCATGGCATTTCCCCTCAGATACTGCCCATGCTCGCCTGGCAGTCAGTGCAGTCTGCCTGGCCAGGTGACCTCTCCAACCCCTCTCCTCCCTCTCTCCCTGTCCATGTACCGGCAACAGTGGGGAACTTGCAGTCTTTCCCATCAGTCAGTCTGTCTGTTGCTTCTGCATCTTCATACACAGCATTCTCTCCTGACCACCTCTCTCCACACCATCTTGCCTGCTAACCAGCCACCCTTCACACCGCACCCAGAGAGGCCACTTTGGGGAGCCTTCCCTGACCACCAGCCTCCCACCCGGGAGGATGTCACTTCAGGGTACCCCGTGCTTTCTCCCCATCGGCAACCCCAGCACCAAGCCTGAAACACAGTGGGTGGCTCAATCTGTGCCGTGCCCTTTGCTGAAACACACGGTCCTTTGTCATTCACTCACTCACATCACACACACGAGAATCATGAGAAGATGGCCTAGGAAATGCTCACTTTGATTCCCCAAAGAGATGGGGCTGTGAGCAGATTAAGATCCTAGCTAATGAACTGCACTTGCGGGTGCTGGGTGACAGGTACAGGGAGGCTTGATATGCCACTTGCATTACTTTTGCATATGTTTGAAATTTTCCATAATTATAAATCTTAAAAAGTAAATAAAAAATAAAAAACTCAGTCCTAGCTACAGATGCAGGTTACCAGTCTGAGGTAAGTTTCTGGCCAAGAGTGCACACCCAGGTCTATGGGCAGAGGAAAGGTCAACAGGCAGGACGACTACAGGATCATACCCTGAATTTTGTTGTCAAAAAACACATATGTGGTTTGGTCATCTTGAATTTTCTTCCATTCGATCCTGGGGTCACTTGTCTGCGAATCTGTAATGATGCAAGACAGTTCCACACCTAACAAGCAAAGAAAAAAAGAACTCTCAGTGAATGTGGAGTGCTTTTAGGTTCAGCTGCACCCAGACCCTGCAAGCTATCTCTAATTCAAGAGGCCTTTCATGCAGATTAAAAACCTAGCCAATTCCATACTCCAAGAGTCTTTGAGAAAGGATGAGTTTTTGCCAGAAAATAAAGATAATTGACAAGGATTTTACTACATAGTGTACCCCCTCCCTTAAACACTCTGCTTGTATATAAGAAATTTCTTGGCCAGGCGCGGTGGCTCACACCTGTCATCTTAGCACTTGGGAGGCCGAGGAGGGCAGATCACCTGAGGTCAGGAGTTTGAGACCAGCCAGTCCAAACATGGCAAAGCCCCACACAAAAATCAGCTGGGGGTGGTGGCGGGTACTTGTAATCCCAGCTACTCAGGAGGCTGAGGCAGGAGAATCGCTTCAACCCGGGAGGCAGAGGCTGCAATGAGCTGAGATTGCGCCACTGCACTCCAGCCTGGGCAACAAGAGTGAGACTCCATCTCAAAAAAAAAAAAAAAAGGAAAGAAAGAAATAAATTTCTTTGTTGTGTGATCACAAAGCCAGGCAGGAGTGCGATGCCAGCTGATGGAAAACCGCACAGGGCTCCCTGCCGGCCTGCTGATGCTTCATGGGCCTGTGCACCGCAGAGCAGCCCATCTCCAACATCTCCTTGGCACACTGCAGAGACGGATGTGTCCTGAGTTGGCTGCAAGACACCAAATGTCCAGTAGATGGTGCCCATTATCCGAGGCATTTCCTTTGTACTTACTTTCAAATTCCTGTACCACTGGGGTTCGATTGCTGGATTTGAGATTTACAGCCCCTATCAGGCAGCCTGAAGGAGAAAGAAACGTAAAATCAGAGACAATGTATCTCAAACAGCAGAGAAACCTTGCACTGAGGTCAGGTTTTCCTGTCTGTGTAGGCTATGGTTACTAACCACAGAGGATGGAAAAATATTCCACAATAAAGTCTCTTAGGTAAGCCAAGTTAACTGCTTTCTCTCTCAAATCTGACCTTCACTGGAAGGAACCAAGGGAAAGAGAAGAGTTCTAAGAATTCCTTCTCCTTTTTAGTCCCAGAACAAAGCCCTCAGAGCTTTAAAGCCTTTTGTCTAAGCATTTCCTATTGACCCTTCGACACCTCTCACCCAGACCTGCCTGGGCCTTCTGCCCTTCCTCCCTCCATTCTCCCCTCTTCCCCAGGATTCCAGTGCTGCACAGGCACCCTCAGTGGCACATGATACAGTCCAGACTCTCGGGCTGGAACTCTCCCCTTCAGGGCGGCATCAACACTCTCTGCGTATGGTTATCAACCAGCTAGGAGTCCACCTTGCTGTATGAGCAACCCGATGGTTCCAGTCCACGAAGTTTTCACCGATCTTTGTTGAAATCAGAAAAATAATAATATAACACGGTAATTTTCATGAAGCTAAGTTCATATCAGTGATGAAAGCAAGATAGCTACTTGCATGGCAATCCCTTTCAAAACTAGCATCTGATTCCTTACGGGTAATCAGAAACCTGTTTACCACAGTCTCAAAATTTCTCAACTAATCTTGGAGAGAAGATCAAGTAGGTACATAGACCACCTACAAAATATTATTCTTCAGCTGTCACGCCCCTAATAAAATATGCCGTCCCCGAAGAAGGACATCATACAGAACACCCCTAGGAAGGCCTCTGGGTCCCGGCTTATGATAACCGCTAAAGAAAATGGACAGCGCAACTCTGCTCCAAGCTGCTTTAACTCCTTGCATATTGGGCAGCCTCACGCAGCCCATTCTTTTCCTTTATCTTCTTTAACGGCGCAGCTACATGGATCTTTTCTTTCTCAATAGTCAGATTTCACTAATTCTAGCAAAAGCCCTAAAGAATAATCCAATAAAGAGGGATGGAAAACAGAAGTATAATATACCTGAATTGCTATTGGTTCCTAAAGCACTTCTACAAAAGGTTATAGAACAAAGAACAAGTGCAGATAATTTTATTTTGTTTGGATAACCACGGCTACTCCCTCTGGAAGCCAGAAATACATCCCGTGCACGTGCAGCCCTTTCTACTTCTTCAAAATGAAAGCTCCCAGTGATGCATCACTAAAGAATGATATATGAGGCTCTGCGTCTCTACCAAGGCCACACAAGTTTCCTCTAAGGAAAGTGACCATAAACATTTCTTCAGTATGATCACCGTAACTTAGATGAGACACCGACACTGGCTACAAGGGACTATGACCAGAGATCAGCTCTGGCCCAAAGACCATCAGGGGACTGAGAGGTGAGTCACGAGAGCACTGCTCACCTGGATAATAACTGGACACCTCAATCACATCTTTTCTCTTAAGAAGTATGAAGCCAAGAGAAGTAAGAAAATGGGAGAGCTTAGTCTAGAGAAATAGAAGTACATTCTAAGGAGATATAGGCTGATTGGTCAAAATGGTGGAAATACTAGAGTTGATAACAACAGGTGAACTAGAGGACATAAAAGGTAAATGATGTTTAATTTTCATGAAGGCCAACTGAGATATGTATCTTTATAATAAACTTGGAAGGTAAACTAAACCAATTTGTTTCTTACAACCTCAAAGAAGCTAAATAATGGCAATCGTCACTTCTTTTATCCCTCAGCATTACGGCAAAGAAATGAATGTTTTATACTTTTTTTTTTTTTTTGAGACGGAGTCTCGCTCTGTTGCCCAGGCTGGAGTGCAGTGGCGCCATCTCAGCTCACTGCAAGCTCCGCCTCCCGGGTTCACGCCATTCTCCTGTCTCAGCCTCCTGAGTAGCTGGGACTACAGGCGCCTGCCACCATGCCCAGCTAATTTTTTGTATTTTTAGTAGAGATGGGGTTTCACTGTGTTAGCCAGGATGGTCTCGATCTCCTGAGCTCGTGATCTGCCCGCCTTGGCATCCCAAAGTGCTGGGATTACAGGCATGAGCCACCGTGCCCGGCCTGCTTTATATTTCTTAATGAAGCCTTGGCCTGACCACTCTCTTGCTCAACTATCCTAGATAAGTTTCACAAGCAGCTTTGTATTTTATTTTTCTGAACTACACATGAGACTTAAATACAGGTAGCTTTTTATACCAATCCTAGAAGGCAGTATGTCCCAGGAAGACTCCAGAGCAGAGGATCACTACAAATCACGTAAAGTTCTAGCTTAAATGACTATCTGCAATAGCTGGGCACTACATCAAATAAGGTCCCATGCTGAGAGTCCTTCCTCAGAATTATCCTTCTATTTCCAAATAATCCTTAACTTTACTAATACTCTAGAACTCCTTTCTTGCCCATCCCCAATAGACCAAGGTGCCACTTTAAAATGTAGTAGTAACTGTATAAAAGAATGGTAGTGTGAGGATTGGAAGGCACAAATCTAACCCGTGAAGACATCGTAAGTAACTCATCCAGAATCCTGCCCAATGCCTGGGGATAAGATTCTGACAGAACTACTAAGGAGATGGGTTCTGGGAGCCCGCTTGCAGCGGTGGCTGCTGAAGTTTAATTGTGCACACATTGAATCCAGTGCTACAGGAATACTCATACTGAAGTTACATTATTTAAGACTGAGCAAAGGGTTTTTTGGAAGGAGGAAAAAGGAAAACTGCCAATTTGTCAAATGCTGTTATTCCTATTCAATTTCCTGTCTATTTTGGCCTGTCCATCATACTCTAAGCTCTCTGGGAAATTCCATTCATTCAGCAGTTTTTGTTTTTTGAGACAGAGTTTCACTCTTGTCACCCAGGCTGGAGTGCAATGGTGCGATCTCGGCTCAATGCAACCTCCGCCTCCCAGGTTCAAGCAATTCTCCTGTCTCAGCCTCCCAAGTAGCTGGGATTACAGGTGCCTGCCACTACACCTGGCTAATTCTTGCATTTTTAGTAGAGACAGGGTTTCACCACGTTGGCCAGACTGGTCTCGAACTCCTGACCTCAGGTGATCTATCCGCCTCGGCCTCCCAAAGTGCTGAGATTACAGGGGTGAGCCACTGCGCCTGGCTGTTCAACAGTTTTTATTTATCTCTTATTATGTACTAGATACCTGTCTAGATATTAGGGCTAATACATGAATAAGATATATAAAAATCTATTAGCCAGGCATGGTGGCACACGCCTGTAATCCCAGCTACTCAGTAGGTTGAGACAGGAGAATCACTTGAACCCAGGAGGTGGGGGTTACAGTGAGCTGACATCAGGCCACTGCACTCCAGCCTGGGCGACAGAAAGAGACTCCATTTCAAAAAAAAAAAAAAAAAGGATAGATAAAAATCTGTGCTCTCATGGAGCTAACATTTTAGGATTTAAAAAAAAAAAGTATTTATTCATCTTTATTATATTTCAACGTTTGATTGCAAAACTTACTACAAAGCTAGAGTGATTAAAACAGTGTGGGGTCCCCCCACAGCATAAAGACAGACATGCAGATCAAAGGAAAAGAATAGCCCAGAAATAAATCCTTGCATATATGATCAAATGATTTTCCACAAAGATGCCAAAATCATTTAATGAAGAAAGGACAACCTTTCCAACAATGGTGCTGGGAAAACTGGATATCCACATGCAAAACGATGAAGTCAGACCCTTTATTAAGTCAAATACAGAAATTAGCTTAAAACATATAAAACGGCCGGGCGCGGTGGCTCAAGCCTGTAATCCCAGCACTTTGGGAGGCCGAGACGGGCGGATCACGAGGTCAGGAGATAGAGACCATCCTGGCTACTAACACTGTGAAACCCCGTCTCTACTAAAAAATACAAAAAACTAGCCGGGCGAGGTGGCGGGCGCCTGTAGTCCCAGCTACTCGGGAGGCTGAGGCAGGAGAATGGCGTGAACCCGGGAGGCAGAGCTTGCAGTGAGCTGAGATCCGGCCACTGCACTCCAGCCCCAGCGACAGAGTGAGACTCCGTCTCAAAAAAAAAAAAAAAATATATATATATATATATAAAACACCTAAATTTAAGAGCTAAAACTATAAAATTTTGGAAGAACACAGAGAAACATCTTCATGACACTGAGTTAGGCAATGATTTGATATGACGCCAACAGCATGGACATCAAAAGAACAAAATAGGTAAATTGGACTTCATCAAAAAAATTTAAACATCAAAGGACACTACCAAGAAAGTGAAGAGACCAATAGACAGAATGGGAGAAAATATTTACAAAGCAGATATATATATGATAAGGGATTAACATCCAGAATATATAAAGAACTCCTACAACTCACAAAAAAAACACAAATGAACAAATTTTAAAATGGGCAAAAAATTCGAACAGACATACCTCCAAAGAAGATATACCATGAAGAGCTGCTCAACATCACTAGCCTTTAAGGAAATTAAATCTAAACCACAATGAGATACCACTTCACACCCATTAGGATGGTTATGATTTCTTTCAAAGGGGGGAAATAATAAGTGTTGGTGAGGATGTGGAGAAACCCAAACCCTGTACACTGCTGATGGGAAAGTAAAATGGTGCAGCCACCATGAAAAGTTTGGCAGTTCCTTGAAAAGTTAAACACAGAATTACTATACAGTCCAAACACTGTATGATGTAATTCTTATTCTTCCTCCTCTATAGCTAAGGTACTTTTCCCCTCTGTCCTCTTAGGTTTTATCTATCTTTGATTTTCTGCAGTGTGATCATTATATGCCTAGATTTTGGGGGGGGGGGGCATTTATCCTGTTTGGTGTTTTCTGAGCTTCATGGATCTATGGTTTAGTGTCTGGCATTAATTTGGGGAAATTCTCAGTCACAATTGCTTCAAAAATGTTTGTTCTTATCTTCTGTTTCTGGTATTATCATTTACAAGTATGTTACCTCTTCTGTGGTTGCCCCACGTTTCTTGTATATTCTGTTCCATTTTTTAGGTCATCTTTCTCTCTGTGCTTTCAGTTTTGGATGTTTCTGTTGGCATATCCTCAAGCTGAGAGGCTGAGTCCATCAAAAACATTTTTCATTTCTGCTACAGTTTTTTGATCTCTAGTGTTTCCTTTTCTTTCTGAAAATTTCCATCTCTCTGCTTGCACTGTCCATCTGTTCTTGCATGTTATCTACTTATGTTATCTACTTTTTCCATTAGAACCCTTAGCATATTAACCGGAGTTGTTTTAAATGCCCAGTCTGATAATTCCAACATCTCTTTCATATCAGAGTTCTGATGCTTGCTCCATTTCCTCAAACTGTTTTTGCTTTTTAGTATGCATTGTACTTTTTGTTGAAAGCCAGACATGATTACCCAGGAAAATAAACTGTAGTAAACAAGCCTTTCATGTTATGGTGGGTAAGGTGTGTGTGTAGGGGGGAAGCATTCTATAGACCTATGATTAGATCTCAGTCTTTCAGTAAGACTATGCCCTTGGGCTGTGACCTTCACCACTCCCCTTGGGTGGAAAGATGACTAGAGGCAGCTAGAGTTAAGTACCTAACAAGTGGGATTTCTTCCTGAAACACATAAAAACCAATTACAGTATTACAACATATTAATAAAGTGAAGGGGAAAAAACCACATGATCATCCCAACGAATGCAGAAAAAGCATCTGACCTAATGCAACAACCTTTCAAGATAAAAACACTCAGTAAACTTTCTATACATGATAAAGGTCATATATGAAGAACCTACAGCTGACAGCATATTCAGTGATGAAGGACTCAAAGTTTTCCCCCTACAATCAGGAACAAGACGATGCCCACTTTCACCGCTTCTATTCAACACGACATTGGAATTTCTAGCAAGAGCAATTTGTCAAGAAAAAGACAAAAAAGGAATCAAAGTTGGAAAGGAAGTAGGAAAATTATGTCTGTTTGTAGCTGGCATGATCTTAGACACAGAAAACCCTACACATTCTAACACTAAAAATATCAGAATAAATAAATGAGTTCACCAAGGCTGCAGGATACAAAACCAACACACAGAATTCTGGTTCTCAGTCTAGCATGCAAACAGCTTGGAAGCCCTCATCCATCTTGACAACAAGTAAAAAGCTGAACAGCCTGAAAATCCACAACTCTTCTTAGATTTGTCCAAGAATTGAGGTCATAGGCCAAAACACTGTATCCAGATTGGAGAGACAAATAGGCAGATAGAGAATCCCAACCTGCAAAGCAGAAACTCCGGAGAAGCCTCTGCAGGAACCACCAGTACTAGAGCAGGAAAACCTAAACTATAATTGACGAATCGTTGGAGTCTCAGTGCCAACAAGTCTGAGAGTTAAAAACTCCATGGGGCCCAGTCTTAGCAGGCCCCCCAGACATTCTTGTGAGTTTTATCTCCAGAGGCCCTACCTGCTTCTCTCACTGAAGACAGGAGAAAAATTCCCTCATGCTCCTGGCATAGGGAGGGGAAATGTTAGCCATCTGAAATACCACTAAAGCATTCTGTCCTTAACAAGTCCTGCCCAAAGAGAAATTGTCTTACCAGAGTCTAACCTACTGGGATTTAATCAGGGCCTAACTGACCTGGATTTGTGTTATAATTTCTTCAAAAATCACAATTATAAACCAAAATTATAAGTATTAACTCATGTAATTACCTTTATCGGAGATCTCAATATCTTCATACACCTTCAAGTTATTGTCTAAGTATTTTTTCATTTCAACCTGCGGGTCTCCCTTTCATATTTCCTGTAGAGGTCTGGTGGTAATGAACTCCCTCAGCTTTCATTTATCTGGCAATGTCTTAATTTCTGCTTCATAGCTGAAGGATGGTTGTGCTGGATATAGAATTCGTGGTTTACAATTGTTTTCTTGCAGCACTTTAAATATATCACCCCACTTCCTTCTGGCCTCCAAGGTTTCTGGTAAGAATTCAGTTTATAGTCTTCTTGCAGATTAACTGTATCTGCTGAGTCACCTCTCTCTGGGTGCTTTTAAGAATCTCTTTGTCGGCCAGGCGCGGTGGCTCAAGCCTGTAATCCCAGCACTTTGGGAGGCCGAGACGGGCGGATCACGAGGTCAGGAGATCGAGACCATCCTGGCTAACAGGGTGAAACCCCGTCTCTACTAAAAAAAAAATACAAAAAACTAGCCGGGCGAGGTGGCGGGCGCCTGTAGTCCCAGCTACTCGGGAGACTGAGGCAGGAGAATGGCATAAACCCGGGAGGTAGAGCTTGCAGTGAGCCGAGATCCGGCCACTGCACTCTAGCCTGGGCAGCAGAGCGAGACTCCGTCTCAAAAAAAAAAAAAAAAAAAAAAAAAAGAATCTCTTTGTCAAGTTTGATCATGTGTCTCAGTGTGAGTCTCTTTGGTTGATTCTACTCAAAGTCTAGTGAGATTCTCGGATTTGTGGATCTATGCCCTTCATCAAATTTGGGGCGTTTATTCTTCATCATTTCTTAAAATAATCTTTCTGCCCCATATTTCTCCTCCTTCTAAAACTCCCACAATGCATATGATGGTCCACTTGGTAGTCCCATGAGTCGCTTAGACTATGTTCACTTTTCTTCATTCTTTTTCTTTTTGCTTCTCAAACTTGATAATCGTCCTAACTTCTACTTTGCTAGTTCTTTCTTCTATCTGCATCAATCTGCTGTTGAACCCCTCTAGTAAATTTTTCATTTCAGTTATTGTATTTTCAGCTCCAAAATCTGTTTGTTTCATTTCTGTAATTTCTATGTCTTTATTGATAGTGTCCTTCTGTTCAGGGACTGTTTGCCTGATTGCCTTTAGTTCTTTGTCCATGTTCTCCCCTTAGGTGTTTGTGCATATTTTAAACAAATAGCTTTGGCTAATAAGTCCAATATCCGTGCTGCCTCTGGGACAGTTTCTGTCAATCCATTTAGTTCCTTTAAATGAGTCATGTTTTCCTGTTTCTTTATATGCTTTGTTATTTTTTGTTGTTGTTGATGCTGTTGTTGAAAATCTGGCATTCAATTATTATAATATGGTAACTCTGGAAATCAGATTGTCCCCCTCCCCCAAGATTTGCTGTGTTTTTTTAAAAAATTATTGTTTAAGGCTGTAGGAGTTCATTTGAAACTCAGAACTTTCTTTTGCAAAGACTATTCCTTTTCAAGTGTGGTTACTAAGGTTCCTTAACCTTGTGTTCAGCTATTATAAGAGTATAATCAAGACTGTCTTAAGTGCCAAAAGCTGAAATGAACGAACGCTAGAACAAAATCCCCACCCCGCCAACACCAAAAAAGAGAGCATGTTATAGCTGCCTCTCTGAGTTTTGTAGACCGGCTCTGTGCAGGGGTACTCCTTCATCTCTTAGCTAGGCTTATTCTGAATCTACAGACCAGCCTGGGATGAATCTTAGTATCTTTTCAGGGCTTTTCTGATCACGTGTCTTGCCTGACATGAGCATGGCTTTCTACTTTCCTTCATTTATGTGGATGCTTTTGAGAGTCTTAATTTCCTAAGAATCTCACCCAGCTTCTCCTCTGGGCCTTACAGGGCCTACTGTACACGTCCAGCCAGAATCTCTTCAGGCATCTGTAGGTTTATAGTCACTCTGTAGCTTTTACTAGCAGTGCCCACTGGTTTTACTGCCTGCTTCCCTGGTTATACAAGACAGAGACAAGCACCTTGCATTAGGCCTTCAGGTATCCCCCAGAAAGGATGGAACAGACATACACATTAATTTGCAAATAAGGTCTGCTCTGTTCCCTCCGGTTTGAGAGAAAAGCTTGGGAATAGCTGCTGCCTGTTCAAGACCAAAGCAGCTACTATGCCAGGGAGAGGGTAGGGCAAGGGTATGTAAAAATGCCACAAGTGTTTCCTACTAGTTTAAAGATGGCTCTTCTTGGTTAGATGTTTGCTCGGTTGCTATAATCTTTGTTTGACTGATTTTAGAGCTTCTACAATGTTGGTTCAGATAGCTACTGGGTGATTTTTTAATTTTTCTGCTGGTGAGCAGGAGCCTGGAACATCCTAGTCCACAATTTTGCTGAGATCACCATAAGTTAGCCTTGTCACTATTTTTTTTTTTTAGTCATTCTTATTCATCCCTGTATCTGATTCCCAACCATAATACCTAAGAACCCAAGAAGTTTCTGGAAAAGTTACTTATTTTAAGTAGGGGGAAAAGACACAGATACTTTCAATACAATATGGCAAATGGCATGAGAGAAATCTACACCAATCCAAACACAGACTAACTTAGTGTCTTTGCTCTTTCAGTGTTTCTTTGATAACAGAGCTCTCATTCTCACTATAAGTTGGTAAACTTTCTGAGCTTATGTTCTGAGCTTATGTTTTCCCAGGATTTAATTGCTTCAGGTAGAACTAGCAAATGCGTTTTCAGTCCAGAACTAGGTGGCTTAATCCAGGACAGAGGTAACTACTCGATGTGCTTATAATTCCACCTTCAAAACTCTTCTACATGCCAAAGCTATGAACTATCTGGGGCCCTGTTTTTAATACTCTTACTGACATTTTTTTTTTTTTTGGAGAAAGAGTCTCGCTCTGTAACCAAGGCTGGAGTGCAGTGGCCTGATCTTGGCTCACCGCGACTTCCGCCTGCCGGGTTCAAGCAATTCTCCTGCCTCAGCCTCCCGAGTAGCTGGGACTATAGGTGCCTGCCACCATGCCCAGGTAATTTTTTGTATTTTAGTAGAGATGGGGTTTCACTGTGTTGCCCAGGCTGGTCTCGCACTCCTAAGCTCAAGCAATCTGCCCACCTTGGCCTCCCAAAGTGCTAGGATTACAGGTGTGAGCCATCATGCCTGGCCTCTTACTGACTTTTAATATGATTTTGCACACTTCAATTTTTCTCAAATGTAACATATAATTTAAAAACTTACCCTTCTTGGCCGGGCACGGTGGCTCAAGCCTGTAATCCCAGCACTTTGGGAGGCCGAGACGGGCGGATCACGAGGTCAGGAGATCGAGACCATCCTGGCTAACACGGTGAAACCCCGTCTCTACTTAAAAAAACAAAAAACTAGCCGGGCGAGGTGGTGGGCGCCTGTAGTCCCAGCTACTCAGGAGGCTGAGGCAGGAGAATGGCGTAAACCTGGGAGGCGGAGCTTGCAGTGAGCTGAGATGCGGCCACTGTACTCCAGCCTGGGCGAAAGAGCAAGACTCCGTCTCAAAAAAAAAAAAAAAAAAAACTTACCCTTCTTTCACCAGTAACTGAAGATAAATAAGTTAAACATTTTAGAAGGGGGACCATTTATTATCATTATTCTACTTGCTATCTAGGGACCAATGATTTTCCAGAGGCCCAGAGAACAGCACGTTTCAAATTTAAAGGCTTTCAATTTGAGACAGTAATTAAGGTTAAAGAAGGTCATAAGGGTGTGGACCTAATCCAATATGACTAGTGTCCTTTTAAGAACTTGAAGACAGGCTGGGCACGGTAGCTCCCGCCTGTAATCCCAGCACTTTGGGAGGCCGAGGTGGGTGGATAACAATGTCAGGAGATTGAGACCATCCTGGCTAATAGGGTGAAACCCCATTTCTACTAAAAATACAAAAAATTAGCCAGGCGCAGTGGCGGGCACCTATAGTACCAGCTACTCGGGAGGCTGAGGCAGGAGAATGGCGTGAACCCGGGAGGCGGAGCTTGCAGTGAGCTGAGACCAAGCCACTGCACTCCAACCGGGGCAAGAGAGTGATACTCCGTCTCAAAAAAAAAAAAACGACAACAAACCTGAAGAGATACCAGGGATGTGCCTGCACAGGGGAAAGATGATATGAGGACACAGCAAGAAGGGAGTCACCTTCTGGCCAAGGAGAGGCCTCAGGAGAAACCAACCCTGCAGGCACCTTGATTTTGGACTTCCCAGCCTGCAGTACTATCAGAAAATACCTTTCTGCTGTTTAAGCCATCTGTTTATGGTATTTTGTTATGCAATTCCTAGTAAACTAATACAGAGGGGAATGGAAATGAATACAGAGCAAGAGAAATATACAAAAATGTAAGAATAGTATTTTCTAATGTATTAGTCCATTTTCACACTATAAAGAACTACCAGAGACTGGGTAATTTATAAAGAAAAAAAGTTTAATTGACTCACAGTTCCACATGGCTGAGGAGGCCTCAGGAAACTTACAATCATGGTGGAAGGCATAGGGGAAGCAGGCACCTTCTTCACAAAGCAGCAGGGGAGGGGAAGAGAGAGACAGAGCATGCATGCACACCAGGAGCGAGCAAGGGGGGAACTGCCACGCACTTTTAAACCACCAGATCTCATGAGAACTCACAATCATGAGAACAGCACGGGGGGAAGCCACCTCCATAATCTAATCACCTCTACCAGGGCCCCTTCCTTGACACGTGGAGATGACAATTTGAGATGAGGTTTGCGTGGGACACACCACCAAACCGTATCATCTGACTTTATACCAAATACAGCAATTCTAAATTTTTGAGTACCAAAATATGCTTGAATCCACAGCTGACAAAGGCTGTTAAGTATTTTCTTCAATGACATTTAAGCCCAGCTCAGGGAGAGATGAGTTCTGATGCTACAGACTCTGGGGTCCACTCCCAGGAGGCCTGTCTCTGCAGGTGAGCAGAAATAACAAAGGATTTCTAAAACCACATGGAGTGGCATCCCCAGCTATATTAAGGAGAAGACTAGACCTCAGGCTGTTGTGCTCTCAAGTGATAATAACAATGTATCAGCTCAGTTTCAGGCCAAGGCTAAAGCCCAAGAGGAAAACCTTTTCTTTTTCCTTTCTTTTCCTTTTTGTTTTTAAACTGTAAGCAACACCCCAAAGACGGATTTTACTTTTACAAACAAAAATACCACTGTTTGACTCATTGTGGGAGCCAACATGCGCTTTCTTAGAGGCACTTGGTTCCCAAAAAGAAAGGCATATCTGTTCGGACATCCAGTGCAGAGAGGAGAAGAGTCCTAAGAGTGCACAGGTGATGATGGAGAGGCCCCCTGATACTGACCAGCCTCACTCTCTTCTGTTTCCTCTCTTCTATGCCTTTCTTAATGTGATTCTAGGAGCAGCGGTTGTCTGCTACCATTCTCTGTTGTGCCTGCTTGTTAGAAATATATTAAAATAATTTTGTATTTATTTTCAAAGGCACCAAGGTTTATTTTGTTTTGAGATGGAGTCTCATTCTGTCGCTCAGACTGGAGTGCAGTGGCATAATCTCAGCTCACTGCAACCTCCACCTCCGGGGCTCAAGGGATCATACTGCCTGAGCCTCCCGAATAGCTGGGGCTGCAGACGTGCACCACTATGTCCGGCTAATTTCTTGTGTTTTTAGTAGAAATGGGATTTCACCATGTTGGCCAGGCTGGTCTCAAACTCCTGACCTCATATGATCCACCTGCCTTGGCCTCCCAAAGTGCTGGGATTACAGGCGTGAGCCACCACGCCCGGCCGAAAGGCATCAAGTTTTAAAATGACTCACTACAGTGGCATTAGTTCTCATTCTTGAAACCAGGGCCATCAGACATCACAGTTCCAGAGGTAGGGAAGGAAGTGAAAATTAATTCAGATTAATTCCTTAGGGTCACTCTTCAAGACAGTCAGAGCAAGTGGTATCATTTCCAATTTACAAATGATGATGTGGCCAAGTGGCTTGCCTATAGTTCACAGCTAAATGATGGAGCCAGCACTTCAAGCTGTGCTCTTAAACTCCATGTCTAACACTCTATTTTATTCTGATGCCTACAGTTCTTCTTCCTATGACTCCATGAAAGGATTAACTATACACTTTGGTGTTTTGTTTGTGTGCATGCTTGACCAGAAATGTGGCAAGAGAAAGTTTGAGAATTCCTTCTCTATAATCTAGCCACTTATTTCTCAAATGCTAAGTGACACTAAGATGGTCCGAAGGCAAAGCTATCCTACAATGCATCAGTGCCAGTTTATCTGTCACAATGATAAACAGATAGGGAGAAGTTACTGATATCCTCAAGGCCACAACTAGGTGTTGAACAGCTAATAATCAGTGGGATTTGGAGAGGAGACAAAATTAGGATTCAGAGTTTAAACAGAAGACAGTTTTACTTCCAGATTCATGCCCTTTGCCATGCACAGTGGTATCTAGCACAGTTTTCTACAAAGGAAGACCTGAGCAAGAAACTGACTTTGCTATCCTAGCTCTGTCATAGACTTCCTGAATCATCTCCATCTCACAGTCCTCAGACCTACACAGCAAAATCCTTCCCATATCTGTGTGCTCATGTTTGAACCACGCTAATAGAGGCTCAGGCAACACACACTTCTGTATAAAAAGTAACCCAGTTCTGAAGCCTGCCTTGAAGCGTGTAGAAACGTGGGTTGCCCTGAGATAAACAGCACAGGCACTAACCAGTCAGCAGATTTTCCTCTCAGCTCTCAGCAACAGATGACAAAGTCATGCATATAAACAAATCTGCAAGGCACTGCAGCATGGGCCAGACAGAGGACGACAAAGAGAGATGGCAGGGATGGGGCGTACTGTGGCTGTGGCCATCCATCTGCATATGAGTCACTACCTCTGAACAACAGCCTTTTCCTCATTTGTTTAGAGAGCCTCAGCAAAGCAAGTGCAGGGTAGAGAGCCAGAGGACCTCGGGATCACTTTCTAAGTTTCACTGTCATCTGGTTAAGTAGGCTCAAGTATTACTAGCATTCCACCTTTATGGACAGTTGTCCACAAGGAAAATATATGCTTTTTCTGGGAAGACAAGGGTGGGACAGGGAAGGGATGTCATAGGGAAACCTACCAGCTATACAGAGTACAAATTTTCACATATGAGGAGCCAGCCAATCAGCAGTGTGCAGAGAGAGAAGGCCCTTTCATTTCACAGAGCATGATTTTGACACAGAGCAAGTGTGAAGGTGCGCTGCTTCCTGTTGGTCTGTTGACTATTCTGCTGAAGAAGAAAATAAACCCATTGGGGTGCTTTTTCGGAACAGGCCTGTCAACCGGCTTGTAGGACTGATGTCTAATGTAGAGAAAAGAACAAAGCAGACACCGTGCTTTCTCCTACCAACATTTTGATAATCAGCAAAGCAGGAGGGAGCCACAGGGTGAGCACACAGTGCTGCTGGGACTTGAGCGAGCTGCACACTCTCCTGGTATTGTCGGGGCTCACGTTCTACGCTGTGTCTCCCAGCACCTTCTCAACACCGATTCAGCTTCCCAGCAGCCATCAACGGAAGGATGACTACACTCGTGTCCCAGACAGGGGATCGGAGGCTAGCGAGGTCAACGGCTACAAGTACAAAGTAAAAACCAGAAGCTGGGAGTTTTGCTTCTTAATCCCTACTTCTTGCTTTATTTTATGATCTTACAAGAAGAAATACACTAAAATCTATCCACAACTAAAAAAGCAAGCAACAAACAAAGCGTGAAGAGGATCTGTAGGAAAAGGAAAACATGAATCAGACCCTGAGGCCTAAAACGAGATCCCATTGTTTGAGGAAACCCTATCTTGGATGAGTTTGCAAGGGAAGTGACCCAAAAAAAGCCTCTGACATGATGCGCAGCTGGCACCGTCATCTTCAACACAGCCGTGTCTTCCTTCCAGGGAAGATGTGGAACGAAGTTAAGAGAGAGAAGAGGGGGCGGGAGCTGTTTTCCGCTGCGCGCGCAGAGGTGGTGACGGCGGCGCGATCGGCCGGGCTGTACCCGTTGTCCGCCGGGGAGCGGCTGGAGCGGCAACGGGCCCGGGTCCCCGGGAGGCGACGCTACAGGGCAGCGGCGGCAGCAAGACAGACTCGTGGGGACGCGCCACCGCCACCGCGCTGGGTGTCGCGCGCCGAGGCTGGGGGCTGTCGCCGCCACCGCCGAGGTGACTGAGGAGAGACGCCTCCTCGCTCCCGCCACCGCCAGACTGCAATGCCCAGTCCCCAGCTCGCCAGCGTTTCTCGCTGGAATCTACGTTGCACATTTACGGCGATTCTGAGGGAGGGCAGACTTCTGCCAGGCTCAGCACCGCGTTTTCGCCGACACGCTCAGAGGTTCTATGTGCCATAATTAACGTTGCCTTGAAGACTCCGGGACAGTGAGACTGGCCTCAGAAATAGTTGGCTTTTTTTTTTTTGTTTTTTAATTGCAAGCATATTTCTTTTAATGACTCCAGTAAAATGAAGCATCAAGTAAACAAGTGGAAAGCGACCTACACTGTTAACTTGTCTCACTAGTGCCTAAATGTAGTAAAGGCTGCTTAAGTTTGTCTGTAGTTGGATTTTTTTGGAGTCGGAAGGTATCCATCTGCAGAAATTGACGCCCAAATTGAATTTGGATTCAAGTGGATTCTAAATACTTTGCTTATCTTGAAGACAGAAGCTTCATGAGGAATAAAGAAGTTGAATAGAGAAAACACTGATTGATAACAGGCATTTTAGTGGTCTTTTTAATGTTTTCTGCTGTGAAACATTTCAAGATTTATTGATTTTTTTTTCACTTTCCCCATCACACTCACAGGCATGCTCACATTTTTTATTTGCCATAATGAACCGTCCAGCCCCTGTCGAGATCTCCTGCGAGAACACGCATTTTCTCATAACTCACAACCCTACCAGTGTTACTCTCAACAAGTTCCCAGAGAAACTTAAGAAGTATGGAGTGACGACTTTGGTCCGAGTTTGTGATGCTACATATGATAAAGCTCCAGCTGAAAAAGAAGGAATCCACGTTCTTGACTGGCCATTTGATGATGGAGCTCCGCCCCCTAATCAGATAGTAGATGATTGATTAAACCTGTTATAAACCACATTTCATGAAGAGCCAGGCTGCTGTGTTGCAGTGCCTTCTGCTGTGGGACTGGGAAGGGCATCTGTGCTGGTTGCACTTGCTTTGATTGAATGTGGAATGAAGTACGAAGATGTAGTTCAGTTTATAAGACAAAAGGGGAGCATTCAATTCCAAACAGCTGCTTTACTTGGGAGAAATACTGACCTAAGATGCGATTACGCTTCAGAGATACCAATGGGTATTGCTGTGTTCAATAGAAAGAAACGTAAATGAAGGCTGACTTGATTGTGGCATTTAGAGGGAACTCTTGGTACCTGGAAATGTGAATCTGGAATCTTACCTGTGTCATCAAAGTAGTGATGGATTCAGTACTCCTCAACCACTCTCCTAATGATTGGAACAAAAGCAAACAAAAAAGAAATCTCTATAAAATGAATAAAATGTTTAAGAAAAGAGAAAAGGAATTCAGTGAAGGATGATTTTGCTCCTGGTTTTGGAGTTTGAATTTCTGCCAGGATTGAATTATTTTGAAATCTCCTGTCTTTTTAAACTTTTTCAAAATAGGTCTCTAAGGAAAACCAGCAGAACATTAGCCTGTGCAGAACCATCTGTTTGGGGAGCACACTCTTCATTATGCTTGGCACACAGATCTCCCTGTGGTGGGATTTTTTCCCTTTTTTGCGGGGGGAGGGGTGGTGGTGTGTTTTTCCCCTTTTTCCCTTCCTCTCCTACATCTCCCTTTTTCCCCGGATCCAAGTTGTAGATGGAATAGAAGCCCTTGCTGCTGTAGACATGCGTGCAGTCTGGCAGCCTTAAGCCCACCTGGGCACTTTTAAATAAATTTTTAAAAACACCAATAAAAAAAAAAGCAGTGACATAGATGTATTACATGATCCAGGTGGTTTTTAGTCTTTACTGATGAAAGGGTGTTCATGTTAGCTTCTTTTCCTCAAAACCCTATCTAATACTAGGCAAAGTAGCCAAGAGCCTTTTTTGTTTTTATTTTGATAAATTAGTGGGGAAATGGCATTTTAAAAGGAGTCTCTTCTCGGCCGGGCGCGGTGGCTCAAGCCTGTAATCCCAGCACTTTGGGAGGCCGAGACAGGCGGATCACGAGGTCAGGAGATCGAGACCATCCTGGCTAACACGGTGAAACCCCGTCTCTACTAAAATATACAAAAAATTAGCCGGGTGAGGTGGCGGGCGCCTGTAGTCCCAGCTACTCGGGAGGCTGAGGCGAGAGAATGGCGTAAACCCGGGAGGCGGAGCTTGCAGTGAGCTGAGATCCGGCCACTGCACTCCAGCCTGGGCGACAGAGCGAGACTCCGTCTCAAAAAAAAAAAAAAAGGAGTCTCTTCTCAAAGAAGTTAGCTGGGAGTTGAATTCTTCTCTTCCCTAACCAGTGAAAGCTAAGTGGATATCCCAGAAACTTGTCTTCTAACAGGGAGGACTCCAGGCCATCAATAAAGATGTCCAGGCAGTGGGCGTACTTTCTACACCCTGTAGAATTGTGGGCTGCAGCGTTACTCTGATTTTCTGTCTAGTATCAGAGAATGCTGGTAGCTTAAAATTTTTATTTTAGGATCTGTACTGTGAATTTTCAGAAACGGTCAAAGGAGCAGCAGCAAATTCACATATTTTCGACTTGAGAAATGCTTGTGGTATGTTTTCCAAACTGCCCCCTATATGTAAAGTTCAGTTTAACCACTGGTTGCTGTATTATTACTAGGTTCTTTTGAGGTTAAAAAAAAAATCCCTGGTTTAAAACCAACAATGATGCCTAGTGAGTATGTGTCCACAGGCCGTAACAGGGTAGAAGAGAGACATTGGACAACCCAATGAGTAGCGAAGGGATTGTGTTGCTTGTAAAGCAGTGTAGTAGCATTTTTGCAGATTCTTTGCTGGGTTTAGTGAACTGATCTAGAAAAGCTGTTTTTCTGCTCCTTTGTGGAAGGCAGTTACAATCAGGCTGCATGGACAAAGCAGGTAGAGGGGCACCATCAGGGGCTCTTGCACTATTTTTACCTCTAAATATTACATTCTCAGTAGTGCCCTGCTTCTAAGGCTCTGAATACAGGCTTAAAGTCATCTTATCCTGCTGGAATTTGCTGTGCAGAGCCATAAGCCTCCCATTTTGTTAGCGTCAGCTAGGCCAGTAGGAACAGACGGGGACCTTGTTTCACACTGATGATACCTCACATGGTGGCCGGCTATGTGAACTGCCTATTTCCTACTGCTGGAGTTTTGATTTTTAACTAAATGCAAATCTGCGGATTCTCGCTTCTCCCATCCCAGAAAACAAAACCAAATAATGCTTTTTGAAACTGTTTCTAGGACTTTAAAGTAAAAAGTAATGGTATATCCAAAATTCTTTATTTCAGAACACAACAATAGATTCCATTAATATAGACTCAAGATCAAAACAGCATACGTGCTAAGCTAAGATAGACAGTGTTGACTCCAAGGGTTTTGATCAATACCGTAACAAACCTTTTCCCTTTGACATACTCTGAATTTTGTTGTTTGAGGGGAGGGGTGTGTGTGTGTGCACGCATGCACACGCACGCAGTGTCCCTCAGTATCAGCGCCTGCCCGAGTTAGGAAAATTACATCCCTGGTTCTGTATTGGGGAGAAGGATGTATAAAGCAACATGAAACATTAGCCCTCATTTTGTTTTAAATTAAAGACTAATGTTAACTATTCTCAAAACTGGATTTTTTTCCTTAACATTAAAGCAATTATTTTCTTTTGGATTTAATGAAGTACTGCTAGCTGAAACCAGTCTGACATAGAGAGATGTCAGATTTGAAAGGTGTGCAACCTGATTTAAAACCAAACCCTGAACCCTTTTAAAGAACAATAAAACGTATTTTACACGCTCAGAATAAAACAAAAAAGGAGGGAGCTGGCAGATGGGAGTGATAAGGCAGGAGAGGAAATACTGACTCGCTTCTGTTCACAATGGCCTTCCTAGCTCACAGGGCTCCTCAGATTCTTCTCTGGAACTACTGTGTTCTGTTTCCCCTTCCCTTTCCTAATTTGGAACAATTTTAGCAGCTGTGGACAACAACTGCAGTTTCTTATTTCAGTTTTGAGAGACGTTCCGGAAACTCTGCCAGAGTCTGGGGATCTGATGCGAGACAAGTTATATGACAATCACTTCACTTGTTTAAAATACCATTTCCCAACCCACTTCCTCATGCCCCGGAGCACAGCCCCCCAATTCTAACTCAACAGGCTGGGAAAGGTCTGGGTCTGCACTTTCCCCAGCCTCTAGAGTGACGCTATGCACCGCCTCATTTGGGATGCCCTACGAAGGCACTCATTCTGTGGGGGCCAGACCCAGCATCTGGGGTTGGTGCACAGAAACACAGCTCTATTGTTAAGCATGAGGATGATGCCTGCTTTCCTTTACTATTCTGAAGAGTTGCTGGCTATAAAATGCTTCTACAGCTTCAGGCAAAAAGAATAACACAAAATATTATTAAAACAATACATTTAAGCCATAACAGATGTTGAGGTAATGTTAGTCTTAGCCCACAAATTTCCTAATTCCATAGAGGCTGGCTCATTTTGATGGGTTTTTCTAAGAGTTTTCACACACTGGTGTGAGCATCCTGAAGCAGAGTGAGGGTCCATGAAAAACTGAACTCCCAGATTCGTCAAGGTCTGAACATGCAAACTCCCTGTCCTCTTCCCTTGTGGGAGCAAAACTCATTAGAAGAGTAGAGCAGGCCTGTTGACTCACAAACAGAATGCTGGGGCGCTGGGAGACAGGAGGCTTCCAATGTTAACAATGGCTACTAACATTTAACTGCAGAGATGCTGAGAGAGAAAAATCAATGGTTGTCTTAGCTTTCCACGAAAAATTAAATTAATTTGGGTTTATACTCATTACAGTAAGCCAAGAAGGAAAAGAAATTCTTTTAGAAAATGTTTCCACTCTGAATCGATGTGTTGCTCACTAAGAACTAGTTCATGCAGGTCTGGCTCTCTGAAGAGTTATATTTAGCTTGCTAGCATTCTGTCCAGTTTGTCTCTTGCTCAAAAGACATTTTTCCCTGACCAGGACTCACGTCAGCATCAGCATGCATTACTGCGAGGCTGCACTAGCCACTGAGGCTCAGGCCTAAACAAACAACGGCAGCGCCGGCTTTCTAGTGGAGAAAGGCTACGTGTTTACCCTTCAAGACAGACCACTGCTGTACAACTGCTTGGCACAGTCTACCCTAGAGAATAATATATCCGATAAAATAGCACCTTTGCAACAATGTCTTAGTTCCTTATTCAATTTTTTAAGGACTTTAAGAGAAAGTGGGGGGTGGGGAGTGGATAAAGAACACATATCAGCATTTTACAGACCCACTCACCCATACACACAGCAAAGAATATGTAGTAAATCGATCAAATATGGGTTCTGACAAGAGCACAGCCAGCTGAAGTACCGGTTGTATTTTGTGAGCTGGTTTAACTAAATGGTTATATACAAAACAGACCATTGAAAATAAAAGTATAAAAAGACCCAACCAAGTATCACAGAATTCCAAATAAACCTGGCTGTAATGGTTAATTTTATGTGTCAACTTGGAGGGTTTTTTAGATGAGATTAACATTTAAATTTGTGAACTTTCGGTAAAGCAGACTGCCCTCCGTAATGAGGGCAGGCCTCACCCGATCAGTTAAATAGAACACAAAGACTGGCCTCCTCTCCAAGAGGAAACTTCTCCAGCAGACTGGCCCCTGCAGATTTCATGGCATCATCGACTCTCCTGGGTCTCCAGCCAGCTAGCCCATACTGCAGATTTTTAAACTCACCAGCTTTCTTAATCATGTGAGTCAATTCTTTATAATAAATCTCTATCTCTCTATCTCCTAATAGTTCTGTTTCTCTGGACAACCCTAAATACTAATACTCCAGCAATGGCACTTCTTAAAAGAAATATCCTAAGTCATTTCACTGTATATACGTTCTATGAAAAACTCTTCCGGTGGCGACCCTAAAAGCAGAGTCAGAGCAGGACCATGTAATACCCCCATGTTAAGCCAGCAGGAGGACATCAAAGCAGATGCTATTTCTTTGAGTATAGAATCTTTTCTATTTGATTCTATCATGTCCAAACCCAAACCATCACAAGATCTCTTGCCAGTCGTGCTGGCTCATGCCTGTGATCCCAGCACTTTGGGAGGCCGAGGAGGGCAGATCACTTGAGATCAGGAGTTTGAGACCAGCGTGGCCAACATGGCAAAACCCTGTCTCTACTAAAAAAAAATACAAAAATTAGCCGACATGCTTGCTTGAATCCAGGGGGCAAAGGCTGCAGTGAGTCAAGATCATGCCACTGCATTCCAGCCTGAGCAACAAGAACAAGACTCTGTATGAAAAAAAAAAAAAAAAAAAAGAAGATTTCTTGAGCACAAATCTGATTAATCCAGTCAGATAACACCAGAGTAAAACTCCACCAAGCAGCCACCTTAAATAAAAGTGTTTGAAGAAACGGCTACCCTGGAAAGACCATTAACCATCCCCCCTCCCATCTCCAATTGAAAGGTTTTTAAAGTTTAAGTGGAAAGTCCAGGATTATCATGGGGAGGAAATTATTGCCATGTTAATTGAAGCTATGAGAAAAGACAAAAGAGAAAGGGAATGGCTGGGTCTTATATGCACTTTCACCATCAAACCACCAAGTAAAAATATGGATAAAATATCAAAAAAGCAGTGGCGACGGGGAGAGAGGAGGAGGAGTAAGGGGAGGCTGAAGGCAGCAGAGCAGACAAGGTTGGGTTTGGCGGGAGACAGGCAAGGGAAAGCTGGAGGTTAAAGGAAGGACAGAGAGGAGGCAGTGAGAACAGCCTGGACAGCAGCACCACGTCTGCTGTAGTGGGGCAGTGACTTCCCAGTGTTTCCAACAACTCAGGGAGAACCTCTGCAATGGAGATGGAACTGTATGGCACTTGGCTTGACTCACCATGAGCTCAGTTCTACATTGAAATAAGTAAATGGAAATATAAAAATGATGGGTGGAGGGAGGGTCACCATCTTTGCAAGAGCCTGGCACTGTCACTTTTTCTAACTACAGACCAATCAGACGAATTATAAAATATTCTTGGCTCTAAAGCACAAGTGAACACATAAAATCCTCCTGCCTGTTGCCATGAGACCCATCTTAGAGGTACTGAGGCATGACAAATGTGTATGACTAAACACAGAACACATGTCAAGGCATATTCTTGTTCAGTAAAAGAACTCATTTGGAAATACATTATCCCTAACATTTGCCCTGAGCATAAGACCTTGGCATGAAGCTACTTTCTGTGTGAGCCCAGTCCCATAAACACTATTTGCATGTGATTACAGATTCTGGTATCAGAATTCCAAGAGAGGAATGTGTGCTCTCATACGCTACAGAAAAATAACTCACAGTTACACCTGTATTCCAGCTGCAGACATTCTATATTAACCCCCATCCAGCATAGCCTCTTTGGGGCTCACAGTACCCTTCAGAGATACATGGAACGAGCCTTCACTGTTATCTTGAAGACAGTGCAGGAGTGATCACCCTACTTCAGAATCTGAATGGATGAGCTACTTCAGGAACCGAACTTGAAAACATAAGGGAATTTCACCTACCAAAGACCACTGCATGGAAGATAGGGACCAGTTATTTGTTTGCTTTGTTTTACTCCAGTGTCATATCCCACTGTCACATCAACAAAAGGAAACATATCCAAGCTGCAAAACCTGGGCTTTAGATTTAACATGTTAAAGGAAAAATAAATACACTATAAAATATTCCAGTGGTAACAGGGATGCTGAAGGAAAGTGGAAGGGGTGGTCTTTACAAAACAGTTAAATTTTGAGATGTTCACATTAGTTTTAGTGCAGTCTCTCCTGAGGCAGAACAGACTGCAAACTACCAAGCATTTCTCTCTAATAAGGGAAGACATCAAGACAGTTTTACTTCTTCCCCTCCAATTTGGATTTTTTTTTCTTTTTTTGAGATGGAGTTTTTTGTTCTTGTCGCCCAGGCTGGAGTGCAATGGCGCGATCTCAGCTCACTGCAACCTCTGCCTCCTGGGTTCAAGCGATTCTCCTGCCTCAGCCTCCCGAGTAGCTGGGATTATAGGTGCCCACCGCCACCCTTGGTTATTGTCTTGTTCTGTCCTGTCCTGTGTTGTAGTTTTAGTAGAGACGGAGTTTCACCATGTCAGTCAGGCTAGTCTCAAACTCCTGACCTCAGATGATCCACCCACCCACCTTGGCCTCCCAAAGTGCTGGGATTACAGGTGTGAGCCACCGCGCCTGGCCATGGTTTTGTTTGTTTTTTTTTTTAAGTTTCTTTTTCATGCCTGGTTGCATTGGCTAGAACCTCCAATATGGTGTTGAGAAGAAATGGTGTGAGCAGATATCCTTGTCTTGGTTAAACAAATAACTATAAATACGTTGTAGGTAATGACAGCCAAGTTTCTCACTGTCAAAGAAAGAATACGCAAAGGGAAAATGCTAGAATTAACCCTGTAGTGCTGAATTTGAGTCAGAGAAACCAGTATAAACTAACGTTTATTTTAACATAGATACAAGTAGAGAAATAAGTATAGATATGTGTGTATACATGGATATAAATACATATATCTCCTAGTCCTGTCCACTGAGAGCCTAGAAGCAGTGACACCTGATAGCCAAAAGCATTTCTGGTACCCAGGTCTAGTTTCTTATATACCATTCTCTAGTAAAAGGAATCAGGGCTCCCTGAAAAATGGCTGATTCTTGGACAAGGAAAATACAAGATAAGCCGGGAGCACCATGTAGTGTCAGAAAGTAAGGAAGTGCTAAAAAACAAACAAACAGCAACCACAAAAAGTCCCAGCCACTTGAAAGAGCTTCCAGTGGCCAAAGCTGGAAGATTTTAAGAAAAAAAAATTATGATACTACTGGATTATAATACAAAGAATACCATAAATCCACACTAATATGCATAAATGATGAATAAGCAAATAAATGAGACAGAGGATTTTATTTACAGGAGATTTATAATGAACAAATGTAGAAAGAATAAGGGAAATAGGAAAAAATCATTAGAACACCATAGTAATAACTACTATAGGGAAGATCCACTAATGATTGTCAAAATTCATGGAAAAATCTTATCAGAATACTTGAATAGCCTCATATCTGATCCACCAAAATATTAATTAATTATTGTGGTAGTTTTAGCATACATCCACAAATTCTCTGATTCTCCTCCCTCCGGGAAGTGAAGCTTAATTCCCATGTCCTTGAGTGTAGGCTGAATTCCTAAAAAATAGAAAGGGAAAAAGAAACATACTACCTTTACAGTGGAGAAACCTTGCAGATACCACCTAAACCTAGTGATCAGGGTAGCAACACCAGCAACATGTCATGATGTTACTATAAACCCTTTGGTATGATGAGAAGGGCACTGCACTTTTATGGTATCTATCCCCTCCTCCAATTTTTTATTTATTTATTTATTTTGAGACATGGTCTCCTTCTGTCACCCAGGCTTGAGTGTAGTGGTGCAATCATGGCTTACTGCAGCCTCAAACTGCTGGACTCAAACTATCTTCCCACCTTGGCCTTCTGAGTAGCTGGGACTATAGGTGTGTGCCACTATGCCTTGCTAATTTTTTTTCTTTCTTTCTTTCTTTTTTTTTTTTTTTTTGAGACGGAGTCTCGCTCTGTCGCCCGGGCTGGAGTGCAGTGGCCGGTTCTCAGCTCACTGCAAGCTCCGCCTCCCGGGTTCACGCCATTCTCCTGCCTCAGCCTCCGAGTAGCTGGGACTACAGGCGCCGCCACCTCGCCCGGCTAGTTTTTTGTATTTTTTTTAGTAGAGACGGGGTTTCACCGTGTTAGCCAGGAGGGTCTCGATCTCCTGACCTCGTGATCCGCCCGTCTCGGCCTCCCAAAGTGCTGGGATTACAGGCTTGAGCCACCGCGCCCGGCCTTTTTTTTTTTTTTTAAGAGACAGGATCTCACATGTTACCCAGGCTGGTCTCAAACTCCTGGGCTCAAGTAATCTTCCCACCTCATTCTCCAAAAGTGCTGGGATTACACGCATTAGCCGCACAGCACCTGACCCCCTCTTCCAATCTATAAACCAAGTCTAATCATGAGAAAACATCAGATAAACTCAAATTGAAGACTTTCTGCAAAACACGTAACCACTACTCTTTAAATATATCAAGGTCATGAGTTATAGCTAATAAACCAACAGAAAAGACAAAACAGAGTTACCCAATAGAAACGAAGACATAAAAAGAACAAAAGGAGAACGAAGAACAGATGAAACTAAGGAAAACAAAAGCAAGAGAAAAGACTTAAACCTAACTATATCAGTAAACACATTAAATGTAAATGGTCTAAACATCCCAATTAAATGGCAGATATTATTACATTAGATTTTCTTCTAAAAAAGCAAGGCAACTTTAAATATAAAGATACAAAGCTTCAAAATAAAAGGATGAAATAAGGTATACTATGTGAATACTAGCCAAAAGAAAAGTGGAGTGGCTCTATTAGTATCAAAGTATATTTCAGAGCAAAGAATATTACCAGGGATAAAAAAGGTTAGTTCATAATGATAAAGGAAGTCATTTCATAACAATAAATTTAACAATTGATAAAGAAGTCATCAAAAGAACATAAAAATTCTAAACATGTATGTACCTAGTAACAGAGTTTCAAAATATATGATGCAAAAACTGAAAAGAACTGCAAGGAGAAATAAACAAATCCACAGGGTTTTTTGTTGGAGATTTCAACACTTCTCTCAATAGCAGAACAAGTAGACAGAAAATCAGTAAGAATGCTGATTTTTAAAAATTCTATCGACTAACTTGACCTAATTCACATTTATAGAACACCTTACCCAAAGACAGCAGAATACATATTTTTGACAAGTGCAAATGGGACATTTACCAAGGTAGACCATATTCCGAGCCATAAAACAAATCACAATACATTTTAAAAGATTCAAGTAATACAAAGTCTGTTTTCTGACCACAATGAAATTAAAATAGAGATCAGTACAGAAAGGCAACTGAAAAATACTAATGTTTGGAAACTAACACATTTCTCAATAATCTGTAAGTCAAAGAAGAAATCAAAAGGGAAATTATAAAGTGTTTTGAAGTCAATGAAAATAAAAACATGACATCAGAATTAAGCGTAGGCCACTAAAGCAGTAATTAGGGTGAAATCTATAGCATGAAAGACCTAGATTCGAAAAGAAGAAAGGTCTGAAATCAGTGACCTCATCTACTTTATGAAATTAGAAAAAGAGCCTGGGCAACACAGCAAGTCCCCATCTCTACAAAAAATTAAAAAATGAGCCAGGCATGGTGGTAGATGCCTGCAGTCCCAGCTACCTGGGACGCTGGGGCAGGAGAATTGCTTGGTCCCAGAAAATTGAAGCTACAGTGAGCCAAGATTATGCCACAGCACCCCGGCTAGGCGACAGAGAAAGACCTTGTCTCTAAATAAATAAATAAATAAACAGAAAAATAAGAAAAAAAAAATTAGAAAAAGAACACATTATATTCAAAGTAAGCAAAATAAAGGAAATAATAAAGATCAAAGCAGAAATTATGAGACTTCAGAAAACAAAAACAACAGAAAAAAACCAGTAAGCCCAAAGGCTGGTTCTTTGAAAAGATCAATAAAATTAATAAACCTCTACCTAGACTGACTGGGAACTATAGAGAAAAGAAACAAATTAACAATGCCAGGAATAAGACAGGTGACTATAAAAACATTAAAAGAATGATAAGAAAATATTATGAACAACTTTATGCTTAAACATTTCACAACTTGGATGAAATAAACACATGTCTTGCAAGACACAACTACCAAAGCTCACTCAAGAAGAAGTAAGTGACCTGAATAGCCTTACATCTACTTTTTCAAAAGAATTTATAGTTTAAAAAAAAAAAACTCCCCACAAAGAAAACTCCAGGCCCACATCACTGGTGAATTCTACCAAACATTTAAGAAAAAAAAAAAAATACCGATTCTAAAGAAACTCAACAAGGTAAAAAGAAAGAAGTATTTCCCAACGTATTCTATGAGGCCAGAATTACCCTGATATCAAAACCAGAGGCATTACAAGGAATCTACAGGCCAATATCCCTCATGAACATAGATGCAAACATTCCAAACAAAATCTTAGCAAGTGAATCATAAAAAAGACCAAGTTCTGGCTGTTTGTGTGTACAGGAAGAAAACAAAAACAAACCAACTGAGGTTTATCCCAGGAATGCAAGGTTGGTTTAACATACGAAAATCAGTTAATGTAATTCATCAAAATAATGTAATATCACCATATTTCATTCTCAACAGATGCAGAAAAAGCACTTGACAAAATTCAGCATCCACTCATGATAAAAAACCTTTGGAATAGAAAGGAACTTCCTGAGATAGACAACAGCAAAACAACAGAGGAAAATCAATAAACCAAAAGCTGGTTCAAATAAGCCAAAAATTAGGAATAGAGGGAGTTTCCCAATCTGATAAACAATATCCATGAAAAAGTTATAGGTAATATTATATTACTGGTAGAAACCAGACAAAAATACCTGCTCTCACCAGCTCTATTAACTTTGAGACACAGTCTCATTCTATTGCCTGGTGGCGCAATCTTGGCTCACTGCAACCTCCACCTCCCAGGTTCAAGCAATTCTCATGCCTTAGCCTCCCACCAAGTTGGGACTACAGGCACGAGCCACCACACTTGGCTAATTTTTGTATTTTTAGAAGACAGGAGTTTTGCCATGTTGGCCAGGCTGGTCTCAAACTCCTGGCCTCATGTGATGCACCCGCCTCAGCCTCCCAAAGTGCTGGGATTACAGGCGTGAGCCACCATGCCTAGCCTGCCCTCACCACTTCTATTCAACACTGTATTGGAGGTTCTAGCAGTGCAACCAGGCATGAAAAAAAGAACTTAAAAAAATCAGAAAGGAAGAAGTAAAGCTGTCTTCGTGTCTTCATTTGCAGAGAACATTAACATTTATGTCAGGGATCAGCAAACTACAATCCAAAGGCCAAATATAACCATTGTCTGGTTTTTTGTTATTTGCGTCCATAAATAAAATTTTATTGGAACACAGCCACATCCATCCATTTACTTATCATCTATGGTTGCTGTAAACCAAAAAGATCTGAGACAGGTCTCAATTAATTTAGAACTTTATTTTGCCAAGGTTAAGGACATGCCCGGAAGAATAAAACATGGAATCACATAAATGGTCACTGGTCTTTGCCTTTCTTCAAAGATGATTTTGAGGGTTGCAATATTTAAAGGGAAAAGGTGGGCTGGAGGGGAAAGACAGAATATGGTAATCTAGATGTTGCAAGAGAAAAGGGGCAGGTAGGGGAATAGTCAGTTATGTATTCATATTGGGCTCAGTAAATCAATACTCTACATAAGGTAAGGTGAACATGGAGTAGCCACCTGGGGAGACATCAAACCTTTTATCTACAGCTATCTGCTTAGAAACAAATGGAAAGGCAGCTTCTTGCACACAGCTTTCAGCTTAATTTTTTCCTTTTGGCAGAGTGACCTGCAGTCTGAGTTTTTATTTTCCTTTCACATTGCTTTCACTCTACAATGGCAGAGTTGAGTAACTGTAACAGAGATCTTATGAATGGAAAATAAATACAAGATGCTCAACCTAATTTGCATCATTTAATTTGCACCTTAATGCGAATTAAAACCACAATAAGATACCACTGTGCATCTGTCAGAATGAGAAAAACTAAAAAGACTGACTATACCTAGTGTTGGTGAGGGTATCAAAAACAGGACTTCCCATCCATTGCAGGTGGGAATGTAAAATGGTATAACCAATTTGGAAAAGCATGATTAACAATGAAAAGATAGACCTATTATTTGATTCAGCCATTATACTCCCACATACTTATGTAAGAGAATGAAATCATATGTTTGTACAAAGACTTGCACACAAGTGTATTTATCTGTAGCATCTAAAAACTGGAAATAACCCAAATGCCCATCAACACTAAATAAACAAATGGCGGTATTTCCATAAATGGAATGCGAGTATTCAGCAATGAAAAGTAATAAATTATTGATGCATGCTGCCACATAAATGAATGTCAAAATAATTATGCTGAGCGAAAAAGGCCAGACAAGAAGAGTACATATGGTATGATTCCATTTGTACTCTAGGAAAATGCTAGGAAATTCAAATAGTGACAAAATTGCTAAGTGGTTACCTGGGGACAGGGCAGAGGGGGTGAATGAGGAAGGAAGGGCAGAAGGGAAGGATTACAGGAGCATTAGGAAACTTTTGAGGGTGGTGGGTAGGTCTGCTAGAAAACTTTTGGGAGTTGCTGGATATGTTCGCTATCGTGGTTGTGGTGATGGTGGTTTCAAAGGTTTACATATATGCTAAATTTTATCAAATTATACTGTATAATTTAAATATGTGCACTTTATATATCAATTATACCTTGATTTTTTTTTTAAAGTCCAAAACCAAAAAATTGGGCTCTGATGTGTGGCCATGTGAACGAGTGATCTGGTGAGAAAGGATACAGTAGCTCTGTACCAAAATCCCTGACTCCCAAAACTGGACATAGATATGGAGGCATTTTCTCTCTCTCTCTCTGAGAAGCTTAGGGTCTAAGAATATATGGCTCACATGAATCCCTGAGATAATTTTTTGTTCTTACTCTGCCTTTCCTACGTCTACACTACATGCCTGTACCCTACCCAACACACATCCATCTTTTTTTTTGAGACGGAGTCTTGCTCTGTCACCCAGGCTTGAGTGCAGTGGTGTGATCTCAGCTCACTGAAAGCTTCGCCTCCCGGGTTCACACCATTCTCCTGCCTCAGCCTCCCAACTAGCTGGAACTACAGGCGCCCGCCACCATGCCCGGCTAATTTTTTTGTATTTTTAGTAGAGACAGAGTTTCACCATGTTAGCCAGGATGGTCTCGAACTCCTGACCTGGCGATCCGCCCACCTCGGGCTCCCAACATCCATCTTTTAACTATGTAAAAATGCCAGTGGAAATCAAGGCATTCGTTTGCTGCCATTCTGCACAATCATAAGGGAAAAGAAAAGAGTCAGTAAAATCCTAGTATTAAAAAGGAAGAAATTCTACTTCTTCTCATACCATTAACTCAATGTTAGGGAAGGATCATTAGAGTTTCTCAGCACTCAGTTTTTGCTCCTATTTTTGAAAATCTGTAGAATGAGACCCTACAATATACCAAGGAATAAGGAAGAAAATGGGAACGCAGGAAAATGGTTAAAATCACAAGGTAAAAGAAAGCTGAAGCTTAGAAAAAACATTTGCTTTCATTCCATATAAATAAAAAGGGAATTTCCGTGTTCTTTTCAGATAATGCCTCTCAATTAACAAAGATTTCATTTCCAGCTTCTGTAGATCCACAAATTAGTAAGATACCTACACATCAAATGTCACTCAGTTATAATGGAAGCCCGATGTGCTCACAGCATCCAGAAACCTCAGCGATCTGAAGTCTAGCCTCTCCACCTACCACAACCTCCATAATCACACTAATTACATTTTTAAAATCAAGGAAGACAGTGGATCTCTAAAACTGAAAAAAGAAATACCTTCTACTATGTGAAAACTAGCCACCTCAAGTGGCAACACTTATATTACAGTAAAGCAATTTATTTATTTATTGAGACAGAGTGTCGCTCTGTCACCCAGTCTGGAGTGTGGTTGCAAAGCCTTGGCTCACTGCAACCTCTGCCTCCCAGGTTCAAGGAATTCTCCTGCCTCAGCCTCCCAAGTAGCTGGAATTACAGGCATGTACCACCAAGCCCAGCTCATTTTTTGTGTTTTTAGTAGAGACGGGATTTAACCATATTGACCAGGCTGGTCTTGAACTCCCAACCTCAGGTGATCCACCTGTCTCAGCCTTCCAAAGCACTGGGATTACAGGCGTGAGCCACCGCACCCAGACAGTAAAGCAATTTAAAAAGGGCTGTATACTTGGCATCAGAGATGGAAGTACAGGTTTCAAGTCACTCTATCTAAACAAAACTACTGTGTGTGTGTTCATTACACAAATTATATATGCTGACATAGATATACTTAATTATGTACCATGACACACACACATATTTTGCTAACATTTCCTGCAGTATATACTATGTGCCAACCACCAAGTTCCTTACCAACACTGAACTTTTATTAATATATTCCTCCCAACAATCCTATGAGGTAGGTACTGCAATTACCCCAATTATAGACAAGGAAACTCACTCACACTGAGGTCACATGGCTACTGAGTGGTATAGGAGGAGATCAACTCAAGTAGCAACTCCAGAGTACATGCTCTTACTTGTTTTGCCTTGCCCAAATTTAAGATAGCCGCCTTCATGTTGTGTAAGAGGATATGATCTCCAATATGAAAGGGGAGGGGTAGAGCATGAAATACAGCATGAAAATCTTGTCTCATTTGAGGTCTGAAGCCACAGACCAAAGAGAAAGTTCTATATGCTGCCTTCTGTGTTGACGGGCTAGGACCGGGAGTGGGCCCCAAGTAATACCCAGCAAGGTCACCACAGAGCACTCCAGCCCGGTGCATCTGGGAGAGGGATCACTGGAACCCAAGGGCTAGCATCTAGGTCACCCTGAGTCTTCAGTACCTAGCATGGTAATTGGCATATATTAAGGGCTCGTAAATGTTTTGCTCAATGAATTTCAACAAATGAATCTTTTACAGAGTAGTAATTGACAGTGTGGGTTCTGGGATTGGACTGTCTGAGTTTTACATGAACTCTATCCCTTACCATGCTGCTTTGGGTACATAACTGTGCCTCAGTTTTCTCATCTATGAAATGTCTAAATTAGTGCCTACGTCGTAAGGTGGCTGAGATAATTAAATGGGTTACCATAATTTTTAAAGACAGGGTCTCACTTTGTCACCCAGGCTGGATTGCAGTGGCATGATCACAGCTCCCTGTAGCCTCAAACTCCTGTGGTCAAGCAATCCTCCCACCTCAAGACTCCTGGGAATACGGATGTGTACCCCACACCTAACTTTTAAATTTTTTGTAAAAATGGGGTCTTGCTATCTTGCCCAAGCTGGTCTCAAACTCGTGACCTCAGGCAATCAGCCCCCCAAAATACTAGGATTACAGGGATGAGCTTGTAAATGAGTTATCACACATAAAGGACTTATAAATTCCTTGCACACACTTAGCACTCAATAAGAACTGGAGGAAAAAGAAGAAAGGAGGGGAGAAATATGATCAGATTTGTTTTTAAGATAATAAAAGGCAATACTGGTGGTAGGTAGAGTATTATACCAAAAGTACACTATCATTACAAAGGCACAAAGGTTACTCTATTTTCTAGTATACTTGCGGCACTTTTTGGTATTAGAGCAATAGTATTAACAACAGGAATGCCTTAGCTAGCCTGGAGACAGGCTTCAATTCCAGATACCCTGACTCACAGCCCAGTGTTCTCTCTGCTAGGATGGAAAGAACACTCCACCTCAGTTCTCCTCTCACTTCTTGGCTACCACTCTTTGAGCAAATACTCTGGTCTTCTGCATTTCAAATGACTATACTTAGAGTTAAATAGCTGTCCCCCTTGAAAAGACTGTGTTTCCCAGAGCACAGCAATTATTATAGAACTGGGTTAAAGCCCACATTTAAATTCAAACTTCAATGACAGTGCCATTCTATACATGTTAATACATTAATCTGCCATTACGATTAAGCAATATGCATGAAGTTCATAACTCAAGTATCACTGTTCAATTGCTCCTGGTTGTTTCTGTTTGAAGATGGGTAAGAACAGAGAAGACATGTTCACAGTGTTACACTGTCACCCCATGCTGGCTGTTCAGAATGGGGCTACATCTTCCTGAATTAAAAGGAGCAGCTGGCACAGCAACAGGCATCCTGGCTGACCACTTACACTGAGAACGGTTTACTGAACGGAGACATACACGTCACTGTGATTTCAGAAAATTAACTTTAGTTAACTTTACTTCCTTCACTTTTTTACTCAAAAAATATTTATTTTAAAACTAAGTATTTGTCTAGTAAGGAAGCAGTACAATATAGTGGTTAAGAGCTGAAACTCTAGAACATCTGAGTTTGAAGTCTATTTCTACTGCTTACCAAGTGTCTCTAACTTGGATCTTTATCAATCTTTCTGTTTTCTCATCCATACAACGGTGATAATTGTAATACCTTTCTCCTCCAGTCGTAAGAGTAAGAGAGCATATGTAAAGTGCTGAGTACAGGACCTGACGCAGAGCACACATTCACATGATATCAACCGTTATTAGAGAACTGCTTTCTAGGTGCTGAGATTTCAGAGGTGTAGAGATGCAAGGCTGCCCTCAAGGAGCTCACTAGCAGTTGGGAAACAGGACTCAGATGCATAAATACAGTGGTAACTCGAAAGTGGTCCTAAAAGAGAAAGAGTCTAATTAGGGATTTTAAAAATCTGCTATAACCTATTCAATTTTTAGCTCTCCAAGGGATTTTCCTCACCATCTGGGCCATCAATGCAAGCAGGTTTGAAAAGCCCTCATAATTTTCCTATATCACACCTCCTCCTCAGCAAGAAAGGCTCTGTGGGTGGAAAGCAGCGAAGAACACTGCATGTTATGCAGAAAGCAATCATTCCTCAGAAGACACAAGGGCCCTGCAGAGCAGACGAGCCACAGAAACTTGTTTGGATCAGAAAAATGGGATCATGTCACTGAAGACCTAGAGATAGGAACTGACCACTTTTTTTTTTTTTTTTTTTTTTTTGAGGAAAGGGGGATTCACCTCAAAGCACTTTTCTAATCAGAAATAGAAGTTTGAGAAGAATTTAACACCTTAATTAAAGAGATAACGTCACTCTCCCATGTCATGAGATTTAACTTTCATTAAAGGAGAGGTCTAACATTAAAGACAGAAGCAACTTAAAAAACAGCACACATTGACTTATATTTCGGGTTACATTACTGGAAAATCTCCACTGAGCAAAGCAGAAAATGATGAGCTTAGAAAAATAAAGGAAGCAAAGAAATCTTGAAAGAAACATAAAAATCAAGTACAGCACAACTTGCCTTACAAATGCAGTATAGTTAATTACAGATGACAAATATTGTCTTATCCTCAATACCACCATCAGAGAGAGGGCAAGACAGCGAGAAAAGGATCTAAATGGGTCCCTCAAATCCCCTTCTAAGTAGTGAGGAAGAGAGAAAAAGAAAATGAAGAAAATAGAAACAGACTTCACCAAACTTGGTACAATTCTGAAATCTGTTCCTGGGCCTACCTTTCCCAGGCCAAGAGCTGCTTTTCCCTGAAACCTTCATTTTACAATTACCTCATTCCTCCCCCATGCAACCTTGTAGCACTTATTTTTATTTTATTTTTTTGAAATAGGGTCTCACTCTATCGCTGAGGCTAGAGTACAGTGGCATGATCACAGCTCACTGCAGCCTCGAACCCCCAGCCTCAGGTAATCCTCCCACTTCAGCCTCCCAAGTATATGGGGACTACAGGCATGCACCACCACACATGGCTAATTTTTGTATTTTTTGCAAAGATGGGATTTCATCATATTTCCCAGGCTGGCCTTGAACTCCTGGGCTCAAGCAATCTGCCCACCTCGGCCTCCCAAAGTGCTGGGACTACAGGTGGTGAGCCACCACACCTCTCCCTAGTTGCATTTAAATGAAGGCTTTCTGGAGACTCTGGTGTAACCCAAAGGTCCTTCTCTAGGCTGGAGTATCAGTGTGAATGTTGGTGGGAAAGATGCTAGCTGAAGGAGTGCTTACTGAGCTATCCCTCACAAATATCAGCAGGTGGAGCTCCACCTGCAAGCTAGCCCTGAAATCACCCGTAGGAAGTGCAGTATACCATCAAAATCAGGCCCAGAAAAAGAAGATACAATGCTGCTATTTGTCTAACATGAGTTCTGTGTACTTTGACAATGTCCTTGTTATGATGCAGTGAAGGATTTCTCTCTGCCATTTTAGCTAAGGCGAACATATAGGGAAGACCACTGACCCAACTACAGAGAATGAGTATCTATACTTGCCCCAACACTTAAGTCCAGAGACTACTGGTTCTGACTTTAGATACGCACTATTTCTTCCTGGCACAGGTAGAAATAGTTTTGCTGTCCTTCACAATTCATTAAAGCAAATTTTGCAAATCCCAAATTATCTCACATGAACTTTCTAATGAGTTACATTTGGTTCTGATTATTGTGCTTTTTCTAAGAACTAGCTTTTTTTAAATTAAGAGGCCTCTTTCAAAACAGAAGATTTCAGTTAATTTGGCATTGCTCTTAGTTTTCCTCTCTGAAGTTGAACTTTCGTGTCCACTCCTTCCCTAAAAAGCAGTTCACTTGTAACCTAAGTTTTCTGGATATAGGTGAGCTATATACATATGCATGCACAGTAAAAGGAATGGCTAGCTCTTCTTCCCCTGGAGGGCAGAGCTGGGGTGACCCTTTAGCACGATGACCTGGGTATACACTCAATCAATACTGACTAGGCCCAGGGGATGGATCTGATCCACATTTTTAGGGGAACTAAGCAGAAAAAGAGATGTTTCCTGTGTGCTTCATAAAGTATATAGGTTTTTCACTGACTGAAAATGATTAGAACTAATATAGTCCTCATAATTTTATAAGTACTAAATTTTCAAGAACTGAAGGGCCAGAGTCCTTAAATAATGTCATAAACTCAACATCTTACAGTGCAGAGCATGTGTGTGTATATATTTATATACATATATATACACACACATATATATAAGAAAATTCAGAATAGACTTTAAATTTAAAAATCTGAAGATGACGCCTTTAAACTACTTTTCATGATTTATAGAATTTATAAAGTGGCAACTTGTAATATAAAAATAAATCAAGAAAACATTATCCTGAAGTAAACATTATCTGGTCAGAAATACAGCAATTGTTAGTTTAAATGAAACGTAATTTTAAATTGTTTTTAATGCTTTGCAACTTGAATTTTCCATTCCCTATAATGCCTCCCTTCCCCATTAGCAGAAAAATCCTGAGAGCTGACTACACAACCAGAAGTCAGCCTGCTCCTCAAACCCAGTATCAATAAGATGTGAGAAGACATGTCCCTGCAAAAGACATTAAGTTGCGTCACTAACGCTCCAGAGAGGTTCATCAAATGATTCCAGAGGTACTTGAGAATTTCACTGAATCTCAAATGAAGGAGTCAATACAACCTGTTCCTGAGCATGTGCTGCGGAAGGGTGGCCAGCTGGGACTAATCTACAGGCAAGGCGTCCCGAAATGCAGAACGTCAACCACAGATACTAAAAACTGTTTCCAAAATTTGCCAACTTTCATAGTACTTACTCAAGAAATTCCCTCTTAGAAATTGTTTCTAAGTAAAGTTTAAACTATTGAGGGAAGAGGATGGTGAACAGAAACTAAGATACATTCACTATTGCCATTCCTCTCTTACGGTGCTTCCCCTCACCCTCAGCAGCTCGATGGGACGCGGGGGATGGGGTGTGGAGGGGACAAGAAAAAGGCTTTTTTGTATTATATACCACAAAGGGACTCCTGGAGGGCAGTGACTATATTCCAGCCCTCTTCCACAACCCCAAGGCACACCATTGCCCTGTCTCTGGGTAATCCCCTAACAGTTCTAGAAAGTGCCACATGTCAGCAAAACGTGGGTGTACAGCAAATATTTAATGATAATAATAAACCAAATTATACTAGATTTGGTGAATTATGAGAAAGCACAAACTGAGGAGTCCTTTATTACTGGTACAGCATAGGTAAAGAATAATTCTGGCCAGTATCTGCCCAAGGAAAGAAGAATCCAAATGTGTTCATTACTCATTAACTGAGCACGTACCCCAATACACCAAAGAAGTCAGTTCCAAGCAAACCACAGCTAGAAACGTCAAAAGAGAACCATTCCCTGCTTCCAGGAAGGGAAAATGCAGAACTAGCTTTTAGGTAATAGAAATGAGACTTCAGAGACTGCCTTCCCTGGGGTGGAAGAGCAGGTGATTAGAGTCCCTAGTAAACATCTGCCCAAACAACTGGCCCTTAGATTTGAGAAGAACTTAAAATAGAGGAAATAACATAACATAATAAAACACTACTACGTACTGGCTATGAAGTATAATAAAGTGAAAGAAAGAACATACAAGCCCTTGCCTTACTATTTGTCTCAACCAGATCCATGGTGCCAATCCAGATCCAGGCCTTCTGGATGGAGGTGAACAGACCAAGAAGGTGATCAGAGAATCCAAACCCTTACCTATTTATACTAACCTTAAAGCTCACTCTAAGGATGTCAGTTCATTATATAAATGCCTTCTACATGGGCTGGGTATGGTGGCTCACGCCTGTAAACCGAGGCGGGAGGATCACTTGAGGCCAGGAGTTCGAGACCAGAGACTGGGCAACATGGAGAAACTCTTGTCTCTACTAAAAATACAAAACTTAGCCAGGCGCAGTGGTGCGCACCTGTAATCCCAGCTACTCAGGAGGCTGAGGCATGAGAATCACCTGAACCCAGGAGACAGAGGTTGCAGTAGGCCAAGATCGCACTACTGCACTCTAGCCTGGATGAGAGTAAGGCTCCATCTAAAAAATAAATAAATAACAAAATGCCTGGCAACTAACATCATGTACATCAGCATTTGAGACACAGTGGGTTAGGTGGCTGTATGTGTCCACTGAGTGGTTGCAAGCCAAGGACATAAACATTTAGAAACCTGTCCTAATCTTAGATGACAATATTTAAGATGCTTGTTATGTTTAAGATGTCCGGTATATTCAGTTTCTTCCTAAGATGGTGAAAAAGTAGCCCCTATTTAGTAAGTGGTCATGTAGCAAGTTAACAACAGCACAATCGCAACTCAGTACTTCCGTAGTGCTTTAACCTAGACTCTTTTGTTTCTGTCTATTTGATTTCCTTGGTTTTGCATTTTATATTAGAACAATTTTTTTTTTTAAATGCAGCCTCATTCTGTTGCCAGGCTGGAGTGCAGTGGTGTGATCTCAGCTCACTGCAACCTCCGACTCCCAGGTTCAAGTGATTCTCCTGCCTCAGCCTCCTGAATAGTTGGGATTACAGGCGCGTGCCACCACGCCCAGCTAAATTTTTGTATTTTTAGTAGAAACGGGGTTTCACTGTGTTAGCCAGGATGGTCTCAATCTCCTGACCTCGTGATCTCCCTGCCTCAGCCTCCCAAAGTGCTGGGATTACAGGCATGAGCCACCGCGCTGGGCCTATTAGAACAAATCTTAGTCAAAAGTTCTCATGTGCCAATAAAAAAATAAGAGTTTTTCATATTTGTATTAGTATATGCAAACAGATCTTTAGAAGATATTCCTAACAGGTGTATTTCTCCATTTAGACTGCACCATTCTGTTACAAAACCTAACTTTAGTAAGTGGGGAAACAACGTTGGTTTACTTTCTCTCTTTGAACTTTTTTGCCTCTCACATGTTTGACAGACCTAATGCTGACAGTTTTCTGATTTACTACTGAAATTTAAATTTAACACAGCACATGAAAAAAAGAGTCCAATATTACACTTTCATTCACTACATTAGACTTTCAGAATTCACTACCAAGTATATCTTTTTTTTTTTTTTTTTTTTTTGAGACGGAGTCTTGCTCTGTCACCCAGGCTGGAGTGCGGTGGCCGGATCTCAGCTCACTGCAAGCTCCGCCTCCCGGGTTCACGCCATTCTCCTGCCTCAGCCTCCCGAGTAGCTAGGACTACAGGCACCCGCCACCTCGCCCGGCTAGTTTTTTGTATTTTTAGTAGAGATGGGGTTTCACCGTGTTAGCCAGGATGGTCTCGATCTCCTGACCTCGTGATCTGCCCGTCTCGGCCTCCCAAAGTGCTGGGATTACAGGCTTGAGCCACCGCGCCCGGCCCCAAGTATATCTTTTAACATGTGTGTGATGTATGAAGGAAGCAGACTCCTGCCTATTTCTTCATTCATTAATATATTCACTCATTTATTCAACAAACATTGAACATTATTGAGCCCCTAGCAGGTACTATATTTGGGCCAAGAAATGCAGTGAACAATTCCTACTCTCATGGTCCCTGCCTTCTAATAATACACAAATAAACAACACACATAAACAACATTCTAATTATACATAATTAATTGTAATTGCAATAAATACTATAAAAGTATAGAGGTCCATGAAAGTGTATAATAGGGGGTGCAAATCTGAGAGATCAGGAAAAGTTTCCCTCAGGAAGTGACATTTAAGATGGAATATGATGAATAAGCAGGGTTCAGCCATATGCAAAAAGGAGGCCGCAGAGCATATCACATGCGATGGGCAGCACATGCAACAGCTCTGGGCATGTGTGGGAAAATGAAAGCAAGCCAAGGGAGCAGAACTACACTGAGCAATAGGCAACTGGAGGGAGGGAAAATCGGAGCAGTAATAAGAAGCTCAAGGCTTTGGGCTTTGTACCAAGAGCAACAGAAAGCCCCTAAAGAATTCCAAGCAAGAGAATGAAAATAGTATACTTAATTATATTTAGAGTATGAACTCAATTATTTTTTAAAATGTACAGAAATGATAGTAGATATATTACAAATATTGAATTGTTGCAATGTTTCCCTAAGATAGTAGGATTATGAATAATTATTTTTCTTTATGTATACTTTTCAAGCTTCCCAAATTTATACTATCCATAAATTCTGACAGTTAAAGAAAAAAACAAAAAAACCCATGCCCTCAAACACAACACTGGAGTAGCTCCCTTCTTCACTTGCCTCAGGGAACTTTTCCATCCATTGCACACATTTATTTGCATGATACATCCTTGAATCCAGACTTAGTCAGCTATAAATTCTAAGTGACAACTCATCTCTGCCCCTCCACTTCATCCACTACCAAAGCTGTAACTCAGATGACAACTTCTTTTTTTTTTCCTGACACAGGGTTTTACTCTATCACCCAAGCTGGAGTGCAGTGACACAATCGTATGTCACTGTAGCCACTAACTCCTGGGCTTACCATGCCTGGCTATCTATCTATCTATTTAGAGATGGAGTCTTGCCCTGTCACCCAGGTTGGAGCGCAATGGCACAATCTCGGCTCACTGCAACCTCCACCTCCCAGGTTCTGGGAAGGGATTCTCCTGCCTCAGCCTCCCAAGTAGCTGGGACTATAGGTGCATGCCACCACACCTGGCTTTTTTTTTTTAATTTTTAGTAGAGACAGGGTTTCACCATGTTGGCCAGGATGGTCTCAATCTCCTGACCTCGTGATCCACCCACCTTGGCCTCCCAAAGTGCTGGGATTACAGGCATCAGCCATCGCGCCCAGCCCTTATTTTTATTTCTTGTAGAGATAGGGGTCTCCCTGTGTTGCCCAGGCTGGTCCTCAGATGACCACTTTTGTGTGTGTATGTGTGTGTGTGTGTGTGTGTGTGTGTGTAATTATTATTTTTAATGTCCAGAATGTGTAATACAAGGGCCAGAGCTTCCTCCTGGACTCAATTTTATAAATCCTCGATTGGTTGGTGAGGCCAATAGGGATACTTTTTCTTGTCTAATTTGGTTTCTAGGAAAGCTTAGTTCAAGTCCTCAATGGTCATCTGATCAAATGGAATGAAGTTCTTTATCTTCTCCATCTGTTTCTCATATTCTACAATCCTGGCCTTTGAGAGAGACACCCACTCAGCACAAGATTTCACATCTTCTTTTTCTTTGGCATCCACCTGGGCAGTATATTTATCCTCTGGCACAGGAATCTTCAGAGCATTAAACTTCTTCTCAAAGTCATCCACCAAGCCGGCCTTGGCCACACTGGCCTTGTAGTAAGCCCAGTCGATGGCTGGTGGATTCTCAGGTAAAGCAGCCAATCTGGAGGTGAGGGTCTCATTCCAGGACTTCAGGGAACTAGCAATGGCCTTTTGGTTCTGGGGTATGATCTCCGCAAAAGCTACCCAGTCAATGGTTTTTAGAGCAGGTTTTAGATCCCAGCCATCTTGGGATCCTTCACCGACCCTCGATGACCACTTTTAACTGTGGTTCAGTTCTAAGCCAATCCACAGTGTCTCTCAGTTCCATTACATTTCTAACGGAAAATACCACTGACACTATTGATGCCCAGTGAAAAGAACGAACCCTGTAGGAATCTTAGCTAGCCAATACATTAGCTTAAGGTAGTTTATAACGTACTCAAGAGGAGGAATAGAAAAACAGCAAGTAAACCTAACCGTAGCGCATAGTTACTCCAAATGTCTGTCTTCATTTGCAAACTCAAGTTTGGGACTTGAAATTCTTTCATATTGTGTATGTATACATGTTCAGAATCTTATTATGTAACAAGCCAATTATACCTGAGTTCAAAGATTTCAATCAATTTTTTTTAAAGCACCTTACCTTCAAAGCAAAGCATTTCAGGTTTTCAACACTGTAGTAGTTTGGAGTTTTCAAAAGATAGACAACTTTGTTACATGGCTGTCAGAGAAAAGATTCTGCTAACCAGACCACACTGAAATCTAGAAATGTTCTCAGCAAAGAGCTCGAAAGCACTCTAGGATCCAGATGTTCAGGCTACTACCCCTAACTTTAAAGCACAGCACTTACTTAATAGTTTAAAGCTTTCCTACCTATCATTCAGTTTATTTTCTGACAACTACTTTTACTCAGCTTGCTTGTTCTCATCTAGTTTTCCTTTTGTATATCTTCCCCTTCATGTTCCCAAGCCAAAAGTGAATTTCCATATATTGAAAACCTATGATAAAGAAACATCAGATATGGAATTAACCAACCAAACAAAATGTACTAAGTGCTGCTTAGTAAGTGTGCAGAATTTGCCTTTATTAAAAACCATAAACTGGGAAGTATATAAAGAAAGAATGGGAGACACAAGGAGGTTCAGCATACACCTAAGGAAGCAGGTTGATTTATTTGATAAATAGACATCCAATTCCAGAGACCCTCTAGTGCTCTTCACTAGCATGGAACGCCACAGTTTTCAATGTCCCACAGATCATATCCAACTTACACTCACCTACACAGCTTATAATGGCGAACTGACACCTCCCAAACCATCCATTCCAACTGCTCTTAATAAATGTTGCCCAAGCATTTTGTAAGCATTTAAGGATGAGGAAAGCAATGTTTCTTTACCAATGTATGGTAAGAGCTTTGGGGGTGGTAAAATGGAAGCAAGTGGGTAATATATCATCGGTAAATGTAGAGAATTTGTCAATTGTTGTTTTGGTGTTGAAACTTTAAACATATGCCACTGCTTTTGGAATGGAATTAAACTCTGAATTTAAGGGGAAAGCTAAAGTTGAGCTCTAGTCCTGGTCCCACCACTTAATGGTGATGTGATTTAAAGCAGGACTGAACATTCCTGGGCCTCAGCTGCCTCTTGCTGAATCCTGTCTTTCAGCAGTGGATCCCAGCTGGGATACTGCCACCCATGGGACATCTGGAGATGCCTGCAGTCATTTTTAGCTGCCATAACTGGGATACTGCTACTTGTATTTACAGGCCAGAGATGTTACTAAACATCCTACAATGCACAAGACAGCCTCCACAACAAAAAATTATCCACTCCAAATGTCAGCAGTGCCCAAGCTGAGAAACACTGGTTTACAGAACACCTTTAAGCTCTGAGATTCTATAACCTGTATGTCTATGCGAGTTAAGAGGGCTAGGTATCTGCTTCATGGGTAGAAAACTTAACACAAAGGGAGTAAGTAACTTGCTGAGATCACAGTGTAAACCTATATGGCAAAACCTGGGTCTCTTGATCATCAGCCCAACTACAGAGTAACTAGATTTGGCCTCTAGGACAGTTCTTTCTTCCAGAGAAGTCTAACACCAACCTGTATACATAAGGAGAAGAAGCTTTTTAAAAAGTACCTTATCTAGCTAGGAATGTAACAAGGCAGAGTGTAAGATTTTGCTCTCCAATGAGCGCTGCTAACTTTCAAGTAATAATAAATTCTTCCAGATTCTAAAGACTTCAACTAACACTTTCAAATGAATATGAATATAATCCACAAGAGAGAGCTGGGAGGTCATGATTTTATGTTCATAATGCTTTGGTTTAATGCCTAAGCATATGGCTTCTTTCAGCATTTCTTGAAAAATATATACTCTGATTCTTAAGCAGAAATACTTTATTTGTTGATTTCTTTCATACTCTTCCCTACTTTTTCCTAATATGCAAAAAAAAGTGTGTGTGTGTGTGTGTGTATCTCATTCATCCTAACACTTCATGGTACAATAATCTCAGGACATTAAATTTCTGTTGCTTCATTTTACTAAGAGTGTTTGGGAAAAGACAATACTAAAACTCTTGGCCAGGTATGGTAGCTCACGCCTATAATCCCAGTACTTTGGGAGACCGAGGCAGGAGGATTGCTTGAGCCCATGGGTATGAGACCAGCTTGGGCAACAAAGTGAGACCCTGTCTCCACAAAAAAATTAAAAAATTAGCTGGGCATGGTGGTAAACCCCTGTGGTCCCAGCTACATGGAAAGTTGAGACAGGAGGATTGCTTGAACCCCAGGAGTTCAAGGCTGCAGCAAACCGTGTTCTCCGGCTTGGGAGACAGAGCAAGACCCCGTATCAAAAACCAAAACAACAACAACAACAAAACACTCACACACTTTTTAAAAATTGAAATAAGAAAACCTCTTAGGTGGAAACAGCCTATTTACATGGCATTTTCTTGTCCTGAACTCATTTATTCTTAATAGCTATTTATTTAATAAGCTGTTTATTTTGTATGTAAACTCACTGATTTGTACTGGCAGCTCTTTTACTTAAAAATATGCTGGAATTTCCACTAAAGCCTCTTATTATTCAAAGTTTGCTAGTTCAGGCATGAAAATTTCCCTTAGGCATAGGAGATCTAATCTTTTCTACAAATATCACTGAACCACTTTTTAAATCCAAGAATGTCAGAGAGAAATTTTTCTTCTTTACTCATGAAACTTAAAACCAGATTTTTGTTTTCTTAAAAAAAAAAAAACAACCCAGGATAATCATCTGTCCTCTAGATAAAATATTTTTCCAATATAGGAAAACAGATTTTAAAACTTGCTATCTCATCTAACTAAGCCATAAGGGGAGCTTTTTAAAGAGACAGTTATTGTAAATTAGAATTGTAACCTATAGTTTCGAAGAACCAGAGGACTCGTAATACTTCAGAACTCAGAAGGAATAAAGCAAAGCAGAGAATAATATTTTATATTTGCATAATATTTTACAACTTAAAATTCTGTTTACACACACAATCTTATTTGGTCCTTGTAACGATTCTGTAAGGTGGAAATTACAATCACCTCTCTGCAGATTAAGAGGATAGGGCTCAAATATGTGAGGAGATTATTACAACCTCAAAACTACAAAGTATCAGCAATCAAAGCAGAACCCAGGTCTTCTAACGCCAAATTATTTTAAAATAAAGATAAAGAAACACACAAACTAGTCCACGGCTTCTCATCTGTCAAAGCTATAATACGTTTGAACAGAAACACTTGTCAGCCCCTTCCAAAAGAGCTAGTGAAGTACCTGCCCCACTCGCAAACCCACAACTAAAGAACAGAAACTCACCTCCTTACACTGTGATGTTCTCTCATCAATGAGTATTTGTATATATCGATGTTCCAAATATTACACTACACAGAAGACAAGCTTCTCATTCTCAAGTCACAGACTATTTAAAGCCAAGATATACACAGAGGAATTGCATATTGCCATTAAAGATTTAAATTAGGTCAATACAACAACAAATGATATGATTCAAGGAAGACTATGACTGGGGTAGTCATAGTGGAGCCCCCAATATGAAAACAAACATAAAGTTATGAATATGAAATTAGGTACAAAGAATGTTTGTTAAGAATGAGAACAGAGGCTGGACGCGGTGGCTCAAGCCTGTAATCCCAGCACTTTGGGAGGCCGAGACGGGCGGATCACGAGGTCAGGAGATCGAGACCATCCTGGCTAACACGGTGAAACCCCGTCTCCACTAAAAATACAAAAAACTAGCCGGGCGAGGTGGCGGGCGCCTGTAGTCCCAGCTACTCGGGAGGCTGAGGCAGGAGAATGGCGTAAACCCGGGAGGCGGAGCTTGCAGTGAGCTGAGATCCGGCCACTGCACTCCAGCCCGGGTGACAGAGCAAGACTCCGTCTCAAAAAAAAAAAAAAAAAAAAAAGAATGAGAACAGAAATCACAAAAATATTACAAATTTTAAAAGCTGGCAACACAAAACAAAATTTAGAAAAGTAACAATATGTTTATTAATTCCTTAGTCTCTATAATGTTTGCCACATATTTAGGATCTTTGATCACCTCATCATATGCCCATGATTTTGTAATACTGTCTAGGAAATAATAGTTAAGACTTTAGTGTGGTTAATTTTAAAACTTAATATTAACAGTTTGGAATGGTTTCTTTCTACTTCATAATTCATTATTGAAAATCATGCAGAGTTTTAAGGACCACTGTTAAATCTGGGGGCATTTCAAGTTTTCTTATAGTGTGGCTAATCCTAAATACCCTTTGACATAAGAAAACTCATAACCTGGTTTTTCAACCACATCCACACTGTCATGGCATTACGGAGGCTTACACTAGCATTCATGGTAGGCCCTACAAATTCATGTTACAAACCTAGGTGAGTCAAATAAGATGGCAGAGTATTCCTGGCAGCCATTCCAACACCGAGATGCCCAGCAATAGCAACTATATACAGCAGTGGCTGTGGACCACGTAAGTTACCCCACTAACCCAAACTGAATATGCTCCCAATTCGAGTTCCCTTGGCTGGCAAAAAAGCCAGTGGCAATTTAACACTACCCAACATGAAGAGAAGTATGACACAGGGAAGAAGAGTGGAAGAAGAGAACCATCTTAACCGACCACAGCTAAAGCATCTTATTTTGAAAATTTGAGGACACAATGCTAGGTGAAATCCAGGGTCTTGTAAGTGGTTCCTTTGTAAGCGAGGGGCTCTAAAACCGGTTAGATGAGCTTCCCTTTAAATCTGCCTCTGAATAATTAAGAACCAAATGAACTGTAACATAGTAGTAATGGAAGTAGTGGCGGAAGCAACAGTTAATAACAGTAAATCTCTACCACGTATTGATGAAAAACAAAACCTAACTGAGAGCATACTACTATGACAGGTACTCTGCTAAGCACTTCACATGAATTAATTAACTTTAATTTTACTGTATTAATTTTAATTTTAGTGTCATTTTTGTTATTTTTAGACGCTCTGACAGATTTATACATAGTCACTATTTTGTAAAACAACCCTACAAAGTTACTTTACATTATCACTACTCTTTTATAGATAAGGAAATTGACTTCAACAATCACACAGCAGAGCTGAGACTGAAACCTAGGTCTATCTATGCTCCTTCATGATAGGAATTCAGAAGAGGAAGAGACCACCTCAGTGAAGAGATCCACTAAAAAGGCTTTACAGATAGGTATACGAAGCTGGATGTTGGGGAACGAGTTAAGAGATGAACAGAAAGACGAGATGATGACCTGCATTTGAGGCAGATGGGCCATGATAACAAAAGAAGAAAAATGGAAATGCACAGGGTTATTCAGAAGACAGTGACAGAATAAATCTACAGAGCCAAAGACCGTGCTACAAATCCTGTGATCCCCCAGTAGAAAATGAATTAAAGTCTTATGACCAATTTTCTCCTTATTATGTAGCCATAAGCTTTCTTTTACATAGAAAAAAGAGAAAAAAAGAATATTTCTTTAGAGTCCAATTCCATCTCCCCAATTCTCTATGAAAGGGCAGATGCAAAGAGCGTGCAAAGCAGCGCTCCATCTCTGTCACCTGGAAAGCCAAATCCAGTGATTCCTGCCTTGACGGTAAGGTGATTTCCACCGGAAACTGCGGTTTTACGCCAAGCATGTCACATCATTATTCCACCACAGAGAAGGTACAGAAAAGGACCCATCATGGAGGCTTAAAATCAGAGCCTCTAAACTCCAGCTAATTTTCTTCCTCAAGGTTTCATTAGAAGAGGTTTTTTGTGTTGTTTTGTTTTCTTTAATGTGAGCTAAAAGGTGCTGTTCACACATGAGAATAATGACAACTAAAGTTTTAACAGATTTTACTTACTTTGCACATAGGAAACGTACTTGACAAGAAAGGCACAGAAAGTAAAATCTGTGAGTTCAGGAGAGAGCAAAACAAAAACACTCCTCCTCAAAAAGTTACCCGACTCTGAACTCACTTGAAGGAATAGTATTTTGCAATTTGCAAACAGCATGTGGGATATTAGCCCCAGGGTAGTAAAGGAGAAAATATTTGTTCTGGCTTCCATAAAATCCAAATCCCTCACCCAATGTTATAAAAACCTCCCCTCACCACTATTGCCTATGTTGGACAGAGAGAGAAAGAGTGAGGGAGAAAAAGGGAAAGACAGGGAGCGATCTGCTGTAAATGGACACCAGAGCTAGATGAAAGAGGAATTCCACCAATTTCATCTCAGCATTTTGTTCTATTTTTCATATGCCTTAAGTCTGCACAAGCTGTACTAACAGGATGAAACACTGTGAAAATCACAGAAGTAAGCATCTCTAAAATTACATGCATAATCTGTTTTCAATTTAAATCAAAGTCTCATCTCTGACCTACCTCTAGAGAGTAACTTAAGCTGGAAATATATATAGAAAATGATCAGATGTTTGACACTAACAGTCATCACCCATAAAATAGAGAAGTCAGGCTTCAACAGAATTCATGAAAAGAATAACATAATGCTTTTGCATACCACTCTTGAAGTTTACATGCAGTTAGCATCTATTTCAGCAGACACTCTAAAAATATGTGTCCTCTATAGGGATCCTGGGCCCTAAAGCAGGCTTCTCAACCTGAGGTGGTGCATAAATGGTCTTCTGGGGGGGTTATAAATCCCCCAAAATAGTATATAAAACTTTTCATGCATATGCATTATATTAGTCTGTTTTCATGCTGCTGATAAAGACATACCCAAGACTGGGCAACTTACAAAAGCAATAGGCTTACTGTAGTTACAGTTCCACGTGGCTAGGAAGGCCTCATAATCATGGCAGAAGGTGAAAGGCACATCTCACATGGCAGCAGACAAGAGAAGAGCCTGTGCAAGGAAACTCCCCTTTTTGAAACCATCAAATCTAATAAGATTTATTCACTATCATGAGAACAGCATGAGAAAGACCCACTCCCATGATTCAATTATCTCCCATCGAATCCCTCCCACAATACGAGGAAATTACAGAAGCTACAAGATGACATTTGGGTGGGGACACAGAGCCAAACCGTATCATTCCACCCCGTCCCCTCCCAAATCTCATGTCCTCACATTTCAAAACCAATCATACCTTCCCAACAGTCCCCCAAAAGTTTAGCTCATTTCAGCATTAACTCAAAAGTCCACAGTCCAAAGTTTCATCTGAGACAAGTCCCTTCTGCCTATGAACCTGTAAAATCAAAAGCAAGTTAGTTACTTCCTAGATACAATGCGGTACAGGCATTAGGTAAATAAAGCCATTCCAAATGGGAGAAACTGGCCAAGACAAAGGAGCTATAGGCCCCATGCAAGTCCAAAATCCAACAAGGCAGTCAAATCTTAAAGCTCCAAAATGATCTCCCTTGACTCCACGTCTCACACCCAGGTCACACTGATATAAGAGGTGGGTTCCCATGGTCTTGGACAGCTCCCCACCTGCGGCTTTGCAGGATACAGCCTCACTCCCCACTGCTTTCACAGGCTGGTGTTGAATGTCTGTGGCTTTTCCAGGTGCATGGTGCAAGCTGTCAGTGGATCTATCATTCTGGGGTCTGGAGGATGGTGTGGCCCACTTCTCACAGCTCCACTAGGTGGTACCCCAGCAGGGACTCTGTGTGGGGGATCTGACCCCACATTTCCCTTCTGCACTGCCCTAGCAGATGTTCTCCATGAGAGCCCCACCACTGCAGCACACTTCTGCCTGGACATCCAGGCATTTTCATACATCCTCTGAAATCTAGGTGAAAGTTCCCAAACCTCAATTCTTGAACTTCTATGCACTCGCAGGCTCAACACCATGTGGAAGTTGCAAGGCTTGGGGCTTGCATCCTCTGAAGCCATGGCCTGAGCTCTATGCTGGCCCCTTTCAGCCATGGCTAGAGCAGCTGGAATGCAGGGCACTGAGTCTATAGGCAGCACACAGCACAGGGACCCTGGGCCCAGCCCATGAAACCACTTTTTCCTCCTAGGCCTCCGGGCCTGTGATGGGAGGCGTGGCTGTGAAGACCTCTGACATGCCCTGGAGACATTTTCCCCATTGTCTTGGGGATTCACATTTGGCTCCTCGTTACTTATGCAAATTTCTGCAGCCAGCTTGAATTTCTCCTCGGAAAACAAGATTTTCTTTAATATCACATTGTCCAGCTGCAAATTTTCTGAACTTTTATGCTCTGCTTCCCTTATAAAACTGAATGCCTTTAACAGCACCCAAGTCAACTCTTGAATGTTTTGCTGCTTAGGAATTTCTTCCGTTAGATATTTTAAATCCTCTCTCAAGTTCAAAGTTGCACAGATCCCTATGGCAGGGGCAAAATGTCATCACTCTCTTAGCTAAAATATACCAACAGTCACCTTTACTCCAGTTCTCAACAAGTTCCTCATCTCCATCTGAGGCCATCTCAGCCTGGATTTCATTATCCATATCATTATCAGCATTTTGGTAAAAACCATTCAACAAGTTTCTAGGAAGTTCCAAACTTTCCCACATTTTCTTGTCTTCTTCTGAGCCCTCCAAACTGTTCCAACCTCTGCCTGTTACCCAGTTCCAAAGTCACTTCCCCATTTTCAGGTATTCTCAGTAGCACCCCATTCTACTGGTACCAGTTTACTCTTTTAATCTGTTTTCATGCTGCTGATAAAGACATACCTGAGACTGGGCAATTTACAAAAGAAAGAGGTTTATTAGACTTAAACAGTTCCACGTGGTTGGGGAGGCCTCGCAATCATGGCAGAAGGTAAAAGGCACGTCTCACATGGCGGCAACAAGAGAAGAGAGCTTGTGCAGGAAAACTCCCCTTTTTAAACCCATCAGATCTCAAGAAACTTACTAACTATCACGAGAACAGCACGGGAAAGACCCACCCCATGATTCAATTATCTGCCACTGGGTCCCTCCCACAACATGAGGAAATTACGGGAGCTACAAGATTTGGGTGGGGACACAGAGCCAAGCCATGTCAAGCATAAAAGCACTTTTTGGAGGAGTCCATAGATTTCATCTTTTCCTATAAAGCAGTCAAAACCTAAGCTATTTCACTGATGTTACCCCAAGATCTAAAACTGTCCGGCAAATAAAAGATTGAGATTTTTTTTTTTACTCAGCCACTGCTTTAGTGATTCACAGCAAAGGTTCTAAGTCATTCTTTATCAGCAGTGGACTTACCAGCTAGACCAAATATGGTCAGAGTGAAAACTTCATATCTGATGCTTACAAATCAGACTGAATTAAAAATAGCAACCCAACCAATTGGTTATCCATTTTTTCTTCCTGGTAAACAAACACAGGAATTCTTGAAACACTAGATCTAGTAAGTAAAGTGTAGATTTAAAAAACAAAAAAAGAACAAAACAAAACAAAACAAAAAACAAGGGTTTTCTGAATAAATTTTTCCAACCTCTCAGGATGGAGGAGGGCTTTAAACCAAGTTTACCTGGCTACAAAACACACCTAAACTTTCAGAAGAGGAAGATATTTCTGTTGACTACATTTTCAAAACCTTCAAGTGCAATTATAATTAACAAATATGAACTAATTCAATTAATCAGTTATAAATTTATATGCCTACAAAGTCACTCCTTTGGATCTAAAACTCATATAGCTAAGGTGGGTTATCTGATAAGAAAGGGAAAGAAATGTGGATGTTTTGGTGGTAGTGTGAGAGAGGTGGGGTTTAAATTACTTTCAAGTGATTTGGATTACAACCAGTATTATTTCCCCAACGTCCAAAAAATGAATCACATGCAAAGCTAGGAAATGAATCCAAAATGCCTAACACCCACGATACTGTGCTCTTTTTTTCACCCAGAAAACTATCTGAAAGGCTGCAAACAACGGAGCTTTCCAGAGATGCAGTGGGTGGTTTTTGTCCACACAGTACATTGGATGGCACCTTTCAGTAAACCAGCACTTCATCCTGCGGAGAACGGAATCTCAGATTTCAGCTGGAAAGCTCGGTAAAGTCACCTTTGTACTTTGTCTCTGAATGTCTTCATCTATAGCTGTTACTAGGAGACTAAATAGGTGCTGTTTCAGGTGGCTGTCTAGTGTGGAATAGTTGTAATTCTCCAAATTTTAAGTTAATGATAAATGTTTGCTTTTCAGACAAACTAATTCAAGGACAGAGATTACAGCTGTAGAGTTGGGCATATTTTTTAAATAAGAGAGCCCCATCCTTAAAGCAGTGATTCTTAGGGAGAGACATTCAACCCCAACCCTCAAGAATATCAGAACTTCCTGGGGGTGCATGCAATGAAAAAAACACCAAATATTTAAGTTCATAATTTTGTTTTGTTTTGAGATGGAGTTTCCCTCTTATTGCCAAGGCTGGAGTACAATGGCGCGATCTTGGCTCACCACAACCTCCACCTCCCAGGTTCAAGCAATTCTCCTCTCTCAGCCTCCCGAGAAGCTGGGATTACAGGCGCACATCACCACACCAGGCTAATTTTTTTTATTTTTAGTAGAGAGAGGGTTTCTCCATGTTGGTCAGGCTCGTCTCGAACTCCCGACCTCAGGTGATCTACCCGCCTTGGCCTCCCAAAGTGAGCCACTGAGCTCGGCCCATAATTTTGTATTTAAAAAAGGAAAACAAAAACATTACCCTTACAACAAGAACAGTTACAGAAGAGTGTGTGACTCTTCCATTAACGAGAGGGGGAACAGGGGAAGTAAAGTTGCTATTCCTGTTTTCAGAAGTGTAGCCGATCAGATGCCATGAAGGGCCTTCTGCTCCAACAATGAGATCCTGCATACGTCATAGTTTTTACTCCACATCTCACAAGGAAGTGGGGGAATCTTTAAAAGGACCAACTGATACAGCTGTAGGCTAAAACCAGAGAGCAGAAAGATGGGTGAAGAGCGTTTAACGGAGAGCAAAGGCTCATTTTAACACTTCAGTGGGCCGGGCACGATGGCTCACGCCTGTAATCTCAGCACTTTGGGAGGCCAAGGCAGGCGGATCACCTGAGGTCAGGAGTTTGAGAGCAGCCTGGCCAACATGGCAAAACCCCATCTCTACTAAAAATACAAAAATTATCCAGGCGTGGTGGCAGGCGCCTGTAATCCCAGCTACTTGGGAGGCTGAGGCGGGAGAATCGCTTGAACCTGGAAGGTGGTGGTTGCAGTGGGCCAAGATCCTGCCACCGCACTCCAGCCTGGGCAACAGAGTGAGACTCCAACTTAAAAACAAACAAACACGCACTTCAGTGGGGACACTGAGCCCTTGGACCAGCAGAAAGGCAGGTAAGAGGAAAGCAGAGCCTGAGATTTTTAAGTAACGCCAGAGATCCTGAAGGAGCTAGTCACCCCAGAGAGAGGCTGTCCTGTCACTCAGTGGAGGGCCGCATTCTCAAGAAAAAGCATCCTTGGCCAGGCACAGTGGCTCACACCTGTACTCCCAGCACTTTGGGAGGCTGAGGTGGGTGGATCACCTGAGGTCAGGAGTTCAAGACCAGCATGGCCAACAAGGTAAAACACTGTCTCTACTAAATGTACAAAAATTAGCCAGGTGTGGTGGCAGGCACCTGTAATCCCAGCTACTCGGGAGGCTGAGGCAGGAGAACTGCTTGAGGTTGCAGTGAGCCAAGACTGTCACTGCACTCCAGCATGGGCGAAAGAGCAAAACTCCATCTCAAAAAAAAAACAGCATCCTTGGCACCGTAATATCCAGAATCTATAAGGAACTTAAACAACTCAACAAGAAAAAAACAACCCCATTAAAAAGTGGGCAAGACATAAACAGATACTTCTCAAAAGACATGTATGTGGCCAACACACATACAAAAAAATGCTCAACATCACTCATCATCAGAGAGATGCAAATCCAAACCACAATGACATGCCATCTCACACCAGTCAGAATGGCTATTAAAGAATCAAAAAACAGGCCGGGTGCGGTGGCTCGTGCACGTAATCCCAGCACTTTAGGAGGTCAAGGCGGGCAGATCACCTAAGGTCAAGAGTTTGAGACCAGCCTGGCCAACAAGACAAAACCCTGTCTCTACTAAAAATACAAAAATTAGTTGGGCATGATGGCAGGAGCCTGTAATCCCAGCTACTTGGGAGGCTGAGGTAGGAGAATCGCTTGAACCCAAGAGGCAGAGGTTGCAGTGCGCCAAGATCGTACCACTACACTCCAGCTTGGGCAACAGAGCAAGACTCCATCTCAAAAAAAAAAAGCAATAGATGTTAGTGAGATTGCAAAGAAAGGGGAACGCTTATACTGTTGGTGGGAATGAAAATTAGTTCAGGCCCTGTGAAAAGCCTGGACATGTCCAAAAGAAAAGTTTGGACATTTCTCAAATAACTAAAAGCAGAACTACCATTCAACCTGGCAATCCCATTACTGGGTATATACCCAAAGGAAAATAAATCATTCTATCAAAAAGACACACGTACTTGTATGTTTATCACAGCGCAACTGACAACAGTGCAGACAGAGTCATGCCAGCTGCCCACAAATGGTCGACTGAATAAAGAAAACGTGGTGGCTCATGCCCATAAACTCAGCTATTTGGGCGGCTGAGGTAGAAGGACCACTTGAGACTGGGAGTTCTAGACCAGCGTGGGCAATATAGTGGGACCCCGTGTCTAAAAAAGTTAAATAAATAAAATAAAAAATAGTTCCCCAGGTGTGGTGGTGCATACCAATAGAAAAACAAAAGAGAAAGCATCCTTCGGTTAGGCCTAGATTTTCATAGATCAGTATCAACCAAATATCCATTTATAATACAAGCAAAGAAACCACCATATGTACAAGTCATAAGAAATAACAACAGATTTAGATCTCTAAGAACTTCAGGTATTTGAAATATCACATATGGAATATAAAACAGCTGTGCACACAATGTTTTAAAAATCTGAAAAGGAGTAAGCCAGGTGCGGTGGCTCACGCCTGTGATCCAGCACTTTGGGAGGCCGAGGCGGGCAGATCACCTGAGGCCAGGAATTCGGGACCAGCCTGACCAACATGGAGAAACCTCGTCTCTAATAAAAATATAAAAATTAGCCAGCGTGATGGTGGCCGCCTGTAATCCCAGCTACTCCAGAGGCTGAGGCAGGAGAACTGCTTGACCCCGGGAGGTGGCAGTTGCGGTGAGCCGAGGTCACACCACTGCGCTCCAACCTGGGCAACAACAGCAAAACTCCATCTCAAAAAAAAAGAAAAGGAGGCCGGGCGCGGTGGCTCAAGCCTGTAATCCCAGAACTTTGGGAGGCCGAGATGGGCAGATCACGAGGTCAGGAGATCGAGACCATCCTGGCTAACACGGTGAAACCCCGTCTCTACTAAAAAATACAAAAAACTAGCCGGGCGAGGTGGCAGGCGCCTGTAGTCCCAGCTACTGGGGAGGCTGAGGCAGGAGAATGGCATGAACCCAGGAGGCGGAGCTTGCAGTGAGCTGAGATCCGGCCACTGCATTCCAGCCTGGGCATCAGAACGAGACTCCGTCTCAGAAAAAAAAAAAAAAAGAAAAGGAGTAAAAAAACTAAGCAAGCAAAAAGCAACTCGATTATAAAAAGAACCAAGCAAAATTTTAGAAATGAATAATACAATTGGTGAAAAAACTCTGGGCATTGGTTAAATAATAGGTTAGATACAGTTGGAAGCAGAAGTAGTTAGCTGTAGAACAAAAATGAATAAAGAACCCAGAATAGCAGAGAGAGAGAAGAACACAAAAAAATGACAAAAAGGTTAACAGTACTGGAGGACAGAATGACTACATATGTTTAATCGCAATCACAGAAGGATAAAATTAAGCAGGTAGAAGTTAGGTGATATTTGAATAGATAAGAACTGAGAATTCTCAAGAAAGAAAGAAATTCACAGGAATACAAACCACAACATATAACAAGTAGAATAACTGAAAAGAAATTCAGGCAGGGCATGGTGGTGCATGCCTATAATCTCAGCACTTTGGGAGGCTAAGGCAGTAGGATCCCTTGAACTCAGGAGTTCAAGATCAGCCTGGGGAACATAGTAAGACCTTGTCTCTACAAAAAAATGTTTAAAAAATTAGCCAGGTGAAGTGCTGCCCATCTGCAGTCCTGGCCACTTAGGAGACTGAGGCAGGAGGATGACTTGAGCCCACGAGGTCAAGGCTGCAGTCAGCCGTGATGTACCACCGCACTCCAGCCTGGGCAACAGAGCTAGACCCTGTCTGAAAAAACAGTAAGAAGAAAGAAAGAAAAGGAAAAGAATCACCCTATACACCTTGTAGTAATATTTTAGAATGCCAAAGACAAAGAAAGGATTTTAAAGTAGCTGGAAAGAAGACAGGCAACCTAGAAGACCGAAGATATAAATGACTACAAACATAACAGTAATAAATGGAAACCAGAAAGCATATGTAGTCCAAGCTCTACAACAAAATAACTGTCAACCTAAGATTATGTATCTAGCAAATCTTTATTTCAAGAATAAAATCAGCCATATTTTCAGATATAAACAAAAACTAGTTCAACATTAAGAGACTACACTGTAAGAAGTTTCCTTGAACTATTCTAACAGCTTCCTAATTGACCTCCCTCTCCAATCTTCTCTACTATTCCTAAAACAATTCTGATCATGTTACTTTCCTGCTTGAAACTGCCAGATGAATTTCTAGACCCTATATAATAAGTCCAAATTTCTTAGCTGGGCATTTAAAGCGCTTTACAATGTAGTTACTCGCCAGTGTTCTCTTCAATGGACAATCTGCCTCTTCAATTTACTAGCTGTGACCTTGGGGCAGGTAGTTAGCCTACCCAAGCCTAAGACTCGGTATCTGTAAAATGAAACCTCTAAAACTGCTGAGACCAACTACAATAGCTCAGATGGTATGGACTGAATGTATATGTCCCCACAAAGTTCACATGATGAAACCCTAACCCTAACGTGATGGCATTAGGAGGTAGCGCCTTTGGAAGGTAATTGGGTTAAATGAGATCACGAGATGAAAACTCCATCGTGGGCTTAGTGCCCTTATAAGAGACTCCAGGGCTTTTTCTCCACCATGTGAGGACACAGCAGTATGCAAGCCAGGAATGGGGCCCTCATCAGGAACCCAATCTGTAGGCACTTTATCTTGGACATCCCAGGCTCCAGAACCCATGAAATAAATCTTACTTATGCCACCCTGTTTGTGGTATTCTGTTATAGAAGCCCAAGCTCACTAAGACCCCAGGTAGAGCAATAAGCACAATGCTATCACATAGTTTTCAGTAACTGGCAGGTGTTATTAATCATTATAATTCACTCATCCCAAAATACACCATATGCATTCCCAAGTCCATGCCTTTGCCCACATTATTTCCTCCACTTTCCCATCTGCACCCCTGTCCCTCCCAAATCTATACTTAAGTCAGTCAAATTATCTGTACAGGTCCAGCTCCTTCTTGAAATTCTCCTCTACCAGGTCAGCCCAGACACAGTAAGTTCTCTCACTTCTAAACCCACAGGATATTTACCCAAATGCTGCTCTGTTATTTAACTAAACCATATGTTCCCTCTGGTAAAGGAACGATATTATCTTTAGTTCTCCTGTTTTGCCCATGGAGTGCTTTACTGCCATGAAAATGGAGACCACCAAATAAATATGGAGTGGCTGATTAAGTTTCAGTACCCTGACAGAGATGCTTTAAAGGAAAAACATGCCCACCCCCCACAGAAACCAAAAAAAAAAGCAGCTGTCTTTGGATTTGTTGCATCGTCTCTAAACTTCCAGACAGCTGCACTTCATTCTGCAGACACTAAATATGTTCCTTAGGGAAAGACACCCAACAAGGAAGTCCACGTTGGGCAGGAAGCAGCGATGGGGCACGTCAGCTGACAGTGTGCTTCAGGAAACATCTTTCAGAGTCCAGTTTCAACAGAAGTCAATTGCACCCCGTATTTTTATCACTCAAGAGGAAGAAAACAGATCTTCCAGGGGCTGCCACAGAGTAGGTGCTCCACAATTTTTGGGTCGCTTTGAACAGGTGAACCAAGGCCATTACTCAGACCATTTTGTCTGTGTGCTCAAAAAGAAGTGGGGAGGCGGTAATCTCGGCAGCTCTCAGTTTTCCAGATAACCATTTGCTGAGGACACCACAGCTGACTCCCCCACCCAAAAGTCAGTGGCAACTAATCTCTCAAATGAGTCACAAAGAATACATTATCAAGAAACTGAACTTCCAGTCAGCCACTCCTTCATCCAATGTGGCTGATATTAAGAAGCTAGAAAAAGGCACACTCCACACGCTGTCACACTAAACAAACAAATTACATTTTCCCATTACTAGTGCCAAATTTAAAATTCCACTATTGTATCTACTGGAAGCCAAACCAAGATGCAATTTTTTTCATTACACAAAAAATATCCTCATTAAATAACGGTTGGAAAACAGACAAAGGAATAAAAGAATCAACCAGGAAAACAAAAACAACGAAAAGCAGAAAACAATTAGCTAGAGTACTTCCACTCCTAACAGCCCCATCAACATTCTGGTTCCTTTTCATCCTGTTTTTCCCCCAAGCAGAGATGTTTTGCGTAATTGTAATCATACAGTATATACTAGTATACCTGCAGCTTGTGTCACCTAAACGATATCATAAGCATTTCTCCATGTTTTTCTCCTTCTTAACCTTACACAAAAGCAGATGGCAGGAAGATTCTGAAATTAAACCAAGTCAATAAATTCTTACCATTCTCTTTCTTCCACAATAACTACTGTAGTAAAAACTGACACTTTTCCAGAAGTTCCTAGGGCCACTAGAAATAAGATTTTTTTAAAAAAATGCCTCGACACAAACAGAGTGTCTAAGAAATGTTAACTCCCTTTCAAGTGACAAAGAGACACAAACTGAATATTTACTAGAATCACCTCTGGAGAGATAGAAAACAATCAAATTCAGCCTCTGTTACCAACAAATTTTTTATTGTCATTGAGAAGATACAGTACGCTCACACCTAACAGTTAAAGCCCAATGTAAACTGGAGTCAGTTACCCTGACTCTCTAAGGGCTGGCGATGTTTTACTCATTTTGCAACCCTAGCACACAGAACAGTGCCTGACATATCATAGATACTCAATAAATGGCTGTTGTACTAAACTGAACTAAAGGCTATGATCTAAGCTTATTTAGAGATAGGAAGGATCACTGTGGGCTGTGGGCTGAGGTTGTCAAACACAGCAGATAGCATGAACATGGCAGAATTTGATTTTGGCAATAATTTTCAGGAGGAAGGTTGAACCATAGAAACCTTGGGAAACTCTGCAAATGAAAGATAACTAAGAAAAAATGTTCACATAGTCCTAACTATATTAAATAGTTTGATGTCTTTATACAAGCAGCACTGAAACCTCTGCTGTATGTATTAACTGGTCATAGGAAATGTAATATATAACACATAACAGATACTACTTAAAACCAAAAGAAACTCACCAACACAAAACACTACAGCATTCCTGGGACATCAGAAACAAGGGCTAACTCTCAGGAAGCTTTCTGTGTGCCACGCCAAGAAGCAAAGAGACAGTCAATTAAGGCTTCAGCTCTCCATATAGAGCACCACGGTGGATACTGTCCTTGCTAAACTAGGTGGAAAAGAATGTGCTTACCAAAACTTTCTTTCAGGATCTCTTTACACTCCAGTGAACCTATTTGCATATACTGCTAGAATTCTGAAAGTATATACAAAGATCTGAAATTTGCATTCAACTTTAACAGCATAACATTCACACCCCCTGACTATAAATATACCTTTTTTTCTTTTTCTTCTCCGAGACAGAGTTTCACTCTTGTCCCCCAGGCAGGCGTGCAGTGGCACAATTTCGGCTCACTGCAACCTCTACCTCCCAGATTCAAGTGATTCTCCTGCCTCAGCCTCCAGAGTAGCTGGGACAACAGGCGCACACCACCATGCTCGACTAATTTTTGTATTTTTAGTAGAGACAGGGTTTCACCATGTTGGCCAAGATGTTGTTGATCTCCTGACCTTGTGATTTGCCCGCCTCGGCCTCCCAAAGCGCTGGCATGAGCCACCGCACCCTGCCAACTATAAACATATCTTAAAAGAGAATCCAGCTGGGCACAGTGGCTCACGCCTCTAATCTCAGCACTTTGGGAGGCCAAGGTGGGCAGGTCGGTTGAGGTCAAGAGTTCAAGACCAGCCTGGCCAACACGGTGAAACCCCATGTCTACTAAAAATAATACAAACATTAGGCAGGCAAGGTGACACGCATCTGTAATCTCAGCTACTTGGGAGGCTGAGGCAGGAGAATGGCTTGAACCTGTGAGGTGGAGTTTTGCAGTGAGCTGAGCTCACGTCACTGCATCAGAAACTGTCTCAAAAAAAAAAAATCCAACTTCACTACTAGGGTACTCTTCAGCAGACTCCATACATTCTAACTTCGTTCACACATATTTTCCTTTCATTACATTTGTGCTTCTAAAAAATTCAAAGAATTTATGGAGAAGGAATTTGCTAATATCACATCTCTAACAGCTGCTAATTGAATGTACTAAATCCACAGCTCTGTCTGTTACATTATGTGGTCAACTTATACTTGATGAAAGTGTGGTTGCTTTCAAAAGAATTGATTTAAATCCACCCCATGGAGTTTCCTTAAAAACAAGTTCCATAGAGCTTAGGGGTTGTGTGGATAATTCTGCCTGGATGTAATACTGCAATTACTTACGATTAAGTATCTCTAGTACTTATCCATTCAGTCTCCTTAGCCTGAAGCACCGAAGAACAAATGCCATCAACAAGTCACGTGGGAATGAGCAGCTGATATAAAGTACGGCTTGCTTTCAAGACAGGTGTTCTTTGTTTTTTTAAAAACATACATACAAGTCTGACAACGATTATATCTGCCAGATCATTAAGAATTAGAACAACACAAAAGAATATGTCATTCTAAAAAATGTTACTGGAGTCCAAACAAACGTAAATAAAAGAATTAAACATTTTTTCAAAAATTTCCCAGAAATTTTGATTTTTCAGATTTTGACATGCTTCAGCACACAAACTGTCTTATCTGAAGAATGAAAACTGTTATTGTTTTAATTCTAAATAAGGCACTTCTCTCTAGAATATCAAAGATTTGGAAGCCTAACAAAACACTAATTAGTACACAATCATTCAAAAGAGACATGTGGCATAACATTTGTAAAGCTGAACCACACCTGTCATGAGTCAACAAAAGAATATTTTATATACAAACCACATAGTGTTGAAAACTTGATAATCTGTTTAAACTGATCCATTAAAAGAACTCCACTGTCAAATGGAATAATACAAATATCTAAAAATTGGATTAACACAAGTAATGAAGGATTTCCCATTTAGAACGCAAAGGATATCGCTACCGACAAGGGTCTGAATCTCTCCATACTTCTGTTTCTTCATCCACAAAAGGGCACAATAATAATAACAACTTCTTAAGAGTTATCAAGATTAAATAAATTAGTACACATTAAATTCTTGTAACAGAGCCTGGCAAAGGGTAACCACAAAAGAAATGTTTGCCATTATATCAAAAACCAAAATTTTTAAAATGAAAATAAATTGTAATAGCAATTGAGAATAATCATAAAAAATAAAAAAGGCACAGTTGTCATGACTTCTGGAAGAACAGTTTTAGGGTATGCTTAAAGCATAAACCAAATAATGGAAAAAGAGCCCCCTACTAAAAAAAGACAGCTACATGCCTTCAAAGTGGATTAATACATCCTATCACCTCGATTCTTTGTCATTAGTACTAGTTTGCAAAACTGGATTCTTCCTCCTATGCTCTGCATGTAAACCCCAGCCCCTACTAGCAAAAAAAGCCATAAAACTAGTCCCTTAGGGGAAGGAAATCAGAGGTTAAGGGTATGTGAAGCTTTTCACATTTTCTAGTTTTATTAACAAATTACCAAGTTGAAATTCATTCCTGAGCTAAACTGCCAAATGCTTCTGCAACAAAAACTGCAAACTTTCACGTGAACAGATCTTTTCAACAATAGAGAGTTGTTCCAGGCTGTGAATAGGACAGTGTCAGTGTGATCAACACAGCGGGTGCTGGACATTCCTGACACCCTTGTCCCCTGGCTAGCCTTTGATCACTTATCTCCCAACTGCATTTGATTTGGGGAATCACTTTCAGGCAAAGTATATAGGCTGTGCCTTAGCGTATACCATCTACACGCTAAAACTCATCTTTTGTCACAGAGCCCATCACGAGCATCCCGTTAGCATAAAGCACCAAACACAGGAATGCTTTGTTTTCCAAAATCTGTCCACCTTCACTCCTAAACAGTCCCTCCGTGTTTTAATTTGTATATTCTGTAAAACATCATGGGATGACGGTGGCAACTCAATTAAATAATAAAATGGCCTAAGAACGGAAAAAGGTCCTGGTCTGGTTACCTGCGGATGGCTGCCGGGGAAAACTGTGGTGTACTGCTTTAGGTCAATACGAGCTTGAGGCTCCACTGCTTACTTAGAATGCAGCCTTGGAAAGCAGACTAGAAAAGAGATTAACGAAACCTACCTCACAGAGTTGCTGAAAGGAGTCATGGAGATAATGGCTCCAAAGTGCCTAGTAGATAGTACACGCTCACTAAACGAAAGCTATTTTAGTCCTCTGTACAAGTGTCCAGGAAAATGTGGATCTAATGAGAATTCCAAACAGAGGGAAAGAAAACTGACAAAACTCAAGTTTATTCGTGTGTCTTGGTCAAATGCCCCGAATGCTATTTCCGGATAAGGGTCTGCGTGGTCTCCTCGGCCAGGACAGAGACAAAAAAGGTACTGGATTGATATCCATTTTATTTCTGCAAAAGAAAAGCAGTTCCTTTGTTTGTGTCGAGTCAAACGAACTGCAGATCCCCAGAAGGCTGTGACCAGCAGCCCGCCAGGCCTCGGAGCTCCACCTCGCGGGTCCTCGGCTACGGCCCCCGCTCCCCGTCCCTTCTGGAGAGCACAGCGCTGCTGCGCAGGGTCTTCCAGCAAGTTCCAGCGCCCACGCTGCAGCTGCCGCGCTCCCTCCGGAGGGCCGTGCCCACCGCCCGGGAGGGCCCCACGCCGGGGATGAGCCCACCGCCCAGCACAGGGCCCCGCCCGGGAGGAGCCCGCCCCCGGGGTCCGACGGCTGTTCGGGGCCGACTCACCGCCTGGGACGCGCCCCCACCCCAAATCAGCTCCCCGCCCAGGTCCCACGGCCGGCCGTCCCAGGGCCCCTCCTGCCGGCCCCCGCCCCAGCCAGGCCCGAGTCCCAGCCCCCCTGCGGGAACGCGGGCGCGCGCCGCCCCTCCGGCCCGGGACCCCGGGAGCCCTCGGAGCCGGGACCGCTATTCTCTCCCGGACCGGCTCCAGCCGCTTCGGCCCGCTCTGCTTGCGTCGCCCCCAGACCCTAGTCTCCCAACAGCGGAAACGCGCAAACTCACCCCTGAACAGCAGCAGCAGGAAGAAGTCGGGCAGCCGAGCGCAGAGCCGGAGTCGCGGCAGCCGCCTCAGCGCCATGTCGAGGGGAGCTGAGGGGCCAGCGGCCGCGCGGCGCAGCTTGTAGTCCCCGCGCGCATGCGCGCAGCCCGCCAGGACGCTGCGACCCGCCCCGGTTACCATAGCGACCGCCGGGCCCAGCCGAGCCGGCACCATGGTGACAGAGGAAGCTGAAGTCTAGTTGCTTACGGATGCAACGATGCTCTGGACCGGCACATGGGTTCTCTTTCAATGAACTTGGCGGGAGGAGAGGAAAGAAGTACGTCCAAGAGTGAAGCGGGGTATATTTCTATAGCTATAGAATAAATCCATCGCAACAGGTCGGAGAAGGAACACTCCTTTAAAATTTGGGAAACAAAGTATTTCTTATTTTACAAATAAGGGTGCAGCCCAGTTATCTTGGAAGCCTTATTGCCTTCACATCTTTTGGGCCCCCAATTCCAAATGTGATGAAAGGAAAAGAGCTGAAATCTGCTTAAAACATAAGCAATACATACATTATACAATACATAAAAGTGATGTTTTGCTAAAATAATTTGTTTCTGTGGTAGATCAAAAGCATGATGGTATACCCAATAGTTTATTCTGCAGAAAAGCAGACTAATTATTTGCTCTGATCCCTGAATACTGGGAGATGGCAAAACCAGGGAAGAACAGGTAAGATGAGGACAAACAGGAAAAATGAAGAGAAGGATAAATTGAAGCAGAAATTAGATCTAAAAGAGCAGGAGTATTTAAAGTCTCAATACTATGGAAAATACTTGAAAAGCTTGTATTTTAGCAAGTATAGAAAGTACACCTCCAATGTTCCCAGAAACAACAATCTAGCAACAGAATTCTGAATATAATTGTTAGCAAAATAAGCCAGTTTCCAACTAATATTTTCAATGTTTAACTTTTTCATATACTCATGCTACTTTTTCAGTATTTTTAGTTTTTATGCAAAATAGAAGAATATTTATATATTATGTATACCAAATTTATATATGTAAATGCCAGGAAACGTGAAATACATTGAGATTGTTGCCAAGAATATACTTCAGTTTCCATCACTGTATAATCTTCTTTGTAAATCTTTGTAACTGCTCGGATCTTTATGTGAATTGATTACCTTCTCAAAAATCTTAGAGACAGAATAAAAATTTAAAAATGACTCAATTACCTACTATGATCCTATTTGTCTTTCCATTCATAAACCTCCTTATGTTCCAGGTCACCATGCACTAAATCACAAGTAAAAGTGTGTAAAAGTTGTTTTATAATGGTGGCCCCTTTCCCTTTATCAAACACAAAATTGAGAAATTAAAAAGAAGAAAATTCGTCTTAGGCCCACTGACATTTTCTTCTGCCCTCTCTTTTCCCTATTATTCCCTTTAGCGCCTGGTCACATGGCCAGACATATTTACCTAACTGAAGGAACTGTTTGGGTTACTTGGAAATGTGAGATGGTGTCTGACTGTGGACAGAGTACAGTTTTTAAAAACCAGTGCCTCTTTTCTCCTGCAGAATTTTCAGTGTTTGCACTGTAAAATGGACTGTCTGTTAAATGGTCTTCTCTGCTAGGGAATCTTTTGAAACTGAGACCGAGATTACAAAGAAAGGCTGCATGAATATTCCATAAGGGGCAGAGATTCCTATGAGAGTGGATGGCAGGTGCTTCATTGTAAAACATTGATTTTCTTCTGCAGATGGAGTCGGTATGTCATTACCAACAGCTGAGACAGTTCCTGGAATGGAAGTCTAACTAGGGATGCAGCAGAGTGGGATAGGAAACACGTGGCTGTGAAGTGGTTTGCTCTTCCTTAGGTTTTCATTGTTCCCTGGAGAGCTCTGACCCTGTGCAGAAGGGAATCAGAGCTCAATAGGACCAGCAGCAAAGCCCTGGAAGCATTCTGTGAGCAGGGCTGAGGAGGCTCTGCCTCCATCACAGCATTATCCATCTGAATAGGCTTATTTCTAAGATGTAGCTTACTAAGGAGAGATGCGTTTCTTAAAAGAGCTGAGGGAACTGAATGTAAACCAACAATTAAATGCTAAGCCCTGGCCAGGTGTGGTTGCTCACGCCTATAATCTCAGCACTTTGGGAGACCAAGGAGGGAGGATCATGAGGTCAGGAGTTCGAGCCTGACCAACATGGTGAAACCCTGTCTCTACTAAAAATACAAAAATTAGCTGGGCATGGTGGCAGGCACCTGTAATCCCAGCTACTCGGGAGGCTGAGGCAGGAGAATCACTTGAACCCAGGAGGTGGAAGTTGCAGTGAGCTGAGATCGCGCTACTGCACTTCAGCCTGGGTGACAGAGCGACTCTGTCTCAAAAACAAAACAAAACAAAAAACAAACAAAAAAGCTAAGCCCTCCAACAATCTGAATTGACCCCTCCTCTCAGCCAAAGGTACTTCAAAGTTAACCTGAAAAATTAGTTTAGCCATGATGGGGGAGTTAGATATACCTTATTATACCCTCTTCCCTTTTGGAATTCAGGCCAACTGACCAGCATCAACATTAAAACAGATTTTAAGACTGATAGGGCCAGGTGCAGCGGCTCATGCCTCTAATCCAGGCCCTTTAGGAGGCCAAGGTGGGCAAATCACCTCAGGTCAGAATTTCAAGACCAGCCTGGCCAACATGGTGAAACCCTGTCTCTACTAAAAATACAAAAAATTAACCAGGCATGGTGGTGCACGCCTGTAGTTCCAGCTACTTGGGAGACTGAGGCAGGAGAATCGCTGGAACCCAGGAGGCGGAGGTTGCAGTGAGCTGAGATTGTGCCCCTGCACTCCACCTGGACAACACAATGAAACTCTGTCTGAAAAAAAAAAAAGACTGATACAACAGACTCTCTCTCTCTGAAGCCTGTTACCTGGAGGCTTCACCTACATGATAAAAACTTGGTCTCCACAACCCTTATTCTAACCCAGACACTCCTTTCTTGATTGCTTGCTTGTTTGCTTTTTTTTTTTTTTTTTTCTTTTTTGACAGGGTCTTACCCTGTCACTCAGGCTGGAGCGCAGTGGCACACAATCATGGCTCATGCTTGAGCCTCAACCTTCAGGCTCAAGCAATCCTCCCACTTCAGCCTCCTGAGCAGCTGGGACCACGGGCATGTGCTACCATGGCTGGCTAATTTTTCTACTTTTTTTTGGTAGAGATGGGATCTCACCATGTTGCCCAAGCTGATCTTGAACTTCTGGGCTAAAGTAATTTGCCAACCTCAACTTCCCAATGCGCTAGGATTACAGAAGCGAACCACTGCCCCAGAGCCAGACTAGACATTTCTTTCTATGAGAATAATCTTTGAATCTGCCTATGACCTGAAATCCCAACCCCACCTGCTTACAGTTGTCCCGCCTTTCTAGACAGAACCAATGTACACCTTACATGTATTGACTGATGCCCCGTGTCTCAAGAAAAGAAAAATAAGAATGTGATCATAACTTCTGTTCCTTTACCATGCTATTCTAGCCCTGAACAATCACCTGAAGTCAACCCGCATCGCATGAGAGAAGTGGGATCCTTTGACTAATTGAAGTCTCTGACCCCAGTCCTTCTTTAAAGCATTCTTCTTCAGGGCTTTTCAAAGACCTGGGTGTGTTTCTGTTTCTCCATCTCCCCTCTCTTTAAGTCCCATCTTCCTCACAATATTTTCAACTACGTTATCCCACATTTTATTTCAACTCTTATCCCCTGCTCTTTCCTTCAAAGTACTTCTTTAATTTTATTTAAATAGGAAAACCTTCTCCCACCTCCCTCTAAAGAAACAGTGGCGGCGGGGCGCGGTGGCTCAAGCCTGTAATCCCAGCACTTTGGGAGGCCGAGATGGGCGGATCACGAGGTCAGGAGTTCAAGACCATCCTGGCTAACACGGTGAAACCCCGTCTCTACTAAAAAATACCAAAAAAGCTAGCCAGGCGAGGTGGGTGGCGCCTGTAGTCCCAGCTACTCGGGAGGCTGAGGCAGGAGAATGGCGTAAACCCGGGAGGCGGAGCTTGCAGTGAGCTGAGATCCGGCCACTGCACTCCAGCCCGGGCGACAGAGCGAGACTCCGTCTCAAAAAAAAAAAAAAAAGAAACAGTGGCAGACAAAACTTCCATCTCCTCCAATAACATATGCGGCTTGTGGTCTGCAAAAGAAGAAAAGTTATTCTGCAGTTCGATCTATTTGCACATTTCTCTCCTTTGTTGAAAAAGTGTATATACCAATGGCAGATTTTGGTCAAGTGGCTTCCTAGAGAGAGGCTTTTATAAGCAGCTATTTAATAAACCTTTCACATTTCACCAAAAGAAGGCTAGGTGTTCGTGTGCTTGTGTGTGTGTGTGTGTGGTGTGTCTTTAAGTAGAAATATCGTACATGCCAGCAGTTAAAAAGAGTCACACTCTTATGCCAGGGCAGGAGTTAAAGTATCCTGGTGGTATCTCCATCAGCCAAGGGCTCTTTACTGGTGCGCCTCCAAACACAATATGACAGCCAACAGAGGACAATAACACAAGGAAAGCCCTTGACACAGAATTGCTTCCCCAGGGCTGATGTTCCTGCGAATTTCCCACTTTGGGTCCTGTGAATATCACCCTTGCTGCCTATGTCAAGGTGTCTGCCTCAATTCTTCCTTTGAGGACGTGGAGAAGCAGGTGCCCCTGCAGACACCAAAGAAAAGGTGTCTGAGAAAAGGTGTTGGAGATAGCCAGTAAACAGCCATCCCCAGTCACCTTCCAGGAGGGATCCCTGTGATGGCATAAAACAGACCAGAATTTTTTTACCCTCTTCACTTGACTTGTCAAGTATTTGCCCTGGCCTGGGGAGAAGGTGAGAAGCTGTTTTCTGGACTGTGCCTCGGGGCTGAGGACACAGATGAGCCCCAGGGACAGGTCTGCCGCCTTCATTGGCTTCAGGGGAGGTCCCGGATCACCTGCTGCTTGTGGGTTAGGGCTGAGACGATCTGGGTGGGGTGGCCCAGAGGGTACCTGCGGCAGTCTGGTGCACCAGTCCCATGCCTCCAGGATGCTCCAACGACTTTGTTTACAGATGGGAGATATTTTTATTCCAGCTCTCCAATTAGAGATAATTTTCTCTTCACACAAATTACACCATGGAGTGTTTACTTCCTGGCGGCACCAGTGAGAGACCGGGGCCTCCGCTCTTTTCCCTCCTCTGCTACTGAGATCTTGCACTTTACACAGAGTCCCGGACAGGGTCAACCCTCCATTTCAGGGCTTTGGAATGGGGAAAGCTCTTCCAAAGGTGTTTGACAGAGTAATGTATGTGGCTCAGAGCTTTCCAGGATGGAAAGGATACTTTTTTTTTTTTTTTTTTTTGAGGCGGAGTCTCCCTCTGTCGCCCAGACTGGAGTGCAGTGCCAGATCTCAGCTCACTGCAAGCTCTGCCTCCCGGGTTTACGCCATTCTCCTGCCTCAGCCTCCCAAGTAGCTGGGACTACAGGCGCCCGCCACCTCGCCCGGCTAGTTTTTGTATTTTTAGTAGAGACGGGGTTTCACCGTGTTAGCCAGGATGGTCTCGATGGGAAGGATACTTTTTAGTGGTGGCCACTGCAGAGGTTCTGGATACCCTATTCCAGGACTGGAAATGTGGGGACATAATTCAGTTCTCCAGGTTTCTAATGTGAAGAGGGTTATTCCACAGGAAACCTTTTCCCCAGAAATTATTCAAGACCATGCCCCTTGAGCAAGCAGATAAAAGCTCTGAATAAGACTCTATAGTTAAGGATGGGTGTGGTGGCTCACCCTTGTAATCTCAGCACTTTGGGAGGCTGAGGCAGGCGGATCATGAAGTCAGGAGATTGAGACTATCCTGGCTAACAGAGTGAAACCCCGTTTCTACTAAAAATACAAAAAAATTAGCTGAGCGTAGTGGCGGGCGCCTGTAGTCCCAGGTACTCAGGAGGCTGAGGCAGAAGAATGATGTGAACCTGGGAGGCGGAGCTTGCAGTGAGCCAAGATCGCACCACTGCACTTCAGCCTGGGCGCCAAAGTGAGACTTGGTCTCAAAAACAAAACAAAACAAAAAAACACTCTATAGTTTGTCTTTAATGCCATGAAATTATATTCCCACGAAATTTGGGATCAGGAAGAATGGATGTATTTGGTCTTCTTGAGTGATTCTCAGAATCCTGAAAGCACTCGAGACACTCAGTGGAGACCTACTCCAGTGGGGATGGCCACGCAGCCCATGAAGGGCAGAGAACTTGAATCCTGCATCCCCAAAGGGCACCTATGCTTCTGCAACCATTACACTCAGAGGTCACACCTTAGTCCATTTCTCTTCCGCGCAATATATTGTTTTCCAGCTGGGCATTGTTCCTTAGGTTGCACTGTCCCTGTGCCCCAGGCCTACCACCAGTTGCTGCCCAGGACAGAACACAGGAAGGAAACAGGAAACGCTGCTGAGCTTAGAGGTACAAGATTCTCCTTGTGCACTCCCCACAGGGAAGCAGTGGCCACCCGCACTGCCACTGGCCCAATATCAGCTCCCTCATTTTTCATCTGGATTGTTAAAATGATCCATAGGTATATCTTCCTGTATCTTTTCAAAATTGCAACTAGGACCTAGGACAACAAGAGGTGCTCAGTAAGTATCTTTGCAATAAATGAAAATAAGACGCCTGTGCCCTGCAGAACTAGCATCTGCTCACATTGTTCTGCTTAAAATTCTCAGCACCTTCAAAATATAGTTAACACCCCTTAGTACAGCAGTCCCCATCATTTTTGGCACCAGGGACTCGTTTTGTGGAAGACAAGTTTTCCACGGAAGGGTTGGGTGGGGTGGTGTTTCTGGATGAAACTGTTTCACCTCAGATCATCAGGCTGATTAGTTAGCTTCTCACGAGGAGCGTGCAACTTAGATCCCTCCTTGCAGAAGGGTTTGTGCTCCTATGAGACTAATGCTGATCTGACAGGAGGCAGAGCTCAGGTGGTAACGCTCTTCTTCCCACCCCTCACCTCCTGCTGTGTGGCCCAGTTCCTAACCGCTACCAGTCCACAGCCTGGGGACTGGGGACCCCTGCCTTAGTATAACCAAAGAAGGAGTGGATGAAAAACACACCCTGGCCGGGCGCGGTGGCTCACGCCTGTCATCCCAGCACTTTGGAGGCCGAGACGGGCGGATCACGAGGTCAGGAGATCGAGACCATCCTGGCTAACACGGTGAACCCCGTCTCTACTAAAAAAAACCAAAAAACTAGCCGGGCAAGGTGGCGGGCGCCTGTAGTCCCAGTTACTCAGGAGGCTGAGGCAAGAGAATGGCATAAACCCAGGAGGCGGAGCTTGCAGTGAGCTGAGATCCGGCCACTGCACTCCAGCCCGGGCGACAGAGCGAGACTCCGTCTCAAAAAAAAAAAAGAAAAAAGAAAAAACACACCCTATGTTCATGAGCATCACAACTTCAGCATCTCATACCACCCCTCATCCACTGCCCTGAATCTAGCTACACTGAGTTAGCTGTGGTTCTTAAAACCTGCCAAGTTCTTGTGAGCCATTGCAGTTGCCTATGCAGTTCTTGCTGCCTGTATTACCCTCCCTGTCAGCCTGATGTCGCTGAAAAGAGTCAAACTCTGTAAAACATTTGAAGAGATTTATCCCGAGCCAAATATAAGTTACCATTGGTCCGTGACGCAGCCTGTAGGAGATCCTGAGAACAGGTGCCCAAGGTGGTCGGGCACAGCTTGGTTTTAGACATTTTAGGGAGACAGGAGACATCAATCAATACATGTAAGATGTCCATTGGTTTGGTCTAGAAAGGCAGGATAACTGGGGGATTCCAGGTAATGGGTAGATAGGAGACAAAAGGCTGCATTATTTTGGGTCTTTGATCAGCCTTTCACTGAAATCACAACTTACATGTGAGAGAGGGGTAGAGGAATAGTCGTGTATGCCTCAGTCCAGCTCAGTGAATCTGCATTTTTTACATAAACAATAGGGCAGAAGAAGCAAACAGATATGCATTTGTCTCAGGTGAGCAGAGGGATGAATTTCTATCCTGTATCTGTGAAGATAAGCTATCAATTTACATGGCCAAGGTAAAATTCAATAGAACTATTTTTAGAGTAAAGATCTTGAGGCCCACAAGGAATTTCCTTGGGGGCAGATTGTGAGATTTAATAACTTCATAGCTATTTATTTAGGAATAAAATAGGAGGCGGGCTTGCCTGACACGGTTCCCAGCTTGACTTCTCAGCTTAGTGATTTCAGGGTCCCGAGATTTGTTTTCCTTTCAAACTAGTCAGTTTCCTAACACCACTGTGTCCTCTTGGAACGCCTTCCAGCATCATGTCCTCGTGGTAGAACTTCCTGGCCCCAGAGTCCCCTCCAGGATGGTTTAGGTGGCCCTCCTGTGTGCTTCTGTAACACTGTGGGTGCATCTGTCTCACACTCCATTGCATTGGATTGTAATGCCATATTTTCTCTGTGGTTCTAGTTCAGACTTCTAGAGTCTAATGCTGTGTTCAATCTCCTCCTTTGCTAATACGTATGTTTGAGGCTATAATTCTTTCTAAGTACTGCAGTAGCTACATCCCACACTTTGTAATATACACTGTCTTCAATGTCACTAGGTCCCAAGTATTTCATAATTTCATTTGCCATCTCTACTTGACCACTTATCATTTAGAAGTCTGTTTATAAGTTTCTCAATATATGGAGGCTGGACTTGTGTTGCCATCAGAGACTGCCTTGGTCTATGATGAGAACAAGGTCTATGTAAAATCAATGCTTTTGTATTTGTTGAGCCTGACATTATGGCTTAGTAATGGTTAATTGTTTTAAATGTACCATGTGTGTATTCTCTAATGTTCGGGCTTAGAGTTCTAAGTATGTATCTATTCAGTTCAATTTCTTTATTACGCTACTCAAAACTTTACTACTTTTGCTTACCTTTTTTTTTTTTTTGATTCAGCTATCAATTCCTGGAAAAGGTTTATTAAATATCACCCTATGATTATGGATGTCTCAGTATCTCAGTATAATTCTGTCAAGGTGCTTTTTATTCTTCACCATGCGGCATGCCGGTTTGGGAAAGTCACACCACAGTGGCGACGTGAGGAAGCACATGACCTCCCCCTTCCCAAGGGTTCCACCCTCTTCCTTTCTCCTTATCCCTCAGGCTCAACCCGCAAAATGCCACTCTGGCCTCAGAGCATCTCCTTTCATTCCCAAGCTTCCTGAAGCCTTAGCTCCTCTCCCAAATAGGCCTATAACATTTTCTTCCAAACAAACATGGTCCTCTTGAATGAATCTACGGCAAACACAATGCTCCCCATCACGCCGTGGCATCCTAATTAGGGAAAAGGAGTCAGGCTGGCATGACCAGGAGAACGCAGAGATAGAGGAAGTAGATAAGCTATAGATCTGCCTTCCCTCGTGGTCCGGAACATATAGACAAATAGAGGAAGGAGATAAGTTATGGGTCTGCCTTTCTTTACGGCCCAAGACATGCAGCCCTCCTGAGCAGATAAGGTCCAGAACTCACAGGCTTCCTGCTCGTCACCAAATGCCTCAATCTGTCAGACACCTCAGCTGACAGAAGAACGCAGGTTAGCTCACTGCTCCCTCGGCGTTATCAGTTCGCCCAACAACCACCCTATAAAAATCCCTAGCCAGCCTTTGTCTCTTCGCAGTCAGCTTCTCTCCTGCTGGTTCTGCCCACTGCTCCCCAGCAACATACAATGTACTTTCCTACTTTCTTTTTTCTTTTCTTTTTTTTCCTTTTTTTTTTTGATATGGGATTTTGCTCTTGCTGCCCAGGCTGGAGTACAATGGCATGATCTCGGCTCACTGCAACCTCCACCTCCCGGGTTCAAGCAATTCTCCTTCCTCAGCCTCCTGAGTAGCTGGGATTACAGGCATGGCATGTGCCACCATGCCCAGATAATTTTGTATTTTTAGTAGAGACGGGGTTTCACCATGTTGGTCAGGCTGGTCTCGAACTCCCAACCTCAGGTGATCCACCCGCCTTGGCCTCCCAAAGTGCTGGGATTACAGGCGTGAGCCACCGAGCCCAGCCGTACTTTCTTACTTTCTCTAATAAATCTGTCCTTCTTTACCTACAACTCTCTTGGTAAATTCTTTTTGTTGTTGTTGTTTGTCTTTTGTTGTTGTTGTTAAAGAGGAGGCTTCACCATCTTGGCCAGGCTGGTCTTGAACTCCTGACCTCAGGCGATCCACCCGCCTCGGCCTCCCAAAGTGCTGGGATTACAAGTGTGAGTCACCATGTCCGCCCTTGGTAAATTCTTTTACTCCTCACCACTGGCCAAGATACTCGTGGCTTACCACGACACATATCATGTCAGAGTTATGGTTTCCACATCATATCTTCCAATTGGACCTCCAGTTCAGGAAGGGCCTCATCTCAGGCATCCCGGGGGTGTACCACACAGTGTTGTTCAAGAAACACGTTAGAGGCCGGGCGCGGTGGCTCAAGCCTGTAATCCCAGCACTTTGGGAGGCCGAGACGGGCGGATCACAAGGTCAGGAGATCGAGACCACCCTGGCTAATACGGTGAAACCCCGTCTCTACTAAAGAATACAAAAAACTAGCCGGCGACGAGGCGGGTGCCTGTAGTCCCAGCTACTTGGGAGGCGGAGGCAGGAGAATGGCGTAAACCCGGGAGGCGGAGCTTGCAGTGAGCTGAGATCCGGCCACCGCACTCCAGCCTGGGCGATAGAGCCAGACTCCGTCTCAAAAAAAAAAAAAAAAAAGAAACACGTTAGAATGCTAAGAAAAACACACAAGTGTCATAAGGGCATGCAACATAGAACCACCTATAAAGCATTTTAAGAATAAAAGAATATCTTCGTGCTTAGAATAATTAAGAAAGTTTTCTTCCTGAAGATGGGGAAATACTTGGAGTAACTCTTGATAATCACCTAACACTATTTAACTGTTCATCTACCAAACGTTATGTTGTGTTTGTGCTAGGAACTCAGCACCAGCACCAGAGATAGCTTGGACACCGTTGTTTTTTGGTTGGTTTTGTTTTTTTTTTATGTTTTGCTTTGCTTTTCCCCTCAAAGAACCCATGTTCCCATGGAAGAGATGGGAAGAAAAATCAGTATTTTTTCTTAGGGATCCAGGAAACTTCACAATGATGGAGTCTGCCATACTACCACATTGCACAGAGAAATTCTGAATAAGAGGGCAGAAAAATTAAAATGCACATGGAGCTTGAAACAGAGAAATAAATCTCCAACTCACCAACACAGGAAGGAATTCAAAGCCAAAATAAATTTGCAAGTCAGAGCCACGATAGTATGAGGAGGAGGAGGAAGTCCTAGAAAGAGCTGGGGGAGCAGAAACAACATCCACTGGGTGGGTCAGAGAGAACCTAGGGCCCATTCGAAGCCGGACTTTGGCACCGACACCCTGCTCCCTCAGGGGAAGGTGGCCAGGAAAAAACTCCATCCATCAGTTTCTGCCCTAGGTTCTGGGTGAGAAGAAAAACCACTTCCTGTGGGAAACTCAAGTCTCAACCAGATATGGTAGCTCACACCTGTAATCCTAGCACTTTGGGAGGCCGAGGTGGGAGGATCACTTGAGGTCAGGAGTTTGAGACCATCCTGGCCAACACGGCAAAACCCCATCTCTACTAAAAATACAGAAATTAGCCAGGCATGGTGGTGGGTGCTTGTAATCCCAGTTACTGAGAGGGCTGAGGCAGGAGAATCGCTTGAACCCAGTAGGCAGAGGTTCCCGTGAGCCAAGATCATTCCACTGCACTCCAGCCTGGGCGACAGAGTCTCCAGGCCTGCATCACATGCTGGTGTTGGGTGTGAACTTATACCGTCTCCCATGGTGTGGAAGTCCCCAAGCCCAGAAATTAATGTAAAACCTGTGGTCACACTGGGGAAACCTCTAGACGAACCAGTTGAAGCAAAGGTACAACTGTTCCTAGTATGTCTCAGAATATCAATGACTCCCACAGAATGGGACAATCTCTGATGAAGAGGAGTTAACAGGTAACAAACCATAGGGGAAATTGCGCACCGCAGGCGGGAGCCAGTGTATCTACCCGACAGGTGGGAGCACTGCACCTTCCAAATCCTGAGATAGCAGAAGGATCCAAAAGAGATAATAAGATAAGTGGACTTGAAAAGTACAGAGAGATGAAAGGACTAGCAAACACAGAGATATAAAAAGCACGCCTGGAAAGAACAGGCAGATGAGAAAAAGAGAAACATAGGAAAACCAAAACCAAAACCCAAAACCTCTCACCAGAAGAATCGAACAGTAGCCTAAAAGAAAACTTGTGAAGTAGAAGATGGATCTTAGAAAACTATCCGGGATGAGCCACAGGGTATGAAATAGAAAATAGAAATAGAAAAAAAATGTTGGCCGGCGGTGGCTCACGCCTGTTATCCCTGCACTTTGGGTGGCCTAGGCGGGTGGATCATCTGAAGTCAGGAGTTCGAGACCAGCCTGACCAACCTAGTGAAATTCTCATCTCTACTGAAAATACAAAAATTGTCTGGGCGTGGTGGAGGGCACCTGTAATCCCAGCTACTTGGGAGGCTAAGGCAGGAGAATTGCTTGAACTCGGGAGGCGGAAGTTGCAGTGAGCCAAGATCAGGCCACTGCACCCCAGCCTGGGTAACAGAGTGAGACTCCATCTAAAAAAAAAAAAAAAGAAGATTTTAAGAGATGTACAGTATAGAAACATGTTGTAGTGGAATAAAATAAAAACATGGGTCTAAAGGCAGTAATTGAAGAGGGAATGCCTCAGAATTTGCCAGAATTGGTGAAAGACATGAGTTCTTTTGTTTTTTGTTTTGTTTTGCTTTTGTTTTTGTTCTTTTTTTTTTTTTTTTGAGATGGAGTCTTGCTCTGTCGCCCAGGCTGGAGTGCAGTGGTGCAATCTCGGCTCACTGCAAGCTCCGCCTCGGGTTCAAGCCATTCTCCTGCCTCAGCCTCCCAAGTAGCTGGGACTACAGGGGCCCGCCACCACGCCCAGCTAATTTTTTGTATTTTTTCCAAAAAATACAAAATACGGGGTTTCACTGTGTTAGCTAGGATGGTCTCGATCTCCTGACCTCGTGATCCACCCGCCTCAGCCTCCCAAATGCTGGTATTACAGGTTTGAGCCACCATGCCCGGCCAAGACACAAGTTCTTAGTTTGAAGAAGCTATCCTAAATAGGATACCCCAGGATAAAGAGATACCTCATTTTGTTTTGTCACACCTAGCCACATGGGTCTTTCCTAGACATAACACAGTGAAAGACAGAACTCAAAGACTAAGAGAAAAATCTCAAGGTTAGTGACCGTCCAAAGACGGCTATTTGCTAGGAAACAACGATAGAAGCTGGAACAAAATGAAATAATTGCTTCAAAGTGCTAAGGTAAAAAAGAAGTCAGTCCAGGTTTCTGTATCAGCTAAGTGATGATTCAAGAGTAAAGCGAAAAAATTTAAGAGAGTTTATCACCTCTTTACTTGTTGAGAAAAATACTAATGAATGATTTAAAAGAAAAGCTTAAGTTAAAAAAAGCAAATCTATACCCAGAGGAAGCAATGAGATGAAAGAGCAACGATGAGCGAAAACTGTAGGAAGCAGATGAACATATGTAAGTCAGTATCGACTCTACAAGACGATGAGAGTAATACCTATCTGGAAGGGTTAAAAAAACTAAAATACTAGACAATGATAACAGGAACCGCTAGGGTTAGAAGAAATTCAGAGTATTGAAAGGTCAGTAAAGGATAATTAAGTTTAAAGTTTCAAAATTAAAGGGTATATTTTAGAAATGAAATATATGACTTCCAGATGGTATGGTAGGTGGCTGGGTATCTGCCATGGGGCCTTGATACTTACGCTAAGTTATTTTGAATGCTTTTACATGGGAGATGGAGCATTACGGAAGGTTTTGTTTTTTCTTTTCTTTTCTTTTCTTTTTTTTTTTTTTGAGACAGTCTTGATCTGTCACCAGCCTGGAGTGCAATGGCGCCATCTCAGTTCACTGCAACCTCCGCCTCCTCGGTTCAAGCGATTCTCCTGCTTCAGCCTCCCTAGCAGCTGGGACTACAGACATGTGTCACCACGCCTGGCTAATTTTTTGTATGTTAGTAGAGACGGGGTTTCACCATGTTAGCCAAGATGGTCTCGATCTCCTGACCTCATGATCCGCCCGCCTCAGCCTCCCAAAGTGCTGGGATTACAGGCATGAGCCACAGTGCCCGGCCACGGAAGGCTTTCTAACACGGGAGGGCGTGGCACAGAGCAAGTCCCATCCCACTTTATACTCCCCTGACCCACCCTGGCCAGAATTCAATGACGTGCTCTGTGTTCTATCGCTGAAATAGCACCTATCACTATGTATATTCTATATGAACACAGGCGTACAGCATGCCACTGTCTTGCTGCTGGACTGTGAACTCCTAAAGGGGAGAAACATTTTACAAATCGAAGTTGATGACCTGTCAGTAGAGTAGAGAGGGTCTGAGAGCACTTGCTTTACGTTTGTAGCAGACCCTGCCGGCACTCTGTCTCTCCTGTTCCCTTTTTTTTTTGAGATGGAGTCTCACTCTATCTGCCGCCCAGGCTGGAGTACAGTGGCGCCATCTCAGCCCGCCACAACCTCCACCTCCCGGGATCAAGCAATTCCCCTGCCTCAACCTCCTGAGTAGCTGGGATTACAGGCGCCCGCCACTATGCCCAGCTAATTTTTGAATTTTTAGTAGAGACGGGGTTTCAACATGTTGGCCAGGCTGGTCTCAAACTCCTGACCTTGTGATCCACCTACCTCGGACTCCCAAAGTGCTGGGATTATAGGTGTGAGCCATCACGCCCGGCCTTCTGCTCCCCCCCTCTTTTTTTTTTTTTTTTGGAGACTGTCATCCAGGCTGGAGTGCAGTGGCGCGATCTTACCTCACCGCAACCTCCGCCTCCTGGGTTCAAGCGATTCTCCTGCTTCAGCCTCCTGAGTAGCTGGGATTACAGGTGTGCGCCACCACGCCCAGCCCGTTTCCTTTGATTCCAAAGACCTGCACCCACAGCTCTCTTCAGAGGACTGCCTGGGGGTACCAGAGCTACCTCTCCATCATGCTCAGGGAACTGCGAATGCCTGGCAATTTCTGCCCTCTTGCAATATCTATGGAAGCACAGCTCCCCAGGCTCCAGTTGGGACAAACTGAGGAGTGATTGTCCCAGAGCTCCCCCGCGGGGTCGGCTGAGGCTACGACGGGTCTGAAATGGCACTCGTTTGGCTTCTTTCCCTTCCCCGCTTCCCACACTCCTCTGTTACTTCCCACGGGAGCAATTTGTTTCTCACAAACCATCTCCCGGTCGACTTTGCACCTCACCTAAGACGAAGCCCAGCAAAGCCCAGCAAGTCATCAGTTACAAAGCACTCATTAAGTGCTCATTGGACACCTGGCCCCACACTAGTCACTCTCAGAAATTCATCTCCTCTCCCTGCTCTCTTCCCCTCCCCCTCTTTATCTTTTTATGTCTCCCTAAGCCAGGAGCAGCGAGTTAGCTTCCAGTTTCCACCCACTAGGCTGGAAGAGAGGACAGCCAGACTTTGCTATTGAGTAGAAGTCCTTGATTAAATCCTTTCCCTTCTCTTGGATTTATGTTCCTGATTTTTGTTGTTGTTGTTGGTTGTTTGTTTGTTTTGAGACAGGGTCTCACTTTGTCACCTAGGCTGGGGTGCAGTGGCGCAATGATAGCTCACTGCAGCCTCAACCTCCTGGGCTCAAGCAATCCTCCTACCTCAGCCTCTTCATAGCTGAGACTACAGGTGTGTGCCACAATGACTGGCTAATTAAAATTTTTTTAAATAAAGATGAGGTCTCACTGTGTTGTCCAAGCTGGTCGCCAACTCTCAGGCCCAAGCAGTTCTCCCATCTCAGCCTCCCAAGTAACTGGGAGTACAAACACACGCCACCACTCCCAGCTTCCTAAGTTTTTTGTTTTTGTTTTTTTTTTTGAGATGGAGTTCCCTTGTTGCCCAGGCTGGAGTGCAGTGGTATGATCTCGGCTCACTACAATCTCCACCTCCAGGGTTCAAGTGATTCTCCTGCTTCAACCTCTCGAGTAGCTGGAACTATGGGCATGCACCACCACACTAGGCTAATTTTGTATTTTTAGTAGAGATGGGGTTTCACCATGTTGGCCAGGCTGGTCTCGAACTCCTGACCTCACGTGATCCACCTGCCTTGGCCTCCCAAAGTGCTGGAATTACAGGCGTGAGCCACTGTGCCTGGCAGTTTTTAATGGGAATGATATCATATATTCTCCTTCTATCACAAGTTTTCTGTGACTATTTAAAGCAAACAACATACACATGGATTTTGGAAAAAGGAAGAGCTCGTGGCATGTGCTTCCACAGGATTCAGAGTCGCCTGAAGGACTTAGAGAAAGCTTTCCAGCCACTCTCCTCCCCTCCTCCTCTAGGCCACAGCACCCACTGCAGCAGGCGTGGGTGGCCAGCCCTGCCAGGCTGGGGGAAGCCTTGGGTCTAAGGAGGCTGCCTGGTTCCCTCGCAGTGTCTGGAAAGTATTAATAACTGTGGCAGGAGGATTAGCCATATGCCACGTAATTCCTGTTAATCGGGATTGGGGGGAGCTTGTGCTTGTAAGTAACAGATGAGCTGAGCTGCCCTCCCAGCCTTCGGTGCCTTCCTGCAGTGGCGGGGCTCTGGACAGGCCTGGGGCTTCCCGCCCGCCTGCCTGCCCTCTTTCCTTCCACCTGCAAGCTCTCTGCTTTGGGCCCCTTTCTCTCTGTGCACTTCCCAGATTTTATCCCCTGCCTCTCGCTGTTTATTCTTCTTCCCATTCTTCCGCTTCTACGTTAGAGATTCCTTATTTCTACCCCTTTGTTCCTGCTGTCTGACTCTGTACATGTTCTCAATTGCTTACTTCCACCTAGATGTCTGTCCTCGTCCCCTTCCTGCCTCTCCCTCCCTTTTTTCCACATGCACTGACCCACACACTCCTAAGTTCTCTTTCTGGCATCAATGAAAACTCTGACTCTTGGTTGCCCTGTGAAGACCAAGTTCAACGTTCTCAGGCAATCCTTTCCACTCCACCCAAGCCGAGCCTCTCCCGGGTGTGTTCTCCTCACACTTTCCTGCCCTCACAGAGAATTTCCAATCCTCTTCTCGCGGATTGTTTGCCATCGCAGCTGGGAAGGAGCCTGACTCTGAGAAGCTGCTCTCCGCCCTCCTCCTCCACCCCCGTCTCCACGCAGAGCCCAGAACAGCACACACAGGCAGGAAACAAGCCTCCCTCGCAGGGCCAAATGGCACGGGGCCCCCAGCCCACATGGAATTGTTATCCCTGCCTCTGTGTCGCACTGTGTCTGTCCTCCTGGCCTCTGTGTGCGTAGGTGGGAAGGGGAACCTACCCTTCTGAGTGGAGAAATACACATGACTGTCTGAGGGACCCTCCCCGGAGGAGACACGCAGGACTGCAGTAGCTCTGTGTGTGAGAGACGTTGCTGAGATGAAGGTGGATCTGTGTGCGTCGGTGTGTCAGAGGCATCTGAACCATAGCAACTCCATCTTGAATGGGGCCTTGGTAAAAAAAAAAAAAAAAAAAAGGCTGAGACCTGCTGGGCTGCACTCCCACAGGTTAGGCATATTCTAAGTCACAGGATGAGAGAGGAGGTTGGCACAACACACAGGTGGTAAAGACCTTGCTGATAAAACAGGTTTCAGAAAAGAAGGCGGCCCAAACCCACCAAAACCAAGATGGCAAAGAGAATGAGCTCTGGTCTTCCTCACTGCTGCACTCCCACCAGCGCCATGACAGTTTACAAATGCCATGGCAACGTCAGGAAGTTAGCCTCTATGGTCTAAAAAGGGGAGGCACGAATAATCCACTTGTTGTTTAGCATATCATCAAGAAATAACCATAAAAACGGGCAACCAGCAGCCCTCAGAGCTGCTCTACCTATGGAGCAACCATTTGTTTATTCCTTTCCTCTCTTAATAAATTTGCTTTCACTTTATGGACTTGCCCCGAATTCTTTCTTGAGTGAGATCCAAGAACCCTCCCTTGGCGTCTGGATTGGGACCCCTCTCCAGTAACACATGCATAGACATGCTTAGGATCAGCATTTTGCAGAAAGCTGTTGAGGAGTGTCTGGAAAGGACAATGGTAGAATTCTGTTTTTCACTATTTATTTATTGATTGAGAGACGGAGTCTGGCTCTGTCGCCCAGGCTGGGGTGCAGGGGCGCCATCTTGGCGAACTGTAACCTCCGCTCCGGGGTTCACGCCATTCTCCCGCCTCAGCCTCCCCAGTAGCTGGGACTACAGGTGCCCATCACCATGCCCGGCTAATTTTTTTTTGTATTTTTAGTAGAGACGGGGTTTCACCGTGTTAGTCAGGATGGTCTTGAACTCCTGACCTCGTGATCTGCCCTCCTCGGCCTCCCAAAGTGCTGGATTTACAGGCATGAGCCATCGCACCCAGCTCACTTTTTATTTTCTTGAGACAGGGTCTTACTTGTTGCCCAGGCTGGAAAGCAGCGGCCTGATCTCGGCTCACTGCAGCCCTGACCTCCCGCGCTCAAGTGATCCTTCCACCTCAGCCTCCTGAGTAGTTGGGACTACAGGTGCATGCCATCACCCCAGGCGATTTTTTTTTTTGGTATTTTTTGTAGAGGTGGGGTTTTGCCATGTTGCTCAGGCCAGTCTTGAACTACTATGCTGCCTTGGCTTCCCAAAGTGTTGGGATTACAGACGTCAGCCACTGTGCCCGGCCAGGAACGTATATTTAGTAAGTACGGACTGTGGTGGGAACCTTTTTGATGTGTACGGTCTATGTGTAGGGAGGGTTTTGGATAAGAGCAGAAAGGAAGCTCTCCTGTGCTTATATTTTTTACTGATACATGATAATTGTACATATCATGTGGGATACATGTGATATTTTGATACACGGATACAATGTGTAATCATCAATGTCCTGTCCTTCTTAGAAGCATTCAAACCTCCAGGCATGGCGGCTGTTGTCTGTAACCCCAGCACTTCGGGAAGCCGAGAGGGGAGGATCGCTTGGGTCCTGGAGTTTAAGACCAGCCTGGGTAATAGAGGAACCTTGTCTCTACCAAAAAAAAAAGAGGAAAAAAAAAAAAGCATTCCAACCGTCCCGTAGGATGGGCTCTTAAAACATTCAATTCCAGGCCAGCAGCAAACGTCCAGGACGTGTCTGCCTTCCAGAGATTAGCTTTGTTTCCAAGAGCTCATCAGACTAAGAAAAAAAGCATCTTTGACCCTGCTCGCCAGTCTCTGCACCGCAAGGACAAGGGCGCGCCACGCACGCGTGCACTTCCTCCCGCGGCTGGGCTCGGCACCTGCACGCGGCGGCTCCCTCTCCCGGCCTCGGATGGGTTCTCAGAGCAGGGCCTCCGGGCGCCCCGGGGCCGCTCTTGCTCACAGAGGTCTTACAAGGAGAGAGGAGAGCAAAGAGCGAAACCCATGTCTGCGCGTCTTCCCATGTTCCAGGGGTCCATGGACGAGCCCTGAGACGCACCCTTCTCGGGAGGGAAAGACCAGCCAGCCCGCGCCGCCTCTGCCCACCCCGCGTGGCCGCGACGGGGAGTGTCCCCTTCCTGCCGGATGCCCCGTTTCCCAGCCTCACTGCGCCACCGTGTGGCGGCCTCTCGCGGTTGCAGCTCCGTATTCCTCCCCCGCCCTCCCCAAACGGGCACGCTTAGCTTTTCACCGCAATTTTGTGTACAGTAGCCCGTATATATATATATTTTGGCGGGGGGACAGGGTCTCGCTCTCTCATCCAGGCTGGAGTGCAATGGCACGATCACGACTCACTGGAGCTTCCACCTCCCTCACTCAAGTGATGCTCCTGCTTCAATCTCCGGAGTAGCTGGGACCCCAGGCATGTGCCACTATGCCTAGCTAATTTTTTAATTATTTTGTACAGATAGTGTCTTGCTGTGTTGCCCAGGTTGGTCTCGAACTCCTGACCTCAAGAGATCCTCTCTCCTCGGCCTCCCAAAGCGCTGGGATTATAGGCAGCATCCCAGTATTTCAAGAACTTGAAGTCTTAAGCAGAGCAACCCAGATGGACATAAGCCCTGAACTGGGCATGTACATAAAGCAATAAAGGGCTAAGACTGAAAGCCGTAGGTTAGTGTATTTGGGTGGAGATGAGGAAGAAGAAAGAACAGCCGTAAGAATTCCAAATATTTCAAACTGGGCTGGTTAGGAGCCAGGGTGAGAACCTAGTTCAGTCGGTGAGGTGGATTTTGCTGCCCTCTTCAAAAGAGTTTTTAAAAATATAGATTGATTGTGTTTTAGAGACAGGATCTCGCTCTGTCACCCAGGCTGAGTGCAATGTCACAACCATAGCCCACTGCAGCCTGAACTCCTGGGCACATGCGATCCGTCTTCCTCAGCCTCCCAAGTAACTGGGACCACAGGTGTGTGCCACCACTGCCAGCTAATTTTTAAAAGTTTTGTAGGGATGAGGTCTCACTATGTTGCTCTGGCTGGTCTCAAACTTCTGGGATCAAGCGATCTTCCTGCTTCAGCCTCTGGAAGTGCTGGGATTACAAGTGTGAGCCACCTTGTCTGGCCATGTACTTATCCAAAAAGAAAAATGCAAAAGCCAGAGTAGAACAGCCTGGATTGTTAGCCTGGGGTCTCCTTGCTTTGCATCCAGAGACCCCCTGGGGAGGGGAAGGGTCAGCCACAGGGTTCATCCAGCAGGGAGGGGCCAAAGCGTCATAAGGGGAAAAGTGCCTTCTATCTGTCACCTGTGCAAGGAGCGCCGCAGTTCCTGTCCGAAGTCCTGCTCTTCTCCTCACTCCGGGGCCTCCAGAAACTGCAGGGCCTGGCTTTAAATTTCAGAGCTGTCCTAAGCCTTTGCCTGTGTTCAAGCTGTGTCTGCCCCTACTGCCTGTGGTGTGCCGTGGCCAGAATGGTGTATTCTTCTTCCCCCAGATATCACTGGTTCTTACACTTGGCTGTTAGCATAGCTTTTGCTTACAATGCCCTTCTCTCTCCCTCTGTGCCTTTAAATCCTAGCCATCCTCAAGGCGAACTCAAATTTCTTCCGTGGGGCTTTTGCAAATCTTCACAGCTAGGAACTTCCCCTCACCCTCTCTGAAACCCTCCCTGGGACTCCACGGATCCTTCATTTAGGAGCATTATCTGGTGCTTTGAGGTATATTCTGGTTTTTTCATACCTAGTAGGTATTTTGGGGTCCATGTGACATTGCGATCCATGTGTATAATGTGTAATGATTAAGTCAGGGCACTTGGGACGGCCATCCCTCAACATGTATCTTTTCTTTCTGTTGGGAGCATAGAATATTCTAGTCATGTGTACCTTTACTGTATGTCCCTCACCAGGCATTAAACTCTGCGTGTGGACACTACGTTAGATTCATCGTCATGCAGTGTGCCTAACACTACGCTTTGGCCTTACTGAGTGATGAGCAGACCTCTCATTAATTGAAAAGGAATTTCCTTATTTTTCATAACTCAACTTAAATATAATTTTTTCCAGGCTGGGCGCAGTGGCTCATGCCTGTCATCCCGGCACTTTGGGAAGCTGAGGTGGGCAGATCAGTTGAGGCCAGGAGTTCGAGATCCACCTGGTCAACACAGCAAAACCCCATCTCAACTAAAAATACAAAAATTAGCTGGGCGTGGTGGTGTGTGCCTGTAGTCCCAGCTACTCAGGAGGCTGAAGCATGAGAATCGCGTGAACCCAGGCGGCAGAGGTTGCAGTGAGCCGAGATTGCGCCACTGCACTCCAGCCCAACTCTGTCTCAAAAAATATATATATTTTTATATAATACATATTTATATATTTTACATTTTTATTTTTATAATATATTTTATATATTTACGTATAATACATTTTTATATTTATTATGCACATACATATATATATGATATCTCCCAGTAAGTCTCCATGAATTCCCCCCACTACCCCAAGGTGGGGGTGACCTACCCTCTCAGTGCTTCTAGAACATGCACTCTTCCTACCACAGTGCCTGTCATACTTATTCCAACGCCTTGTCACTTGCTTTCTCACCCACTGGATGACAAGCGCCTTGAGGAAACAGTATGTCTGTGGGGCCTCCAGAGCCTGCGTTGCACATGGCAGATTGTAGGAACCCAGTGACTATCTGATGAACAAATAGAGAAATGAATCCAGGTGTAGATGCATGGAAGCAGGGAAGGGGAGAGGGGCTAAAGATGACCTTGAAGCTTGCCTTAAGCTCTAGGATTTTGTGATTATAGAGCTTGAACTCTTTTTTGGGGGAAAGTAGTCCAAGATATTTGGAAAACAATATAGTGCTCATTGTAGAGTCAGGTGGCAATTTTCCTTCCAACGACACTGTTTGCTTCCGGAGGGGGTGGGGGTCTGCTCCTCCCATTCTATGGGGATTGCGTGTTCCCTGGGCTGAGCATGGCCCAGCACTTGGCAAGATCTCTGGGGCGTTCATTTTTGTCACCCAGCCCTGGTAGGAGGGTGGATGGGTGGGAGGGGAACTGTTTTGGGAAAGAGTGCTGGGGAGTGTTTGTGTGTGTGATGAGTCAGGGCCCGGAGCTGGGAGCCTTCCTCTCTGCTGGCTCTCTGTGGGGGTAGTTCTCACCAGTCACCGGGAGGGTAGAGGATCACCAACTGTCTTCGGAAAGTTTGGAAAGTTTTCTTAGTCATGACGCCAAGTCAGCTGGAGCTTTATGTAACGGGGACAAGCAGAGGTATGATGGCATCAGAACGGCTGCTCCTCTTTCGGCAGCAGCTCTCACCCATCCCCTCCTAACTGCCAGGGCAGTGACCGGCCCTACATGGAGGATGTGGTATTTGGGGGCTAAGGGTGCCTGCTGTAGATGTCTGATTCCCGCTAGGAAAGACTTGGGTTGTCTTAGAGCAGCCCTCGGGAAGGGCCCAGTACACGCTCGGGGGTGCTCCACCCTCCTTTTGTTCTTCGACATCACGTGGAGGGTGAGAATCAATCCAGGCTCCCCAGCACTCAGGACTCCAGTGCCTGCGCCGGAGTCGCAGAAGCCCCGCTTCCCTGGCTGCAGTCTCCGCGCCGGTGCTGCTGGCCGAGGCAGCCCATCTCCGCTCTCTTATCTCCTCGCTCTCCAGACACTGGGAGATGCATCACTGGGTTTCCTGTCTCTGACACTGAAGTCAATTTGCCTGTCACAATTTGAGTTCTGTCCATGACAGCTCCAGATAAGGCCTGAAATGATATGTGTGTGTGGACACGCGGTCGTTCGCACATGTAAACGGAAAGAGATACAAAGAGAAAGAAGGATGGGAAAGGCGAGGTTTGGGGTCTGGGAGGAGCGAGGATGATGGTGACTCACCTGGCTGAGGAGACCAGGGCCACGGAGAAGAAACAGCAACGCCCAGAGGTCTGCGGAGAGATGCAGGGCCTTCCACAGGCCTCTTCCAGGCAGCCGAAGGTATCTTAGAGAAGCTGGGGCTTGTCCTCCTTTGCTGCTTGCAGGGAGGAAAGTACGCCAGGTCCAAGAACTGCTGGGGCCGGAAGCTTTGGGAAAGATGAGAAGGAGCATTGTTTTGGTTGGGAAGCAGAGCACTAAGGAGTAGCATGGCTGCAGCATCATGCCGGGCGACTTCCCAGAACAAGAAAGAACAGATGCAGTTGAGAAATTAAGGTAAGAAACGAGGATATATTTCCTGACAGTGAGGAGGGCTGCCTGACCCAGTGGCCCCAAAAGAGAGTTTCAGAATCAGGCCTCTAGTCATCAAGCATAGACTGAACAGCAGGAGAGAGAACTTCACAAGGAGAGGTTGGCAGGGCAGGACTAACTGGTGGTTCTGGGACCTTCCAGCCCCACGTTACAGCTCTGGTTCTTCCTCAACGTCAGGAAGTTGTGCGGGCACCAGAGGCCTCCTGGAGGCCAGAGGGAGAAACCAGAAGGGAGGACCACAGAGGGGGCTTGAGATGGAGTGGGACCAGAGCAAGGGGGGCAGGGACATGAGGATGTTTGGGAGAGAGGCTGGAGAGTTTCATACCCGGGCTGCTTTCAGATCCATCTCCAGATGGGTGGGGACAAAGGTGGTGGGAGAGGTGAAGAAAGCAAGATGAGACATAGCCTCTTCCCCTGCTTGGGGCCTGGGGGCAGGGCGGTGCACAACAGGACCTTCTGGGTGCCATGGAATTGGGAGGCCAAGATGAGTAGAGGCTGGAGCTGTCCATGAACCCAGTAAGGATGGAAGGAAGGAAGGAAGGAGAGAGGGCTGGGAAACGAGGGAGAAACAGCAAAGTTCCCCAGCGCACCACCAGGTGCCAGGCAGGGACAGCGTGGAGACGGCTGGAGGCTGCAGCCCTGGGCAAAGGCAGGGTTAAGCTTTGTGTGAAATGAGATCTTTATTTAGGCAGTTCCCTTCTGCCTCTGGGCTTGTGTTAAGACCATGGCAGGCTCTATTCCCATCCTCACAGGCTGAGCCCCACGTCCCTGGAGTGTCATGCCCTCCCACAGCTTCTTGCCTATTCCCATAGTGTTGGGACAATTTTTGTTGTTTCCAGTAGATTATGTAGGACTTGAGGAAAGTCTAAAACAAGCCCTAGCCCATGGCACTTAGCGCCTATCTTTGGTCTATGTCCACCTTGCCCTGTTCTTGGCTTGGATCTGTTTGTGTGATTGATGACTCAAGCAAGGCCCTACTTCCTCAGTCTACAGCTGTTCCTGCCTCTTCATCGTCCCTAGAATCCTTAAATCCGGCCATGGTGTCTCAACTGCTGGGTTTCCTTACTGGTCAGCTTCTAAGAGTAGAGAAGGCACCAGGGCAGAGAAGTTATGCCCGAAGCCATCAGAACTGCACTGCCCAGGCTGAATGCAGGATTCGCACCTGCCAGCGGTGGCCCTGAGCAAGTCACAGAATGCTAGGGAAGGGTGGGAAGAGCATTTACCTTGGAGAGGAGCTGTGAGGACTGGAAGCCAGCATGCATGGAACGTCATCTTTGCCGTGTGGCTTTCCATGTGGGAAGCTCTCAGACTGTGTGCTCTCACATATGTAATCATACTTGCCCTAAACACAGACAGCGCATTCCAGCGATGCCAGCCGCCTCCCTCCTGTACCAAGAACAGCCCATGCCCAGCCCCAGTTTTATGCACATAAACGTCCTCCCACCTCCGTGCAGCTACTCACACTCCCCCACCTTGAGGCCGCACTAAAGTGCCGCCTCCTTCCCAAAGCCTTCCCTGATCATCCCAGCCCACACAGATCTCTTCCTGCTTTGCCTTATTGTGCTCCAGCCAGTGCCTTGAAATGTAAGATTTCCATCACAGAATTCTCCCATTTGGGAGCTGGTCCTCCTTAGAAATGGCCCCAGTCATTTGCTCTTAACCAGAAGGGTGAACAAGCGAAAGGTACATCCCCGTGACATCCCGGTGGCACCTACCGGTCGCCTCACTGGTTGGCCACCACAGTCCTGCCAGGCTTGCCGCTGCCTCAGAGTCCTCCTCAGTACAGTGCTCCAGGCATCAGTCCCCACCGATCAGATGCGCCACCCACAATCCAGGCGATGAGAAGTTGTCTAGAACTTGGTGTGGCTGGAGCTTTTGGAGGTACAGGCACCTGCTTCAGGCCCAAGGCCTGGGGATAGAACTCTGGTCTTACCTCTGTCCAGGGCTCCTCAGACTACGCCAGGGGCCTCTTGAAGACTTTTTTGATTGTTCTCTGTCTGTGAGTCTTGCCTTCCCAACCGGAGAATTCGAGCTGTGATATGTGTGGGGATGTCCTCCGCAGCGCTGAGCATGACATGGGACACGCCGCATGCTCACCAGCTGATGTACTGACTGCTTGGAGCTTCCCCCAGCTCCTCTAACTTGTGTTCAGAGCTCAGTCAAAAGGGCAGCGGGAGTTGGGGTGGCATGGAGGCTTAGTCTCTCTGCTAGTAGATAAGTCTGCCAGGACTTCCCCGGTACCCCCTCTCTGCCCACAGTAGCCACAGACACTCTGAACATGCTGAAAGATGAGATGGGGTCTGGATATCAGGGGCCCAGAAAGATCATCTTTGTCCTGCAGCTCAGTGGCTTGGCCTCAGGAGGCCATCTTGCAGGCCTCACTGGTCTTCCTTCAGAGGGAGCTGCAAGGGAAAGGAGAGAGAGATGGTGCTGTCGGATGCCCGCCTCTCTTGGGCACTGATGGGCAGGGTGAGGATCTCTTGAAGGGTGGTCCCCTTGAGTGGGAGCAGGTGGACTGGAGGGGCATGGCTCACGCAAAGGTTGGTGGAGGAGCTTCCCCCAACCTAGGGCCCTAGAGGACACAGTTCCCAAATGGAGTCTTCTCTTCCTATGCTATTGAAAGGCGGCATTACCATCTGCTCAGGCCCACAAGCTGGAAACTTTAAGGTTCCCCAGTGGCCCCAGGCCTGTCCCTTCCTTCCTCTAGACCTCAGCAGGTTCTCCTGCTCTCTTCTTGCCAAGACCCTGGAATGTGCGGCCTCATGGTCCTGCTGCAGACCCAGCCCTCCTTCCCCCCAGTCTCATCTGCAGGTCTGCAGTGCCCTTGGCTGAGCTTTCTAGACATGTCACAACGTTGCCAGATTTTTCTTTCTGAAACTTAGATTTTATGACGTCATTCCCTGCTTGAAAATCATGGTCACCGCACTGTCTTCAGGAGAAGGTGAAACCCCCAGCCCAGGCCTTCTCAGCCTCTGTGCTCTCTGCATTCTGGGTGGGCTCTGCTCTGCTGTGGGGGCTGCCCTGTGCACGGTGGGTGCTTAGCAGCACCCTGGCCCTACCCACCAGGGACCGGGGGCAGCCTCCCTCCCACTCCTGCAAGTTGTGACAACCAAATATATCTCCAGCCACTGCCAAATGACCTCTGAGGGGTAAAATTGGTTGAGAATCACTGTGGTAGCCTATAAAATAGGATAATAATAACTAATGACAATGCTTACTTACTCAGCTCTGTGCTAACAGCTTTCCATGAGGTCTCTCATTTAATCTTCAAAACATCTCTATGAGGAAGACCCTATTAGTATCTCCATCTCACAGATGCTCAGAAGGCAGAAGGAGTCCAGATCTTTCAAGATGCAAAGCCTTTTTCCTGCCATGTGGGGTAAGAAGAGAGGTAGATAATTCAAAATCATTTGTCCTTCAGGCAAGAGCCACAGAACCCGAGGCAGGTCAGGCAGGCTTGAGCTCAGTCTGTCTGCTGGCAAGATCCGATTTCTCCCCAGGAGCCCCTGTCCATGCTTCCCAATACCACACTTTCATGCAGGCCAGTTCCCTACCTGAGAAGTTTGACCTGGGGAGATCTATTCATTATTCAGGGCCCAGGCGAAAGCCCCGTCCTGTTCTCTGTGAAGGCCCCCAGGCCCCAGGCCCCAGGAGGAAGAGAGCATTATCCCTCCTGTGTGGCTCATGCCCACGCGCAGCCTAGGTGTCCAGTCCTGCAATGGCTAATTGTGCAGGCATCTTCTTCTGTGCCAGCCTATCTTGGGGCAGGAGTCTGGGGGTGGGGACTCTGGCTGGTCCTCCTTCATAATGACGACATGGAGTGCCCTGCACAGAGCACTAGACCCCCAAATGTGTGTGGAGTGGAATGCAGTGGGGCAGTAGGCGGGTAGTGGCTCCCTCCAGGAGCTGAGGCTGAGCCCACTGGACACCAGGAACCACAGGGCCTCCCAGCAGGTGAGGGAGACTGAGGGCCCCTCCTCTGGGCTGACGCAGACCCTCAGCAGAGGACATGGCTTAAGGAGCAACACATGGCTGGGTTTTGGCCATCTTGGCTGGGGTCTCTGAGCCATGCATAAACTGCAGACTCGGGGGATGATGCGGCTCAGAGCTTGCTTTGGTGTCTGGAGTAACGAAGGCTCGTGTTCTCTCTCACGCAGGCTTCTAAGAGTGTGTGCGTGCAGGCACGTGCCACTGTGGGTGAGTGCACAGCATGCGTGCTGTGTGGAAAGAGAGGCTGTGGGTGCCCTTTCCCAGGCGTGCAGCATCACTGAGGCACGGGTCATAGGCAGCGTTTGTGCATTTCTGTTCTGTGACACTGGGTTGCACGTACGGTCCTGTCTACACAGAGTCTGGAACCCACCAGCATTCTAGAGCCTTGAGGAGTGCAGTCTGCTCCCTGCCCCACGTTGGACCTAGGCAGATGGCAATCTGAGCTCGCTCTCCCTTCTCCCTCTTTCCAGGCTAGAGGAACGGAGCTCACACAGCATTTGACCCCTGCCTGGCCTCTCTAAGCAGTTACCAGACCCCACATAGCTAGATGAGCACTGGCCTGGGGAGGGGGTCTCGCCCAATGGTGGTGGGCAGGTGGGATGGGCTGAATGAGTCCCAGGAGAAGCCAAGTGCGGAAGCTGGCACTTCTTGCTTCCTATTGACAATCAGCAGAGAAAGGCCTTCCCAAGAAGAAGTCATAATTTTTGGATGAGTGGCTGAGCTGAGAAGAAACAAGGCACAGGGACTGGGGCCGTTCCCCAAGATAGGCCCGGACTGTGCCTGTGGCCATGTGCTCATGGGAGTGTGCCCACCTGGGTCGTGTGAGGCAGGGGCTGGGGTGGGGAGGCAGTTATACTTGTGAAGTATGCATAGTGGGTAGCTGTACACCAGCCCACGTGAAGACAGCGTAGGCCGGAGTTTCCAGGGACGTTTCTGGCCTCAGTCCTGCTTGGATGTCTGCATGGTACGCGTGTGTACATGCCGGAATAAGAGCATGTGTACCCTGTCTGTGTCCGTGTGTCCCTGCTGTACACAGATACACCCCCTGTGCCTTCATCTCTCCACTTTCAGGGGTACCTGCCTCTGGGCCCAAGCTTTAAATGAGCAGACACACAGGGCATTCATGGTCTCCAGACTCCTCTACATTTGAAAAGAGACAAGGGGGAAAAAAAGGGCCAAGAGACAAGATGAGCTAAAAATAGCCGAATATAAGCTCTTCAGATCAGAAAGCTCCCTATTTTAGTGAGTCACCAGTTTTCCAGACTGAACATGCACGCACGCACGCACGCACACATGCAAACACAAACACCGACATCCCGCCAAGTCACGCCTGCATTGCCGAAGATGCCCTGGGTCCCACGCACCCTGTGCTCTGTCCTCACAAGGTAAAACCCTCCAAAAGTTGTGATTCTCTGGTCTCTGCTGAATGCTCTTTTGTTGAACTTGGAAGGCACAAACTATTCCCCAGCCCCCTGCAAACACATATGCACTTTCATCTCCTCCTTCTCAGCCCCTTCTGATTTGCCTGTTATTTCCTAACCCCAGCCCCACTCCGCTTTGTAATGGTTGGCAGCAGAGGATGGTCTTTCTGTCCTACTAAGGGTAACCCTATGTTTTTCAGGGGGCCCTGATGCTGGAGAGGTCAGGCAGCTCTCTGCACAGCATCTCCGGAGCTGGCCCTTGTGCTCAGGGAAAGGAGACAGCTCCGGACGCCATGCAAGATTTATGAATGTGTTTTGTTAATTGCATTAGTGGCTCTGTGGGAGGATGGCGTGTGCTTTGGCCCTAAACAAGGTGAGCTCAAAAGCGGCAATGGGAGAGGAGACAGGACCGAGGCTGTGTGTATGGGCACCTGCCATCCTGGGCTGCATGGGCCCCCTTGCCCTCGGTTCCCCACGCTCTTGCTGAAGCTGGGGCTCTGTCCCTGCCCCCCTGAGCTCCTGAGCTCTTGTCTCCGCTGCTGCTCAGACCGGCCTTCCCCTCCTTGGCTCCTTAAGTTGAGAGAGAGGCCAGTCTGGCAGTTGTCTTCGATAACTCTGTTTCTCTTTTTCTTTCTCTCTTCCTCTTTCTCCCTCCTTCCTACCTTTTCTCTTTCTCTTTCCCTTTAAATCCTTCCCTCCATCTTCACCCACCTTCACCTCTGTCTTTGTGAAATCTAAATCTGCTTTACTCTAAGCGTTTCAATAACTCAGGCTCCACAGGCCCTCAGGTGCCCCCAGCACTGCTCCTATACTCCCGTGGTTTCCCGACAGACCTGCCTGCTGCGGCTGCACACCGCTGGCCTCTGGGGCTTCTGCTCCCTGGGAGTCAGCTGGGCATCATGTTCTTGTACCTTTTCAGGAGACGACAAAGTGTGGGCATGCAAGGGGTGAATGTGGCAGCTAGAGAGGGTTCACCTACAATTCGAAGCCAATCCGAGGGAGGAGCTCAAGGAGCCCTGAGTCTAGGCCATGTGGTGTGTCCAAGGTTCTGATGAGCTCTCCGAGAAGGTGGGCCCTAGGCCATGATGCCCATCTCACTCGGGGCTGCCCTCCTGCATGGCAACCCTGGCATCTTACTTCCTCTTCCTCAGCCCCTTTGTGCCCTGTCTGGGCTGAGCCTCGGCCATGGATATGGCTGGGGGCATGGGCTCTTCACCCAGGCTCTCCAGGTAGAATCCACTCGTATTCTCTGGCTATGGGAGTTCATGCCTCTGGGCCTTCATCTCTCCAACTGTCAAAGGGAATAATAATACCTACGTCATGGGGTCCTTTGACATCTGCAGAGCTTGAAACAGTGTCTGATAAGCACTTCATAAATGTTAGATATTGGTACGTGACCCAAGTCAGCCTGCCCAACCTTTCGGTGTGTTTCCCCTCAGAAACACAGGGATGAGAAACTCTATTTCCTTCCTAAGGGAGTTTCTGGGGTGAAAGAGATCAGAGCTGACAGGCAGTCCCAAGCCCTACCTTCCCTGCCCCTGTCTCACCTAGTCTTTGCCCATGGGGGCACTTGTCTCTGGCCCCACCTTCTGTCCGCCAAACCCCCCACCCCCGCCTGTGAGTCCTCTTCGGAGCTCTGGCCCAGCCTGAGCTGGACATGGGTGGAGAGGAGACTATTTTTAGCCCCAGACAGAAGCAGCAGCTGCACAACTGCCTCTCTGAGCTTGCCTGTCCACGGGAGGTTCAGCTAACCGGGATGAGGCTGGTGGGGGAGGGCAGGAAGGCTGGCCTAGCCAGGGGCCCTGAGAACCCCAGCTTCCTCTCGTCCCTCGCAGGAAAGGAGCCTTTTCTGTCCCTGGACGAGTTGCCCTCCCCACCTGCCTCCAGTATCCTAATCCCCAGTGATTTAGCAGCTGAGCTGTGGAGGCTGCAAAGTGGGGCAGGAGGGGAGGATCAAAGGGAATCCACAGAGAGGGGAGGAACCAGAGCCCAGCCCAAGGCTAGTCTGCCTGGTCCTTGCCACACTGGGAACTCTTCTCTTCTTGTCCCTGAGAACTCAGGCTCCCTAGCTGCAGGCTCTCAGACAGTGAATTTTTAGTCCTGTTCTGTTTTCAGGCATTCACGTCACAAGGCAAGCTGAGCACATCCACCTGTGCTTTCTGGGAGCTCTGCGTCTGCATAGAAAGCAGTGGGCTTCCCAAAGGTGCTGGGCAGTCGTGGGGTTCAACACAAACTGCATTTGATTGGGACTTGGGGTTTGGCTGGACTGCCTTGATTTCCCCAGGGCGATCCGTCTTTAACATGAGACAAAAAAGGTCCTGAATGTCAACACTGAATTACAAAGTCATTCTTGCAATTCTTACATCAGGGTTTCCCTAACGATGGCACTTCTCATGACTGCTGGAGACCAGGCAGGAGTGGGTATGGACAGAGAAGGGCTCTGCAGACTAACAAACTAATCACATGTGTGTTTGCACCTGAGATTGCGTCCAGGCACTGATCCAGAATCTAAGGATACTTTAGTGAAGAAACAGACTAGAACCCTGTCCTTGAGGAACTTGCACTCTAGAGCATGGAAGCTCTTTCATGTTGCAAAATATATGCTCTTAAATCTAGGAAACCAACGCTTTCATGTCTCTGAATGCTGCTAAGGTGCCCAGCAGCTCATTCCTAAAATCTGATTTCTCCCCAGCCTAGATTCTTGTTGCTTTAAGGAAATGATTCTCAATCTCTTCCACGTTGTGCGTCTCTTTGTAAATCAATTAAAGCTGTGAACCCTTTTTCAGAAAGATGTTCAGAACACAGAAACATTCACAAACCTGCCTGCCATTTGAGGGACTATGAGCTCCAGGAGACTCACACAGGGACTGTGGCTTTAGAACTCCTGTCTTACGTGTGGGAGGCAGCTGCCGCCTGCACTGCTCCATCACCCCGCATTTCCCAGCAAGAGCTATGCAGCTGAATTTCAATCACAGTGCTGCACCAGTGTGGATTAGAAGGAGCTGGCCACTTGAAAATTTGAACTAAAAAAAAAGTTTAAATTCTACCAAACTGTAGACAAACCTATTTGAAAAACTCCTAACAAGTTATCACCTCCGTGTGGTCCCAGATGAGCTCTGACCTAGGCCAAGTCCCTTCCTTGTTTTGGATCTCAGCTTTCTGGTTTGTGAAATGAGGGGGCGGAGGGAGCAGCGCCGAGGCCCCTTCCAGCTCTGCAGTGCCTCGAAGTCTAAGTTGCTGGTGCGTCTTTTACTGAGGGGGAAACGGGGAGAAAGTGCAACCTCAGGGGCCGGCCTTTCCTGGGAAGCGCTCCCAGCTGCCTTCTGCGCGTCCCACGCCTCCGCCCAGCTCCGACCGGCCGCTCTCCCCTCCGCGGCGCAGGATGCCGGCCTGCTCGGGATGAAGCAGAGGCTGCTCTGGCGCTGGCGGTTCCTGCTTTGAAAATCTCAGTTCCACGGGGGAGGGCGCAGCGCGGCCCAGCACCCAGACGCGGAGGAGAAGCGGGGCTTTTCTGTGCGAGTGTGTGGGCGTGCCAGGCACGCGTCTGGGAAGGGGTGTTGAGGGCCGCCCTGCTCGGGGGAGACCCGCCCCTGCAGCGCCCCCTGCTCCCCCTCCCCGGCTCTCCGGTTGGGCGGGTGGAGAAGAGGAGAGAAGGCAGCCGGTCTGCAGCGAGGCGGGGGTGGACGGATGGGGGGTCTGGGGGGTGGGGGGCGGGGAGAATGCGGTTAAGGCCAGGGTCGCTCTCAAGGGGCAGCCGTGGTGCCATCTCCACCCCCTCCCACGCTGAAGCCTTCCAGCCGAGCTGTGGCATCAGCGCGAAGAGATGGGCCCAGGACTGGGTTTTCGGCTGGGCGGTGGGGGTGGGGGTGGGAGTGCGGGGCTAGAGACGGCAGGCTCCGAGGGATCGGAGCTGTTGACTCCAAGTCCCTCCTTTGAAATCCATGCCATCTTTTCCTTCCTCTTTCCCAGGGCCGCCTCAGCACCTCCAGGCCAGAATTTAAATGTTATTAGCGGCAATGGATCTGCTCGGGACTGAGGTTTCGGGTGTTCTGCGGCACTGGGAGGAGCGTGGACGGAGAAGGAGGTGCTGCACTGTGGCACAGCCTTGGCCGGGGCTGCCTGGCTCTGAGCAGGCTCGTGGGACGAACCCCGCTGCAAGAAGGGCACAGAAGCTCCCGAGTTGGCGTCGCAGCAGGGACCCCCCCCCAGGAAATGCCCTTCTACAGTTGGTGCTCAAGCCTCTTTACACACTTAGCCATCGCTATACACAGTCCACGCTACCCACACCCACAGGCTTATGCTCACGTGCACAAATTTTGTTTTTTTTTTGAGACAGAGTTTTGCTTTTGTCGCCCAGGCTGGAGTGCAATGGCGCCATCTCAGTTCACTGCAACCTCCGCCTCCTGGGTTCAAGAGATTCTCCTCCCTCAGCCTCTCGAGTAGCTGGGATTACAGGAGCATGCCACCACACCTGGTTAATTTTTGTATTCTTAGTAGAGATGGAGTTTCACCACATTGGCCAGGCTGGTCTCGAACGTCTGACCTCAAGTGACTTGCCCACCTTGGCTTCCCAAAGTGCTGGGATTATAGGCTTGAGCCACTGAGCCCGGCCTCACCTGCAGATTCTTGAATCTGTGTGTATAATGCTTCTCTTACAGTCATCCAGCAAACATGTACAGACCCTGCTCACATTTCCACATAACCATACTTGTCTTCCCTTCTTCCCTCCCTCCCTCCCTTCTTCCTCTCTCCTTCCTTCCTTCCTTCTTTCTTTCCTTTCTTTCTTTCTTTCTTTCTTTCATCTTCCGAGACTCGCTTTGTCGCCCAGGCTGGAGTGCAGTGGCCAGATCTCAGCTCACTGCAAGCTCCGCCTCCCCTCCCTGGTTCACACCATTCTCCTGCCTCAGCCTCCCGAGTAGCTGGGACTACAGGCGCCGCCACCACGCCCGGCTAGTTTTTTGTGTTTTTTTAGTAGAGACGGGGTTTCACCGTGTTAGCCAGGATGGTCTCGATCTCTTGACCTCATGATCCGCCCGTCTCGGCCTCCCAAAGTGCTGGGATTATAGGCTTGAGCCACCGCGCCCAGCCCTGGTCTTCCTTTTCTATCCTTCGGGTCTGCGCATTTGCCATCCATACATGTTACCGGATACAGTTAGCTGACACGTAATGATACGCCCTTTCCTAACACATCCATGTAAACACACACAATGGATCTACATAGGTACAGGCCTAAAAACAGAATTCACATTCTACATGACATGTACACATGTGCACACAGAGACAACAGCCTTCACAGGGTCTGCACCTGCGGGCCATGCCCCGGTCCCAGGCACACAGGCAGGCGACAGTCCACTTCATCACACAATTGCCTGCTCTCTTTTCCTCACGCCTTCCTCAAGCAGCTGTCTGTGGGGGAGAACCTCTGCTCCTAGCCACTACCGAGTCTCTTCATTCTGAGTTGAGCATGGGAAACCGTGTGATGTAGGGAAGGATGGTGATACCAGGCCTCTGGGAGTCTAGGCTGTCAGCTTAGCTGGCTTCATAACACACTATTTTGCTCCTTTATTTTTGTATACCTTCACATGCCTTGTGAGGCCTTCCAGAAATAGATGTTCAAATCCTACCTCAGTTTCCTCATCCATAAAATGGATTAAAATACTGTCTGCTTTATCTCCATTATGGCAATGTTGTGGGAATACAATTCAACACCTAAGAAAGCAGCCTGCAAAAAAAAAAAAAAAAAAAAAGAAAGCAGCCTGCAAAGTGTAATATGCATGATGCTCCAGGCTATCAGAGTGTGTCAAGAGCTGGCAAAGTGGGGGCAGCATTTTCCTGCTGTGAATCAGGCCAGTGCTGGTCAGTCTTGCTGAGACCCTAGACCAGGGCTTCATGATTCGCAGTAGAAATCTCACCCGCTCCTTTCCTCCGCCAGTGTCACCCTCATCCTCACTTTTGTCTGTCCCAGACATATGGCTACAGAGCCAACGGCTTGGGGAGGGCTAAGAGGGCCTTAGCACTGAGCGGAGCATCTGCCCTGGGCACGTGGGCACACAGAGGCTTGGCTCCCAGGCTTTTCTGAGAGCTTGCACCTGGGAAAGCTCCTCTCTGCTCCTGGGCACTGGGCCTGTGCCAAGCAGCTGAGTCCAAACAAGAGGCCCTGTGGTGTGGTGAGTTCCACAGCCCGGCTGGGGCTGGTTCCTGCACGTGTATTACCCTGGGTAGGCACAGGGCTGTCAGAGGAAACCCCCAATAGCACCAACACATCTATGATGGCAGAGGAGGACCACATTTTTGCCTAGTCCGGAGACCTCAATGCTCCACGCCATGGTGGCTGGTACGTGTTAGGGTAGCCCTGGAGGAGGGGAGGCAGGAAGCTGGGGCCAATGCCAGCATCGGAGGGAGGCCAGCAGTTGGCACAGGGCTGGCTTATGTCCAGCAGGAGCATGTGAGAGGTGAAGGCACCATTCTGCAGGAGGGCTGGCTGGCCTTGGGGCTTAGAACAGGCTCCAGTTCAGCGCAGAGCCTTTATTCCTTTAGCTTAGCACGAACAAACCCAGGGTGGTGCTTATCTCCCTCAGTTTTACTCCTCCCTGGAGTCGTATTCAGAGGAGAAATTCCATTGGGACACGTGGTACTTGGTACTGCAGATGAACATTTCTGGGCATGCTAGGTGGAGGGGAGAGGCTGAGGCTGGGGTCCCAGGACCCTGGTTTCCTATAAAACCTCAGGGCTCCTTGAAGTGAATGTGGGAACAAGCATGGATGGGTGGAAGAGGGCCTATCCCTTGCCAGGCCCTGCTCTCTGCAGAGGTGACTCTGAGTGACCCCCTCCCTCCTCCAGCCCTGCAGCAGCTCCCGGTTTCCAGCAGGGCTGGCCAGGAAGCCGTGCCCAAGAGGGAGCTGGGTAGACAGGGCCCAGAAGTCAGACCAGTCGGGGGTGGAGCCTGCAAACTCTGCAAAGCTCTAGTCTGGCTCCACCCCTTCCCTGCCTGAAGCTGGAAAGGATGACATCACCCAGACGGAGGGCTCCAGCCTAGATGGGCTTCATTAGCAGGGAAAGCTGGCACCTGCAGGGCTCGAGGACTCCCCGGGTTTGCGGGAGGCAGTCCTCTGCTCCTCTTCGGAGTCTGGTTCAGCGTGAGGGGTCTCTGCTCTGAGACTCGGAGACAGCACCTGGCTACTCAGGCTTCCAAGTCTGGGGCGATGTTTCTTCTACCAGAGACCAATCTCTCGGGCACCAGCATAAGCACTCTTCCCTCCACCCTGCCAAATGCTGCTTTCCTTGCCAGCACTGGCTGCAGCTCCATTTTTCTGAGGCTCCATGGAGAAGGATTAGATCACTGATTCTAACCAGGCAGAGTCAGCCCACAGCAAACCTAATGTCCCCCTCCCTGTGGGCTCACGTACCCTCCCCACCCCCCAAACCCTATGGGCGCTTGTGTTGCCTGCTTGCAAAGCATATGCTTGGCTGCTTGCTTGGTGTCTGCTGTTTATCCGTCTCTTCCTACTGAACTTCTGTTTCTTCTTGGCCCATCTGGCTCTTGTGAGCCTGTCTTTTGCTCGGATTGCGCCTGCAATCGACACTGTACTCCCCACCCGCTTCCCCTCTACCCTCTTCCCTCTCAGGGCTTGCCTCTTGTCCACTTTGGGGCCACTGGCAGGCACCCCTGACCTTGGGTGTGGGACCAGCGAGGACTGCCCCAGGCACCATAGGGAGCCTGATGTCGGGGTGTCCCTGTAGTGTTCTGAAGATGTCCTTTGTGGAGGGGCTTGAGGGGGTGTGGAGGGCAGTGTGGGAGGTGCCTTTGGACTGGGGCGAAGGCTAGGTCCTGGTGGAAACCTCCCTCTCTCCGGCCCTTCTGAGCTTCTTGGGGTGGGGACACCGCTCACCCCAGACTGTTGTAGAGTGATGGGAAAATGGCCTGGGGGTAGCAGCTGGAGAGAATGAGGTCAAGGAAGCCCCAAGGCTCCTCTGACCCAAAAACCAGGGTCCACTCAGATCCTTCCCGCTTGGAGGAGGCTGTGGCAGTCTGGGGCCTGGGTGGCGGCAAGGGGCTGCCGATGCTGACATCCAGGCACCCGGGGAGGAGAGGGGTCTGGGCACAGCGGCTGTGCCAGCAGTGCTGCTGGGGATTTGTCCCCACCCCACCTTGTCCTAGCCTCTTGGTGCTAGTTCCCACCCAGCCCAGACATTTCTCCCCCCTCGCCCCTCCCACAGCGTGCACACCCCTGCACACGCTCCCACCCGAGGTAGAGCAAAGCACACTGCAGAGGTTCACACTCACCCTCCAACGCAGCCTGCTTCCTTCCGGGCGTGATGTGGCAGCTCATGGCTTCCCTGGGATTCACGAGGCCCTGGGATGCAGACGGAGCAGGTGGGCGGAGCCTGGAGGAGGATGGAGGAGAAGAAGCAGAGCCCCTGTGGGGCAGGGTCGCCATTCGTCTGCCTCTCTGGACCAGGGTTGCTCCTCCAGGCTAAGGCTGGCTGCCCAGGAGGCTGTGCTGGGCCTGGAGTCAACAAGGATGCACGTGCTGGGGGCCATCAGCTGCTGCTCCCATATAAGCATCTGCTCCCACCAAACCCACAGGGCTTGGCTGCCAGGCCTTGCTGTGTGCCCACTCTGTGGCTCTGTTCTTTGTCTCTGTTGTTCCATCTGCCTGCTCCACCGGCTGCCTGGCTCAGCTCCTCTCGGCCTCTTTATTTCTCTGGGAATCTTCTTCCTGCTCCTCATGTCACCTCATCCTTTTCCTTGTCTCTGTCCAACCACATTCGTGCCCTGAGTCCGAGACCTTCTTTCTTCCTCTGCCCTTATCAGTCATGCCTCTGTGCTTCCCTGCGTCTCCCCCATGTTCATTCTCCTGCTCTCTCTTGCTTCCTCTCATGCATATTCAGTAGCTCCTTGAAAACCCACCTAGCTTATTCTGCGTGTTAAATGCCTAGATCTGCTTCGGGCGTGAGACTTTTTAGCCTCTAGCTCTAGGACGCCGCCTCAGATCACAGTCTGTACTAATTGTGTAGAGGATGTTGGGGAGCCCACCTACCTTCCACCCAAGCATGGCTCACTCTGCATGGTCTCCTCTTCTGACTTGAGACAAGGCAGCCCCGAGGTGTGTCAGGCCCACAGCACAAGCCATGGCGCATAGGAGGACGAGGACGAGGACGAGGATGTCTCCCCTTAAAGAAACCCAAGGGCTTCAGTCCTGGAAATAAACGTAGGATCCAAAGTGTCTCCATCCTTTGGTGCTTTTCCAGTCCTTTTACATCCACTCTATTATCCCCTTACAGCTCCGTGGGAGGGTATCAATGAAACAGCTGTGGTGTTCGGACTAGAAGGGACTCCACCCGTGCTGCCCAGCATTTGAGGAGCAGAGCTGGCATCAGAAACTTGGCTTCTGAATGTTCAGCCCTTGTCTGTGGCAGGTGAATGGGCAGAAAGGTCTGGAAAATGCAGAAAGTGGCAACTGAGGAACAAGAGGACTGAGAAGCAGAGCAGGACCTGGCTCAGCCCCCAGGAGAGGGCGCAGAGATGAGGGAGAGGCGGGAAGGCAGGAGAGGGCATGAGTGACAGGCATCTGGCACCTTCTGCCACCTGTTTCCACCAGCTTTTAGTTCCATGCCAGCCACCAGTGGCAGGAAGGGGGACTGGGGTGCTTGGCCTCACAGGTGAACTCACATGTAGTGTCACTCCCCAAGCCCCTGTGGTTTCTCCATCTCCGTTCTCTGCCCAGTTACCTGGCCTTATGGTTTCTTCTCTGCTTCCATCTTCTCTCTCCTTCCCACCTGCAGGTCACCTGCCTGCCTTTCCCCCTCATCCTTGGGGCCCAGTCCTTTCCTCTGCTCCAGTCCCCTCCGGTCTTTCCCATCCACTGACCTCTCTATGCTCCCCGCCTGCCTCCTCCTAAGCTCCACCTGGCATTTGTCTTCTCCCTGCCACAGGAGCCAGTGTAGGCTCGAGGGAGCCAGGAACAGGGTGGTCACAGTTCTTCACAGCTCCCGACCCTGGTCTGAGCCCCCAGGGAGCTCCCACGCACCTCTCCCTTACGAACACTGGGGGCGCTGTAGGCTCGGCCCCCACCCCACGCATACCTGCCACAGGCTGCTTTCCAGCCCTCGCAGACTCACGAGGGTCCTCATTCTGGGACACTTTGGCAGCTGTGGGGTCAACACACCTCCTCTTCTGCAGGGAGGGCTCCCGACACTTCCGTCCTCTACCTGCACAGCCAGCCTCCATTAACCACACACCACAGCCAGACTGGAGACTCCACTTCTGTCTCCCTGGCGTGGTTTTTCCTGCACTGCCAGCTGCTTCCTAGTTTTTACTTGAGGCTCCTGGGACATTGTCCTAATTTTGTCTTCATTTTTCTTTGTATTTGTCCGAGAAAAAAAAAAATCAACCCTAAGAAACTCTTGAAACCACACTATGTGTTTTAAACCCTTGATCCCACCACAGAGGACTCTAACATTGGCCTGGGCCACTTTGCCTGGTCCCCGGGTCAGGAGTGAACAGCAGGTGCCCTTGGCTCTCTTTTATCTGTTCTCCTTCCCCTTCTTTTGTGGAACCCCCTCTTGTGTCTGGAGCTCTGGGCTCTGTGAAGTGTAAGGAGTCCAGGGGAGAGCTTGAGATGGGAGCCTCCCAGAACACCAGGTGCAGAGGATGTGACGTGTTAGGGGAGCAGAGAACTCAGTGGGGAGAAGCAGTTTCTCCCTCTAATTTCATGTAGAAGCCGAAAGTGCTTGGTTAAGTCCCAGCTTAGTTCAGCTGGGTCCAGCTGTGAGGCTTTGGGCCCCTCACTAAATCTCCCTGAGCTTCAGGTTCTTATCTGTAAAGAAGGAGCAATAATAACCCTATCCCGCAGGATTGTTGAGAAGATTAAATGAGAAACTATGGGTGCAAGCCCTTCGTAAATTATAAAGAGCTCTAGAGAAGTTATTATTTGTGGAGCAGATGTGGAGTATTTAGGCGTCGAGACTAAAGAAAGAGAGGATATGGCAAGCAGCATTTACTCTGTAAGAGGTTTAGGAGGGAATTTTGAGAAAGCACTCAGGAGCATGAAGACCGCTCGAAGCCCAGGGGCCTCAGGAGAGGGGGAGGGCACAGCTCCACTGCCCCACGCCCTCCATCTGCTCTGAGTGCCATCGTTTGCTTGTACAGACACTGCTGGCATGTTCCAGCCCTTGCACTGAGACTCTTGCGTTGGGGTACGGAAATGCAGGAGCCAGGTTGGCACATCCAGGTGCAAAGCTGAGGTTCCCACAGGAGAGGGCATGGGTGGTGAGTCTGTGAAACAGAGTGCTGACGTCTGGAGCAGCTTGACTTCCTCCCTGGATGAGAAGACAGAAGACAGTCTCACCACTCACAGACAGACACCAGAAACATGATGTAACTATAAAATTAACAACTGAGGTAGGTATAAGAAACTTTAAAACATTAAAAGGCATTAAAAAATCCTTTATATTTCCCCCCTGCATGAGGGCAGTGGGCTGCCTTTAAAGCGCCCATCTGTGCTGGATCCTTGTGGAATTGTTACGTTCCTCTTGGACAGGGACCTTGTCATTTTGGATTACATTTCTGCACAGTGCCTTGCAGACACATCCACTTAATAGATATGACTTGACTGAGTGATTGGAAAAGAGCAGAAAAAAGAGAGAGAGAAGTGAGAGGTGAGCTGTTTTTTTGTAAGCCATTGTATCGGAGACTTGAGCATTCCAGCTTCGGTGCCGATTGGGGCACAATTTAAATTCAACTTCTTGCCTGAAAAGAAAAGAAGTCATAACACTAACAAACCCACTACCTTGTACTCTTTCCATGTCGGCGGGGTCTGGATAGGATAGAAACATTGCGTTGTCGGGGTTGGAAGGCATTGTCAGTAGGGGCAGGGAGGTGTGGAATACTTTTAAGGAAGTTCCAGAGCTCAGAGAAGCAATTTAGAGAATCTGAGTGGACTAGTTGGCCCAGTTACTACAGAAGAGGAAACTGAGGCCCAGAAAGGCAAACGGTCATATACCAACCCACCTTGCTGCTTGGTGGCAGAAATGGGGACGGAATATACGCCTTCTGACTCCTAATCCTGAGCCCTTCCAATGACTGCAAACTACCTCCCAAGAACTGATCTCAAAGAGGGGCATAGCACCCAAACCAAGCTGAGCCTGAGGTCTCCTTCTGGCCTAGAGAGGAAAAGTCAGGTGGAGACAGACAGCCCATCCCACAGAATGAGAATAGCCTCTAGAGGCATGTGCTTCCCCAACCCCACCTTCCCCATGATCCTGGCAAGGGCTGTGGATGTCAGAGCTTCCCCTGGGGACTTGGAGATCAGAGAGGAAAGTTTGGAGAGGACTCACCCTGCACTGGGGCCAGGCTAGGGACCAAGACCCCCTCTGCAGGCTTTCTTGATGACCCCTCCTTGGCACTCAGCGTCGGTGGGAACCCCACTGTCTCCTCTCCTGACTGCCCTTGGAGGAAGACGTGGGCTGGGAGCCTTGTTCTGGCTTCTGGCTCTGACTCCTGCTCTTCTGCTTGGACTGAGCCAGGAGGGTGAGAAGAATGGGAAAAGAGAAATAAAAATAGCTGCAGGATGAAAGATGCCCATCTGCTGTGTGGGTGAGGGAGCCCTGAGGAGGAAGGTGGACTACTTGGACACCCAGCTAAGAGATGGAATTGGGGATTCCTGACTTTAACAGGCCATGAGGAGCAGACAGTGTTGGGGAGGCCAGAGGGTAGAACAGAAATGATAGAGATGTTGGAGCTTAAGTTTGGGCTTAAGTGCTTTATGAGCTGATTCACGTTACCTGACCTCTCTGAACTCAGTTCCTTACACCGTAACATGGAGCGAAAAAACTGTCAACCCAATACAGCTCTTCTGAAGGCTACACAGACAAATGCACCAGAATTTCTGGAACACAGTAGGTGCTTCTAAGTGCTAGTTCCCATTCTTTCCATTATTCCAGCTGGGCCCAGTCACCCCCGTTTGCCCTCCAAGCTTCCGAGAGCAGAGCTGACTGAGCAGGCTCCAGGACGTGCTTCCCTGCCTGTTTTGGCAGCAGAGAGTCCAGTGTGTGTTTTGAGGGGCTTCTTGGGAGTCACCAGCAGGCACAGAGAACTCTGGGTCACAGATGAGATCCTTCTGTTATCTTCATATGTTTTTAAAGCAGCTATGCAGCGTGAGCACCACGGTAGATGTGGGGTTCTAAAGAAAGGCGGCTTCTTGAAGGACAGGTGTGGCAGGAAGTGCGGCTCGGGAGGGGCCCCACACTGAGGGGCTTGCTCTAGACTTGAGAGGCTAATAGGCCACCTCCACACAGCCTCGGGCCCTTCCGCTGTCTGCTGGCACAACAGGAAGAGATGGGATTTGCAGGCAGACAGGCGCAAGTTCAAATCTCAGCTTTACCACTTTCTGCTGGATGTCTCCACACAAGGGATTTGACCTCGAAGCCTCCATTTCCTCATCTGTGCAAAGAGGACAATACTTCATTCAAGTACTTAATCTCACTTTGAAGATGACGTTGAGATAGGTACAACGTTTAATGTCCACTCAGTAAATGGTCCCACGGACAGTGCTGCCAAGGACAGTCCTTTCAGATGGCAATAGTGTTAAACAGTACCTACAACCAGATGGGTGGTCTTGAGCTGAAGGCAAGACCTTAACCTGCTTCATTCACCTCTGACTTCATCTGTCTTTTAGCTTTGTTTAAATTAGGCCCAGGAGTCATTCACTCCCAATCTCTCACCCTTAGGAACCCTCCCATTCATTCCCAATCTCTCACCCTTACGACTCCTCCCTGTCAGCCTGAGGAAAAATCCGGTTAGTTACCACATCTAGAAGTGACCAAGTGTCACCTGGCTGCTGGCTTACCTGGGACATAACCGGTAGTTCTCCTTTCTAGGATGGCTCTTGGCAAGTAGCTGAGGCTCACAGGAGGAGGCCTTTGGGAGAGGCATGACCATCTCCATGTTCTGAGCTGCTTCTCCAACATCCAGGCCCTCTGTCCAGGAGCCGGCCCAGACCCCCTCCCTGGTCTCTCAGCCCCCCAGGGTGCCTGCTCAGTGTGGGGCACGTGACACACCTTCTGCCCTTTGTGCTCCTTTGCCCACTCACCACAGACCCTTTCACACCCCAGTTAGCCACTTAGGGAGACAAAGCGCTAGTGCAAGCAGGGGAAGCTGTCCAGACCCAGATGAATGGCTCTGAAGCCTGCCGTTGCCATGGCAGCCAGCTGGGAACACCGTTTCCAGGGCCCAAGGCGCTCAGACATGCATGGGGGTGCTGTCCTGCTGGGTTGCTGCCCACTATCCTGCCCCCACCCTGGCTTCTCAGCTCCCTTAGCAACAGCTGTTGCTGTTGCCACCACCGCTGCAGCTTCTGCCCTGGCCTGGGGCAGTGTGAGGGGAGCCAGGGTGGGGGCTGGCGTAGGAGTGTGTGGGAGGGCAGAGCCTAGGCATGAAGTTGGAGAGGAAAAGGAAAGGAAAGACTCGGCAATTTTTCCCATGACACTAGTGATGAGATTATCAGGATGTTTCCTAATTATACAGAAAAGAGGCTCATACACTTAGGCTCCAACGGGCCCCTTTGTGAACTTCTAAGAGCATGCCTGTGTACCTGGGTGTATGTGGATTTTTCTGAAACAATGGTTTACAGTTTTTATCAGATTTTTCAAAGATGACTAAGGTCCCTGAGAGTTAAGAATCTTAATTACAGACATTTTGCTTTTTAGAATCAGAATGATCTCAGGGACTGGTTGGCCAGGCCGGTTTGAGAGATCTGCTTAGAAAGAGAAATGAGTATGACACAGGGTGGGGCGTGGGGCAGGTGGCATACTTCCCTGTGCCTGCTCTAACCCAGAGTCCCCAGGATCTAGCATGTGCCTTGCCGTGGACCTCTAGGACTAGGGGATGGGGAATCTTCCTCCTAACACGGTCCGTCCTTCACAGCCCCCATCCTCTCGCAGCTTTGTCCTGGGGACTGAGTGTGCTGTTAGCTCGTGCTCCCTCCATGCTGGGCCAGAGCTCGGAGTTTTATATACTCTGTCCTCACGATCCCATCTAACCCCACACAGCACTATGGGGAGGCGTTTTCACCACTGCCATTGAAAAGATGAGAATATTGGAACAATAAGAAAACTTCTGTGACTTGTCCAAGTTCGTGCCATTAGCAGTTGGAGAAGCCCCAGGCAGCTTAGTGGAGAGGTGAAGAGTTCAGCCCTGGGCCAAAGTCAGGTGAGAGCTGCCGTCCTTATCAGCTAGGGGACCCCGGCCTCTACTCTCAAAGCTGCAAAATTAAGGATCCTGATAATTCCTGCCGCAGCGGACAGTGGTGGGAGTGAAATGAGTTGAAACTGCTTGAGAAGTGCATAGGACAGTATCTACCACCAAATAAGAAGTGGAATTAGAGGAGCATTCAGCCACGAGTCTGCCTAATTCTAAAGCTCATACAGAGAGGACTTTTGTGGGGGAGGGGTTCTGACCCTAATGCCAGAGCTGGGTTATGACGTAATAGTCATGCGTTGCCACTTACTAATTGAGTGTGGGTGGGCTACGGTTTTCTTGTCTCCAGTGAACACCACGTTTTATAGAGGATGATTGTATAGTGAGCACTATTGATTATATAAAGATCAAATGAAACAACGTCGGGAAAGTTCTTAGTCAACTGTGCCATATACTACAGCAATGCACTCAGTACCCTGGCACGGAGGCCCGGCTCGTGCCCCACGGGGCTGTGTGCCCTTCTCTTGGCTGGCAGCTCAGGGCAGGGAGCCCAGTGTGATACCCGCTGAGGAGGGAAATGGCATAATGCCCTTGGGTGCCCATGTGCCCGGGTCAGCAGCCAAGAGCAGGATGCTTAGGAATTCCACTGAGGCAGCTGGGCCCCGGCTTCATTGGCAGCGGCAGAAGGGAGGCAGGTGTGAGGGAGGCCAGAGGGGGGCACGAGGAAAAGAGGTTGGGTGGGCCATGGAACCCTCTCCAAGGGGTGTCACAGAGCCACGCCTTCTCTATGAGGATGTGTGATTAGTGGAAATGAGAACAAGCTTTATTAGTCACTGCCTAGGAGAAACACCACGAGGAATGATCCAACCCGCTAATGGAAGGGTGCACAGGCCTCTGTAGGCTGCTGGAAGGGAGGAGTTTCATGTCCTCTTTTCTTTTTGCCCCCAGAAGACTCATGTTGCTGAGAGCAGATGGTGAGGGGGAAGAGGGTGGGTCCTCATCCTTGAGTCACTTGCTGCCGGGGTACCTTTTTGGGGCTCTGGGAAGTGCAGCAGCATCTTGGACAGACAGGCAGCCTGTTTGCAGGGGGGCGAGGGTCAGCCCGAGGAGGCGCCACTGGGAATGACTCGTGCCCAGTCAGAAGCTGTGATTGGAGGTGATTAATCTGTGGAGGACAGCGTGGGGAGTCAGCGCTGACTCAGGACCCAGGTGGGCCGCTCCCCTCTCCCACTTCACCTGCCTCAGGCGGCAGAGGGAGGCTGCTTGGAAAGGCTAATGATTCAGAGGCCCTTAAAACAGAAGGATGAGCAGCTGAGGCTCTGATCAAAGATGTTTTAACCCTTCAATGGTCCAGTTGTAATGTGAAGAGGTTGAGGGTTTTCTCTGGGAGTCGGGGCCCTGGACACGTGAAGCACTTATTTTATTTATTTATTTTTTTGAGACGAAGTCTCACTCTGTAGCCCAGGCTGGAGTGCAATGGCGCAATCTCAGTTCACTGCAACCTCTGCCTCCCAGGTTCAAGCAATTCTCATGCCTCAGCCTCCTGAGTAGCTGGGACTAGAGGCGTGCGCCACCACGCCCAGCTAATTTTTGTATTTTCAGTAGAGATGGGATTTTGCCATGTTGGCCAGGCTGGTCTCGAACTCCTGACCTCAGGGATCCACCCACCTCGGCGTCCCAAAGTGCTGAGATTACAGGTGTGAGTTGCTGTGCCCAGCACCTCTCAACAAAGCCCTTCCGACGCATCCCATCAGAAGTGGAGGTCAGGAGCTCCTCCACTGCAGGACGCTAAGCCAACGCCTTCTAGCTAAGGGGACCTAGATTGCAGCCCCAAGTAGGCCCTCCCCAGATCTGGCAAGTGGCTCAACCTCTCCAAGTCTGTACAATGAGGACAAAACTGCCTACTTCATGGGGACTCAAAGAGATAGTGTTTGTGAATGTTAGCAGAGCCGGGACTAGACCTGGGATGGGAGCAACCAACGCCTCATCCTGGGAGAGGCCACACTGAGCATGTGTTTTAAAAGAAACTGTATTAACCTTTTTCACCTTTCTTCTTTATTCCAAAGATAAGCAAGAAGACCTGAAGGTCAGAAGAGCCAGCGTGGGTCATGCATGGCTGTCACAAGGGACAGTAAGATGGGTGAAATGAAGATGCAAATCACCAAATATTATTTTATATATATGCACACACATATACAGGTAGTATAAAATTTTACACAATATACACAGCAAATATTTAATTAAAGAGGCTGTTTTCTTATTGGCAACTGACCTTGCACCTTGGGGGAAGATGCCCAAGTACGCATACCTTGAAAACGCCCAATGGCTTTTGAGGAGACCTCGGTGGCACTACTTTGTTTTGAGTGCAGGATCTTAGCAGAAGTCAGGACACAGTGGGCTTTTGGAGGAGCTGAGTCTGGAATAGTAAAGATGCTCTAGTCCAGCTGCTTTTGTGTGGTCACTCTGGGGGAGGGAGAGTGGACTGCATCATGAGGTTGGGGCTAGATCTTGGATGGGTTCATCCAACCCAACACCATGCATGTGCCTTCAAAGAAGTTCTAGTTCTTTTTCAACTTTTTTCTACCTCAAAGGAGAAGTAAAAACACTAGACCAGTAAGAAGAGTGAGGATTAGATTTTGCACAGTTGCCAGAATGCAAAGTCGAGATGATGGATATGAAATGCAAATGGGCAAAGTTAGGCATGTTCCTTCTTTATCTTCAAGAACGCGGAGCCAGAGGCTGCAGCACGCTCCCAGACAGAGCACAGCTCCTAGGTTCCCCAGCTTCTGTGAGGACCCACAGCTGGGGTGGTCCACACAGAGACTGGGATTCTGCCAGCCTCACCCAGAGATGCTCCCTCTCCATTCTCGTGTTCTTGTTTGTTCTCTGCTGCCTGGTACCATGCCTGACCACCTGACCCTTCCAGGGACTCTTGCCACAAGCGGGCCTGTTCACCAGGTGCAAACAATTAATGCAGTGCTTCCTGTCCATTCCCCAGTGTTTGTGGTGAAATTGGGAAATGCAGAGGTTATTTTTCTCAGGAGCATCCTGTAGCAGGTCTGGGATTCAGACCTGTCAAAATTCTCCCTGGAGATACATCTGGAACATTCCATTAGCAGCAGGAACTCTGACAATCAGGATGGTTTAACTGTCAGACTGGGGAGCCAGGTAACCAAGACCTTTGCCATGGAGATCATTAGAATAAAACCCCAATTTTCACATCTCCCTAGAGGTATGTTCCTCCCTGGTGGGAGGAGCTGAAGGCCTATAAGCACCCGTCTCAGCCCTAAGGAGCCCAGTTCTTCCAACATCCTTCGGCCTCTACCAGCTGCAGAACAATAAACAAACTCTGTCCTGGGAAGCTGCCTACACTTAGCATTCGTGGGCTGCAGCCTCTTGCCATCTGATGTGTGGACAACAAAAATCAGCGTATAGATTGAGCTGCCACTATACAGAGGGCAAAATGAAAAAGGAGAAGACAGTGTTTCATTTTTTATTTATTTATTTTTTTTGAGAAGGAGTTTTGCTCTTGTTGCCCAGGCTGGAGTGCAATGGTGCAATCTCGGCTCATTGCAACCTGCACCTCGCGGGTTCAAGCGATTCTCCTGCCTCAGCCTCCTGAGTAGCTGGGATTACAGGCATGCGCCACCACGCCCAGCTAATTTTGTATTTTTAGTAGAGATGGGGTTTCTCCATGTTAGGCTGGTCTCAAACTCCTGACCTCAGGTAATCCGCCCACCTCGGCCTCCCAAAGTGCTGGGGTTACAGGCATGAGCCACTGGGCCCGGCCAAGACAATGTTTTAGAGTCCAGTTGGCTTCTCTTTGGGAGAAGATCACTTTTCAGAGGAGGGGTTAGCCAGCTACCTCCACCACTTAGTGAAGGGGAAGGAAGAGTCTTACTAGTAGGTTTGATCACAGAGTTCCCCTTCCCCACCACCCCCAATGCACACAGGGACAGAAAGGAAAGGGGAAGGAAGGACCCAGGTGGCCTCGGCTGCTGGCCTTGTTCTGTTTCCTCCCTGGACCCACTGGTCAGCAGGTGCTGAGTCCAAGATCTGTGCTCCTGGCTGAGGGATTTCCCCTGTATGTCCTCCATTTACAAATTTGGGCCTTGGTCCTCCTGTAATCCACCTACTTTGAATTCCTGGCACAACCAGATGTTTGTTGAGTCTTGTTAGTACAAGGCATTTACGATTCAGTGTCAGTCCCCAGTTGTGGGGGCACAGAACCGCACTCGGCCAGGGGCTTGAGGGGCAGGTGACTGTGGAAGCATAGATTTAGGATATACCTTTGGGATTCCAGAATAGCAAACGGACACCTCCTGAGATGAAATGGTTCATCAAAGATCTTGCTTGTTGGTAGAAGAACAGGAATAAGACTCAGGCTGTCTAACTCCTATCTCTTCCTGTTGTGGCTGGAGCCTTCTTCAGGCAGGGAGCTCTGCTGACAGTAGGCTGCACAGCTCTGGTAACTGAATCCAATCCTGCCCCAACCCTTTGTTAGGAATGCCCTGCGTGGCTCCAGGGTCATATGCATTCTGGGTCTGGGGTAGCCCCTTGGCCTGGGGAACACACAGAGGGATGGTGGGCCTGTCACCCTGGGGCATGAAGCCTGGGGAAGCACCACCTTGCTTCTTGCCACAGCCTTTGTGATGGTCGCAAAGTTCTGAAGGAAGTCACAGAAGACAAACCAGTCATTTTCTCTCTGTCTCCTTGATTTCTCTTGCATCCAGGGTGGCTCCTGATTTTCCTGGTGACTTAGCGTTTCCTTACACTTGGACTCATCATTGTCACTACTCCCACCACTGATCCGGAACGTGTGGCCTCCCTCCTCCACCGCCGCCTCCAAGGGGCCTCCTCCACTCCACCTGTGGCTTCTCCCATGTGCTGCACAGCTGTTCTCACCCCCATCAGAGGTGCTCTCCTAGAGCATGGGAAGGCTCAGGGGAAACAGGAAGCCTGGCTAATTCCCGGGGGTGGGGGAGACATCCCTCAGCAGGCCAGACACCTGCTGCAAGGTGAGCAATTCTGTATCCACCCAGTGAACATTGCTGTGTACCTGCCTGCCAGGGACTATGCCAGATGCCATGGCCTTGTCACCTAAAGCAGGGGTCCTGCCCTCAGAGGAATGCTCATGCAAGCGGGCACATCAGTGGCTTCACTACAGTCTGATGGACCCATGTCGGCTGCAATGGCCCCAAGTACAGGAGCTTTAGGTAGGGAATGGAGCAACGGTCAAGTCAAGCAGGGGAGCAGGAAGCCCTTGGAGGTGTGCCTGAGTGGGTGTTGGAGGGTGGCGAGGGATGAAGTGGGCAGCTAAGGTTGAGGGAAGGGCGGGAAGGAGGCCACCCAGTTTCCACCTGGGAGATCAAGGGGACAGTGCGGGGCAGGTGCTGGGCTGCCTTGGATCTGTTACAAATCCCAGATGGATGGGTGGGCTCTGAGGCAGCCGCTCTCTCTCTGGGATGAGCATGCTGTGGTGGAAAGAGAGTGATCCCACAAGGACAGTCAGAAGGCAGGTGTGGTCCTGGGTCCACCATGAACGAGTTTGATGACCTTGGCAACCCACTGACCCTAACCTCATGGAAAAAGAGATAATTGGACAAGATAGCTTCTGACATCCCTTCCAGTTCCAAAATTATCCTCTCCCTTCCAAACACACAAGAAAACCAAACAAAAATAAATATGGTTCATGGATGCCAAGACCTCCTCCTAGACAGTCAGATTCAGGGTTGGTCAAGATGGTAGTGAGAGAACCTGCCTTATCCTGGTAGGTGAAGTGAGTTGAGGGTGAAGAAAGCCCATTCCCCTTCCCCTTGGTTGGGTCAGAATTCCTCCCGCCTATGAGCAACAGGACATCAGGGCCAAAAAAAAAAAAAATCGATTGCCATACCAGTGGGAACTCTTCTTGTCACGATGTTTCACTCCAGCGCCTCCATTTCTATTATTATACCAAGTGATTTATTCCAAAAACATAAACCCAGCAGCAAAAGAGTAACCAGCTCCCCAGGGAGAGGTCTCTTCCTCTTCCTCCTCCCCTGCAAGCTGTTGCCTGGCTCAAGGTGGCTGCCTCTTGTCCAGCTTCAGCCCACTCTCAGTGGGAAGGGTTGCAGGCTGGGAGGAAGACAGCACCTCTGAGATCTTCCCTGGGTCTGCCCAGCTACTTGGCCTTCACCAGCAGTATTCAGTACAAGTTTCTACTGAAATTTCTTTGAAACCTGGGTAAACATCTTTTTCTATTTCGTGCTTTAGTTTTCTCATCTTTGAAATGGGGAGAAAAATTCTCGACAGTTTATCCTTACAAGCCCAGGGAGGTGCTAAGACTTGGATTCTGGCCAGATGCTTGTTAGGTCAAAGCTATGCCAGCTGGGCATGGTGGCACATGCCTGTGGTCCCAGCTACTCGGGAGGCTGAGGCAGGAGGATTGCTTGAGCCCAGGAGTTTCAGGTTTCTGTGAGCTATGATTGCACCACTGCACTCCAGCCTAGGCAAAAAAGCTAGACCCTGTGTCTAAAAAAAAAAAAGAGGAAAAACATAGAAAAATAAAAGCCCCGCCTTTTCCTCTGTTTGCTGGCATTCCCATCTGAATGCAGCTCTGAGCCAGGCCCCTTCCCCTGTGTGGCCAACATGACACTGTCTTGCTGAAATCGCTTCCTAAATTGGGGCAGGGGAGAGCAGCTCATTCATGGAAGGCTCGAGGGTGACCTGATGTGTCCTTTGAAAACTGAAATCTTCGAGTTTTAAAAATCCTCCTAATAACTCATTTTGCTTGTCCTCTTCTGCCTGAAATGGAAATTGGTTAGAGTCAAGTGGACTTGAGTTGGTGGAGGACGGGATGGATGGAGCACGCTCCCATGGCGTCTGGGATAGTCACATCCTCCTGGACTCCAGGGGTACGTGTTGCTTGTGCAATTCCATCATTTGCCACTTAGCACATGCTATCTTATATTTTAGTGATTAAAAAATATATAGCCCATCTCTATTTTCAGGCTTTAAAGGGAAAAAGTAGAATGATACACAGTAGTTTTCAACAAATGACTGGTTTTGTAATTGCTGCTGATTATAACCCTAGCTACGGGATCTATGAATCTATGGAGGACTTAGTATTGGGAACTGTTGGAACAGAGGGGTCAGTCTGAAAGTCTCAGGCCAGCCTCCTCACAGACTCACAAGGAACAGGTTACATTTTCTCTTTCAAATCCACTTTCCCGTCCCTAGAAAAATATGTATGTGTAAGTGGGAGACGTAATATCTTTTATCATTTGGTCTTCGTTCTAAGATGGGGAAACTGAGGTTGGGGAGGTTAAGCAGCTTGCCAGTAGTCACTCAGTTGGAGGGACAGAGCCAGGGTTAGCATGCTGCCTGATTTTAAGGCTCATGTTCAGTCCACCACATCATAATGCTTCGTGAACAGAAAAGGCGATGATTTCCCGACGGCTTGTGAACTCGGTCGTGGATTAGCAGGCTGAGAAGGGAACTGCCCACAGTGACGCGGCCAGAAAGAGGCAGAGCTGGGCATGGGACACCCGGCTCTGCTCTCCAGGCTGTCCCTTGTGCAGGCTGGGTAGCCTGCACACCCACCAGCATCTCAAAAGAGAGTTGTGTTCTCTTTTTGCTGAGTTCGAACGTGTGCAGAAGAATATGCACAGCTCTGCAAACATGAAGCAGATATTCCAGCAAGAGGCCTGTCGGGCTTGTGTGGGTTTGAGAGTGGTGACTGGCTGCCCTGAGCTCCCGTTGCTGGCACGTCTCCTTCCCCCAGGAGGCAGGATGGTCACAGCCGTGCCATGTTGGCAATGAGGGTCCACTGGACTCCCTCTTGGGAGCAGCCGTCGTGTAGCTAGAGGTGGGAAAGTAGAGGGGTTAAAGGCTGCCTTCTTTTGTCTCGCCAAAGGGAAATCCCTGTAAAGCAATAAAATTGTGATGAGCTTTGAAGAGGGCTTCTACCTACTACAAAGCCAGTCCTGAATTTTGATGCGATGTCACTTAGCACAGTTCCTTCCCACCAACTGTTTGCTATGACACCATGGAGCTAAATGGCAGAGCTGCCGAAATAACAGTTGAGAGAGAGAAGTAAGAGGCATTAGCAAGGGAAAAAGATTTTTTAAGCAAGGAAGGGAATGAGACAGCAACCAATGAAATAGACAGAAGCAAGATGTCTGTTCCAGGTGGCAAGAGGCAGAGATGTCTTTTGTGTGACAAAGAATCTAGGATGCCAGCCATGCACTTGACAGAGGGCAATGATCATAACTGTCTGCATTCGAGACTTCTCAGAAACATCCACTTCTTCCATCACGTTACCTTCTTATGAGAAGGGGCAGACATTAGCATCATTTTATACATGAAAAATAGCAGAAAGTTTTTATATGTGAGTGCAAATACACATCTGGTACCTAACCACAATGCTTTCTGGCTTGGATGTGCTGCTCTACAAGTGCCGCTGTATTTGAGAGAAGAAGATGCAGTGGGTTTTCTGGATATTGGAGGGCAATGCCAACAGTTAGTTGGCACAAATATTTGAAACGGGAATGGCTGTGACAAGATCCTGCCACGCTGCAGTGCCACTCAACATCCATCACTGTGAGGGAGCAGGCGGGTCCACCCGCCCTATCACCTGCCTTGTGTGTAAGAAGGACACAGAAGATCTGGGCATGAGGACAGCAACAGGGTTGGCATCTCCCTGTTCACCTTGTGATTTGTCTAGGTGCATGAATAAATATGCAGGGAGGCCGGGCACGGTGGCTCACGCCTGTAATCCCAGCACTTTGGGAGGCCGAGGCGGGCGGATCACAAGGTCAGGAGATCGAGACCACAGTGAAACCCTGTCTCTACTAAAAATAAAAAAAAAAAAAAAAAAAATTAGCCGGGCACCATGGCGGGCGCCTGTAGTCCCAGCTACTCAGGAGGCTGAGGCAGGAGAATGGTGGGAACCCGGCAGGTGGAGCTTGCAGTGAGCCGAGATCCGGCCACTGCGCTCCAGCCAGGGGGACAGAGCGAGACTCCTTCTCAAAAAATAAATAAATAAATAAATAAATATGCAGGGATAGCCATGTATTTCTATGACATAATCTCCTTTCTTCTTTGGACAGGAGAAGTCTCCTCCAACAGTGGAGCTTTCTCAAGAATCTTTGTTCTCCTGCTATATTTTCTTCTCTTTCTCTCCCCTACAGCCTTACTCTCTCCATGCTCATCAAGTGAAAAGGTTTCCATTTAATTCAAGCAAGGGATTTTCTGTGAGCCTGCATCCTGCCAGGGACATCATCTGTTCTTTTCTGTGGCGTCAGAGGAGTCCAAGACTCTACCACAAGTAATTGAGAAAGTTGACCTGCCAGTGACTAGTGATGTAACCTTACAAATCCCGGGATTCACCATTTGGAATGACATTCTTCTCAAACTGGACAAGACCTCCAGAATCATACAATGTCAGAGCTTGAAAGCTAAGGACGTTCACTTCAGCTCCTTATTAAATAGAAGAGGAAACCAAGGTCCAGGAGTGCTGAGTGGCTTGCTACTTAGAGTCACTCCTTCCTCGATGCTCTTCCCATTACTCCAACTCATCTTTAGCTCATCCCACCCCACTGCTGGTATACTTGTGTTTGAGCCATCTCTCTTCTTCCTAAACATCTTATAAGGGAAACTGCTTTTAAGCCTGTATGGAGATGACTAGCGTCTCTCAAGCCTTTAAGACAGAACATGACACCCCAACATCAACAAAGTTTTCTTTCCATCTAAATTTGCCTGCTGCCATACTTCCTAAATTTTTTCAGTGAAGAGAGACGAAAGGGATCTCCATGCTTACTTATTTTTCCATAGGTGTCAAATGGGCAAATTTGCCCTCCCTGTGGCCCCATTTCCCTCCTCTGGTGTAGCATTCTCTTGTTGAAGTTAAAGAATCACAACTTCCAAGCTCATAGCCATGTGCTTAGAGTCCTAAAGTCAAATAGAGGTTAGTCCATTGGAGAACTGACACTTTGCTTAATAACCAAAAAAGTAATATCTTTAAGAGCCTTCCTTTTCATTTCATGCCAAAGTTATTAGGCTAGATCCAGCCTAGGTTTCTGGCACCAGGCATGCCAGAGGGCAAAACTGGGACAGAGAGGAAGACAGGGACCCTCTTGAGGGGGGCTGTAGGACAAAGGTACAGTGAGCAGATTTCAGGGGAGCTCCCCAGTTTTCTACCATTTTCTCAGTACATGCCCATAAGCATCTTGAAAAGCATTTGTGAAACTGCCAAGAAGCCAGGCTAAAAATACCCACAGAACAGTCTGGATCAAGGAGAAATGCAGAGCTGGGCATGAGGGCTCCATGGAAGGTGTGAGACTCAGTGCAGGAGCCAGACTGCAGCGCCCACCTCAGGCTCCTGCTCCAGGCAGTGAAGCCATAATGGACTGGACGTTGTTGGGGAGGAATGGATGCATCTGGGTTTAGACCTTTTGTTTTATTTTTGAATTGGTCCAGTCCAACAGTGCAGCAAGGGTATCTAATGACACACTAAGGACACCTACCATGTGCTCTTATAGTTCCAAGTCCAAGAACTCACCTGCTTCTTGGGAAAATAGCATTCTTTATGAATTCTTTTTCATACATCTAAGGAGAAAGTCATGTTTGAAAGATGAACCAGGCCAGACACGGTGGCTCATGCCTGTAATCCCACCAAGGTGGGCGGATCACCTGAGGTTGGGAGTTCGAGACCAGCCTGACCAACATGGAGAAACCCCATCTCTACTAAAAATACAAAATTAGCCGGGCGTGGTGGCTTATTGCATTATTAAAGATTAGCCATTAAGAATGAATACTTCTTCCTTAAATATTCCACACCCTTTCCTTTTTAACTGTATTTAAAAAGTATTAATTTGATTGACAAAAATTGCATGTGTTTTTGATGTATAACATGACGGGGTTTTTTGTTCTGTTTTGTTTTTGAGATAGAGTCTCACTTTGTCGCCCAGGCTGGAGGGAAGCGGTGCAATCACAGCTCACTGCGACCTCTGCCTCCTAAGTAGCTGGGACTACAGGTGTGTGCCACCATGCCCGGCTAATGTTTGTGCTTTTTTAGTAGAGATGGGGTTTTGCCATGTTCAAGTGATTCACCTGCCTCGGCCTCCCAAAGTGCTAGATTTACAGGCGTGAGCCATCACATCTGGCCTGTGATGTTTTGATACATTATGAAATGGCTAAACAGAGCTAATTAACATACATTACCTCATATATTTATCATTGTGTGTTGTGAACACTTAAAATCTCTTAGCAACCCCCAAGGCTACAGTACATGGTCATTAACTGCAGTCCCTGTGTTGTGAGGCAGGCCCTGCACTTGTTCCTCCTGCCTCACTGAGGTGTTGGACCCTTAGGCCAGCACCTCTCCAGTGCCCCCATGGGAGGTGTTTGGGGCTTTGCAGGGGCTCCCAGTGCCCTTTATAATGGCTGTAGCCTGGCTCTATCCACTTATGGTTCTCTGTGTACCCCATTTTTAGGCTCCTCCTTCTAACACTTAATCTAATCATGTGCCCCTGACAAATATTATCAATAGTCTGCTTTTTCCAGTGTTTTGTTCTTAGTTATCAGGAACATTTTACATCAGAACGCTCCTGCCTCTCTCCCGGGGCTGCCAGCAGCAGTTCCATCATGCTTAGGCTCTCGCTCTTAGGCGGGGTACACACTTCCTGGGGTGTTTCCAAATTTCTTTTTGAGACAGCACCTTGCTCTGTCACCCAGGCTGGAGTGCCATGGAGCAATTATGGCTCACCACAGCCTTGAACTCCTGGGATCAAGCGATCCTCCCACCTCAGTTTCCCAAGTAGTTGGGACTATAGACGTGTGAAATCATGCCTGGCTAGTTTTTGTATTTTTTTGTAGTGACAGGATCTCACTATGTTGCCCAGGTTGCTCTCAAACTCCTAGGCTCAAGTGATCCTCCTGCCTCGGCCTCCCAAAGTGCAGGGATTACAGGCATGAGCCATAGCACCTGGCCTCGTTCATGTTTTTAAATAAAAATTATTATTTGAGACAAAGACCTGTCTTTGAGGAATCAAGTCTAAAGACAGACAGCGTGACATGGGCAACCATCCACAGGACACAGAAAACAAAGTTAAGAAAAGAAAAATGAGACATTCAGTGTTTATATAATGCATAGACCAAGGTAAGCGTGTTTGTCACCCTGATGTAATTTGGTTAATCTGTCCCTGGTTGTCCCCTCAGGAAACTCTTCTTCCCCTGAACCCTCAATTATTCTCCTAATCTATTTCTTTTAGAGGACGGAAGTGCAGGCCTGTGTCACCTTCCGATGGCAGAACCGTGCGGCTGACTGTGACTTCTGAAAGACGGATGGAGCTGGATGTCATGAGGTGACTTCAGAGAACTGAGTGCTATCGATAAACTTGTGGGCAGTTTGTCAAAAATGTGACAAACCTGTTCTCACTTTGTTTGGCTTTGGCCCGTTCGTATAGTTTTCATTTGAGGGCTCTGTGGAAATAGCCTCTGTGGAGAGTGAATGTAGATATTATAAAAAAGCCGAAACACAAGTTTGCTTGGGGGTGATACACTTTGCTTTATCCAGAAACTCTGGGGTGCCTCACCTTCTCTGAGTGGAGAAATGGCAAATTCATTGGTGGCTGGAATCCAAGGAAGGGGGAGCAGCAATACTCTTCCCACAGCCCGGACTCCCCTGTGGCCCCAGCATCCCATTCTTGTGAGGACTGAGGGTAGAGAGCCCTTGCTCCAGGGCCTGAGTTCAACCACCACCTTGTCTTTGCAGAGCAGAGCTGCCTCTTCGTGTGAAGGAGCCATCAGCTGGGCTGGGCAGTTCGTAAAGCCCCAGTGGGAGACTGGCATCCAATCCGATCTCCAGTGCCTCATTGCTTGTAGGTTCTAAATCCCTGAGAGAGGGAAATCACGGTTTCTAGATCCACATTCCTTTGACTCTCTTTCCTAGGGTTGCTGGTCAGACCTGGTGCAGATCCCCTTGCACCACTGGGCTCCACCCAACTCTGGCCTTGATGTTTTCTATAAATTCAGAAAAGGCCTGTGCCTTGACTTCCTGCAGTGGTGCCCCTAACCTCATCTCACACTGAACTATGCTATCCTTGTACCTCAGCCATGTCAGGGATCACAGACCCTCGCTGGACATTTACCAGAGCAGGCCTTTGTCCACAGCAGTGCTCCTCTGGGCTGCTGGTGTGGGTAGTATCTGGAGGAGACCCCTTTAGGAGGCAGTGAAGACCCCCACTTGTTTGTTTTCGCTTGTTTGTGCACAGTGGGTGTTTAATAAATATCCGTTGCATGAATGAATGAGCAAATGGGCTCTTCCCACAGTAACAGAAGTGCCTCGGCAAAGATCGTATGCCTCCCTGAACTTGTCCAGAGAAGACGAATGGTTTAATTGAGGTGTTTATTTCAGCCACTGAGATATGCTTCTTTGGTGATCTCTGAGATTTATGTTCTTTTTCTTCTGAAAACTAAAAATAAACAGAAAATCTAAATACCCGTGAAACGCGGACACTGTACTAAGTGATCCCATCAACACTTTCTGATTGAATTTCTTCAGTCCCGTCCCTTTGTCAAGGAAGTCTCATTTTCCTCCTCTTTACAGAGAAGGAAACACCTCTCAGAGAACAGGCAGTGTATCCCACGCCCCTCAAGTAGGAGGCAGAAGCAGGATTTGGACTCAGGCCTGCCCAACTGCAATTCCAGGGTTCTTCCCATTGTACATGGCTGGCCCATCCTTTCCAGAGGCAGCCATATGACTGAGATTCCGGGAAGGAGGCTATAATCTCCATAGGAAGCATGTGGGGCACCTAAGAACGATGTTAGGAGGGACACGACCAGAGCCCAACACCATGGGGTTGAATATCATGCCAGGCAGAAACGATACTAAAAGATAACATTCATTGAGCTATTCACCATGGACCACACACTCCTTCCAACAGAGCCCATGGAGGCAGTACTAGGTAATGACCCTCAGCAACGGGGAGTCCAAGACACGGGAACTTTAAGTAACTTCCACAGGGTAAGTGGCAGAGTCAGAATTTGAACCCAGACAGAACTCAACCATTATGAAAGGCTGATTATAATGTTGGAGGAATGGCTTCCAGAATTCACACACAATCTTCGTGTTCACAGTAAACGGAACACTAAAAGATGGGGCAAATTCTATGCCCCCATCCCTGAATCTGGGCATGTATGTGACTATTTTAACCAATGAATTATGGAGAAGTGACACTAGATGACTTCCAAAGCTAGGTCATAAAAAACAATGCAGCTTCTACCTTGCCCGCTGGGATACTCACTTTCAGAGACTTGGGATCACCTGTTGTGAGGAAGCTCAGACCAAAGGCAGAGCCAGTAGCTCCAAGTGAGCTTTCAGCCAAAAGCCAGCAGCAACCACCAAGCACCTGAGCCAGCCCTTGGAGACCCAGCTGGGCTGAGTCTTCACTGACTGCAGCTTCAGTCAACATCTGAATGCATCCTCATGAGAGACCCTCAGTAAGAACTGCTTAGCTGAACCTGCCTTTCTTGTGGCTGTAAGTACAAGAAAATTGTTGTTTTGAACCGGTAGACTGTAGGATAATATGAATGCTATGTAGCGATACATAACCAGAACAGCAGCTCACAGCCTCTGGGTCTGGTCTTCCTTCCTACAGTGCCTCACTGTTTGAGTCCTAAGTTAAACAACAATACCACCATCACCACCATCACCACCACCACCACCACCACCAACAACTATTGCTACTACTAGGGGAACAAACTTTGGGTATCTAGCATGTGCCAAACACGTTCCCATGTTCATTGATTTAATCCTCATAAGAACCATCTACAATAGATATCATCACACTTTAAAGATAGAATCACTGAATCTTAAAGAAGGAAAATAACTTTCTTGATGTAATTCCAGATTCATAGTACTTTCTGCCATCTCAAAGTTTAGGCTGAACTGATCGAGGTAACTAAGGGAAAGCAAGAAGCACAATTGCTACCACTGTGACTATCCACACCTACATTTTTTTTTTTTTTGAGACAGAGTCTTGCTCTGCTGTTCAGGCTGTAGTGCAGTGGCATGAAGAGGGCTCACTGCAGACTTGAACTCCCGGGTTCAAGCAATCCTCCCATCTCAGACTCCTAAGAAGCTGAGACTACTGGTGCACACTACCATGCCTGGCTACTTACAATTTTTTTTGTAGAGATAGGGTCTCACTATGTTGCCCAGGCTGGCCACAATCTCCTGGACCTCAAGTGATCCTCCCGTCTTGGCCTCCCAAAGTGTAGGATTACAAGCATGAGCCACTGCACCCAGTCAGTTACTGTTTTTATTGCTGAATATATGCTCAAACAAAAAAATGCACAACAAAAACGTACAGGTCAATGAATTATCATAGAGCAAATTCCTGTATATCTACCACCTAAGGTCAAGAAAACAACATTGCCAATATCCTAGTAGCTTCTCTCTTCACAACTGGCCCCCATCAACACCCTCCCATTGCCCTGAAGGTGATCATGATCATTTCTCTTATGAAAACCAACATAGTTTTACTACCCAAACTTTCATTACTAAAAACTAGTAGTCTTGCCCTTTGTAAATTGTGTATAAATGGATCACATGGTATGTATTCCTTGTGTTTACTTTCTTTTATTAGAGATTATGTTTAAAGGTTATGTTCTGAGATTTAGCCATGTTGTTCTGTAGAATGGTAGTTCCTTAGTTTTTATTGGTTATTCTACTATATGAATATACCACAATTTAATCGTTTCATTGGTGGTGGACATTTGGCTTGTTTTCAATCCTTTTCATTATACAAATCATGCTGCTGCTATGAAATTCTAACATGTGTCCTTTGGGGGACAGGTGCATGCATTCTGTAGGGTATGTATCTAGCAGTAAGGTTGTTAAGTCATGGGGGGTGCATTTGTTCAACTGTAATGGGTATTGACAGTCTTCTGTAGCGATTACACCATTTCCAACTGCGACTGGGAACACAAGAGACTGCCTGTTACTCTGCAGCATTGGGAACATTTTGTATTATCAGTCCTTTTTTTTTTTTTTTTTTTTTTGAGACAGAGTCTCACTCTGTCGCCCAGGCTGGAGTGCAGTGGCACCATCTCATCTCATTGCAACCTCCGCCTCCCAGGTTCGATTACAGATGTCCGCCACAACACCCAGCTAATTTTTGCATTTTTAGTAGAGACAGGGTTTCACCATGGTGGTCGGGCTGGTCTCGAACTCCTGGCCTGAAGTGATCCGCCTGCCTCAGCCTCCCAAAGCGCTGGGATTACAGGCATAAGCCACTGCCCCTATCTGTATTATTAGTTCTTTTAATTTTAGCTACTCTGATGGGTGTGTAGTGGTAACTCATAATAGTTTTAAGTTGCATTTTCTTGACCACTGAGAAATTCTCTTGTATTGAATGGCCATTTGGATAGTCTCTGCTGTAAACTGCTTTTACAGGTTTCCTGTCAATTTTTCTTCTAGGGTATTTGCCTTTTTCTAAATACTCTAAGAAATGTATAATATTATTTACATTTACATTCTCTAACATTTGTTTTAGTAGAGTATATGTGTATATGTATGTTTGTGTATGTATGTGTACGTCCGTGTGTGTGTGTGTGTACTAAAGCCCTTTGTGGGGTAAGGATGCCTTGGCGTGGCCATGTGGATAGGGATTAGGGACTCAGATCTTCCTTTCCAATTAGAAGGGGAAATGTACAGATGCCTCTCTTTCTGAGCATGTGCTGGAAAAAGCAAAGAATGCATATTTGGGACAAGAGGCTCTAAAACAGGGAACAATATGAACTCAGATTTGAAACAATTTATGCAAAACAACTAGACTAGAGCTAGACACACTCTTGCAGCTCCTAGGAAGAGTAAGATGGGTCTGAGCCTGCATTTGGATCTGTCTTGGATGTGGAGGCCACTGTAGAAGGGAAAGGACTTGGAGGTCGTGGGCTCTGCTGTGCCTTCTTTCTAGCTGCAGGGTAGTGACCAGAGGCAGGGAGGTTGGGAAGGGGTTGGGTGGCTTCTCCAGGCAGCTCAGAAGCTCCTGACTGCTGTGGAAGGTGAACTGTCTTTCTGCTGAGCCAAGGGCTCAGGGAGATGCTGTTATCTCTGCCCTCAGTATTTGCATCTCAACTCACCCTTGGCAGCTCTGCTGTTTGCATAATGTGCCTTGGGACAGATCTGCTTCCTCCTTGCAGAGGTCCTGACACCTACCTTGAGTCCTGCAGTGTGTGGAGGCCAGTGGAGTAGTTCTCCTTCACTCTGCAGGTTTCTCTTGTCAGATGATGTCATTCTCACAGGCTACAACATCCCAGCTGCCTTCCAGCTCAGGGTCAGCATGTCTCTGCCCTGTGTTCTCCCTAGATGGCCCCAGCCGGGTGGTTCTGAGCAGATGGGCCCTAATTTTATTATTCACCAGGTTAAACAGTGTCAGCAGAACCCGCCAACCTCTAAGATCAGTCTCACTTCCCAGAGTGCTGCGGGCCCAGGAGTCACGTCAGCCCTGTGCCGTCAGCGCAGCCTTAAAGCAGAGCAACTCACTGACTGGCAGATTTCTGATGCCTTCCTCACTTTCCTTCCACTTTGTGTCTTCAGGGCCTAACAGAACAGGGAGAGGAGAGGTGGGCTTCAGCTTCGTCACGAGTCAGCCTCTCAAAGGGCAGCAGGGACAGATAATCTCTGCTCAAGGGGCTAAATGGAGTTGCATTTACTTGGGGGCAGAGGCTGCGGGTACTCAGCACTAGCAAATACCCAGGAAGCACTCCCCCAAGGACATGCCTCAGGCAACGCATTGGAGCCTTAGGAAGCCACAGTTATCTGCCTGGTGCAAAACCGGGAGCCTTGCAGTGGTGCCTTATAGAATAACACTTGTCAATGTAACTGAGGCTCATTCTCTGTTATTATTATGATTGATTTAATTTTTGTTTTAAGAGACAGGGTCTTGCTCTGTCCCCCAGGCTGGAGTGCAGTGGTGCAATCATAGCTCACTGCAACCGGGAATCCCTGAGCTGAAGTGATCCTCTCACCTCAGCCTCCCAGAGTAGCTGGGACCACAGACATGTGCCACCAAGCATGGCTAATTTTTATATTTTTTGTAGAGACAGCGTTTTGCTATGTTGACCAGGCTGTTCTCCAACTCCTGAGCACCAGTGATCTTCCTGCCTCAGCTTCCCAAAGTGCTAGGATTACAGGCATGAGCCACCATGCTTGGCCTTTCTGTCCAATTATGTGTGGCGGCCAACCTCCTGTATGGCCCCTGACCGTTTTCGCCTCCTGGCATCCCCATTCTTTGTAACCCCCTCCCATACTGAGTGGACTTGGCCTGTGTGACCAATAGGAAATTGCAGAAGTAACAAAATGTGAATTCCAAAGACTGGGTCATAAAAGCCATTGTGGCTCATGCTGGCTTTCTCCTGGATCACTCTCTCTAGGGGAAGCCAGCTACCACGTCATGAGGCCACTCTAACATCCCCATGAGACAGCACCACCAGGGGAGGAATGAGGCCTCCTGCCAGCAGCCAGAGCTGCCCTTCCAGGTGTGTGCGTGGCCACCTTGGGTGCAGATCCTCCAGCCCCGGTCAAACCTTCAGATGACTTTCATCTCACCTACAGCCTCGAGAGGCTCCCTGAGCCAGAACCATCGAGCTGAGCTCATTCCTCCTCGAGTCTAGAAACTGTGTGAAATAATACATGTTTATTGTTTTAAGCTGTGAAGTTTTGGAGTGATTTGTTCAATAGCAATAGATAACTAATACAAGGTGCTCTTCTGTTTCTCTAGGAGGCAGACTTCTTTCCTTATGTTCTCTCCAATAACGTCTTTTAATGTAGCCAAACCTGCTGATAAAGGAGAGTTCCCTCATCCTATCAACAGCAAATGAATGGACCAGGAACAGTGGCTCCCACCTGTAATCCCAGCACTTGGGGAGGCCAAGGTGGGCTGATCACTTGAGGTCAGGAGTTTGAGACCAGCCTGGCCAACACGGTGAAACCCTGTCTCTATTAAAAACACAAAAATTAGACGAGTGTGGTGGTACATGCCTGTAATCCCAGCTACTCAGGAGGCTGAGGCTGGAGAATTGCTTGAACCCGGGAGACAGAGGTTGCAGTGAGCTAAGATCATGCCACAACACTCCAGCCTGGGTGACATGGAGAGACCCTGTCTTAAACAAAACAAAACAAAAACAAAGAAATATTCCTCTTGTTTATTCTGTGCTTAGCATAGTACTTGGTACATAGTAGGTCTCAGTATTAAAAAATATGGCACAAATGCCAGTAGAATCAACTGATTGAATTAAGCAGATTAATAAATTTCAGGGTCTATGTCAAGTAAGGGGGAAAAGTGTTACAGATAAACTTAAAACAAGCAGAATTCATTTTTAGGCCTGCACACTGGCTCATGCCTATAGTTCTAACACTTTAGGAGACCAAGGCAGAAGGATTGCTTGAGCTCAGGAGTTTGAGACCAACCCGGGCAATATAGCAAGACTCCATCTCTACAAAAAATAAAAAAATAATTAGCTAGGCATCATGTCTCATGCCTGTAATCCTGGCTACTTGGAAGGTCTGAGCACAGAATTTGAGGCTACAGTGAGCTATAATTGCATCACTGCACCCCAGCCATACAACAAGAAACTAATTTCTGTATCTTTCTGTGATTTAAGAGGCCAGGAGGAGTCAGAGAGTAAAGTTCACTCTTTATTGCCAGAATTGTATTAAAAATAAATTTGTATTCACTAAATACATGCTAGTTGATGATGGCAGGACATGTTCAGAAGTACATTTGGCATCAGGGAACGGCCAATTAGAAATCAAAAAGTGCCACAAATGGTCTTTCAATTAAGTGGCTAGTCCCATGTATGACCGGGCCTGAATGCAGACCTTCAAAGTTTATTGCAGCAGGCCTGAAAATGGTATTGATGAGGTTAGCCTTGCAGGCGTCCCAGTCACGATATTTGCTTCTCAGCATGATTTGTCTGGTTGTGTTCTTTGGCTTCCATCACAAAGGAGAAGAAATTATAAGAAACAGGGAGTAGGCCAAGTGCGATGGCTCATGCCTGTAACCCCAGCACTTTGGGAGGCTGAGGTGGGTGGATCACCTGAGGTCAGCAGTTTGAGACCAGCCTGGCCAACACGGTGAAACCCTGTCTCAACTAAAAATACAAAAATTAGCCAGGTGTGGTGGCGGGCACCTGTAATTCCAGCTACTTGGGAGGCTGAGGCAGGAGAATCACTTGAACCTTGGAGGTAGAGGTTACAGTGAGCCAGGATTGTGGCACCACACTCCAGCCTGGGTGACAGAGCAAGACTCTGTCATAAAACAAACAAACAAACAAGAGACAGGGAGTAATAGCAGAATTCAACCTGCGTCAAATGTTTTACTGACATAATTGCAGTGAAACTTTTCAGCAACCTTGTGAGCCAGGTGCTATTGTCCTTGCTCTCCACAGAAGCCTCAGCTGACGATTCCAAACAAGCTGCCCAAGTTCAGGAAGCGAGTCAATAACAAAACTATGATTTAAATGCAGGTTCATCGGATTCTTCTTTTTCTACTACAGTCTTTCATAGACCTCGAGATCTGGAAGATGGCTTTGGAATCCTCTGGACTAACTCCCCTCAAGAGCATCTCTAAGAGGTTAAGTCACTGATCAGAATAACTCCGCTGTTAATGGTCTGAGCCCGATTGACTTAGGCCTTCTGGTTTGCTTTTCTTTTCACTTCACCTTCCGCGATGGTAGGGCTGACTTTGCTCATTCCCTCATAGCTCCAAGAAAATGAACTCAAAGTTTGTGTGAAAGCTGGTGATCGTTTAACAGAATTTGAATCCAGATATTTAGAGGAACATACACTGCACTGTGGAAAATTGGGTGAAGACAGTGGTCTGGCTTTCCTGCCTCGCTCCCCCTCCCTGTCCTTTGTGCCAAGGGCATTTCTGTGAGGCTGACGATGAGGCTCACATCCGGGGCTGCAAATCCAACTCTGTCATGGTGCAGGTGCTGGAGACTGGGTGACATGTCTGGTGACTTCAGCAGTAACGAGAGACCCTTGCAGCAAATCGTGGCGAATTCTGTGCTTTTCTCTGATAATAGCACCAGTTTAATTATAATCCAGAAGTGTAAATTCCAGTTTGCTTTCATCTCCAGTATGTTTCGTTTCAAATGTGACTTTGCAGCTCCTTCTCTCTTTTTTTCTCTCTTCGTGCCATAAAATATTTGCATATTTGAATGTCAGATTTTCCAAGTGCTGGAAGCAACAGGCTTTGGTATGTTCTTGAGTTATTTTGTAAAGCAGCATCTGTCTCGTTTCAGCAGCCACCAGAGCTGAGAAGTGACCCAAGAGCGGCCTGGCAGGAAGAAAAAAAGTGGGATCCAAGGGAGTTTCCTTATAATACTGAGCCCAGCAAAGCCTGGGGGGTGGGGGGGTTCAGTCCCAGGCAGCTTCCGAACAGATGTTTTTCCCCAGTTGATTTTTTTTTTTTTTTTTGAAGAAAGGCAGATTACCAAAAGAAACAAATACTGAATGATGTACAGAATGTGTCTTTGGAAGTTGCTAGACTAATTACTGAGGCTCCAAAATCACTTTAAAAGCAACACATTTTGTTTTGCAATATACATTCATCTTGCCAATTTTTTTTTTTTATAATTTCAATCAGAATCCACCTCAAACTGGATAGTTGATTGTGGTGGCAGTGGGATTTGGAAGGAACACTCTCATTAAGACAGCAGTTTTCAAGGAATTTCCTGACTTTTTTCTGTCTATAGAATGACGTCAGGAAAATTCTCCTACAAAATATCTTCAGAGCTTTAAACAGCTTCCTTTTGAAATGATACCTTCTGTTTAAACAATTATAATAATAGCTGCTTGTTGTGTGCCAGATAACATTGAGTTTAATCCTTCAGTTCCCCTGTGTGGTCGGTATTTTTATCATCTACATTTATAGATGAATAAACTGAGGCTCAGGAAAGACTCTTTTCCAAAGAACTGTGACCCAAGTGCGGATACTGGACTTGAATGGAAATTGTTCGTGTTTATTGTGTGGATTAGGTCACTGTTCTTTGTAGAGGGACAATGGCAGCGAGATCTGCCACTTTGATATCCTGATGTTCTAATGCTCAGGCTCTGACCTAGGTAAGTATCACATTTTTCAGGGAGCTTCCAGGTAATTTCCAGAGAATATGGTTTTCCAGTTAATATTCGATCAACAAAATAGGATTCCAGCTTAAATACAGAAAAGTGACTGCACTGAAGCCACACCTGCTGGCGACATTTATTCATTTAACAAAAACACATCAGGTGCCTGCTGTGTGAGGTGGTCGTCCCTGGGGATGTCATAGTGAGCCACAGAGCAGGTCTCTGTCCTTGACACTGGGGTGGCAGGAGCTTGGCTGGAAACCCTGAACATGACGTTGAGCCCCCTCTAAGCAGACTCAGGTCCTTTGGTTAGGCTCTCATATAGGTATCATCAGAAATACTCTTTTACCCCTTCAGTGGTACTCTGACAATCCAAACAAGTGACCCAGGTAACCCAGGCATACTTCTGCTATTTCTCACTCACGCATCCATTTGAGAGTCATGCAATTATTATTTATTTAGTACCTAGTATGTGCCACAGATGGTAATAAATCAGGTACAGTTCCTGCCCTCATGGAGTCTAGGGGGGCCTGGCAGATACTGACAAAGGAACACATAAACATCCAGTCACGACTGCAGCCAGTGCGAGGCAGGACAGAGTGGGAGCCATGGCAGAGTCCCAGTGAGCAGAGGCAGCTCAGGGAGCCTCTCAAGGGCATCTGGGCCTGGGGCCTGTTGGGCACTGTTGAGACTGTGCCCTGCACTAAGGGCTCACTCAGGTGGCATGATTGCCTGACGGGCTGCTGGCCCGTGAGATGGGGCCAGCCAGGTGCATGGCAGGGTGAGGAGCTCTCGCGGTAGGGGGGCAGGAAGTGTGAAGACACTGAGAAATGAGAGATCCAGAACACATGAGGCCTGAGGAGGCCAGGGAAGGCAGGCATAGGATGGCTTGGAGCAGGGCTTGTCGGCCACTGGACACTGGAACGTCAGTCTTGGCACACTGAGCGGCTGGAGAGGCTGCACGCAGGGTGGCATTCTTACAAGCAGTCACTGTGGCTCTGAATATCCACCTTTGCCCCTCCAGCCCTGCCCTGCCCTGACCCCCAGTCTCCCCATGACTTCTCTAAGCCTATTTCCTGATCTGTCAAACAGGGATTAATACCATCTGTCTCAAGGCTTTAAAAAATTTATTTTTAATTAGACAAGGTGACACATGTAAGTCCCTACGAGAACCTCTCTCATGTTCTCTGTGCATAGTAATAGCAATTGCCAAGATTTATGTGACATTTGCTGTGAGCCAGCACTCTGTTAAGAGGTTGACCTGTTTTCACTCGTCTGCTCCTCAGGATGATTCTGCTACTACAGAGGGGGGTTACTAGGGTTCCCACTTTACAGCCGTAGCGAGCTGAGGCACCAAGTTGCGTGCCAAGGCAACCCACCTGGTAAGGGGGGAAGGATGGGGCTTGGCAAATGAGGATTGAGTTCCAGGGACACGCTCTCCAGGTTGCCCTCAACGGTTGCATTTTCCGTTCTTTCGGGGCCGGTGGAGGCACTGCCAGGGGAGGGCTGGAGAGTTTCATAGAGGGTGGCAAATTTGAGAGAGGAGGCTGGTTTAGAATAACAAGGTCGCCCATCCTGGTGCTGGGCGCCGGCTGGCAGGACTCCGAAGAGCAACTCATCCTGGTGTGCTGAGGACTATCTTGGTTTTAGTGCTGGAAGTCCCAGGACGCCAGGATGGATGTACCTTAGGAGGACCCTCGTGATGCCTGTCGCAGGCCCCCCACCAGCAGATCGGCCTTGTCGCAAAGCCTTTTGTGGTAGATGTAGCGTAGCCCCCTATGCTCTTCAGGGCTTTGGAACGGGAAGAGCAGAAGCGCACAGGTGGATGTCATGGGACCTCATCTGTGTTCCTTGCAGCACCTCAGCCCCTCTGCAATTTACCCTCAGCGCCGCTTCTCACCAAGCAAATATACACATTCATGGTCCTGAAAATAAATCCAGGAACCTCTAGCCTTGAAGACCACTGCCAAGAGCGCCCCAGCTTCAGAGGGGTTGGTCCTGGGCATGAACAGCAGCTGCCACTGCCCGGCTGTGGGCAAGTGACTCAGGGAAGCATGCAGCGGCCATCTGCTGCCCCAGGGACTCTGCAGCTCCCTCTCCGACTCCTGGGAGGAAGGACAGGCACCTCCGCCCCAGAGCAAGTTCTGTCCCCTGGGCTCTTCCTCTGCTGCCTGCAAGGCTGGATCATGTGTTCATGATGGAAACCACAGCCCGGATGCAGGGACAGAGTTGGGGGTGGGCACTCATCACTGTCCTGACCACGGAGGCTGGACTGCCCCCCATCCCTTCACTGGAGGCGCGGCTCTGCATGGCGGGGTGGGCGTGGTAAGCAGAGGTCATTGTTGCCAGGGTTGGAGGTGGGACCCAGGAAGGAGCTCAGCCTGTGTGCACAGCATCTTGCATGACCCTCAGAAGTCTCCCAGGATGCGATATTCCACTTCACAGATGAAACACGGGATCCGCAGAGGTCAAGTGGTTTGCTCCAGACACACAGCGAGCTAGCGGCAGACCTGAAACTAGAAGCAGGTCTCCCAATTCCCAGCCTGCGCCTCAGCTTTCCTGTGGGCCTCTGAGACTTCCCTCTACCTGAAGACCATGACACACTTTCATCCCTTAGTGACGTCTCCGCTGTTGCAGAGCCTAGAGGTGGACCATGGTCTGCCAGTGTTTTGTCCAGAGAGACCGGTGTGGCTTGCCTGGGTCCCCCATCCTTGTTGCCTGGACCCTGCCTCCTCTCTTCCTGCCCCAGGTTCTGAGGGCCGATGTCGTGTAGGAGGAGCTCTAAGGTCCTCATCACCAACTCCATGTCCGTGGCCTGCCACTGCTGTCCTTCGCTGCCCCATCTCCAGGTGCTGCATCGTGGCAGGCCCTCTACTTTGAAAGAGAGTTGGCCGGGCATGGTGTCTCAGGCCAGGCAGCGGCTCACACCTGTAATCCCAGCACTTTGGGAGGCTGAGGTGGGCGGATCACCTGCGGTCAGGAGTTCGAGATCAGCCTGGCCAACATGGCAAAACCCCGTCTCTAGTGAAAATACAAAAATTAGCTGGGCCTGGTGGCGGGTGTCTGTAATCCCAGCTACTTGAGGCTGAGGCAGGAGAATCGCTTGAACCTGGGAGGCGGAGGATTGTGCCATTGCACTTCAGCCTGGGCGACAAGAGCAAAACTCTGTCTCAAAAAAAAATAAAAAGAGTCTTTCCTCCAGGGTTTCAGGATCACTGTCAGTGGTGAATGGTGTGAAAAATCTCTAATCATACCTTCTCAGAACTCCAGGGGCAGCTTTACCTCCCTCATTGTTTAAGGTTCCCTGTGTCAAGCTTTGTATCAAGTGTCCCTGGAGGCGGGCCGGAGGGCAGACGTGGGGGAGAGAACGTGGTGCACCATCAGAGGCCGGGCCTGTGACTCCCGACGGTGGTCCCAGCGCGGAAGACAGAGTCGGCTCCCTCTCTGCACCAGCGTCCTGCCTTCCAGAGGTGGTCACCTTCCACCCGTCCAGACTCACGGATGGCAGTCTTGCCCGGCTCCCCCTTTCAGACACATAGCAGCCCCTGCTATGGGCCAGGCCGGGCAGTTCTCGTTTGGAAATGTTACTCAGGAAGCTGCAGATGCTGTGTTTTTTTTTTTTTTTTAATCACGCTTCCTAGTTAGCCACTTTCCTTTGGATAATAGATTTCTGGGGTCCTTTCCTGCTCTTCCAAACTCGTCCGGCATCCCAAACTTGAGTACGCAGAGACTCCCCTGACCTCCCTCGCTTTACACAGCTGGGATAAATGGGGCCCAGTCCTCCTCGTCCCCCTTCCCACCTCGGTGTCTTGCTTCTGCGGGGCTAATGAGGAAGGCAAGTGGGGAGAAGGCACTGGAGGCAGAAGGGACAGTGAATTTTGCTGAAGGAAGCCCAAAAGGAACTGTGAAATGAGATGAGGTGGGTGTCCATCTCTATACGCAAGGGCAGGACGTTGTCCAGCGGCTCTCCGCCCTCTGCCTCAGGGACCTCTGAGGTATCCATCTCTATACGCAAGGGCAGGACATTGTCCAGCGGATCTCCCACCCTCTGCCTCAGGGACCTCTGACATCTGGAGGCAGGGAGTGAGGAGAGTGTTTCCTGCTTTTGTTCCTGGAGACAAACCTTCTCCTGACGTTCAGCATCTGTTCAGCCCAGGAGGCTCTGCAATACTTAAAAGACCCAAGCTCGGCAAGGAGGCACTTGAGTCAACATTTGGAAGATCACAGCTGCAGCCTGCATGGGAAGGGGAGGACGAAGAGGGAGAGGTGGGTTGCAGTGCGCAGCGTGCAACCCTCTGCACCTCCAGCCCTCTCACCTCTTCACACGGCATTTGTTTCATTCACTCAGCAACAATTCCGTGCTCTTTATACACGCCGGGTACTGCTCTAGGCCCTGGAGACAATAAGGAGAAGAAACTTCCTACCTTCATGGAGCTTATTTGCTGGTGGGGACTGCAGGTGATAAACAGATAGATGAAGTGCCAAGTAATGATAAGGGAAATGTGTGTGTGTGTGCATAATTACATGCAGGGTAACTAGGGAAGGCTTCCTTAGGAAAGTTTTTTTTATATTTTAGCAGAGACCTGGATAAAGGGAGGAAGTACACCATATGGAACCTGGGGGAAGAGAATTCCAAGTGAAATGAGCAGCCAGTGGGGGTGGGAGCTGAGATGGGCCTGTGCTTGACACATTTAAGGGGGGCAGAGAAGCTGGTTAACTTGCGTGTCCTAAGGAAGGAGGAGAAGAGGAAAGTTAGGTCCAAGCCAGGTGCAGTGGGTGGCTCACACCTGTAATCCCAGTACTTTGGGAGGCTGAGGTGGGAAGATGGCTTGATCCCAGGAGTTCAATACCAGCCTGGGCAAAGGAAGTTAGGTCTGAGAGATCACCTGCCAGGGCCAGATGACAGAGGGCTCTTTACTGTCTTAGCCGGGCGATGGCAAGCCATTGGAGGGATGGGGGCAGCGTGTGGCATCGTGAGTGTGTGCTGATGGGAAACACCTAGCTGCCTTGTGTGACTCTCCTCCCATGGGGGCAGCTGCTACAGGGTGAGCACAATGCCTGGGAACATCCTTCTTAAATTCTCGAATGCTTTACCAGGTGCGTGATTGTGTCCCCTCTCTGGGGACAGTGGTGTGGTGTGGTGGAAAGGTGGCGGCGTGTGGAGACAGGGGAACGGTCCTGTGTGTGGCGTGGTGGAAAGGTGGCGGCGTGTGGAGACAGGGGAACAGTCCTGTGTGTGGCGTGGTGGAAAGATGGCGGCGTGTGGAGACAGGGGAACAGTCCTGTGTGTGGCGTGGTGGAAAGATGAAGGGTGTGGAGACAGGGGAACAGTCCTGTGTGTGGCGTGGTGGAAAGATGAAGGCGTGTGGAGACAGGGGAACAGTCCTGTGTGTGGCGTGGTGGAAAGGTGGCGGCGTGTGGAGACAGGGGAACAGTCCTGTGTGTGGCGTGGTGGAAAGATGGCGGCGTGTGGAGACAGGGGAACAGTCCTGTGTGTGGCGTGGTGGAAAGATGAAGGCGTGTGGAGACAGGGGAACAGTCCTGTGTGTGGCGTGGTGGAAAGATGGCGGCGTGTGGAGACAGGGGAACAGTCCTGTGACTGGCGTGGTGGAAACGTGACGGCGTGTGGAGACAGGGGAACAGTCCTGTGTGTGGCGTGGTGGAAAGATGGCGGCGTGTGGAGACAGGGGAACAGTCCTGTGTGGGCGTGGTGGAAAGATGGCGGCTGTGGAGACAGGGGAACAGTCCTGTGTGTGGCGTGGTGGAAAGATGGCGGCGTGTGGAGACAGGGGAACAGTCCTGTGACTGGCGTGGTGGAAAGATGGCGGCGTGTGGAGACAGGGGAACAGTCCTGTGTGTGGCGTGGTGGAAAGGTGGCGGCGTGTGGAGACAGGGGAACAGTCCGTGTGTGGCGTGTGGAAAGATGGCGGCGTGTGGAGACAGGGGAACAGTCCTGTGTGTGGCGTGGTGGAAAGATGAAGGCGTGTGGAGACAGGGGAACAGTCCTGTGACTGGCGTGGTGGAAAGATGGCGGCGTGTGGAGACAGGGGAACAGTCCTGTGTGTGGCGTGGTGGAAAGATGAAGGCGTGTGGAGACAGGGGAACAGTCTGTGACTGGCGTGGTGGAAAGATGGCGGCGTGTGGAGACAGGGGAACAGTCCTGTGTGTGGCGTGGTGGAAAGATGGCGGCGTGTGGAGACAGGGGAACAGTCCTGTGTGTGGCGTGGTGGAAAGATGAAGGCGGTGTGGAGACAGGGGAACAGTCCTGTGTGTGGCGTGTGTGGAAAGATGAAGGCGTGTGGAGACAGGGGAACAGTCCTGTGTGTGGCGTGGTGGAAAGGTGGCGGCGTGTGGAGACAGGGGAACAGTCCTGTGTGTGGCGTGGTGGAAAGGTGGCGGCGTGTGGAGACAGGGGAACAGTCCTGTGTGTGGCGTGGTGGAAAGATGAAGGCGTGTGGAGACAGGGGAACAGTCCTGTGTGTGGCGTGGTGGAAAGATGGCGGGTGTGGAGACAGGGGAACAGTCCTGTGACTGGCGTGGTGGAAACGTGACGGCGTGTGTGGAGACAGGGGAACAGTCCTGTGTGTGGCGTGGTGGAAAGATGGCGGCGTGTGGAGACAGGGGAACAGTCCTGTGTGTGGCGTGGTGGAAAGATGGCGGCGGTGTGGAGACAGGGGAACAGTCCTGTGTGTGGCGTGGTGGAAAGGTGGCGGCGTTGTGGAGACAGGGGAACAGTCCTGTGTGTGGGCGGGTGGAAAGGTGGCGGACGTGTGGAGACAGGGGAACAGTCCGGTGTGTGGCGTGGTGGAAAGATGAAGGCGTGTGGAGACAGGGGAACAGTCTGTGACTGGCGTGGTGGAAAGATGGCGGCGTGTGGAGACAGGGGAACAGTCCTGTGTGTGGCGTGGTGGAAAGATGAAGGCGTGTGGAGACAGGGGAACAGTCCTGTGACTGGGTGGTGGAAAGATGGCGGCGTGTGGAGACAGGGGAACAGTCCTGTGTGTGGCGTGTGGAAAGATGGCGGCGTGTGGAGACAGGGGAACAGTCTGTGACTGGCGTGGGGAAACGTGACGGCGTGTGGAGACAGGGGAACAGTCCTGGACTGGCGTGGTGGAAAGATGAAGGCGTGTGGAGACAGGGGAACAGTCCTGTGACTGGCGTGGTGGAAAGATGGCGGCGTGTGGAGACAGGGGAACAGTCCTGTGACTGGCGTGGTGGAAAGATGGCGGCGTGTGGAGACAGGGGAACAGTCCTGTGACTGGCGTGGTGGAAAGATGGCGGCGTGTGGAGACAGGGGAACGGTCCTGTGTGTGGCGTGGTGGAAAGGTGAAGGCGTGTGGAGACAGGGGAACGGTCCTGTGTGTGGCGTGGTGGAAAGATGGCGGCGGTGTGGAGACGGGGGAACAGTCCTGTGACTGGCGTGGTGGAAACGGACGGCGTGTGGAGACAGGGGAACAGTCCGTGTGTGGCGTGGTGGAAAGATGAAGGCGTTGTGGGAGACAGGGGAACAGTCCTGTGACTGGCGTGGTGGAAAGATGGCGGCGTGTGGAGACAGGGGAACAGTCCTGTGTGTGGCGTGGTGGAAAGATGAAGGCGTGTGGAGACAGGGGAACAGACCTGTGTGTGGCGTGGTGGAAAGATGAAGGCGTGTGGAGACAGGGGAACAGTCTGTGTGTGGCGTGGTGGAAAGATGGCGGCGTGTGGAGACAGGGGAACAGTCCTGTGACTGGCGTGGTGGAAGATGGCGGCGTGTGGAGACAGGGGAACAGTCCTGTGTGTGGGTGGTGGAAAGATGAAGGCGTGTGGAGACGGGAACAGTCCTGTGTGTGGCGTGGTGGAAAGATGAAGGCGTGTGGAGACAGGGGAACAGTCCTGTGACTGGCGTGGTGGAAAGATGGCGGCGTGTGGAGACAGGGGAACAGTCCTGTGACTGGCGTGGTGGAAACGTGACGGCGTGTGGAGACAGGGGAACAGTCCTGTGACTGGCGTGGTGGAAACGTGACGGCGTGTGTGGAGACAGGGGAACAGTCCTGTGACTGGCGTGGTGGAAAGATGAAGGCGTGTGTGGAGACAGGGGAACAGTCCTGTGACTGGCGTGGTGGAAAGATGGCGGGTGTGGAGACAGGGGAACAGTCCTGTGACTGGCGTGGTGGAAAGATGGCGGCGTGTGGAGACAGGGGAACGGTCCTGTGACTGCGTGGTGGAAAGATGGCGGCGTGTGGAGACAGGGGAACGGTCCTGTGTGTGGCGTGGTGGAAGGGTGGCGCGTGTGGAGACAGGGGAACGGTCCTGTGTGTGGCGTGGTGGAAAGGGTGGCGGGTGTGGAGACAGGGGAACGGTCGTGGTGTGGCGTGGTGGAAAGGGGGCGGCGTGTGCGAGAAGGGGAACCGTCCTGTGTGTGGCGTGGTGGAAAGATGAAGGCGTGTGGAGACGGGAACAGTCCTGTGACTGGCGTGGTGGAAAGATGGCGGCGTGTGGAGACAGGGGAACAGTCCTGTGACTGGCGTGGTGGAAAGATGGCGGCGTGTGGAGACGGGAACAGTCCTGTGTGTGGCTGGTGGAAGATGAAGCGTGTGGAGACAGGGGAACAGTCCTGTGTGTGCGTGGGGAAAGATGGCGGCGTGTGGAGACAGGGGAACAGTCCTGTGTGTGGCGTGGTGGAAAGGTGGCGGCGTGTGGAGACAGGAACAGTCCTGTGACTGGCTGGTGGAAAGATGAAGGCGTGGAGACAGGGAACATCCTGTGACTGGCGTGGTGGAAAGAATGAAGGCGTGTGAGACAGGGGAACAGTCCTGTGTGTGGCGTGGTGGAAAGATGAAGGCGTGTGGAACAGGGGAAGTCCTGTGGTGTGTGTGGTGGAAGATGGCGGCGTGTGGAGACGGAACAGTCCTGTGTGTGGCTGGTTGGAAAGATGGACGGCGTGTGGAGACCAGGGGAACAGTCCTGTGACTGGCGTGTGGAAAGGTGACGGCGTGTGGAGACAGGGGAACAGTCCTGTGTGTGGCGTGGTGGACAGATGAAGGCGTGTGGAGACAGGGGAACAGTCCTGTGTGTGGCGGTGGTGGAAAGGTGGCGGCGTGTGGAGGACAGGGGAACAGTCCTCTGTGACTGGCGTGGTGGAAAGATGAAGCGTGTGGGGGGGGACAGGGAACAGTCCTGTGGGGGTGTGGTGGAAAGATGGCGGCGTGTGGAGACAGGGTAACAGTCCTGTGTGTGGCGTGGTGGAAAAGTGACCGCGTGTGAGACAGGGGAACAGTCCTGTGACTGGCGTGGTGGAAAGATGACGGCGTGTGGAGACAGGGGAACAGTCCTGTGACTGGCGTGGTGAAAGATGACGCGTGTGGAGACAGGGGAACAGTCCTGTGACTGGCGTGGTGGAAAGGTGGCGGCGTGTGGAGACAGGGGAACAGTCCTGTGTGTGGCGTGGTGGAAAGGTGACGGCGTGTGGAGACAGGGGAACAGTCCTGTGACTGGCGTGGTGGAAAGATGGCGGCGTGTGGAGACAGGGGAACAGTCCTGTGTGTGGCGTGGTGGAAAGATGGCGGCGTGTGGAGACAGGGGAACAGTCCTGTGTGTGGCGTGGTGGAAAGGTGACGGCGTGTGGAGACAGGGGAACAGTCCTGTGACTGGCGTGGTGGAAAGATGGCGGCGTGTGGAGACAGGGGAACAGTCCTGTGTGTGGCGTGGTGGAAAGATGGCGGCGTGTGGAGACAGGGGAACAGTCCTGTGACTGGCGTGGTGGAAACGTGACGGCGTGTGGAGACAGGGGAACAGTCCTGTGTGTGGCGTGGTGGAAAGATGAAGGCGTGTGGAGACAGGGGAACAGTCCTGTGTGTGGCGTGGTGGAAAGGTGGCGGCGTGTGGAGACAGGGGAACAGTCCTGTGACTGGCGTGGTGGAAAGATGAAGGCGTGTGGAGACAGGGGAACAGTCCTGTGACTGGCGTGGTGGAAAGGTGGCGGCGTGTGGAGACAGGGGAACAGTCCTGTGTGTGGCGTGGTGGAAAGGTGGCGGCGTGTGGAGACAGGGGAACAGTCCTGTGTGTGGCGTGGTGGAAAGATGAAGGTGTGGAGACAGGGGAACAGTCCTGTGTGTGGTGTGGTGGAAAGATGGCGGCGTGTGGAGACAGGGGAACAGTCCTGTGTGTGGCGTGGTGGAAGGTGGCGGCGTGTGGAGACAGGGGAACAGTCCTGTGACTGGCGTGGTGGAAAGATGGCGGCGTGTGGAGACAGGGGACAGTCCTGTGTGTGGCGTGGTGGAAAGGTGACGGCGTGTGGAGACAGGGGAACAGTCCTGTGACTGGCGTGGTGGAAAGGTGACGGCGTGTGGAGACAGGGGAACAGTCCTGTGACTGGCGTGGTGGAAAGATGAAGGCGTGTGGAGACAGGGGAACAGTCCTGTGACCCTGGGCAAGTTGCTTCATTTTTCAATCCAGTCGCCCAATTTGTAAAATAGAGATTGTAACGTACCCCACGACAAGCCTGTTGCGGGGGTCAGGCAGGATGATGGGGGCGAAATTGCTTTGATGGTGTGAGGTGCATGCCAGGCCGCAACTTTTAATAACCATCGAGGGGGCGGGCTTTCTTCGAGCTGTACCCACCTCCCTTCACCCAGCCTTCGCCTCTGTGAGTGGCCTTTCCATTACAGTCTCTTCATTTGGACCAGCCAAGATGATTTTTTTTCTGCCAGGATCCTGGCTGATAACAACTCTAATGAATATTCATCTATTTCCATGTCCGGGCATATGTTGAGGGCCCCTAACTCTAAATCCCCAGTTGTCTCTTCTTAAAGACCCAGACTGGCATGAAGTGTCCATTGCCTGTGGGTCTCGTGTTTTGGCACATTTGGGAGCAGAGGCAAGGACTCCTCTTTTCCAAAGTATCTTTTTTTTTTTTTTCCCAGACAGGGTCTCGCTCTGTCACACAGGCTGGAGTGCGGTGGTGCAGTCTCAGCTCACTGCAACCTTCGCCTCCTGGGCTCAAGTGATCCTCCCACCTCAGCCTTCCAAGTACCTGAGACTACAGGTGTGTCTAAATTTTATAGAGATGGCATCTCACTATGTTGCCCAGGCTGGTCTTGAACTCCTGAGCTCCAGCAATCCTCCTGCCTCCGCCTCCCAAAGTGCTGGGATTAGAGGTGTGAGCCACTGCACCCAGCCAGTTCAAATCTCTTAGATTCCACATAGGAGTGAGATCCTGTGGGATTTTCTACCTGGGCCTGACTTATTTCACTTAGCATAATGTCCTCCAGGTTCATCCAGCCATGCAAATAAAGGATTTTCTTCTTTTAAGTCTGAATGCTATTCAGTTATGTTATATGCCACGTTTCCTTTATCTACTTACCCACTGATGGACACCTAGGTCGTTTCAAGTTGTGGCTATTGTGGGCAGTGCTACAATGCACGTGGGGGTGGGTGAAGATGTCCCTTTGACACGCTGATTTCATTTCCTTTGGGTAGATACCCAGCAGCAGGATTGCTGGATTGTATGGTAGTTCCATTTTTAATTTTTTGAGAATGTCTGTACAGTTTTCTATAAAGACTGTACTAATCGCCATTCCCACCAGCAGTGCTCAAGGCCTGCCTCTCCTCCACATCCTTGCCGCATGGATCTTTCCCCTTTGATGACAGCCATTCTGACAGGGGCGAGTGCTGCCTCCTCCTTGTGGTTTTGATTTGCATTTCCCTGATGATTAGTAATGGAGCGTGTTTTCATGTGGCTATTAGCACTTGACAGTTTCAAAACATGGTCATATACATTCTCTCAAACATGTGAATGAATATGGCCCTCACTACGGGGTGTTCAGATGGTTAATTTTAGGTGTCAGCTTGGCTGGGCCTCAGGGTTCCCAGCTGTTTGGTCAAACAATATTCTGGGTGTTTGTGTGAGGATGTGTGGGATGAGTTTAACGTTTAAGTTGGTGGACTTGGAGTAAAGGAGATTGTCCTTTAGAATATGGGCCGGCTTCATCCAATCAGCTGAAGGCCTAAATGCAGTAAAAGGCTGACCTCCCCTGAGCAAGAAGGAATTCTGCTAGCCTTTGGACTTGAACCACGACATGGGCTCTTCCTTGGGTCTCCACCTGCTGGCCCACTCTACAAATTTTGGACTCATCAGCCTCCATAATTATGTAAGACAATTCCTTAAATCCTGGTCCCTCTCTCTCTCTCTCTCTCTCTATATATATATATATATATACACACACACACACACACAATCTATATCTATATATCTCTATCTATCTATCTATCTATCTATCTATACATCCATACTTTATTGACTCAGTTTGTCTGCAGAATCCTAACTAATACAGGTGGGTACTATCCCTATTTTACAGACAAAGAAATTGAGGCTCAGAGATGTGAGCTATGAATAAGATATTTCTTCATAGCTAATGAAGAGAACCAAATCCAATGCTTCTAGACTTTCAACCTCGCAGGCTTCCTTCACTGTCTGCTGCCTTTGCTACCCCTCTGCTCTATAATCTTCAAGCATGTTTCACTGCTTAAGGCATCACACCTGAACTCCTGTCCTTGGTGTTTAGGTGATGCACAGTATGGCTGCGTTTTCTCCTCTCCACTCAGGTATTTCTTCTCAGCCCTCTGTGGCACCCACAAGGGAGAAGTAAAGAACTCCTAGTGGTGGCAGAGTCCATTATCCAACCTGGAGAGAAACAGATCATTCCATAGGCTAACGTGATAATTAAAGGTTAAAGGAATAAATCTACTGTGCAGATATGATGAAAAGAAGGCATCTCTTAGACTAGGTAGGGCTTTAAATGTAAGCTCCAAGGTGCATGTTCCTGAAGCCTGGAGGGACTGGTGCATAAGTTCCTGACAGACGCCACGTGCCTCTGGTGACGGTGGTGCCCATGTTACCACTCACTGGGGCTGCACTGTCTGGTATGGCAGCCACTAGCATATCTGGCTCTTTACATATATTTTTTTTTTTTTTTTTTTTGAGATGGAGTCTTGCTCTATTGTCCAGGTTGGAGTATAGTGGTGTGATCTTGGCTGCAACCTCCACCTCATGGGTTCAAGCAATTCTCCTGCCTCCCAAGTAGTTGGGATTATAGGCACATGCCACCATGCCTGGCTGATTTTTGTATTTTTAGTAGAGAGGGGCTTTCACTATGTTGGCCAGGCTAGTCTTGAACTTGTGACCTCAGGTGATTCACCTGCCTCAGCTTCCCAAAGTGCTGGGATTACAGACATGAGCCACCATGTCCTGCCTTTTACATTTAAATTAATGACGATGAAATAGAATTCAAACCTCAGTTCCTCAGGCACGTTAGCCACATCTTAAGCGCTCAAAGCCACCTCTGCTTGGCTAGTGGCTACCATATCGAATGTCTCCATTACTGCAGAAAGTCAAACTCGAAAGCACTGAAGTAGAGAGAGCAGTCCCAAGTGTGAATCCCAAAGCCCTTGGTAACAGCTGGTTAGTGACAGAGAGAGGACTGTGACAGAGAAGGCTGAGGCAACAGGAGGCTGACAGCCACAGACCCTTCCAGAAGGACAAAGAAAGGGTCCTCGTGGTTAATGGTGATTGTCTGCAATGTGTGGGGGCCAGAAAGGGTAGCCCCCGCTTCAGCTGGGAGGTGCGACCCAGGCCATGGCTCCAGCTGCCTGGGCTGCAGGCAGAAGTTCGGTTCTGCCCACATATCCCCAGAGCCCCATCCCAGGAAGGCACAGTGGCAACACCACACTGAAGCTGCCACTTCAGTCTGAGGTCCAGGCTAACCTCTGTTCCCAGCTTCCAAGTGGTTTCAGCAAATATATTAGATATGCTTGATCAAAATGTGTAAATCAAATGAAAATGCATGATATTAGAAAGTTTGACTACAATCTATACTGCAATTTATATTATGGTAGTGTATTGCTTCTGCGAAAATAAGTTATAACATAATAAAGCTTGCTTAACTTGAAGAAAAAACAAAACACTTATGGATTTGATATGATTTTATTGAACAGAAGTCTTAAATTCTGAGGACACTTGGAAATCCCAGCAGCCAGCAGGGCCATTTGCACCCACAGAAAGAGATGCACTGTGTTAGGAGAAAACAGTTGTCTGCATGTTCTGCTTTCTTGTATTTCTGCCTCATATTTTAAGAATTCCCTTTGAATAATTTCAACCTCGTATCAACTGATCTAAGAAAAAAATGTTCACACTTTGCAGAGACGGTTTAGTGATCAGATTAGCATCTCTAAAGAGGGGAGAGGGTGGCAGTGGTTCTTCTGACTCTGAAGGAACCAGGGCAAGGCTGAGGCAGAGTGTGATGCCAGCTGGGACTGACACTTGGTGGTCCTTTCCTGCCTGGGGTGCTCCCTTCCAGAGAGCATCCCAAAGGCGTGGCCTCAGGCAAAATTGTGAAACAAGAACTTTGTCTCCAGGACTTCCTTCCCCTCCTTCTTCCTTGATACTCTATTCTGGCTTTTTCTCCTCAGGTATTTGATCTCGCAGGGTGATAAAATGGTAGTGTGGAAATACTAATGTTTTACTCCTCCCAGGTTGAGTATGAATAATAACATTTACATTGTTAACACAAAGCTCCGGAGACAGTGCCAGAATCAAAGGCAGGAGCAGATATCTCCAGTCTCAGCAAGTGGGTGTTTACCTGTGGTGCCAGCCGGGCCAGCTCACTGCCATTTCTGAATGCATTTTCTTTTCTTTCTTTTTTCAAATTTCTAATTTTTATTTTAAGTTCAGGGGTACACGGGCAGGATGTTCAGGTTTGTTACACAGGTAAAGGTGTGCCATGGAGGTTTGCAGCAGAGGTCATCGGATCAGCCAGGGATGAAGCCCAGCATGCATTGGGATTCTTCCTGCTCCCTCCCCCGACCCCACTGCCCTCCGACAGGCCCCAGTGTGTGTTGGCCCCATGAGTCCACGCATCCTCCCAGTGCATTCTCTTCCCACAGCACTGGTTGTCTTGCTCAAGCCCACTGCTCTCTGCAGACAGCCTGTGAAGCCTGTTCCCAGATGTGCCATCAAATTCGAGATTTGCCGAGAAGCCCCAGAGCTTGACCCACCTGAAGTCCCATGGAGTCAGCAAGGAGATATTTGGGATCAAGTTGAAGGTCAGGCAGTTTTTGAAGCATTCTCCTTAAGACCAAGTCCTGGTCAGGGTGGGTCCATCCTGAACCTGAGCGGGTTTGTGCATGAGACAAGCTGGGATTCTGGAAGCTAAATCACAGGTGGTCTGGAGAGGGTGGGAGCTGTGGGGAATGTTCCCACGTCCAGTGGCTGCTTCGTATGCTGACAGCCACACTGATGATGTGCTCAAGGTGGCAGGGGTTGGGCAGAGGGGCCCAGCATGGGGCTAGCTGCAGAGCCCTGCTGGGGGGCTGCATACTCTCAGACTTCTAGATTCTGGAGACAGGACGTGGTAAGTGGGATGGGATCCCAGGAGGGTTGGGGGCTGACAAGGCAAGGGCTGTGGGGCATGTCTCTGATTAAGCAGGCTGGAGGTTGAGAGGGGCCCAGCACCCTTGTGGACTGAGGCAGCAGCCTGGTCATAGGAATAATGTCTTGGTGACTGTGTTGGTGGCCAGCGCTTTCCCCTAGGAATGCCAGAAGCCAAGGGGGCTTTTGCCAAACAAATTCCAGAGACACCTCTCCCTGTAGTGGGAAGAGCTTGTTCTACCTTGCATCTTTCAGTGCCCAGCACAGCATCTGGCACATTGCGGGTTCCAAATGTAGGTCTAATAAACACTGACTAAACTCCTGCCGTGTTCTGGGAATATGGGGGTGAGCAGCCCAGAGCTCCTGTCATTGTGGGGCACACACTCTGGTGGGGGTAGAGACAACAGGGAAGCGGAGGCAGAGCGCACTGCCCTTCTACAGGGGAAGGGGTGCTCTGCAGAAGGAAAGGCAGGTGGAGTAAAGAGTGTCTCGGGGTGGGGGGACCACTTGGGATCGAGTGATCAAGAAAGACCTCTCTCAGGTGGTGCTGTCACAGCTGAGACCGGGTGGACAAGAAGGAACCAGCCATTTAACCTTTGGCAGTGGGCAGGGGAGATTGCTCCAAGAGAGAAGACTGCCAGTGTGAAACATTTAGGCAGCAACCAGCTTGGTATGTTTAAGAAACAGAAAAGGGGCCGGGCGCGGTGGCTCAAGCCTGTAATCCCAGCACTTTGGGAGGCCGAGACGGGCGGATCACGAGGTCAGGAGTTCGAGACCATCCTGGCTAACACGGTGAAACCCTGTCTCTACTAAAAAATACAAAAAAAAAGCTAGCCGGACGAGGTGGCTGGCGCCTGTAGTCCCAGCTACTCGGGAGGCTGAGGCAGGAGAATGGCGTCAACCCGGGAGGCGGAGCTTGCAGTGAGCTGAGATCCGGCCACTGCACTCCAGCCCGGGCGACAGAGCGAGACTCCGTCTCAAAAAAAAAAAAAAAAAAAAGAAACAGAAAAGGAAGCCAGGGCTGCTTGTGTGGCTCTGGTGGTGGCCAGAGTAGAGGACAGGGACTGGGAAAGGTTGGCAGAGCCTCAATCCAGAATGTCCAAAAGGACAAGCACGGGTTTTATGTAACCTTTGATGTCTCGTACCCTCAACCCCAAATGTTGGTAGTGCCTACTCTCCTAAATCATCTGACAACCCCCAAATCCCCCAACATATTTCCATTTGACACACAGCCTGATGAAGACCACGGGAAGATCGCTGTATTGGGTTTTCCAGAGAAACAGAAGCAACAGCACGGGTGTGTGTATGTGTGCGAGTGTGTGTCTGTGTCTATGTTATTGGCTCATGCAATTATGGAGGCTCAGTCCGAAGATCTGCAGTCAGCAAGCTGCAGACCCAGAAGAGCTAACGGTGTAGTTCCCATCCGAAGACGAGCAGGCTTGAGATCCAGAAGAACCAATGTTTCTGTTCAAGTCTGAAGGCAGAGAAAAGCTGCCATCCCAGTTTGAAGGCTGTCAGGCAGGAGGAATTCTCCTTCCTCGAGGGAGGGTCAAACTTCTTGTTCTACTTAGGTCTTCAGTGGGTTGGATGAGGCCAGCCACACTGGGGAGGGCCATCTGCTTTACTCATTCTAGAGATTTACTTGCTCATCTCATCCAGAGACATGTTACAGGCACACTCAGAACAGTGCTTGGCCGAATATGTGGGCACGCGTGGCCCACACAAGTTGGCAGGTAAAATTACCCACTACAACTGTGAGGAGTCTTCACCTGCTTCCTGGGCCTCAGCTTGCTGGGCTGAGCTGTGAGTGACTCCTGCAGAATCTAGCTGGGGACGGAGGAGGTGTCCCTAGTTATGAAGTGTTTGCACAACGCAGCTGTAAGGTGACCAGCTTTGGGGCAGGTTGTAATATAGGAATTGGAATAATAAGAACTCTATCTTGGAACCTTAGTGCTTTGGGATTTGCAAAGCTCTTCCACACCCATGTCCTGGTTTTCCCTTCCCCGCAGTCCTGTGCCTTATTACTGCCATTCTACAGAGGAGAGGACAGGTGTGAAAGGAGTAAGAGGTTCGCCAAGGTTACACGTGTAGCCAGACACAGTCAGCTCTCCCCAGGTGATGGGGAGCTCGGATGGGAAGAACAGTACGGCTGCAGAGTGTGGGCAGAGCTGCAGCGGGCGAGGGAACAGCCTGGTGTGCACCACAGGCAGGAGACAGCCAAGGACACAGCGTGCTGCCGCCTGGCCACAGTGACAAGCAGGGCTGTCACTTAGGCGTGGAGACGGCTGTGGCCAATGGAGCCTGCTGGCAGTGGCAGCTGAGGTCAGAAACCCAGGGCTAGCAGGGATGCAGCCAGACTGTGAGTGAGGAGCAGCCAAATCTGTCACTAAGTCAAGGGCAGGCCTGATGCTTCGGGGAGGAGGTCAGAGAGGCTAGCTGGTGGCAGCCCTGGCTCCACAGCCCTGTCCTAGAGGCCCACGCTGAGTGCCTGCCCACGGGATGCTGCTCCTGGGCCTTTCCTTACTGACCGTGAAGGGACAGAGAAGGCGGGTGAGCTCAGGACTGCTTCTGCCGATGCATCTTTTGGCTGTCCATCGGCTAGGGTCTGAGTGGTTTCATACTGGAAGTCCTCCTTCCTAGCACTGTGCCCAGTGCATGGGAGACCCTTGATGCAGGTTTGTGAAGGGAAGGGACCAGAAAACCCTACAGGAGGGTATGTGCCTGATGCGCAGTGGAGAGTATAGGAGGGAGAAGATGCCGGCAGACACCAGTTGCCACCTCAGGGGCAGGTGAGCAGGGCCAGAGGCAGAGAGCACTGTGGACCGAGGGCCCATGAGGACTCCCAGGAGCAGAGAGAGCAGAGCAGGCCCGGGGGAGACTCCGGTAAACAGAGAAGAGGGGCCAGAGGGAAAAGAGGGAGAGCAGAGGAGGGACTCACTCAGCAGGAGAGGTGGGCAGCACGAACCCAGCCTGGGGGCTGGGTAAGGGAGATGAGATGAGGCCAGAGCCGCGGAGCGGGACAAGGGGAGAGGTGACTGCAGGAGTCCTGAGTGTCTGGCCAAGTTCTTGCCCAGTGAAGCACAGTCACGTGGAGAATAGGGGATTCGGGAAATGATGGAAACCACGGGCCTTTCCCCTGCCTTATGTGGAGGCACAGGCTCCAGTGTCTGACCTGGACTGGGGACAGGGTTCCACTGGACCTGTGTCTCATGGTGCTGAACCCACCGGTGCCCAGTGCCCGGGTGCTGGCGAGAGGGCTTCTCCCTCCATGGTCTCCTGTGCCCCAGACCCTGCAGCTCTCCCTTACTTCTGCCCTCTGGTGCTCTTTGCTCAGCCTCAAATCTTCCTGATCCTCTGCTCACACATAGGCACCCTCTTCTCCTTGCTGGTTTTGCTGACACCAGCTGCTCGGGGCCCCCTCCCTGGGGCTGTCACTCTACCAGCCGTTCTCGCTGACCTCAGACCTTTGAGCAAGAAACAGGCGCTTTTCCTCCTTCGCGGTGCCTTGGTGCCTGTACTGGCGCACAGCTGACCCCGGCCCCTGGGGCAGGGTTTTAGTTTTTTCACTGCTGGAGAAATGCTTTCCTTTTAAATACCTGGAAGGACGAGCCTGCAGAAAATCTCAAGAGTATATAGTATCTGACTCACGATGACATTTCATTCTGTGGAAGCTCATGCTTAGAAATTGGAAGGCCTACCAAACCTTTGAAAGAAAGAACAGAAAGGAAAAAATGTGTAACCTATACACATCTATATACACACAAATAAATGTTTCCTTTGTATATGTATGTGTGTGCATGCATGTATATTTATATTTTTATACACACACACACACACACACATATATATTCTAGGGTTCTACGTGAACTTCAACATCAAATATTTCAAGTAACTTTCAGCAAGAAACGAAACCCTTTTCTTGAAAGAGGAAGTTACAAATTGGAAGAGGACAAAGGAGATAAACAGATTGTTTTAGAGTAACATGTTCTTTCCCCCACCCAGCTTTATGGAAGTATAATTTGGCAAATAAAAATTATATCTAGTTAAGCATGATGCTTTGACAATGTGTGCATTGTACAATGATCACCACAGTCGAGCTGAGGAAGGTACACATCACCATCGTCCCCTTCGGAGAGTTTTGACCAAGGGACACACATAAAGGTGTCCAGACGCTTCCCGACGGCCCCAGTCACTACTCACTCTTCCTGCTATAGATAGGGAAACGGAGGCTTAGACCGAGGGGAGACCGGTTGGGTCAGTTCAGCGGACACTTGGTCCCCAGGTTATTCCTGGGGTTTTGAATATTAGGGTTGTGTGAGTGTATCAGTCAGAGCTATTCAGAGAAATAAACCAACAGGCTATGTGTATGTGTATGTTTATTTACATATATATGGAAATTTATTATGATCTCACATTTGTTATGAGCCTCACATTACTCTGCAGGCTGAGAAGCCCCACGGTGTGCTGTCTGCAAGATGGGACCAGACGGGCCCATCGTGTAATCCCAGTGTGAATGCGAAGGCCTGTGGACCAGGGGGAGCTGGAGAAGACGCAAGGAGATGTCCCAAGCAGGCAGGCAGGAAGGACGAAGCTCCCTCTGTTGCCTTCACGTTCCACCCAGGCCCTCAATGAACAGGATGAGGCCCGCTACATTGGAGGGCAGTCTCCTGCATCCACTGATTCAAATGCGAATCCCAGAAATACACTCAGGCACCCCCAGAAATAATGTTGAGTGTGGACGCAGCCCTCCCTCACCTGCACTGGTGGTGGGACTTCAGTCCTGCCTTCCTCCCCAGAGGAAACCTCCCAGCCTTGAGAGGACGTAGCCGCTGGCCCACTCAAAAGGACCTGCGGCTGGGCTGGGCAGAGTGGTGTGGTGGTGGCAGGTCTGCCTGGCCAGGGGTGCACAGCAAGGACGGTCACCGCGGCCCTCAGCTCGCCTGCTGGGTCTCAGGTGTGAGGAGAGAGGTCTTACTTAGCAGCCTGTTGCTGGTGACCACGGCTGTTCTGTAAAGCAGGAGGATGACTCAAACACACCATTCATCAGGAGGTCCTTATGGGCATTTCTCTGGATTCTAATGTTCAGTTTTTATTTTCTAAATAGACATTTACTACTCTTCCCTCTCTGTTATTTCTATGATAATAAAATAACATTGGGGCTGTGAACCTGAAGTACGTTTGAGCTCAGATAAGCTCATAAATAACAGAGAGAGTCACTCGGAAGGGGCTCACATGCTGCCCCGCTGTTTGTTTCACGCCTGGTCCATTTTAGCAAATCTCAAAGTGGAAAAGGTGTGATTGTATTCTGTCTTCTAAGGTAACATCAGTAACATAGCAGACATTTTTCAAAGGATCCAAGTCATCTTTTACTATACTCTTTCCTTTAAAGGCGATGTTTCTTTCTGTCTGCAGGGCAGGGAAATTCAGCCAGTAGCCTGGAGTTTTCCCCCAACTTCTGAGTGTCGTTCAGTGCTTCAGGTTCACATAGACCTCGTGAAGCGCCCTCCCAGGATGGAGAAGAGCTGGTTCCGGAGAACACACCAGGAGGTTTAGAGTACCCGCGGTGCCCCCTGCTAAAGGCCATTTGGTCCCTGTGATTACCACCAATATTCTACTGTCTGCCAAGGGCAAGGCATTAGGCTAGGTGTGAAGCCCCCTTCCACCTCTGTGGCTGGCAAACATCCTGATTCTGCTTTGCTCCCTGCCTCCCTAGTCTCAGGAATCCTGAAGTGCGGAAGAGACGAAAACTCTCCCAGCCCTCTCTTCAGCAGTTCCACTCCTGGTGATGTGGAAGGAGCCTGGACAGACCACGCAGTCCAATCTCCTGCTTCTGGGCTGCACAAACCAATGGCAGAGCAAGCTCCCCGCGGTCTCATCTGCTGACTGGCTTGCTCTCCCCTGCACATTAACAGCCAGCAAGAGAGGAAAGAAACTCTGGAAAGAACCCAAAGTGGCCATTAGATGATTGTTATTATGTTGGTGCCTGTTGCAATGATATAAATCTGGGGTCTTAATAAAATCCAACATTTTCCCAATTAGCTCTTGCTTAATTAGCATCATGAATATTCAGTGTCCTCATGCCTTTTTGAATGCCCCGCCCCGCCCAGCCTCTCCCAAGGAGGCTGCTCTGTCAGTGCACTGGTGAGCCCTTTTGGGGTGGGAATGGAGACCCACGGAGCTCAGACTCTTCTCATCTTGCCTGGCCTCCTGGGGGGCTGGGATGGACTTAGGCCTGAGGCCACACTTCTCACGACTGCCGGTCCCCATCCAGGGGCCGAAGGGCTTGGCGGTCAGACCATCTCATCTGAGATGCAGGATGCACAGATGCACAGCGGATTTTCTGCACTTGCTGCGAAGGCTATGAGGATGATTGCTTCTGGAGAGGCCCACCCTGAGCACTAGAATATGGAACTCTTTCCACAGACTATGGGAGCAATTAGAAGTCTAGAGGTTTCCTCCCTCCCTTCTTCCTTCCTGCCTTCCTGCCTTCGTCTCTTCCTTTTTTCCTCTTCTTCCTTTTTGAAAAAAGAAATTAGCAACAGAACCGTTCCTTCAAAGGCAGTTACAGCTACTGAGGCTGGAGCCTCAGCAGCTGTAACAGATGGAAACAGCACAGTTCTAGCTCATCTGCAATTGAGGGTATAAAACACTCTGCTTCTCTACCCCACCCTCCCATCGGGTCACCTCTGGGACACCTTCTGAAAATCTAACGAACACAGTTTTAAAAACACTGATGCTAGTCCTTCCCTCCCACCCCCCAGGAAAGAAAATGAAGGGCCAGGGAGGGGAGGTAAATCGCCCAAGATGGACAAGCTCATTAGAAGCAGAAGCCTCCCCACCTGGGGCATTTCCCAGGCCACTAAATGGGGAGGCCAGACAGAAATGCAAGCCCCGGGCTCCCAGCGAGAGGGAAGGGGAAACTCCCAGCTGACTGCACAAACACCCATTTTGCTTCCCTCTCTCTACTCCTGATTGAGGGAGGAGAGGAGAGGAAAATGTTCATTCTTTGCCCTCCAAGCCTTTTTCCCGGCCTCTTCTCACCCTACCAAGGTTTGACTATGTTGCACTGGCTATAATTTGGGCTTAGCTTGGAGGTAATTTCCTGGTGGTGTCTGCAGCTTCGTAATGCAGGCTGTCAAAATGATGTAGAATTGTGCTCTCCCAGCCGCCTGGCTGACTTTATTCAGATACATCTAATGTGACAATTTTGTCAAAGCCTGTTTTACAGAGCGGTTTTGACTGGATGTGAATGTGGCCTTCCTCATCAGCCGATGCTGCAGCTGATCCCCCGACACCAGGAATGAGAGGATGATCATCTTTCTGTAGGTAAATGTTTCTGGCCTTGTCTCCCTTGTGTTGGGGTGAACTGGCCCACCACAGAGGTGGGTGGTGGGACAGTAGGCTGAGCCCAGCCCAGCCCGGCCACCCTGTCCTGTGCTGGCTGCAATGACAGCACCAGGGAGATAGTCAGGCCCTCAGGCTCAAGAGCTGAATGGAGAAGAACAAGCTGCAAGCTGAGGGTGTGCATGCGGAAAGAGGTGCAGGAGCTTGTGCTAATGAGGGTGAGCTGTGGGACCTCAGAGAAGCTACAGCAAGGGCACAGTCAGGAGAGGCCACGTGCTGGGCAGTGCAGTGAGTTAGGGAATCCCAGACTTGGGCTGAGAGGCCCTGTGCTCAGGCTGAGGTTCCTCCTGAGAGCAAGCCTGGGAAGGAAGAGCGAGAACGGGCTCTGGGCTGACAGATGCCGGTCGGAATCCCGGACAGTTCCCTGAGCCCCACTGTTTCATCTGCGAGTATTGATCCTTGTAGGATAGCTGTGGGAATTAAGCACGATGTCGTAAGAGCAGCAGGTCCCCCCCACCATCTTGCCCTCGACTTTAGGCAGGAAGGGCTGGAAGCCAGACGGTGAGATGTACGTGGAGGTAGACGACACAGTTTCCGGCAGCTTCTTACAGCCCTCATGCTCCATGGACTGTTTACAAACGCCCTTGCGAGATTTTTAAGATCTGTGTGGGTGGGAGTTGGGAATCTATTATTTCATATATATTGCAAGGGCCTCACATATTTCTGCATATTCCTGTGGAATCCTTGGTACCTGATTTAGGATGAGAAAGTTCTCATGCTTGGTGTTTCATCAAGATTTTTATTTTTGCAATTTAAACCGATTTCTCTAACCATTGGATTTTGCTTCAGAGGGAAGCAGAAAATGCAGGACTAGATACCTACTCTTTGAGTGTCTACACACACCAGGCCTCTTCAGGTTGAGCCACATCACCTCCTTGAACTAAGGTGCAGCAGGAGTGAGCCAGCAAGCTCGGGTGTGAGCCCACCTCTTCTACCTCCAAGGCTTAGGTCTGCCCGTCATACTGCTGCTACGAAGGTGTCACGCGTGTGAAGCCATCCCAGTCTTGGCACTGACAAACTAGCAGCTGACATCTGTACCTGGTCCTGAGAGGTGTGGAGGTGGGGGTGGCTGTGGGTTGGAGGGGTCTCCAAATTGTCTGCAGGCCACGTGTGTTCAGGCACGCAGGGGGTTGGGACTCTCCTTGCCTGGCTTTGGGACTTCCCACTTCATTTGCATCTCAAAATGTCACCTCTTTTCTTCAGCCGCTGGTTATTGATGTTTATTTTTAACTCGCATGTGATTAAGATGAATCAGAGCTGTCTCTGTCAGCTGCAGATGGGCCTAATTGGGGCGTTGGAGGTTCGGGCCTCTCTGTCCTCTTTGGGGGTCCTCCCTGTTTATGATAGTTGGAAGGCTGGGACACATCTGACTTCCTATCTCGCTCCCAGAACCTGCTGACGGAGCCATGAGAGATTCTTTGAGCCTGTCTGAATACCCGTTTCTCCGGCCCCTACTTCCTTTGCACCCCTGGGAACATCTGTGCTGCCGAAGGCGCTTTATTTGTCTTCATAAGACAAGAGTTAAAAATAAAAATCAATAATGACCAGATTACCAAGGGAAGATTAATTCCACTTTTGTAAATGCTAATGAGATTTGGAACCCTAGCCAGTGGAAGGAGTGTGGATTAGTGCCCTTCTGCTGCTTCTAGGAGAAGGGCTTGATGGGAGCGCTTGTGGGGGACTCGCATCCCTATCTCCTTAGCCCTTGAGGCTGTGCCCCAGGACTAAGGCCGTGCCTGAGCCCTGGTACCTCCTCCATGGCCTCCTCAGCAGCTCAGACTGGTGCTGGCAGAGTTTGGCCAGAATGCCAACTACCTGGGAGGAGAATGAAGTCATGGAGTCAGGGCCTGGAGTCCTCGGCTGTGAGGCTGCAAGGGCACTGCAGTTCCCGTAGGGCTGGGGAAGCCTGTGGCGGGCTCTCCACCGCACATCTGCCTGGGCCGGCCTCTGGGACCTCTCCCGGGCCTGGCTACCCAGAGCCGAGTCAGAGGCAGCAGTCCTGGGTGCTCTGAGATGTCGTCTCTGCCAGAAGGCACTGGGGCAGCACTGGGCGGCCTGGACTAGAAGCACATTCTGCCCCAAACTGCACCTTGTTTAGTTGACTTTGCTGTGGCCAAGTCTGCCCAGCCTTTCCCTTCCAGTGCTTCCCCTGCTAGGTAGGCTTCCCTTCCGCGGCCCGCCAGGAGGCTAACACCCTTCAAGTCTTTGCACGAAGGTCCCCTTTTCAAAGAGGCCTCTCTGGCTCCTGCCCCCGCCGTTCCTAAGCACGGCCTCTTGCCCACATTTCTGACTCCTCTCCCACTTCTCTATTTTCCTGGTAGCACCCCCACTTGACACACCACACCACTTATTTAGTACGTACATCCTTCACCACCCCTCTCCTCCCGCAAGAACGGAAGCCCCGTGAGGGTAAGAACTGTAGCCTGCTTTGTTCACACGTGCATCCCAGTCCCTAAAGTGAAAACACGGAGGACACTCAATCCTTTCCTACATAATGAAGGAACAGAGACAGTCACTGTGTCTTCCCTTCTTTCTTTCTTGGCCCCTCTGTGAGGAAGATGTTAAGCTTTGGTGAAGTAGACCCAGAGGGCAGGGGCGCAAACTGTGGCCCACCCAGGCCATGGGGCACAGTTCCAGAGAAAAAAGCACACGCGATGGAGAGAGGTGACGGCTTGGGTAGGCAATGGCTTGGGCAGATCTCAGACATTGTGCTGAGTGAAAGAAGCCAGTCTCAAAAGGTTGTGTACTGTAAGGTTCCCTTTGTTTGCTATAGTAGAGAAGATAACATTATAGTGATAGAAAACCAGTTGGTGATTGTAAGGGTTATGGACTGAGTGAGGGTTGGAGGGTAAGGGGGGTGCAGCTTGAGGGAGTGTTTTGGGTGATGGAGCTGCTATGCGTCCTGATTGGGTGGTGACCACATGACTCTAGACACGGGGAGAAATTCACATGGTCTATAGGGCTATAGACCAACAGAAAAAAGCGTTAATTTTGCCGTACAGTAATTTTAAAATAAACAAAAAACTATTTTAAAAAGGAAGGGGTGGAGTTTATGCAGATGCACAGGCTCCAGGATGGTCCCTAAGTGGAGCATCAGCCCCGCTTCTGGGAGAGGTGTCTACGCTGGGGAAAGGACTCCCCCGCCACCTTGATCAGCACACATGAGGCCCCGCCTTTATGAATGGGAGCCGCGGATAGGTTTCTCTCTTTATGTACACACAGCAGATAGAACGCACCGGTGTCTGTGCCATTTTAAAAGGACAGCATATTTTTAATACAGAGCAATACATTTTAGCAGCCCATTTACTGCGATAAGAGGGAAATACACCCTGAATAGAATTTTCTTTGCAAATCCCTTTTCCTGGTCTCCGACCCAGTGGTGGATTTCTTGCTGTTAATAGAATCCAGTCCTTTCACTGTCTTCTTCTTGCCAGTTCTACTGCTGTCGCTGTGCCCTCTGCCTCCCAATGGCTCCCATTCCACGCTAGGATTTGCAGTTCTCACTCATCATTGGGCCCAAGCTTTCTATTTAGCCTCAAAGCCAGACAGAGCAGGAGCAAGCGGCAGTTCCCCCCAGTGAGAAACCTCTCCCTCCAGGATGCTGTGTGTGACGTGCCCTTTGGTGAAATGCAGCTGTTCCTGGGCGGAGAGGCACTGGGAGAGCTTACCATACATTTCCTTTGCTATTGCTATGCGTTTATTTTTCTGCCCATTCAACCTACACGTGTGATCCAGTACCTTCTAAGTGTTAGTCACTGCGCTAAGGCTAGAATGAGCCACAGCCTGCCCTGCCTGCCCTGCCTGCCCTGCCTGCCCTGCCTGCCCTGCCTGCCCTGGTTTCACATCCAGGACCTTTCTCCTCCAAGTCAGAAACCTGGGGGTGATCTGTCCCTGAATCCACCATCCACCCCATCCAGCCATCCCCCTGGCCTTGGTATCCACCTGAAACCTCCCTCTGATCTGCCTTCTCTTCCCTGTCCTCACTGCCTTGCCTTAGAAGGGGCTGGCAACACCTTGCCCCTTCTAAGGAGTCCACTGACCTGGACTCCTGCAATGGCCCACGTTCCCTCTTCACAATCTGTCTCTAACTCACCCCAAACCATCCCCTGCTGATACCTGGGGACCCCTCCCTCACCACAGCCTGCCTTCTGGTCAGCACCCAGGGAGCCCCTGGGAAACATGCACCGTGTGACCTGCTGTGTTACCGGCCCTTGTAACATCCCCAGCTCACTCCCAGGGGGCACATGTCACCCTCTCTGACAAAGCTGCCTTCCCCGCCAGCCCCTGGGCAGAATTAAGCTTTTCCTCTTCTGTGCCCTTGTTGTACTGTATTCGTACGAGTGGTACACTGGCGATCATGCTGTAACCATGGATAAGCTTACAGAGGGCAGGGCTGCATTTTATTTCTGTTGGCATTTCCAGCACCTGGCAGAGCACCTAGCAAGGAGAAGTACATTTAATGCACACCGATTTGTTGTGCTGAATTGATTTCAATTTCCCAGATACCATCTTCTCTGAGGGTGTTGTGTGTGTGCGGTATGAGAGGGGGAGGGAAGGAAAGGCGAGGGGCAGAAACGAAGTCTCTTCATGGCTTTCTGGCCTGGAGCCACCCCCATCCTCCCTGCAGCAGGTCTGGCTTAAGCTCCCTGTCCTCAGGGAGGGGACTGGGTGTGGGCTTACTTCTTCCCCCTCCAACTTTCCTACTTCAGGTCCACATTGGCTCAGGCACAGGAGGCCAGTGCTCCTTCCTGCCTCTCCCTCTCCTGGTGCACGGTCACCGTGGCCTCCAACCTCACTGGGGTGGGGGCGGGGGGAGCTCCCAGGGCCTGGCTGCAGATGGGTGCTGGGCTGCCGCAGGACTCCTGGTAGCTTCCTCTCCAGGGAGTACTGGGCTCCTGCCTCTGAGCCGGTGTGAGTAGAGAGATCCTTTCGCCTTTCCCACAGGCTTTCACATTCGAGTTGGATGTATTGGGAAGGGGAAGTCTGACAGCCTGGGGAGGAAATTTCTCTCATTTTTGTCAGGAAATTAGTGAATTCTCCTGAATCAGGGAGTCTAAGAATTAGAGATTTCCTGCTTCTTCTCCCTTCATCCCCTCTCCTCACCCCCAATCCTACCTCAAGAGCCTTGCTGGGAGTGGGATGTGGGGAGCAGCTGCTGTTTCTGTGGCTGTTTGATTTTTTGAGAAATTAATTTTTGGTCTATTTATATCCCCCCCGCCACCCGCCTGCACCCTTTTCCAAGAAAGCATCCAGGTCTTCTATGTTCTCTTGCTTACGCAGACGAGCTATGTTCCTCATAGACACACTTCCTTCCTGGCTTTTGTTTTCTAAGGCTGAGCTCCTTGGAGGAATTGGGTTGGGGAGGGTGGAAGGGGAACTTCCAAGGTGACTGATGGCAGTGGTGGGGAGTGGGGTGGAGGGTCTCGGGCTTGGGAGCAGGGGCAGGTCCTTACCCTCTGGTGCGAGGGTCTTTGTAGTCCTGTTTGCTCTGCCTGAAGGTCCTTTCCCCCATGTATTTGCGTGACTTCTTCACTTAAGCGAGGGGTTATTTCTCGAGATCTTCCTGACCAATCTATCTAAAATGGCAACCTTCATTAGTTTCCTTCATGTAACCTGATTGGTGTTTCTCCTTAGTACGATAGCTACCTAACATGATATATGTATCTGATTATGGTTTATTATTATTTTTCCCACTCCTAGAATGTAAAAGTCCTAGATTTTTGCCCGTGTTGGTTCACTGCTCTATCCCCAGTGCCTACATCACTTAATGGCATCTTACGATGATGAATTTTATGTGTCAGCTTGGCTAGGCCACGGTACCCGGATATTTAGTCAAACATGAATCTGGATGTTACCGTGAAGGTACCCTTTAGATGAGATTAACATTTAAATCCGTCAACTTTGAGTAGAGCCCTCAGTAAGGTGGATGGGTCTCATCCAATCAGTTGAAGGCCTTAAGATAAAAAAGACTTGACCTCTCCTGAAGGAAAGAAAATTCTGCTGGCAGATGGCCTTTGGACTTGAGCTGCAACATCAGCCCTTGCCTGGGTCTCCAGCCTGTTGGCATATGCTGTGGACTTTGGGCTTGCCAACTCTAAACACAGGAGCAAATTCCTTAAAGTCAATCTCTCTCTCTCCACCCTCTTGTACTTGTTCTGTTTATCTAGAGAACTGTAACTAGTAGAGCACCCAGTAAATATTTGTTGAAGGTCTGAATGAGGTGTGAGACCTCAGAAGAGAATGGCTTTCCTGACTGTCTAAGAGAGTGTCTAAGAGACTGTATTGTAGACACTGGGACTCCCAAGACAGTCCTGATAGCTGTAGCATAACTTGCCTTTAAGGAATCATGGTGTGTGAGGTTTGAAGGTATCACAAATGGCCATCGTGGACTTGGGGAGTAGAGGCTTTTCCCCCCACAGTGAATCTTTCCCAGATCCTTGGGTGAGGTTGAGGTGGGGTAAAGAGGGGTTTTGGGTAACAATAATGACTTGGGGTCAATTTATTCAGATTTGAAGAAAATAAAGTATTATGACATTTCTTGAATTCCCGAGTTTATGGGCTAAGTTTTATCTTTCCAAGTTTGGAACATGAGTTCTCCTGGCCATGGCCACCAATTCCCTCTTCTCATCAGTAGTCATAATGTTTGACTGATAGCCCCTCTACAAGAAGCTTCATTCATTCATCCGTGAAACATTTCCTGAGCACCTGCTGTGTTCTAGGAACTACATTATTACTAGGGATATGTGTTACTTATTTCTGCTGCAATGCGTATTGTCTTAAAAGCCCTAGCAGTTTAAAGCAACCATCTCTATTTCTTACCTCTCATAGCGTGTATGAGTCAGGAATTCAGGAGTGGCTTGGCTGGGTGGTCCTGGCCTGGGGTCTCTCATGGGACTGTAATTGGATGTCCAGCCTGGGCTATCATCATCTGAAGGCTTGACTGAGGCTGGAGGCCCCTATTCCTTACTCTCCAATGACAAAGGTCTAGGAGGCACAACAAAGCCCAGAAGAGAGGAAGGACCTGCTTCTAAGGAGGTTCACTCATGTGGCTGGCAGTTGATGCTGGCACTTGGCTGGAGTCCTCAGTGAGGACCCTCCCCAGGGCTGCTGATGCATCCTCATGGCATAACAATGACTTCTCCCCAAGTGAGTCATCCAGGAGACCAAGGCACAATGCCTCTGTGATAAAGCAATGGAAGTCACACATCATCGCCTCCCTGTGATTCTATTGGTGAGTAACACAAGTCAGCCCTAGGGAAGGGGACTGTATAAAAACATGTGGACATCAGGAGGCCTGGAGCACTGGGAACCTCAGGAGGCATGAATTATTTGTAGTGCTCATATCTTGCAAATAAATTGTTGTGGCTTGGGCTCAGCATATGCCCATATCATCTCCAGGTGACCAGTTCTCCCGCCTAGGAAGCCCTCTTGTTCCTCAGTATCATCACCATACCAGCCTCTGTTGGTACCTCTCATCATGGTACCCACTAATACTATCAAGTCCAGGACATTATACCCCAAGTCTGGGCATATTCTATGCCCTGCTCATATTGTGGATGAGCATATACAAATGACCTCATGCCACTGAAGGACTCCTAAAAAAATGAACAGGCCTAAAAAGGCAAAGTATAAATCACTGGTGAGGAGTTTGACTCCTGAAACAGACACAGATACACAGAGTGGCATCGTCCCTGAAGCTCCATCAGCTCAGTAGCATGTGCCCTGGTTCCTTGGTCCTGACGTGAGACACTGCATTCATCTGCACTTCTTTCCTGCTAGACTCTGTTCCTGGGGTCAGGGAGTGAGTCTTCTCCCTCTGGGTCCTCTCTCTCTTTCTTCTAAAGCCGGTGCACCACTAAGGACTCAGACCACACCCTGAAGGGACTGGTTTGAACCGTCCTCACCAGACGGTCAAGGACCAAGACCCTTCACTGCAGCAGCCCGAGGCCTGACAGCGTACCACCGTTGGGAGTGAAGTTCCGGGAGTTAGGAACTTTCCTGTTCACTTTGCTGAAAACAGCACTCGCCCCATAAAGACTTAAATGCTATTGAATGAACCAATTCCCCAGGACCAAGTCAAGTTCACTCAGCACTTGGGGGAGTTCACATGTCCCAGAGAGCCGAAGCCTGTCTCATTCTCCTGGACCCAAGAAAAACATCAGAACGACTTTCCTCTCTTCTGGGCTTTGTTTTGCCTCCTGGTTCTTTGCCATCGGAGAGTGAGGAAGAGGGGCTAATGCATCACAAAGGTTTGTGGGTGCCAAACCCTGGCTTTAGATATCGTTAGCTTGGATGCGGACACAAGAAATGACCTCCTCTGAGTTTATCTGTAGGCAAGGGGGCCCTGAGGGTGGGTTGGGGGTGCAGATACAGGAGAGCCTGTGGTGCTGTGGGATCTGGGTGGGATCCTGCACAGCCTGGAGAGAGGAGTGGGGCAGAGTGCCTCGTTAGCCTATGATTAATATATCGTAATATAGTAATCACCAGGCAGAGCCGTGTGAACACAGCATTAGGCTGGAAATAACACCCACAGGAAACACCGTCTGAAGCCTCCCACGGCACCGCAGTTTGGCCTCTCATTCTGTGTTGGCTCAGGTGAGAGCCGGGGCCCCCGAGAGCCCTGGAAACACAGGCAGCTTCCTAACTGCTTCATGCAGGAAGCACTGCTCAGCTGAGGGACCACACCCGGCCTGGGACGCCAGCTCCTGGGGAAGCTTCGGGCCTTCCCTGCCCATTATTCCCTCCCTCAGCTCATGCCTAAGTGGGAAGAAGCTGGATTTCCATGGGCTGAGGGCAAGGGTGGTTTGGGGCCACCTTGCAGGTCTGGTCCCTCTCCCTGGGGATTCTGTGCCTAGGACTGTCCTCCTTCCTGCTGGTGGGCCGTCCTGACCTATGCATGCCTGGCTGGGGCTCTACGCTTGCACAAGATGGAAGTGCTTCTGCTTTCAATCCTGCTTTGAGGTGGCTCCCCTCCCCTCTCTGGTCAAGTGGGTATAGACCTGGAGACAAGAAAGAAGAAAGGACACCTGCCTCTGGTCTTGACCAGAGGAGATGTTTGTGTCCAGGCTGCCCTCCAAGACCATTGTGGAGTTTTCAGCACAAACTTTAAGAGCATGCTTTGACCTGCCTTTGTCCTCCCCACCACTATCTCTGCAGGAGAGCCACAGGGCCAGGGAGGGGGACCAGAGCAAGTGGCACAGCCTGGATTCAGGTGTGTAGGGACTGGGGTCCCTGGCCAAGCCTTGCCTTCCACATTCACTTAACTTATGCACAGGAACAGGAGAGCACCTGATGTTCTGGGGCATGTGCACCTCTGGAGGTGGGGAATGGGCAGTTTGACTCTGCACAACCCCAGAATTCACAAGGCTTTTGCATTTCCAGTATGTAGCAATTGCTCAAGAGAGAAGGAAACAGTATTTCTGAGCAGCCTTTGGCACAGAGCTGATGGTGTGTTTGCCATGCAAGGAGCGGTATCCCAAAGGTGAGTAGAGAGAGATGCCCGGTGAACATAAAAGTAGTAAGGGCGGAGTTCAGCCCAAGAGGCTGACCAGGGCCAACCAGTTGGTTCAGGCAGACTATACGCTCGACTCTGCTCTGTCCCCCAACAACAACCCCATCGACATCTCCCTTAATTCCCTGGTGCTTGAGTCCCATCTTCCTGGCTAAGCCTATTTTCAGCAGTTTCTCACTGCAAGGAGAATGCTCCCAGCTCTACTGTAAAATGTGACCCTTTCTTTACTGCCCCAGCTCAGTGTTCACCATGCAAATAAGAACCAATGTGGGTGTTGCTCGTACAGTAAATTAAGACAATGTACAACCCCAGCCTAGTAAGAAGGGAGCCACCAGTGTCATCTTCTCGGACAGGAGAGGATGCCCACCAGGGACTCCAGGCTGGTGACGTCCGGTGCAGGCTTTTCTGCTCTGGCATCCGATGTGTCCAGATATAGACAGATTCTCTGGGACCTGTTGCTGTCACTTTTTCTTCTTGGCCAGGGGAAATATTTTCTTAGGCCAATTCCACCCTAAGAAGGATCACCACCTGCTCCATTAGGACAGGAAGAAAAGTCAGGGATAGGAAGCAGAAGGAAAAGTCGTGAGACTGAGCACAAGTTAAAAGAGGCTTGTGCAGAATTTTCCCAGAGTGCTTCTTTTGTTGGTTTGGTGATGCTGGCCCCCACTGAAGTCTATTGTAGGGGGTATAGAATTCACGATTTCTGGCTTAGACGAAAACTGAGGCATCAGGTCACTGTGGCGTTGTTCCTCCTTGCCAAAGTACAAGGTATCCAGGTCACCTTGCAGGCTCTGGGGCTGTGTCTCCTCTCTCTGGGCAAGGCCGGCTTTGACCGGCTCTGCCCTTTCTTTCTGGGCTCAGGTGACACGACATGTTCTCGGCTCACTGTGTCTTTACAGGGCTGCATTGCTCCCCTGACACAGCTGTTCCTGCCCGTCCTGGCTTCTGGGTGGAACAGCACCACCTTCCAGCTAGAGAGAAGGAGATCTCCCTGCAGGCTGGTCACAAGAGGGGGTGCCAGAGGCTGTCACCTTCTGAGGAGGTACTCAGAACATATGCAAAGCTTTCAGGCAGAGTGGGGCATCTTCCCTGTGCCATGCCCTGGTGCCCATTGGCAGTGCACAGGTCCCACCACACAGGGCAGAATTCACTGCCATCTAAACAACAGCTCTGTTTGTGGCAGGGTAAAAACATGCCCTGCAGCTTTCTGTCACTCTTTTAATAAGCTCATGATGAATCCCCAAACACTGCAAGCACAACCAGTTCTTTGTTGTGACCATGTGCTGTCTTGCTGGGAATCAACCTGGCCCACCTCTGGCTTGGCTGGTGGGGAGAAAGGCAACCGGATTAGGAATCTGCTACCTTTCCCTTGACCCCATTCTGTCCAGTTCTTATTCTCTAGGAATCCTGCAGTGCATTTGCCGTGTTATACTTTTTGCAAAGTCAGTGCACCTCCCAGGTCTCCTTCCTGGGCTGCCACAGTCTGCCCCTCTGCCTCTCTCTGAGTGTGGGCTGCTGTTGCTCAGAGCTGCACCCTTTCTTGCAGGGAGATGCTGAGGAGGCCACGCCCCACACCAGGGTGATGAGCAGCCACGAGGGACTGGTGCAGGTTACAAAAGGCCAGCACTTTCCCCACCGTGGGACAAGTCTGTGGTGCCATTCCTGCCCGGGACGCTGGGGGTGGGCAGTTGGAAGAGATACTTCAGATGAAACCATGTTCTTTTCTTGGCTTCTTCCCCTGCCGTTCTGCTTTCCTCTCTTCCTTAAGGCTCCTCCTGGGAGCCCTCCCTCCATAACTCCCTGGCACAGAATCCCCAGTCTCAGACTTGGCATCTGGGGAACCCCACCCAAGACAAATAGCTTACTCTAGTGGTGAGTGTGTGTGTGTGTGTGAGAGTGTGCACGTGTGTGCGTTCGGGAAAGAAGAAATGCTGGGCTGGGAATCAGATGAATTCAATTCATTGAACACTTTCTATGAAGCGTGGACCAGAGGCACTGAGGGAGGGTCAGGAAGACTTGCAGGGGAGAGCACATCCCCTGAGTCTGGAGGATGAGGGATAAAAGTGCAAAGAGGAAGAGGAGCGGTGGCAGTGAAGCAAAGCAACTGAGCCCTAGAGAGAGGGTTAGCCACCCGCCCGCATCTGGGGTGAGCACTGGAACTGGGCGGAGCTCAACCCAGCCTTTCTGAAGCCAGGGCTGCCCTACTCCCACTCACCTTGCTGCCTTGAGCTGGGCTGACTGGGTGAAGACTGGATATGGACCCCTCGCCCTGCCTACTGCCACCATGTCAGGACACGGTGCACCTGCTTGCATGATGTCGCTGTGCCTGGCACAGCACCAGGTGAAATGGTTTGCATTCATTAAATGTCTGTTGAATGAAGTTGACACCATAACTGCTCTGACCCCAGCTTGCATCTTGTATGTCAAGGTTCAGTAAAGGGAAAAGTCCCCACTCTACGTAGTTCAAGCCAAAAGGGACTGCGTACAGGAATGTGGGAGCTTACACCATCATTGGAGGGCAGAAGAAGCAGATTCAGGATTGAGGCTACTACAGTGACTCCCAGAACAACACAGAATTACTGAAGCCATGACTCAGAGGCACCATTGAGGATATGCTCTTGGACGTCAGAGCTGCCACTGGCCCTAGAGAAGCCTCTGGAGACTGCAGATGAGAGAAGAGACAGTGGATTTCAGGGAGCAGGCAGGCGGATGGAGAGGCTGTGCAGGTTAACATTCTGAATCTTGGAAAATGAAGCATGAACACTGGAAACTCCTGCAAGCCTGTTATGACCTTGATAGACACCAACAGCTAGGGCTGCAGGAAGAGCACCCCTCTCCCGTTTGTCTGCCAAATCTTGCGCAAATGCACGCAATTGGTGGCATCTAATCCACACCCAGAAACATAGTGCAAGGTGTTTTGGGAAATGCTTTCCAACCTTTTGGCATAGATGGTGGGGTGGTGGGAGTAAAATGGTGGATGAGAGAGCGGGCCACAGGGATCTTCCACAGACTTCTCTCCATTACTCTGACCTGCAAGGGACCACTGAATGGCAAATTCCTCTCAGTCCACGCAGCTGTTACTGGTGGGGTATGGGGGTCCAGGGGTGGCGGGGCAGAGGTGATGGTCCTTAAACCCTCAAGGATGGTTGGAAAAGCTCTGTGTGATAGAGGACAGGAAGTAGGTTACACAGAGAAGGTTCAGACCACGGACATAGAGACCATGAGGACAGAGAGTTTGGCTTTACGTGCCAGGCTTCTGATTCCAGTGATGGGGCCAAGGCCCGAGGGGTTGATGGGGAACGCACAGCACTGAAGATGTCCTCCCCAGATCGTACACATCTATCTTCAGCTGCTGTAAGCCTGCAAATGCAGCTTATCTGGGGGGAGGCGAAGGCCAAGAACTCCCTAGGAATATTAGTAGTATATTAGTATAATAAAGGGAAATTAGTAGACAAAATTAGAGACAAAACTCAAATAAGCCTTATTCCATAGATTGGCAGATATCTGACTTTTTCAAGATCTTCCTTTTGCATAGGGGAGGCCTCAGTGCCCTTCACCTTCTTTTGAGGGTCAGATCACTCCCAGATCTCACCCTCAGCCTCTGCAGAGCCTCGCACGGAGAACTATGAGTAGAAATGCCAAACAGTGCCCCTCCCTTCCGACAAGCTGCAGACCAACGTTTGTCATTGAGATGGCTTTCCTTCCACTTCATCCAACCAGCGAACATTCTGGGCAGGGAGATTTTACTCTCTTTAGAGAGACTTTTAGAACCGGCTGCATGATGAGAGGCCTCTGCTCCTCCGGTGTCCTTGGGTGCCATATGTTCGGTGTGAGGGACAGTCCCTTGCTGGGAATGTCATTAAGGAGAGTTGGGCACCAAGAGAATGTGGGCCGGAGGGACTCGAGGATCTCCCAGAGCTTTTCTCCTTGTGACGTTCTATGTTTCTATGACTTAACCTGGAGATGTGCCTGGCAGGAAGCCATTGGCCATTGGTGGGGAGTAGAGAACTTGGCCATAAGGAAAGAGGCAGTGGAGTCTGAGGCCTTGGGTGTCTGCTTGGGCTGTATTGGATGGCCAGTCCTACTCTGTCTCCTCTCTCCTCTGTACTTGCCATTCATGTTCCCATTCTGTGTGGAAAGGGAGTGAGCTGGTGGCTGTCACTCTGTGTTGGCATCTGTAGGAATTGGCACCTCCTTTCCAATGGTTTGGGGCCTCAGGTGCAGACGCACTCCAAGCTCCTCTGAGGACTGAGGTGTAGAGAGAGCCCAGCTGAGTTATAATGGGCTTTGTCTGGTGGAGAAGCGGCTGGGCATTTCTCCAACACCCCAAAGGGATGAGGAGGCAGGGTCCATTGCAGGGGAGGGCACACCACAGGCCTCTGCAACACTAGAGGAGTTTCTGCTTGGAGGTGTGTGTCACAGGCATGCCGGACCCCTCCCACCGTAACTGTTGGTGGGTGTGCTCACACATGGAGCTAGGAGGGCAACTGGGGAGGGGGCTGGGATGGGCTAGAATCCAGCTCCTCACTTGGCTGGAGCCTGCTTCCTGTGGGCCTCAGAGCATTCTCTTCTCTAGCCAATGGCATGTGTCTGTACCCCTGCGTATGAGCGGGCGTGTGTGCTTTTTGTGTACATGCATGTAGACATGCATGAAAGTGTCCGTCTATATCAAGCTGTGTATGTGTCTACATGTGGATACCCATATGTGGCCCGGTGCATTTTGTGTGCGTGCTGATCCATGTACTTCTGGGGCAAGGGGCTGAATGCATGTGGGTGTGTGCGTGTGCACACGTGTGTGCAGGTACATTCCAAGTTTGCACCAGCAGGTCTCTCGCCAGGCTTTGCCTTGAGCCATTGGTTCCTAGAGGGTGAGTTTGGGTTTGTCCTCCCTGCTCCAGGGTCGATGGCATTGATCCAAGAGGAGTGAAGAATCAATTGTAATTTGGTTGGAGGGCTTGGCGCCAGAGTGTGTGAAGAGTAATTAGAGGGAGAGGAGCGATGCAGAGGGCTGGGCCCACTGCTCTTGGTAGGGGCTGCAGGCCTGTGGGCAGATGCGGGCAGCGTGGGTGGAGCAAAACCTCCTTCAGCAGGTTCTGGGACTCTTCCTGTGAGTGCGTGACGCACCCCCACAGCCTCCTTTCCTTTCCTGGGCTCAGGACAAGCTGAGAAAAGCCCACAGGGAGTGTTGGGGTGGCCACGCTGCTTGTTTGTTTGCTGGTCTACTGCGTGACAGGAACAGTATCTCCTGACAGACACCATGTCTTTCACCATCAGGCATCTCTTACATGATAACAGAATCACACATCATTTATTCAACTTGCCTTTCAGCAAATTTCCACTTTTCTTTTCTCCTTTGAACCTTATATCATAATCATAAGATGAGATAACAAGTATCAAGCCCATTTTGTGGCTGCAGAAATGGAGGCACACGTGTAAGGTAACTTGCTAGCGTTCCCATAATGAGTGATTGGCAGAGCCTGGTTCACAGCCCAGGCCCAGCTCGGCCAGCACAGGGCTTCCTCTAGCAACAGGTCACAGAGCTTGTGTGTGTCTGAGGACAGCTGGTCATCTGGAGAGAAGGTTGGTGGTTTGGAGAGTGGTCCCTGCCCCTGCAAGGACAGTGGCTCCCCAAGCTGTGCCTGAGCTCCAGGGGCTCCCCAAGCTGTGCCTGAGCTCCAGGGGCTCCGCAGAGGCACCACTCTCAGGCCCTGCTTCCAGGCTCTGATTCAGCAGGTCTGGGGGCATCTGAGGTGAATTCCAGAAGCTGAGCTCTTATCATGTGCTCCAGGTGATCCTGACACTGGTGATCCATGAGCCTGGTTTGGGGAAACAGAAACAGAGCTTTAGGGAGTGGAAAGCAAAGAGATGTCAGGAAGCAGGTGGTGCCAGCTCAGGGCAGGGGCTGCTCCAGGGAAGCCTGAGTGCCTGTCATCCCGCCTGCCTGAGGAGAGAAGTGGGGCCGTCCCTGCTGTGAGTGAAGAGTGAAGATGGAAGGACTGAATGACCGTTCTTGAAAACCCGGGCTGTTCTGAGACTCCTTAAGACTTGTTCTGTGGGCTTTGGAAGAGAAGCAGCTGCATCTTTCTTAGGCAGTGGAGGGTCGGGGCAGGGCGGGAGGGGTTGAGGTGGGGGCGCAGGTTCAGGAAACAGGAGGGGAACACGACAGGAGACAGAAAAGGAGTAAGAACAAAACAGAGAGCAGAGTGCTTGGGTGCCTTCACTGACCACTAATGGTGACAGATTCCCAGCCATTGCTGTTAAACGCCTGAGATCATTTGCCAGCGCGAGGAGTACAAGGAAAGAACTCTGTCCTAACAGATTCATCAGCAAGGAGGGGAAGGAAGGGGGACCAGCTCAGGGCTGGGAAGACTGCCTGGGATTCTGGGAAGAAAAGGAAGATTGGGACAGCATGGGAGATGGGGCAGTGTGAGTGTCTGAAAGCCCCTCTGTCCCTGGCCAGTGACTGTTCTGCCCTGCACAGCAGCCAGCCAAGCCCGAGAGGTATGGGCCTTCCAGAAAGATGGGTTTTGCTTTTGTAAGTGAAATGATTCCATTCTGAGCATCAGAGAACCTTCTACAGAAAGTAGCAGGTCACAGGATGAGGCTGGTTGGGGACCTAGCAGTGTCCAGAGGTCTCCTTTGCTTAAAGTAATCTGCAAAGTAGTTCTCGGTCTCCACGTCCTACCCTTTGAAACATCAGAAGTACCTTCTTGAATCCACAGAACCCTCCTGACTGTCCTTCTGGGACCTGTCCTAGGATGACTCAGCTTAACACCGGTTCTCCTGGCATAGTGATTCTCAGAGAGGTCACAGACCTGGTGACAGGTTTCACATGAGGGAAGGTGGTTGGGGGGTGGTAATGCAAGGAGCAGAGGGATAAATGGACAGCTTTAGGGGTTGGAAGAAGAGAGATGTCAGGTGAGACAAAGGTTGTAATTAAGAGAAGGATTAGAAGGATTTTGGGGTGAGTTGAAATTATCTTCTTGATTTTCTAGAAACTATTTTGACCTCTTACCTAGTCATGGACTGACTAAGGAGAGAGTCAAAAGCCATGCGAGGGTGCATATGGCTGCCCACCCCTCTTGGCCCATCTTCTACCCATTTCTCCCTTCTTGGTGTGATGTGCCAGTCCCAGATGGCAACCGTCCCCACCCGGTTTCCTGTATTCATTTCGGCTCTCATTCCTTGCACAATTACTCATACATGAGCCAGGCTGGGATGCATAACAATATACCCTAACATTCGTATAATGCTGTGCAGTCCTCAAGCTCCTTTTAGACCCATGACGTCATTGGATGCACACGGCCTGCCACGAAGGAGGTCACACTGTGTCATGGCTGAGAATACAGATTCTGGAGGTGGGCTGCCTGGGTTCCAATCCAGTTTCTACTCCTACCATTGGTGTGATCTTAGGCAAGTGCTTTCATTTATTCTTCTATACAGTGAGGCTAGTGACAGATCATTTCCATTTAATGTCATGAGGATTCAAGGATTTAATCTTTGTAAAGTGCTTATAACAGGGCTTGGCATTCAGGAAGCTCAGTTCATGTTAGTATTATTATTGTGATTATTCCAAGTTAGTAGACAGGAAACGGAGACTCAGATGGGGTGAGTAACCTGCCTAGGTCTCAGAAATTTGGCAAGACTGGGGCATGAACCCAGATATCCTGGCTCATGGTCCCGCAACATGGCAATGCTGTGTCACCAAGGAAATCAATATGTTTTGCGCAGACTATTCATCTCTTGGCCTGGAAGTGCCTGGGGCTGGGAGCCAGAGTGGTTGTTAGCGATATTGACAGTGTTCTCTAGTACACGTCGGGCACAGTGCTGGGTGCTGTATGGTCTCCAGTCATTTGATCCTCCTGACAGCCCGGAGAGGTAGGTATTTTCAACCCCTGTTTATAAGACTCCTGGGTCAACAAGGTTGGACTTGAGTGTACCTGACTTAGCTGGTCTTCTGGATGCAGGTAAGCGGCCTCTGGTGTCCTGCACCTCTGAGAACTGCTCCAGGCCTCACCGTCCTGCTACGGAGGCGCTGTCCACAGTGCTGAGGGACTCGGCTGGACCACCACTGCCCCCAGCCTGGGGCACATGGGTGTGCGTGTAGAAGGCTCTCTGTTCATCCCCCTGTGCCCCTATCCTTAGACAACGGGCTTTCTGATGCCACACGTCTCTCTGATCTCCAGAGGCTCAGAAACCGGGGTGCTTTACAGGATGAGAGTCATCTTTCCGCCCTGAACCTTTCTTTCCCTTTGTTGGGCGTGTGGGGTACTAAGGATCTACAGGTACAGTGCATGTGTGTGAGTGCACACGCGTGCAGGTGCACACACAGCCGGTGTGCCGTTGCTGTATCTATATGTATCTCTAGGTTCTCTACCGGCCTGCGTGTATGTGAGAAAGTGTGTGGGTGGCAGGTCTCTATGGGGTGGCACAGCACCTGTCTGTGTGGGTGGTGTGCGAGTGTGTGTCCCTGGAGTGTGCGTGGTGTGGGGAGTGTGTGGAGGAGGCTAACAACTGTGATCTGTGGGGTGCTGGCCGTACTGCAGTTGTGAGGTCTAGTTTGCTTGACTTCATCTTTACCTTCTCCCCGCGTCTCCCTGTACGCAGCAGAATGTGCAGACACGCATGGACTTACGCACACACACACACGCTTGTGCAAACACACACACCTGTGTCCTCAAAGCTTTTCAAACCTCCTTCTTCCACATCCACGGACACACGGGTAGCGCCCTGCATTATAGTGCAGCGCTCACATATGCAGACACTGAGAGCCAGGCGCACACAGAACATGAGCACACACACCCGGACCCCCAGCTGACCCCGCAGAAGGCGCTTGTTGCTCCCCTCCACTTTCCTGTCCCTGGTCTTCCGCCGCCCGTCTCCTCCAAGCGGCGGGATCTTGTCCCTTCTCTCTTCTCTCCTGGGAGTGGCTTTCTTTGGCCTGGTGGTCTTGGTAGATCATGCCGGGGCTGGGTCTCAGCACAGCAAGGCGGAAACGCGGATTCGTCCTCCTGCTGGTCTTGGTTCCAGAGGCTCCCGCCGGCGCCACCTGCTGGCGGTCGTTCCCTAGAGCCTGGAGCCCGTGCGGGTGGGAGCCAGGTGCCCCCGAGGGCAGGACTGCGTGAAGCATGGGCAGCCTGGACGCTGGGCCCGGGGCAGGGGTGGAGAAGGTGGATTTCAGGCGGACAAGTTTCCTTGGGACCTGATTTAGGCAAGACGAGAAGGGTGTTCTGGGGACGTCCATGCCAGGAGTTCTGGTGTGGGAGAGCATGAGGCCCACCTGCACATGTGTTCACGTGTCCTACTTGCACACAGCCCACGTTAGCCTCGCGATGCGTGAGGATGTGGCACACACTTGCACACAGGAGCAGCTCCAGAGGGAGCAGACGGTGTAGATAACATAGGTGTGGTTATCTGAAGAGATTCTGCGTGTGAGTGTGTGCGCAGGAGGGCCCACATTGGTGTGTGGACCGCTGTACATGTCATTTTGCATACGTGTGTGTGTTCCTACAAGGGCTGTGTGTGCAGCGTGTTGCTTGTGTGTGTGTCTGCAGAAACACGTGGGTTTTAGTTGTGTTAACACACCATATGGTAAAAGCCTGGGCATTTCTGATTATGCCAAACCCTTCAACCCAGACACAGGTCTCTGAAAAATTGTCAACATTTTCTTCTACACTGCCAACTCCCGATCCCCCCAAGGGCACTGCCTGTCCTTCAGTTGATACTCAGCCTCCTCCCCTTCTCATCCTTCATGCTCTTCTCTAAATACCCGTAATTCATGTTAGAGTCAGACTCGCTAGAATTCCGTGTACAGCGATTTCCCAGCTACCATCATCTCAGGGCTGAGGGCGGCTGAACCAGCCACTGACCCCTTCTTCTCTGCCAAGAGCAGCCCGTTGGCCTGGACGATGAATGGTGAACCATCCACCCTGGCCCCTCCTCACTCCCTGCTTTTTCACAGGGCTCATGCCTCAAAGAACCTCCACAAAGGGACGGCAGCCCAGGGCAGAGAAAGGCCCCTTCTCCCCACAGCAAATGCTCTTTTCAAACCAGCCTCCCTCTTGTTGGAATGTCGCAGAGGCTGCTCCGTGCCCCTCAATTAACCTTGGGAAGCTGCCAGGAGAGCAGCCCTCGCAGAGCCAGCCCCTCCAGCCCCTTCTTCCCATATTCCCCCTTCCATCAGCTCATTGTCCGGGATTCCCCATGAGACTCTCTTTTCAGTGCCTCCACTGGCTGCCTCCCACACTCCCCCTCCCCACTGCCCCAGGCTCCCCTGGCAGCTGTGCCCACCACCAAGGCCCAGGCTCTGCTTTTCCAAGTTGCTTTCCTAGAAAGGGAGTGGGGAGGGAGTCCAGCTTCCGAGCCCTCCCCAGTCAGGGCTCTGGATCAACTCACCTTTCCCAAACAGATCCCGTTATTATGTTTATTCCTCCCACCTTGCCCCCGGGAACACACCCTTCTCATTCATACACACCAAATATCATTGACAGTTGGGCCTCCCCAGGTTGGGCAGTCCTCTCTATCCTCTATCTCATGTTTTCCCCTGGTCTTTAACCACCTAGAACAGACACTGGGCTGCAGACAAGGTCAGAGGTTAAGCACCACCCTCTCATTCTAGCCAGGCCCATTGCAGCCACATCCCACAGGGTAGATGGAGGTCTGGCTGCACTCACCTTGCTGGGCTTCTGGTAGACCTGTGCACAGCATCTTTTGAGCACTTGCTGTGGACTGGCCGCCATACTAACCTCTTCTGAGCAACCCTATTGTCTCTTAGCTGTACGTTCTGTGAGGGCAAGAACCATGTTTGTGTTACTTGTCTTGCACCTAGTAAAGTGCTTGGCTCCCAGTAGGTGTTTGGCACATGATAGTGGGTTCAGACAGCTGATTAAATGGTTGGACATTTGCAAAAAAAAATGAGGCTTGGGCAGGTTATGCAACTTGCTTAAGGATGCACTGGTGGTGAGGAGAGGCAGGGACAGGACCCAGGTCCTCTGACTTGGAGTCCAGGAATCTCTCCTCTATGCCATATTTGCCTTGTGTCCAAACACCATGGAAACTTGTTGCTGTGGTACCCTCTGCCATGGACGTGTTTTCCAAGAATAAATCCGGATCTGTCTCTAGGCTGTCCATACCACTCTGAAGCCCAGCGAGGGGAGGGACAGAGAGGAGAGGAGAGAAACAGAGAAGGGAGGGGTTAGGATAGAAGGCTGTGGAAAAGGGCAGGCAGAGGGGTAGCAGGGGAGGGAGGCAGGCTGATGTTTCCATCTGACCTCTGGCCCCTGTCTGGTCCCCAGCCCCTCTCTTCCTGTCCCCTGCACCTGCTGGGGCAATGTGCATGCCAAGGCTCCCAGGAAGGGTGGGGGCAGTGAGATAAAGCTGCATTGGGCATCTCCAGTAATACCACACAAGGCCCTTTTGTGTGGGTGTTGAGAGCTCAGTGTGGAGAGGTCCGGGAATGAGAGGTCTGGGGGTCGAATGGGTACAAGAATAGACCCCCTAGAGCCCTCCAGCTGTGGCTCCAGGGCCCAGTCTCCTCCTCCACCCCCAGCCTATCCAACTGCAGGCCCAAAGCAGAAGCCCAGGCCCCCCACAGCCCTGCAAGGACCTCTTTCCTCTCCCCAGCTCCCACTTCTGTGCCCTCAGCTTCAGTTTGGTTTTGACCAAGAGAGGTACTTTCTCCTTCTCCTCAGCCTTTCCTTCCACCCAGACCTGTTTCTCACTGCCTCCCTCCAAAGTAACCTACAATTCGCCCCATTTGCCTATGCCTCCTTTCCACCTTTCTGAGTGGACCTATTTCCTCATTCTCCCCCAACACAGTTCTGTTCTAAACATGGAAGCCCATTCCTTGTGCCACACTGACCAGCCGGGCCACCTCCTTGCCACTTCTGCATGTTCGGCTGCCAGGCATCCTTAGGGAATGCCAACTTGGGGCTAGGTGCTGCACAGACCAGCCCCTTGACCTCAGCAAGTTTCAGAGCAGCAGCTTTCCTGGCTGGCAGTCTCTTATTCTTCCATCCCGTCTCTCCCTCTCCTTTCTTGAAGACTGAGTTCAGACTTCACTTCCTTTACTCAGCCCTCACCATCTGCGCCATCTCCATTTTCTTTTCTTTTTTTTAATTTTTGAGATGGAGTTTCCATCTTGTTGCCCAGGCTGGAGTACAATGGTGCAATCTCGGCTCACTGCCACCTCCACCTTCCAGGTTCAAGTGATTCTCCTGCCTCAACTTCCTGAGTAGCTAGGATTGCAGGCGACTGCCACCATGCCAGGCTAATTTTTTGTATTTTTTTTTTAGAGGTGGGGTTTCACCATGTTGGCCAGGCTGGTCTCGAACTCCTGACCTCAGGTGATCCGCCTGCCTCGGTCTCCCAAAGTGCTGGGATGACGGGTGTGAGCCACCATGCCACTGTCCTGTTCTACTGCAATTCAAGTCTGGGCCATCCTCACTCTTGAGACGGTGTAGACAGAGTTTAATAAGTGCCGTTCATGTGGTCAGCCTTGTTTTTCCATCCAGGTGCTGAGGTCCTGAGCGACTGAGCCTGTGGCTGGTCACTTTGGTATTCTCCGTAGGGCCTAGCACAGTGCTGACTGCAGGCTGGTGTCCAGGTGCTACTCATTCATTGTGGAATCCCTTCTGCTGGCGCTTCTTGAGCGTAGGCCCTGGGCCTGTCTGTTTCTGGCATTCTGGCATGGCTTGCTCCTTGGCTGACTCCTCGTAGCTTCTTGAGCCACTGCTCGAGTCCACCTTTTGGCAGTTTCAAGGTTGTCATTTGCCTGAGTCCAGGACTCCATGTGCCTCTGTGGAAGCATCTATGCTGTACTAGAATCCCTGGCTATCCAAGCCTTGGGGAGAAAGCCAGGTCCCATTTTCTTCCTGTATCATGTCACAGGGACATGACATTGGGCTGTTGGAGAGTCTGTGACAAACTGCCCATTAGAGTCCTCAGATCCTTCTCTCCTGGGCCTTAGCTCCCACTACCTTCTATGGTCCCTTTTCCAGATGGAGGAAGTAGAACTCCAAGAGAATGACCCACACCTTCGGGCTGCTGGGGCCAGAGCTGGATGGTGCAGTGGAGCCCTGACTCTAGTTTTCTTCCAGACTTCTGGATGCCAAGTGTTTGAGTGAAGTTCACTGCTGCCCGTCTGTCACTGTGCCTTGCAGCTGGGGCCTGTGGCCATGGACAGACAAGGGCATACTCAGGTGGGCCAGAGTAGCCCCAGGAGGCCTGAGAACAACATTTTTAATGATGCAGCCACTGGCAAGGTGAGGAGTTGCAGAACAGTGAGGGTGACATGTTCCTGGGGGCCAGTTCACAAGCATGGCTATCTATATAGGGCTCCTGAGTTCTACGGGACAAATTTCATGCAGATTGATGAACTTCCTTTCTGTAGTCCTACCTTAAGTCACACAACAATGAAATATGTCTTCTCTGAGATTGTTCAGAGCTGGCCTGGAACACCAAGAAAAAAGAGGAGAGGGATTAATAAGGCTGAGGGTGCTGTCCACCTAGCTTTCAAATAAACTTATCCTAAATTATAGGTCTACTTTCTCCCTTGAGCAAGGACTCCTCCCTTCTCAGCTAGGCAAGAAATGAATACAGTTCAGCTAAAATTCTAGTTTCTTTATCATTAACTTCTACTACATTGCCACAAACAAATCTTTAAGAATTTGGACTTCAGGCTCAGCATGAGAGAATTCTGCTCTGTAGAGATGCATGTTTACACCTGTGCACACACAAATGACCAGGACAGGTTATGAGAGAGTGTCATCTGCTGTCCACTTGCATATGTGGGCAGCAGTTGGCATACATGCTACCTCTGCCATATGCGTGGGATGGTGAGAGCACAGGGAAGCAACATTAGGATGAACCCTTGCAATGCATGGGATTTGGGTTGACCCTCTTCCTGGGCTGTGGACTCATCTGGATGAAATATAAAATGATGCTATGGTGGTTGGAAAGGGTATCTTAAGCTAGGAAGGGCTGGATCACTCTCTGGGTCAGTTACCACCACCTAACCAAGCTGTGGCCTTCAGAGGAAATTGCACCTCAACAGAACTCTGGACATTGTAGCAATTTTTCAAAAAAATGTGATCTTATTCTATCACCTGGCCTGGAGTACAGCGGTGCAATCATAGCTCACTGCAGCCCAGAACTCCTGGGCTCAAAGGATCCTCACACCTCAGCCTCCCAAGTAGCTGGGACGACAGGAGCATGCCACCGTGCTGGCTAATTTTTTTTTTTTTGAGACGGCGTCTCGCTCTGTCGCCCAGGCTGGAGTGCAGTGGCGCGATCTCGGCTCACTGCAAGCTACGCCTCCCGGGTTCACGCCATTCTCCTGCCTCAGCCTCCCGAGTAGCTGGGACTACAGGTACCCGCCACCTCGCCCGGCTAGTTTTTTGTATTCTTTTGAGTACAGACGGGGTTTCACCATGTTAGCCAGGATAGTCTCGATCTCCTGACCTCGTGATCCGCCCATCTCGGCCTCCCAAAGTGCTGGGATTACAGGCTTGAGCCACTGCGCCTGGCCAATTTTTTAACTTTTTTTGCAGAGATGAGATCTTGCTTTGTTACCCAGGCTGGTCTCGATTTCCTGACTTCAAGCAATCCTCTTGCCTCAGCCACCCAAAGTGCTGGGATTATAGGGGGGAGACACCGTGCCCAACCTGGTAAATTTGACTCATAATGAAGTTTGCGTTTGAATAAGACAAAGTCTTCAGGAATTTATGTTTGGAGAGGACAAGATGGATGGTTAGAATATCTACTTGGGTCCAGAAAAACAACTTAAGACCAGAGGCCATCCACCCGAGAGACAAGCAGGGAGCCAGGAGAGACGAAAGTCATGTGAGGTGCCTGCAATGTTCTGGGAGGATTTTGAGCCTAGATGAAAAATTCTCCTCTGGTTCTCCAGCATTCAGATGGCATATCATTGGACTTCTCAGCTTCCATAATTGCATGTGCCAATTTCTATAATACATCCCATTATATCTCTATATGTATATTTGATATCAATATTGATGTCTATATCAATCCTATTAGTTACATTTTTTTCCAGAGACCTCTGATATATACCTTTCTTTCTAGTTATTTCTTCTAACAGTCATTTTTTTTGCTTCAGTTTTGAAGACTGTTTTCATTGCAAATTGTATCATCCAAAAGTGGCTGCAACACTCTCTCCCATCCCATAAGTTCTTCTTAAAATGTGATGGGGGCCAGGTGCGGTGGCTCACGCCTGTAATCCTAGCACTTTGGGAGGCCAAGGTGGGTGGATCATGAGGTCAGGAGTTTGAGACCATCCTAGCCAATATGGTGAAACCCTGTCTCTACTAAAAATACAGAAATTAGCCGGGTGTGGTGGCGTGTGCCTGTAGTCCCAGCTACTCAGGAGGCTGAGGCAGAAGAATCACTTGAACCTGGGAGGCGGAGGTTGCAGTGAGCCAAGATCACGCCACTGCTCTCCAGCCTGGGTGACAGAGTGAGATTCTGTCTCAAAAAAAAAAAAAAAAGTGACAGGGACACTGTTCTACTGCGAGCTGGGGAACTGCATCCTCTCCCTCTGAATTGGGGCAGGTTTTTGACCCTGATGGAAGTGATGCTGTGTCTTCTAAGGCTAGGATATGAAGGGTAATATGCCTTTCACCTGGTTCTACTGGACGCCAGCTTTTGGAACCTCGCCACCATGCTTTGAGGAAGCCCAGGCAGCCTGCAGAGAGGCCCACTTGAGGAAGAATCACAGCCCTTTGCTGGCAGCCCAGGCTAACAGCCAGAGTCAACCTACTAGCCACGTGCGTGAGCCATCCTGGTCATCCTGAAAGAAGAAAGGTCCACACCCCACTGGAGCTGATGCAATATGAAGTACAGAAGAGCTGTCCTCACCAACCAGTGTCCAAATTGCAGATTCATGAGCAAATGAATGAGCCTTATTGCTTTAAGCCATGATATTTTGGGCTGGTTTTACATGGCAAGACAACTGATACAGTTCCCTATTTATGTAAACACTAAACATGCTCTTTGGTGTTTGTGTTGAGTAAATTGCTCTTATTTAGAGCTGGCTCTCCTTTTCAGAAGCAGCTGTCCCAACAATTGTTCTACCCTGGCTTCTGCAATGAGGTCTGGAACCACTGAGGAAGGTGAGAAGTGACAGGCGAGTGAACTATTGTTTTTGAGTCCTCCTTGTTCAATGACTGTGAAGAGGGAATGAGGATAGTTTCCTCTTCTCCTACCCTTGAAGCTTCTGTTAGCCCTTTTTCTCACATGTCCTCCAGAGGCCTCTAGGGATGTGTAGGTAGGTGGCTGCATGTGGTTTTTATTCATAGATACATTGATGGGATTATTGTTTTGTATTTCCAACAAGTCAATGCCTCTTAAAAGAAGATGACAGACACTCCCATATCTGATAAACATAGCATCCCTGGATATATTACTGCGTTTATTAGTGACATCAATGACATTCAGGTACACCTAGGACCTGCTCAGGAAAGTGGCTCATGTTCCTCCCTCATGTGCCTCTTGGACATCTGGGGTCTATGCTCCCCTTGAACACTCAACTGGATGTGTCTACGCTAGGAAGGGGCAGCCATCCGTTCTGGGTCCAAAGCTCAGCCATATGCCAAGAGGAAAAGATTTGATCAGACTCACTCCCCACTGTAAGCTCATACAGTATCTCTCTCTTTAGCTGATCTGAAACCCAGTTGAGATATGTCTAATGATGATGATGATGAACTTTTCCCTTTCTATCTTAATTTTCTTCCCCTTCCTCTCTGCCTTCATCCCTTGTTCCACGGTTTCCAGTAGAATTATCCAGAAGAAATTTATTCTCCTCTTTAGACAGATCTTTTAAACCCCTTCCCAACCCAATTCATGTTCTAAAGCTTGTTACGTGTTTTTTCTTTCCAATTTGACAGACACTTTTGTTGTTGTTGTTGTCTGTTTTTTAACAGGGTCTCATTCTGTCACCCAGGCTGGAGTGCAGTGGCATGATTACAGCAGCCTAGAACTCCTGGGCTCAAGCAATACTCCTGCTTCAGCCTCCTGAGTAGCTGAGACTACTGGCATGAGCCTCCACGCCCGCCATCCCTTCTGATAGACAACTCTACTTTAGCAGAAGCTACAACCCTGGGTAGGACAAATGGATGGTCCAAGAAAGCAGTCAAGATGGGTGGTGAGAGTGGCTCCATCTTTTTCCTTGCCCTGCACGCCCCTAGGAGAGGGTTTCTCTGAGACCTGTTGTTTCCCACTCCATACCTAACAATGGTGAGGAATTGGGGCCAGCCTTTGCGGATCCAGCACTTTTCTCTAGGCCACAGTTAGCTGCTTAGAGGTTTTGGGAGGAGAAGGATCCTGTTATGACCAATTCTGCAAATGGATTCCAATATGTCTTTACAGTCCTGGGGCCCTGGGAAAGTGTGTAAGTGTGTGTGTGTGTGTGTGTGTGTGTGTGTGTGTTGGGGGTGGAGTTATTCCGGGTCATGCTACCTGGAAATCACTGCATCAATGAGACCTGAAGCAGCTCACTTAATTGCCCCCAGAAAGGCATCTTTGCCCAAGAAGATAACCAAAATCATGGCTCAGGGAGAGATGGGCCCAGGTTATGCATCTTGAGTATGTTTGCACGGGTGGAGGGGTGGGTAGGGTAGAAGGTTATTCAAGAGTCCTGGTTCTCCACATCTATCCAGGCCCTCAACCTTTATCCATGTGCTCACTGACTGCTCTGTTGGGGGCCTCTTTCCGCCTAGGGGCTGGCGGTGAGCTAAGAGGCTTCTGGTGTCAGGGAAGGCTCCACTTTCCGTATTCAAGGCCACTTTCCGTGCATGTGTGTGCACCTGTGCGCACGCTTTCCCAGGAGCAAGCCTCTTTGCTGTTTTCGGAGCTTCGTGTCCTGGAGCCAGGGCTTTGTGCTAATGAGTGCTTTGAGAGGATGAAATTCCTGAGCTCTCGCTCGCTGACCCTCTGCCTTCCTTCCTTGGCCAACAGCCCGCCCCAGGGAGCGGTGTGATTCTTACCACTGCCTTCACTCCTTGAAAGAACAAACATCTTCACTGCAGCCTGTGAGCGCTGGTGTGAGGTGATTGTTTCTAGTAGATGTTTCCATGACACTCATTTATTTCTTCTACAAATACAACTGTATTGGGGGAGGGGACGGAGACAGGATAGGGTAGGGAGACTGGAACGTACGAAGACCTTCCAGTTTCCTATTTACATTCCTCTGTAGGATGAGAAGCCCCTTCCCTTTCCCTGGGTCTCCACCATCCCAGACTCCTAAAGCGTCCCCCAAACCCATCTTGGTTTCGTGCGGTAGAGACGGGGCTGGGCTCCGAGTAAGGTGGGGAGGGGAGGAACCATGTGCGTGAGGAAGCAGCTTTTATCAGGAGAAGTGGGAAAAAGCCCCAACTTTGACTGCTCGGAGTCGGGATTCAGTAATGACGAGCAGCAGTGACCAGCACTGGGGGTGGAGTGTGTGTGCACGAGTGTTCCTGAGGGGTCTGTGGCACTTCGCAGCTGAGCCAATGACTCACTCTAAATCTTAGCGACTTTGAGAGGTCATTTTAGTCATCCCCCGGTCTGCATCACGTTTGGAGGGGGTGGTGCGCTGCTCTGGGGACGTGTCTGGGTGCGGAGGGAGTGGGGGTGGGGAGGCGGCGCGTGACCTCTGAGTTGAAAAGATCTCGGGCGAAGGACGTTCCCCGGCTCTTCCGGGCCGCCGGCTCCTGGGTTTCCCCATCATAGAATCAGCATGGTCCTCTCGGGAACTGCTGTTTGCAGGATGGAAACCGGATGTTGGGTTCCATGAGTGGGCGGGGGCTCCACTTCCCTCAGACCTGTCCGGGGTAATTGCGACCCGTCAGGGTCCCGTTAGAAGCTACCATTTCCTTCACTCACCAGAAACTTGCCACGCAGTGTGAGGCGAGAGAGAAGCGAGCAAAGACGCTACACCGCCTTCTCCCCGGCAATGCGCATGATTCTGCGGCTCTGTGCTCGCCACACTTCAACGCACCTTGAAATGGGCTCGCCTCCTTCGCGCGGCGACGGGCGGACGGCTGAGCCAATCGGAGCCCTGGATTGAGGGAGGCGTCCAATAGGCGGGCGGCGGGGGCGGTTCCGGAGGCCCGGCCCGGCTAGGCTTCACCGTGGACCTGGCTGCGCTCCGCCCGGGCGAGTAGTGCAGGTGCCGCTGCGCCGGGGCCGGGGAGGCGCGCGCCGAGCCGAGCGGAGCCCAGGAGGGATGGAGAGCTGGCCGCCCGGGCTGCAGGAGCACCGGCGCGGGGCGTAGGCGGCGCGAGGCGGGCGCGAGGCGGGCGCTCGGGCGCGAGGCGCGTGCGGGCGCGGGAGCACTTTGCGATAGGATGAGGCTCCGGGCTGGCGCGGTAGTACTATGATTTGGTATGTGGCCACTTTCATAGCAAGTGTGATCGGCACCCGAGGGCTTGCGGCTCAAGGTGAGTTGAAGTGCGGCGTTTCTCCCCTGCTCCTCCCGGCGCGCTCGGCCCCCTCGGTTTCCCGGTTCCTCGGCCCCCCGGTTCCCCAGCTCCCCAGCGCGCCTTCCCGCGGGCGAGGCTCGGGCTCCGGCGCGGGCCAGGCGCGCCGGGGAGCACTGCCGGGGAGGGCCTGGGGGCCGTGGGCTGGAGGGGCGGGCGGGAAGGGCCAGAGCCCACGGGCTGCCGGGCACCCGGGGAAAGGACGCAGTGGAACCCAGGTCGACTTCGCCCACCACGGGCCCCGCGGTGCACACCGGCGCGCCGAGCCCGTCGCCTCCTACCCGGCGGCCGCCTCCCAGAGCTGCGGGAAACTCTAGCTGCGGGAGTTTGCGGTCTCCGGGAAGGCTGCAGCACGCTCGAGCCCCGCGCCGCGAGGAGCGCCTGCGGGGAGGCGCGACCCGGAGGATCCCTGGGACTCGTGGCACACGAGTCTAAGGCCCCGGGTTCGCGGCCCTGCGGGCGCCCACCGCTTCGCTCGCGCCCCTCCTGCCCACACATCTTGGCAGCTGGAGGTCGGAGGCCCCTAACAGGGGCGCCTGATGAGAGGAGGATTGATGAGGCCGGCTTCGAGGTGTGTCCGCTTTTGGCCGGACCCGGCCGGCGCCCGCGTCTCTCAGCCGCACCTGGGCCCAGGCCAGGCAAAAGTTCCCCGGGAGCGCGCCGCAGCCGCGCGGGCCCCACGCCGCCCTCCCCGGCTGCGAGGCAGAGCTGGATGGGGGCTGGAGGGAGGGGGGAGGAGAGGGGTCCCCACGCTGTGAATCCGAGCGGAGGGGGGATTTTCTCTTTCCGCTTTCCTGGGTCTGAGCTGGGGGAGACGCAGCGGGGAAGCCACCGAGTTGGGTGATGCGTGCGTGAGCGCGCGGGCTTTTGGTTTGGCGATGGGCAGAGCGACCTACAAGCCTCTGGGTGGCAGCCCCGGCTTTCTGCCCTTGTATGGACGTGGGAGCGGAGCCTGGAGGGAGCCAGGACTGTGAGCTCAGGGCTGTCAGCGCGCAGACACGACCCGGCTGCGGGCAAGTTCACCAAGCCGGAGGAGATGGCGGCGGGAGAGAACCGCTGTGGGTGGGAGTCAGCAGGCAGGACTCGCCGACGGAGCACCCTTTCCCAGCGGCGTGGGGCACCGGGTGGGCTGGAGGCGCCTCTCGCGGGGTCCCCTCGTCACCGGTCTGTGCAGGGGGGAGTGCTTCAAGAAACTTTCTGGAATGGAATGAATATGTCGCCTCTGCTTCTGGGGTGGGGGGTGGTGTCTGAAAACAGAATGAGCAGAGGGCGAAGGGAAGGGTGATTTTGTTAACTGACATGTTGGTCCGGGTGGTTTTAAAACTCTTCGTTTGTCAAGGGTGATGGCGGAAGCTTACGGAACGCGGGGTGGATGTGAGGTGGGTCGGGCTGCGCTTGACAGTCTGCCTGTAGCCTCATCCTCTCCCCCATTTCCTTGCCGTCTTCCAATGCCCGCATCCTTCTCCCCTCCCGTTTTTGGTATGTTCCTGCTATGGGACTGTCCCTGAAAGCACAAAAGGATGAGCTGGGATCTTTGAATAGAAAAGGGACGCTGAAGGAAGGCTCTGAAATAGCGTACAAACCTAAGTCAGGGTGGGCAATGGACTTCTTTGCAAGTTTGAGCCCAGAATAAAGGAAAATGAGTTTATACTGCAGCAACACACAGAATTGCAAGATAGAAGGAAGGGCTTCCCAAAATTGAAGGTTGCCCGGCATGAAGGTTATGCCCTCTTTCAGGGTGCAGAGCGGTCCTTCTGTCTGGAATGGCTGGACATGTACCCCTGCCTGGAAGCAGAGCGTGACCTTACTGGTCTTGGGGTCTTTTTTAGCCTCAAGTGCTCTGTGTGTGGTTAGTTAAGGACCTAGGTCTAGAGCCATATGACTGGGATTCGAATTCTGGCTCTGCCACCTGCTGACCCTGTGACCTTGGGCAAATTCTCAACCTCTCTAAATGTCACTTGCTTCAGTAGAAAATGTGCTAACAGTATGCGCTTTTAGGGTTTTTAGGTGGACATGAGTGTTATAAGGAAACAAACAACTACCTGTTATATAGTATGTGCTCAGGAAATACTAGCATCATTTTCTCAGTGTCCCTGGGATTCCAGGATCCTCCTCAGTTTCTTTCCCTTGGGCCATTCAGGGCACTAGGAGCTGGGAGTATGTTGCAGGGAGTTCAGAAGGCTGCCCGTGTCAGGAAGTAAGACCTCTTTCTGGGCTGACCTTGTCTGGGCAGAACCTCTCGTCCCTGGCATCCCAGGGACACATGTGCAGGGTGTGCAGGCCTCAGAGCTGCTTGGAAGTCCTTTGCAAGGTCTCCAAAGCTGGAGTGTTGTCAGTGGCCAGAGGTTTGTGGAAGGACACAGCCCGGGAGGTGAGGGCTTACAGCACACAGCCTCTGGAGGGAGAGGGTGGGTGCCCGCTCGCGTGAGCAGCACCAGCCAGTGTTCACATGCTGGTGAGGCTCCCTGTGAGAGCTCAGCTGTTCCCTGACTGGCAGAGGTGACTTCTGGGGAAGTCCCTCAGCAGGAGGGACTTTGAGATGCCACCCTTGGGAACTGGCCATAGCAGGGGCTGCTCTGGCAGAGGGAAGAAGGGATGGTGTTGTGTTGGGACCCAACTCCATCAGCCCTCGGGTGCGGGACAAGGCTGGAATGGGCTCTTCCTTTTGACTTTGAGTGTGTGTGCCTGGGAGGTGATTAAGGTCAGTGGACGGGTTGGGGGAGTGTGGAGAAGAGAGGGGCTGGAGTGGTACACAGAACCTGGAAGACAGTGATTGGTATAGACTCAGTATCTCAGATGGCTGCTGAGCCCGCCCGAGGGAGTTCCTACTCTGTGGGAGGACCCTGGGCCGTGCTTAGCTGACTGTGGACCTTGGATAGGGGAGGCAAGTCTGGGACTTTCCTCCCACGCCTGCCTTCTCTGTCTGCCACAGATTCTGTGGTTTCATTATCCCTGACTACAGTGTCCCCAAATACAATGAGGTTCTGACTCAGATCCTGCTAGTAGTTGGACCATTGCCCTCTACTTTCTACCTGGCCTTGACCTACCCTTCTTCCTTTTGGTAATGAAGATGGGAGGGTGGAGGTTTGGACTCAGAGGTTGCTATCAAGACCCCGTGGTGAGCCTGTCAGCTGAGAAGGACTTAACTCAGGAAGTGGTTAGTGGAGGGATGGATGTGTGTGTGTGTCCTCAGCACACACACGCTGGGGACAGGAGTGTGTCTGGCAGCCCGTGCCCTGGGGGATGTGAAAAGGGCTTGGCTGAGGGCAGTGGGAAAATCAGCTTTCAGCTGCGGGCCTGTGGCCCTGCATGTGCTGGTCTTGGAGTTGCAGGGTTCCAGACCTGGAGTGGTTTCCTGTTTATGGCTCTGAGAAAGAAAGGTAGGATCTGGTTACAAAAGAGCAGAGGCTGCCTGGCTGGAAGATTCTGAGCCCCAGCATCACTCTGGCCCTCACTCCAACCTCCTGTGCCTTTGCCCTCTCCCCAGCCCGGGTGCTGGCTTGTGCCTTCTTCCTTGGCCCTCTCTTCCTCAGCCCTGCTGGCTGCTCCCTGCTGGGTGCTTCAAGATGTGGGGGTGGGAGATAAGCTCTAAAGAGGGCTGGCCCTGAGATTTAAGGTAGCCCTCTTCTCCACATCCTGTGGCCTTCTCAGGCTGGGGTGCAGGGTACTTAAGGAGCAGTCCCCTTCCACCTGCTTCCTAGAAGAGGGGAAGCAGCTTGTGTGAAGAGTGGATCTGAATGGTCAAAGAGCTGCAACTGTTGACAGCTTCCAGCTGTCCAGAAGTGTGTGTGCGCACATGCATATGTGTGCACTTGTGTGTGTGCATACACACATGTTCCTGTGTGTACATGTGTGCCCCTGCATGTGTGCATATATGTGCCCCTGTGTGTATGCATGCCAGCATGTATATGCATCGCATACGTGTGCACACCTGTATGTGTGTGCACATGTGCCCATACGTGTGCATGCACATGCATGTATGCCTGTGTGCCCATACATGTGAAACCTGTATGTGTGCATGCTCACAAGTGCTTGAGTGCCTGTGTGTCTGTGTGCACGTGCGTGGAGTGGCAGGGTGGGGAATTTAGTGTGCAGACACGAGGTGGGGGCCACTCTTCTCCGTGCTGCAGCCCTGAGAGCAGAGAGACCCTTGGAGCCAACTTCTTGCCTTCGTATCTCCTCCCACTGTGCCGAGATCCCCTTGGTGCTGGAGTCTGGGCAGCACGGAGATTATTAGGAGCCTAGGGCCTCTCTGTCTCCCTGAGGGTGTGGCTGTGGTCTCAGTTGCTTACTCCAGAGGACTCTGGTGTTGGACAGGCAGCTTATGCCCATTCCCCACAAGGCGCTGCCCATGGGTGTGAGCCCAGTCTGCTGGAGGCAGCTGACCTATTTTTCTTGGGAATCTTCCTGCTTTTCTGTTCTCTCTTGCGTGAATAAGCAGGAGATGGGGCCTCCAAGAGGGCTCTGGAGACAGAGTCCATGTGCGCCAGGGCTGGGAGGAGTCTCAGCCGGCCTGACGGTCCTTTCTGAGAAGGCCCCGCTCAGCCTGGCTTTCGGTCCCCCGTGGCCCCTTGCCTCCCTCCCAGTCGTATATGCCACCGAGATGGAGCGGGGGCCTGTGACTTGCACACAGGCACAGACTGTATGAGGTGAGTCACTGTCTTCATTTTCTGGCTTCGGAGTAGGAATGTTGATGTTGCCCAGGGAGTAAACACGGGACTTCGGCCTCCCACGGACTTACTGCCTCTATCTGGCACCCGACCATGGAGCCCAGCCTCCTGGGGGCTGAGCCCACGGTGCCCTCAGTTGGCTAGACTGCCTGCCGGCTGAAGGGGTGCGTGCACCTGGGCCCTGCGAGTGCCAGGCAGGCCTCTGCCCAGGTAGGGAGGGGGCAGAGGGGGTGTGGCTTTGCCTCTGCTGAGGAGCCATTAAAGGAGTGGAGCCCAGATTGAATTACTGACTTCCTTCCTGCCAGTGGCTCCTGGGGAAAGGACTCTTGGAAATACAATCTAGCTGAGAGCAAATTAAGGTTGCTAATAGCATCCTGGCCTCACAGCTGCTGGGGGAGCCCAACCGAGAAGGGTCAGGGCAGAGCGGCCCCTGCAGAAGGAAGGAGCCTGCCGACCTTGCACCTCCCCAGCGCCTCTCTCTCCTTAAGGAGCGGCTAGGGCTCCCTGACCCCTGGCTTCCGAACCTGAGAGGTTTGGTGGCGAGTGGGGGCCTGGAGGATTGTGAGGGCACTAAGGGGCGATCACTGAAGGGTGGAAACACTCTGAGGTGCTGTCGGGTTTTGTGGGGGCTTTCCTGCAGGCAGAAGGGTGTGCAGAACAGCCTGTACCTGCCTGCCTTCCTGTAGCGAGAACAGGACGCCGTCGGCGTTTTGGGCCGGGTCTCTCCCCCGCCGCCTCGTCCTTTCTGGGTGTTTGCTGTGCTTTGGGTCCCGCCTTCCTCCTGCCTTCCTCTGGGCGTGTGCCTCCCACTTTGTGAGAGCTCCGGGTCTGCCGGCTTCCTGGAATCTCCTGGAGCCTCCTGGCTTGTCAGGGAGGAGGGGTTGGGGGACTATTGGGGGCTGTGCCTTTTTTGGACTCAGCAGGGATTATTTTTAGGCTGGCAGATGGAGGTGGCGGTGGCTGTCGCTGGTATTATTAGACAACAGGCCTGTGGTTTGGAAGTCTGGTGCCCGGAGGAGGAGGAGGAGGAGGAGGAGGAGGAGGCTGCAATAAGGACTTACACTAATGAGCAACGGAGGCTGGTGCTCGCTCCGTTCCCCCCTTCCCCAGCCACCAGCCAGACCTAGCGAGGGGTCTGAGTCTCAGGCAGAAGGCCACGCTCCTCAGAGCGGGTCAGAGCCCACCCGGCTGCCTTCTGAGACAGGCCCACCCTATGGTCCTAGGCTTCAGGGCCTGGACTGGCAAAACCTGTCCCAAGTGTGGTATGGGAGTTGCCGACCTCTGGCTCAGGCCCTAAGAAAGGGAAAAGTGAGAGACAGTGGGTGAAAGGCCGTGGTCCCGAGGCCTGGGTCGGGCCAGGATGACCTCTGTGCCACCTGCTTTCTGAGAAGTCAGGGACCCCATCTGTGCATCAGGCACAGCTGGAACTGAGTAACTTTGGGTGAGCGGCGCAACTCCCCGTTTGCTCATTTTTCAGTAGGAGAGAGCGGTGCTTGTGTCAGGAGGGCCACTGTGGGCAGGGATTGAGATTCCCTGCGTTCCCAGCACAGCCTAGTGTGCAGCAGGCACTCACAGCGTGAGAGGCTTGCATGCCAGCTGATGCTCGCCTGGCCCTGCTCCTCACACCTTGCCCTGCACTCCTTCCTCTGTTTAGAGTAGTCCTGCTCTCAGGTACCCTCCTCCCCCCAGCCCTTCCCCGGCGGAGCAGCTCCAGGTTGTGAGTGCTGGGCATGGGCTGTGCCAGGCCCTGGATGCCTCATGGTTCTGCACAGGGGGTCCAACAGCAGCCCTGGACTCAGCCAGCCACTGGGTACCACCTGGCCCCGAGAGCGGGAGATTTTTACCCTGTGGGCTTCCAAAAAGGTCAGCCAGACCTCCAGGGGCTACCTCATCTTTCCTCGCCCTCCTGCTTCCTCTTCCCCGCCATAACTGCTCCAAAGGGAGCTGGGCACACCCCCAAGATACAGATTTACTAGGTTCTGGGCACTGCTATTTCTGGCCTTCTCTAAAAAGAGTGAGACCTATGGCACCACATGGATGCCTTTCACTGTGCCCACCCCGACAATGCCAGTTTTCCCCCTTTGAGGGAGGAGCCTGGCCCTTCTGGGCTGCTGTGATGGGAGAGGGGCTCAGCACCCTCCACCCTCCCCTTCCTCTCTTCCTCCTGTTCCTCCCCTTTCTCCCTACTCTCTTCAGGAGCCAGCCCCTCCCCCTTCCAGTCTCCGATCTGCCCCCACCCAGGCTCTGGGGTGTTCTGACAGTCTGTGTCTGTATCCAGCTGGCCTGAACTCACCCTCCCAGGGATGGGCTCTGCCCCTGTCCCTTCCTCCGCTCTCCTCTTTGCTCTCGGCTTTGCACCTCTTTCGCTCCTGGATGTGGGTTTGGTTTCCCCCTATATTTGGGTTTCTCTATCTCTCCACCATCTTCCCTCTTTACTGCCAGCCTGATTACTTTTTTTCACATTGAGCTTTTCTGGAGAGAGTGTGTTATTAGACATACTTTGGCTCAGAAACGATCAGGCTTAGGGAGAAGTGCTTGTGGGTGATGGAGTGAGAGAACATGCCGTGCGTGTGTGTGTGCGTGCGCATGTGTGTGTGAAGGAGATGACAGAAAACCGATAAATATTTTAGGATCCAGAAAAGCAAGAGGGCTTGGACCCAGGATGGAGGCCAGACATGGGCGCCCACACCACTGCTTTATTCTGGGGAAGCTCCCTCTCATTTTGTCTTGCTTATCCTCTTTGGGATGTGTCCTTTCTGCAGCTGCCTCTGCCTGGTTGAAAGGGTCTTTGGGAAGAGATGCTGGGAGGGGACTGCCTGCCTTGGGGGTAGGCCTTGGGTTGGGTGCTCAGTGCTTAGCCCAGGGGCTGGCTAGGGCTGGGGTGGGAGCCCAGGGCTGGGGAAGGTTTGAAGAGCCTGCCTCATTGCTATGCAGTGAGAATGAGGCAGGCTAGGCGCACATGAACAGCCTCACAGCGGGAACCCATGTCAAAGCCAACCCACCTCCTGGCGTTGTCCCCTAGAGCCCTCCCCCGGAAGCCAGCTCACCAGAGCAAAACTTCACTGTTGGAGGTGCCTGCTGTCCCCCTAGGCCTCTGTTCCTCCTGCCTGGGCCCTAGGGCCAAAGCTCTGGGGAGGAACCACCTTCTGTTGCCCACTCTGCCCTCCTCTAGGTAACATGACACCTGGGAATAATTCCCTCCTCTTTGCCTAGGCTCCTGTAGTTTCTTATCTCCTCACAGGTCTGTGCTGTAGACACACACACACACACACACACACACACACACTGCTTCTCTGCAAGCTCATGGCACTCATTATTCACCCATTCCTCTTGGTCCAGCATCTGCCTTTGTGGTCCTGGCTGCTGGGAGGCAGGCTCTCCTGCTGAGGGCCCCTGGGGCTGTAGGGGAGGCGAGGCTGCAGCTGGGCACTCTTCCTGCTTTCCCTGAGGGGCTGGGATGCAAACTTAGCCTGAAGCAAGGTTGGGGGTGGGGGAATTGGGAAACCTGCTGGGGCCTCAGGCAGGTGAGTGCAATGCTCTGCTCTGCTCCAAAAATACTCTGTGATCTTAGCTCTTTCTCTAGAAAACAGTGATGTCACCAGGAGCCAATCAGCTTCTGGAAGGGCTTGCCTCCTCCCTCTTCCGCAACTTGCAGGGGAGGGGGAGGGGGAGAACAAGACACACAGAGATGACATACAGACAGACATGGAGAGCCACAGACAGGGAAGTACACACATGCAGAGACAGAGCCCTTGCATACAGAGAAGCAGGCAGAACCCCTCCCCTTGCATGAGCCAACCAGAACACACACACACACACACACACACACACACACACACGCTGGTAGACAGAAACAGGGAGAGAGATAGGCAGGTAGACACAGTCACCCACATAGAGCAAGAGCTAGAGAGAGACAGAGAGAGACACAGAAAGACATGGAGAAGGAGCAGGAGCCAGAGAGAGATGGACAGATAGACACACACACAGAGATGGAGCCAGCAAGACAAATAGGCAGGCAGACAGACAGAAGGAGCCAGAGAGAGACAGACACACAGAGGAGCCAGCAAGGCAGACAGACAGAGATCCAGAGAAGGAGCCAGAGAGAGACAGAGGAGCCAGTAAGACAGACCGAGATCCAGAGATGAGAGAGAGAGAGAGAGAGAGAGAGAGAGAACAAACACACACAGAGAGGACCCCGGCATGTGTGTGCGTGTGCACAGACACAGAGAGGTGGCCAGACACAGACATGAAGGGATAAGAGACAGCAAGGTGCACACAGGGGTCTGAGATGCAGAGAGAGTCAGACCCAGGCACCGGAATGGGGAATGGCAGGGGCTGGTGCTGCCCTCCTCTGGGCATCCTCCCCTGCGGGAGTCCCAGCTGGCTCTGTCTATAAGCTGCCGCTTCAGTACTGCAGCTGCTGTCCTAGGTGCTGCCCTGCAGAGTCGGGTGCCCGGCCTGGGACCAGAAGGGTCTGGGGCTGGGGAAAGTTGTGGTCAGTTGGGAGTAGGGGGTAGTACCAGGGAATGAACGGGGTGAAGCTTCCCCTCAGCCATCCTTTTCCCTGGGACGTTGCTGGACAAGGTGACCTTGTGGCCTCCCTGGCCCTGCCTGGCAGTGGAGCCTGGCGTGGGAGGAGGGCTGCACGCCTTGTTTGGGCCCAGGAATGGTGCTGCGGCGCTTGGGGTGCGTGGCTCTTCCTCTCTGCAGTGTCCTCTAGCTTGCGGTGGGGTGGAGGCCGGGCTGGTCCTCCCTCCTGCTGCCTTGCTCGCCCCCTCTGCTGCCAGCCAGGGTCGGTGTGCCCTATCCCACCGTCTGATTTCGTTTTCCTCTGCCCAAGGTGAGGATGGCCCTGGGATCTCCCTCCTCCGTCCCCAGCATGCTGCTCTCCTAATGGTGATGTCTGGGGCTTGGGCCCCTCCCACTCCCCCTCTGCAGCAGGGCTGGCACACACTGCTGGGAGGAGGGGCTGGAGAGGCCGGCTCAGCCTGCGGGGCTTTCCTTCTGGTGTTGCCACGAACAGCCTCAGCTGAGCTTGTTCGGGATTTCCCTGCTCCTGCATGGAGTACCCTTGTTTTGTGCCGTGCACATCAGGCTGAGCTGGGGGTGGGGTGGAGGAGGAAGGCTGGCGCTGTCATTTCCCACCAGGCTGTAGTGGCAAGCGTCCTGGTGCAGAAAGAATGTTCCATGTGCACAGGCAGCCACAACTGGGCAGCGCTGTGGGCCTCCAGAGGTGGGCCAGGCCCCTCACCTCCCTGTCCTGGACTCCTTGTAATTCGTGGTGCGGGATGCCAGCAGGGGGTGGGGCCGGATGACGCCTACGGCTCTTTGAGACTGGGGAGGGAAGAGCTGGCGTGTAGGACTGAAGAGAATGGCTTCCCTCTCCTTTCCTCTCCCTTCCTTTCCCCCAAGTTGTGGATGTTTGGGGGCCCCAGGACAGAGGGAGGTATGAGCAGCGAGGGGGAGAGGGATGGAAGGTGCGCGTGAGACCCTCCTGGGAGGGCATGGTAGCCCATGGAGGGCAGCTGGTGGGAGGCGGGGCCACCCTGTGACACGGGCATGGGGCTGCTGGGGCAGGATCTCTTTGTCACCTGCTTTCTGTGTCCAACCTGGCTGTCCCCATCAGGCGCCCACGGCCTGCGAGAGGAGCCCGAGTTTGTGACGGCGAGAGCTGGGGAGAGCGTGGTCCTACGATGCGACGTGATCCACCCAGTGACGGGACAGCCCCCACCCTATGTCGTAGAGTGGTTCAAGTTCGGGGTCCCCATCCCTATCTTCATCAAGTTTGGCTACTACCCCCCGCACGTGGACCCTGAGTATGCAGGTAAGGTCTGGGCACCCTGTTTCCCGCACCTTCTCCATCTGGAGTCAGCTCCTCCATGGTTCCCCTCTGGCCCCTACCTTTTCCTGACCACTCTTTATCTCTGTTTCCCCATCTCTGCCTGGTTCCTCCCATCCTTTGTTCTCTGGTAGGTTCTAATTAAGCGGTGGGAGGAGAGGGAAGTGGAGGTGATGCAGGGTAAAGCCTTCTAAACAGCCTAAAAACCCGCCTGGGGTGTGGAGAGGGCTGGGAGCCATAGGGGAAGCTGGAGAGGCCTGGGTGGGAGAGGGGATGGAGTGGACAGCAGGCTGAGTCAGGCAGCCCTGGGGCAGCGTGGCTTCCCTGCTTGGCTGCACCCACCCCTTCCCTCTTGGCTCTGAAGTCGGGGCTCCTTCCCATCCTGAGTGTATAGATGAATCTTCGGACCCCCACCATTTGCAGGTGCCTGGTCTCTGCCTCATCTGTCATGCTGTCCTCTCCTTCTCCTGGCCCCGTCTGTGTCCTGCTTGGCAGTTACTCCTGCCACCAAAGGCCTCATGACTCACTGCCGCTGCCTGCCCCCCAGCCCGCAGGAGAGGAGGGCGTGGGTGTGTGTGTGCGTGCGTGTGCGTGTCATTGAGCGAGCGTGTGTTGGGGTTGAAAGGAAGGGAGGAAGCAGGCAGGGCACTGCCTTCACTTTCATCTTTGCTGGTGGCTTCTGAGGTCTGCCCTGCCTTTCTCAGAATGCTTCCGTCCCTGTCTCTTTCACTCCTGTGCCTATGTCTCATGCTCTCTTTTTGGCCAGGGATGGCTTTGAGAGTCTAGTTTTTAGGCAGATTGCCAGCGTGAGGACAAGGAGGAGAGCAGAGGTGCTGTGATATTGGCTGGGGTGAGGGGTGAGCTAAGAGCGGGTGAGGTGGGGGGCTGACCTCGAGGGCTGCTTCACCCTGCTGGCGTCATGGAAGGGGCTTCTGCACCTCTGGCCTCCTCATTGCCACATGTGAGACACAGATGGCATCCTCCTGGGGTGGGGGATTGGAGCTGAGGAAGGGTGCCTCCAGGATGTTTGCTCTGATGGCCAAGCCATTCCTTGTTCTCAGGCTTCTGGGCCCTGCCGCCCTTATCTCCTGGGGTCACTGGGCTTTGGTAGGATACGTAGTCTCTCTGGCACTGACAGCAGGACCGGGAGGGGACCCTAGCATCCTGGTCCCCAGCCTGCCTTCCCTCTGCTCTAGAGAGGGAAGCTGGGTGAGCCAGTCCTGGGAAGCCTACTGGGACAGGCATATTGCTCAACTGAATGGAGGTGCTGCTGAGTGCGCTGGAGACCCCCCCACCCATCCTCTTCTGTTGGCACTTTTTCATTCTGTCTTTCTGTCTCTTTCATCTCTTCTCATCTCTGTATCCATCATGACGTACTTTTCTCCCAGGAGACCTCCAAAAGAATGCGAGTATTCTGAGGAACGGAGGCTGCTCTCAGTGCCAAGTGCATTGAGTTGCCTTACAGGCTGGGGCAGGGCCAGCTGGGGCGGGAGAGTGGCTCTGTGGCCTAGGTGCTAGGCCCTTTCCTTTGCCACCTGCTGCTGGAGGTGGGTCCAGCTGTTGTTCTGGGGCCCTGCCATAGGGAATGCTATGAAGATTGTGAGGGGTCCCCTGTCTTTAGCTGGGGCAGGCGGTGGGGAGCTGCTGGCCTTCCCTGATGGCCTGTGGGGCTTTTTGTCTGCTCTATTTCCCCAGGCCGGGCCAGTCTTCATGATAAGGCATCTCTGCGGCTGGAACAAGTTCGTTCTGAGGACCAGGGCTGGTACGAGTGCAAAGTGCTCATGCTGGACCAGCAGTATGACACCTTCCACAACGGCAGCTGGGTCCACCTCACCATCAACGGTGAGTGGGGGCTCCTTCCGGGCTGTGTCCACCTCACCATCAACGGTGAGTGGGGGCTCCTTCCGGGCTGGGTCCACCTCACCATCAACGGTGAGTGGGGGCTCCTTCCGGGTTGGGTCCACCTCACCATCAGCGGTGCCTGAGGGTTGTTTCTGGGGTGGGCCTGGAGGACTGCCCCGAGGGCCTGCCCCAGGGGAAGCCCTTCTCCCAACCGCACCCCACCCCGTGGCCCTTTCCTCGTTGCTGTGGTCCCATGAGACATCAGCTCGCTCCTGCAGTGTCCCCGCTGCTGTCTTCCCGAAGCCTCTCCAGGTAGTGCAGGCGCCCTGGAGCAGCGGCTCCCTGCAGGTGTGGTGCTGTCAGAGTCCTTAGAGGGACGTGGCTGCTTCAAATCAGGAGGCTGAAGCTTTAAGGTGGCAAAATTGGTCACTGCTGGGATTATTTCTCAGCCTTGGGAAGGCCCTGCTACTCCAATTCTGGTGGAAATCCTGGAGTCTCAGAGTTAGTCTTTCTTTTTAGATTGATATTTTGGTTCTCTTTAACCACATTTGATTAGTATGTACCAAGGGTGTAGTGTGTGTCCAGCTCTGAGACACCCTGACAAGCAGTCCCTGCTTGTGTGGGGTTTACCAGGTAGTAAAATGCAAGCATCCTGGGAAGAGTCACAGTTCTAATGGGCATCTGTTACTTACAACTCAGGTTAAATGACTCGTGCTGGATAAGATGCTTTTCAAGGGTCTGGGTAAGGGCAAGGAAGCCCCAAGAGCTTGCTGAGCTGCGGGAGTTGGGCTAGGCGGGCGGCCTGAGTCCCCAGCGGTGACACCACTAGGGGCTGGGTCCTCGGGGTCTCCCTGGAGGGAGAGTCTCCTCTTTGTGTCCCTGGAAGGAGGTACTCTGGAGGAGCTAGAAGACTGGAACCGTGGAGAAAAGATGAAGAAGTGGTCCCCGTAGTGGGAGGGGAGCAGGTTTTAAAAAACATTTCCTTTCGTTTTTTGGCCAAAAAATTAATAATATATCCTTCGGGCCGGGCGCGGTGGCTCAAGCCTGTAATCCCAGCACTTTGGGAGGCTGAGACGGGCGGATCACGAGGTCAGGAGATCGAGACTATCCTGGCTAACACGGTGAAACCCCGTCTCTACTAAAAAATACAAAAAAGTAGCCGGGCGAGGTGGCGGGCGCCTGTAGTCCCAGCTACTTGGGAGGCTGAGGCAGGAGAATGGCATGAACCCGGGAGGCGGAGCTTGCAGTGAGCTGAGATCCGGCCACTGCACTCCAGCCCGGGCGACAGAGCGAGACTCCGTCTCAAAAAAAAAAAAAAAAAAATATATCCTTCGTTATTCCACTGATGACAACATTTGTATCTAGCCACTGTTGTGTTGCAGATACTGTGCTAGTTATTGAGGCTTCAGCAGCGTGGGTGCCTGGGTGTGCCACATACAGCTTACAGTCCTTGAGACCGTAGATGCTGTGGTTAGAATAGAGAAATTGATGTTCCTGGCTAGGAAGCTTCTCTCAGTATTGATCTGCCCTGAAGGATGGCTCTGTCTGCCCTGCCTAGGGGGGCTGGGGCAGACCTGTGTTCCTTTTGGGCCTGAGAACTTGTCTGGGGTCCTGGAAGAACAGAGTATGTTATGTTTTCGCAAGATCACTGGCTTTCGGGAAAGAAACCTTAAAGCTTGTGGCCCTAGGCTGTGTGCGTCCAGCCTGCCTAGCCCAGCCCTTCTTGTGGGAGGTGGCTGGCTCCTGTCAATCAGTCCCAAAAGACTGATTGAAGCATATTTGAAATCTTTGGGGGGATTGTTCCGACCATCTGCCAAACTTTTGAGTCACCCCCTTTTGGTGCCAGCTGTTGCGTGAGCAAAGAATAGGAACCCAAGCAAAGTGTAATTAGAAAGGCAAATCTGCTGCTAAAATCTTGCCTCGATGAACACCAGGCTGAGGGTCCCCACATTGCTTCCCTTCTCTCCTGTGCTCTGTTCTGAATGGTGGGGTGAAAGCATCTTGGGGCATTGCCTCCATTCTTTTGCATCATCCTGGTTGGCAGTGTTCATTTCAGGAATCTGAGACACCAGGCATTCAGTGGACGTGCGTATGACTGGAAAGTAGAATCTCACTTCGATTTTATGTTCTAGAGCGTATCTGTGTTAGTTTGCATGAGTGGGAGTGGGTTCTTTGGGAATTCATAATTGCTTTGAGTGGGATAAGCATGGAGCAAGACCTTTAAAAGATGAGGTTGATTTCATAGACCCACCGTGTGCCAGCTCTGTGGCTCTGGGCAAGCTTACTTAACCTGTCGGACTTCCGGCTCCTCAGTGACAAAAAGCAGCGACTACGATTTGCAGGGTTGTTGTGAGGACTCAGTGAAATGCTGGATCTTGCACAGTGTCTGGAGTGTTAATTACATGTGGGTAATTATGTGTGAGATGCTGGCCATCCTCCTTCTCGAGAGGAAAAAAACAAAGTCAGATGAAAATCTAGTAGCAGGGATATGAGGCCGGAAGGTGTAGAGGACTTGGGTAGTTCTGTGAATCTACCAACAATTATCTATTTGAAACATAGTTTTGGACGTCCACTCTGTGGCAGGCTCTGGGAATACAGCAAGAGGCATGACCCTGTCCTGGGTCTTAAGGAGACTTCAAGAGACTGTCACATCCAGAGATGACTGCAATATGGCTTTGGGAGCACAAAGGAGGGAGAGCTTCTCTGAAGAAATGGCCTGTCTTCAGAGACCTGGCTAGGGAGGGAAGGTCGTCATGTGCAGGTGGAAAGTGGGGTAGGGTCCTCCAGGCAGAGGAGACAAGCGTGCTCGGAAGCCCAGAGCAGGGGGAGCGGTGCATTCAGGGAACGCGGGTAGGCTGCTCATAGGGAAGTGCTGGGCGGGAAAGCTGGGGATGGTGCACCATCTGCTCCAGGCTTGAGAACCAGGGCTGGCGATAAATGATGCTTTTCCATAATCAAGGCACCTACCTGCACACGGGCAGAACAGAACCAACCCTTCCGAGGTGAGAGATCTCCTTTCTCCTCTTCTGCCTTTCTCTTCATCCCAAGTTCGAGGCTTCTTCCAGCATAAATAGTTCCGTTATTGAAGGAAGGCATCCAAGCACCAGCATTCCGTTGCTTTCAAACTAGAATGTTTAATGTCAGGCGTTTTCTGACAGGGATCACCTTTGGAAAATGAAAGGCCAGTGAACAATTAGAATTACAAATTGTCTCATTTTCCTTCTGTGTTTTCTTTGAAGACCAGTTGGGTGGAAACAGACCCAATTATTTCTTTATCACATGTAAAATACCCCAAAAGCCTGAGCCAAGCCTTCCTTTAGGTTGCTGAATTACATGGAGGAGAGGGCAGCCTATTACTAACCTGCACTATTAATTACAGGGCACTTGTAAAAAAGAATTAAGCCTGGAAATGCAGCTGGCAAGCTAACATCTAATTCAGTAAATAATTGAGAGTCAAACCATTATTTTCCTGAAAACTAGAAATTGTTCAACGTACTTTCCTGATTAGCACCTAAATAGTAAAGTAATTATGTAGTTAGTAAGTAATTTGTCACTTCAGGATGTAAATTTAATTTATTATCTTTTCTTTCAAGCTCGGCACCAGGCGTCATAGAGGCAGTGTCTGTGTTGGCTGTATAAGGGGCAGGCCGGGCAGGGAGAGGCTGTGTCGGAGATGGACACGCACTCTTAGTGGGAAGAGGCCTGCAACTGAGGATCCCAGGACCCCTTTACAAGGACTTCGAATGACTTTTTGCCATTATTTTTAGTATATTCTTAGGCACTGGACAAGAATTGATGTTTTTGAGGACGTGCGAGGCGTATGTTATTGCATGTGGTGACGCGTGTGAGGACGTGCGAGGCGTATGTTATTGCATGTGACGCGTGCGAGGATGTGCGAGGCGTATGTTATTGCATGTGGTGACACGTGCGAGGACGTGCGAGGCGTATGTTATTGCATGTGGTGACGCGTGCGAGGACGTGCGAGGCGTATGTTATTGCATGTGGTGACGCGTGCGAGGACTGCGAGGCGTATCTATTGCATGTGACGCGTGCGAGGACGTGCGAGGCGTATGTTATTGCATGTGGTGACGCGTGTGAGGACGTACGAGGCGTATGTTTTTGCATGTGACGTGTGCGAGGACGTGCGAGGCGTATGTTTTTGCTTTTGGTGATGCATGCGAGGACGTGCGAGGCGTATGTTATTGCATGTGGTGACGCGTGTGAGGACGTACGAGGCGTATGTTATTGCATGTGGTGACGCGTGTGAGGACATACGAGGCGTATGTTTTTGCATGTGACGCGTGTGAGGACGTGCGAGGCGTATGTTTTTGCTTGTGGTGACGTGTGCGAGGACGTGCGAGGCATATGTTTTTGCATGTGACGCGTGCGAGGACGTGCGAGGCGTATGTTATTGCATGTGGTGACGTGTGCGAGGACGTGCGAGGCGTATGTTTTTGCATGTGGTGACGTGCGAGGACGTGCGAGGCGTATGTTTTTGCATGTGGTGACGCGTGTGAGGACGTACGAGGCGTATGTTTTTGCATGTGATGACGTGTGCGAGGACGTGCGAGGCATATGTTTTTGCTTGTGATGACGCATGCTCCTGCATTCATTCAGTGGCCACCCCCTGCGTGCCCCTGATGTGCTCGCACTGAGCTGCAGGCTTCAGAAATGGGAGATGAAAGTGGTGTAACTATGGTCTTGCTCTTAAGAAGTGTTTTGTGTTTGCACTGGTGCTGGCCTGTAGGTCTGTGCGTGTGTGAACACCGCTCATTTGTTTGTTTCATTCTTTTATTCATTCGACAAATGTTTGCTGAGCCCTTGGCTACTACATCCAGGAACTATGCTAAAAGCTGGGCATGTGGTGACCTATATGCAAAATGGGGCTGCCCTTAAGGAGCCACCATCCTAATAAAGGGACAGGTAAGAAACAGGTAAACACACACACACACAGAGACAGAGACTTGTAAGTGACATGTGCTTTGAAGAAAATGAAACAGCACCAGGAAGTAGAGAATGCTGGAAGTGCCATCTGAGATGGGATGGGCTGCCAGGTAAGGCAGCATTTTAGCAAAGACTTGCATGAACCAAAGGAGGGAGATCCAGGTACGTAGTTCTGGGCAGGTAGAGCCGCACATGCAAAGGGCCTGAGGTCAGAAGTTCTTGGCGCATTTGAGGAAGACAAAGACAGCCAGTGTGGTTAGAGCGCCCTGGGAGGGAGAGGAGGCTGGTGCTACAGGCAGGACCAGATCCTATAGCACCGTGACTAGTTCTCAGGGCAGGGCTGTGTGGGGAGGAGGGACTCCTCCCAAAGCTTCCTGTGAATGTCTCAGCGGCTCCTGAAGAGATGATAGTGATGGCGGTGTTACTGGCAATTTGTGCATTTTACAAGCTCCTTTTTACATGCTTATTCCTCACATCATTTCTGGAGGGTGGGGGATTTAGGTATTTATGTAAGACCCAGAGAGGCCAAGTAACTTGTCAAGGCTACCAGAAGTGGCAGGCTAGTGCTTGAACTTGGATTCTGAGCTTCACGTACCTTGAGATGAGCTCAGCTTGACCTGCGCCAGCCTAGTGCTGTAGGCCTCAGGGCCAGAGTTCAGAATTCGGAGCCTCCTTGCCATCTCAGAAGACTGTGGAACTGATAGTCCAAGGGGTTAAGATTGACCGGATTGCTTCTACAAGCAGCTCAGGCAAATGGGACTGAGTCTGTTAAAAGCCGATTATCCAAACAGGATGGAGTTTTAATCAAATCTCCAACGCAGGGGGGAAGATGACCTGGCATAATCAGAGGAAAATGAAGAAGGGAGTGGCCTTTGGGTGGGCTGTCCACCTTCACCCGTGGAAGCCAGAGAGGGAGGAAGCAGGATGATTTTCTCAGCAGAATCTGGGAAAATGTGGCTCCGCATAGCCTTGGCCTGCCTCTGTGTTAGGCCTTGGTGGGGCTCAGACGGCAAGTGTCCTGGAAATCGGGGGGCCTGGCTGAGCTGGGGTTCAAGAAGTAGGAGCTCCTGAGTGTCATGGATCATCGTAAAGGGAAAGACTGAAGGATGGTAGGAAAGCCTGAGGAGCTGGGAGCAGACAGTGTTTGGAAGGGCCACCCTGGAGTAGATGCTCAGTAAACAGCGGTGAACTGGGAATAAGCTACAGTGCAGAATTTGGACCCAGCCAGACTGAGTTTGGATGCACGTCTCCCTGCCAGTAATGGTGGTTCGCAGAAAGTTTTGCCCATCCCCACTTTCCTTCCTTTGTCCTTGCGTTCTGCAGAGCCACAGTGAGGGTGATGTGTGGGGCAGGCACTGTTGTTGCAGGGCAGTGACTTGGCTGATGGCATGTCCTTCACCTTTGTGGTCTCCTTTGCAGCCCCTCCCACCTTTACAGAAACACCCCCCCAGTACATCGAGGCCAAGGAGGGCGGTAGTATCACCATGACCTGCACAGCTTTTGGGAACCCCAAGCCCATTGTCACCTGGCTCAAGGAGGGGACACTCCTCGGTGCTAGTGGGAAATACCAGGTGAGTGTGGTTCTAGGTTGGGGGCGCTGAAGTCTGTTTTCCAGGGCAGCCTCCCACTGCAGCCGACCCCTGATGCTACGTGCACAAGCACAGAGGAGGCTGGAAAGCCATGGCCTGGCTCAACTGCAGGCGTTTCTGTGTCACTGGTGGGAGATGGGCAAGGGGGCACCTGCCCTTCGTGTCCCCCAGATGCATGTGTCCCTGCGGTCATCTCCACCTTAGCATCTCTGACTGCATCTCCCTGTTGGAGGGTAGCAGTGGTGGGTGCAAGCATGGGTGCTGAGCTCCATCTGTTTCGGGCCCCAGGTGAGTGATGGCAGCCTGACAGTGACATCGGTCAGTCGGGAGGACAGAGGTGCCTACACCTGTCGAGCGTACAGCATTCAGGGGGAGGCTGTCCACACCACCCACCTGCTTGTCCAAGGTAGGAGCCATTTCCTCCGCCTCTCCACCCCCAGACGCGTGCGGGGATGTCCGGCCCGGCTGAGCTACGGAGGGCATTTTCCCAGGGCTCATTCGGGGCTAGGTGGAGGTGCAGGTGGCCATGAGGACCTGTGTGGGGCCTCTATGTGCCGCCTGCTATCCTGGTCAGAGGTCCCGCATTGGCTGCCTGGGAGAGGGCCAGGCCCACAGGCTGTGGCCGGGCACCACATGGCGTGGCAGAGAGGCCCCTGCTGTATGGGTTTCTGGTTTCTCCTTCTGTTCAGATAGCATCTCTACCATGTCTCCGCCTCCCTGGGAGAGGAGACCTCCCTCGGGTCATCTATCCATTAGTGACGGCATCAATAAATAAAGATAGAAACTCAATCCAAGCCCCAGACATTTAAATAACACAGTGGGCATTTGGCAGGGCTGGGGTCTGTATAGTCAGCACAGGGAGATGCCAGTTTGCCCTGCCTGGAGCCTCAGAGTCCCCCAAGAGGGGCAAGGAACTGAGCAGGATGGGGCAGCATCCAGGTCGGCGGTGTCTCCACCCTGTGCTGAGCTCGGCCCCCTGCTTAGCCTCCCCAGCCCTGCCTGCTGGAGGAACTCTGGGGTTGGGGGGTTGGTGGCGGCTGTGTGCTCCTCCTGCCTATGAGTGCTGAACAGCAGCCAGGGCCAGAGGTCCCTCAGCAGCCTGGATGGAAGCTGTTCCCTCTCAGGGGAGACTTGGTCACAGCTGCCCCCTCTGTCTGTGCAGCCAGCACCAGGACTGTTGGACTCTCACCCTCTGCTTACTCCTCGACCCCTGCACCCCCAGCTGCCCTCTTGATTTCTGGCTGGGGAGCAGCATACGGCCCTGACTTCTTGAGACTGGAGTATTCCTTGCTCTAGATTTGAAAAGAGTTGCCTTTCTCCCTGCTGCATCTCTGGCTTGGGCTCTGCTGGGAGAAGGCGGGCAGGAAAGGGGTGTGTGTGGCGGCTGGTCTGGGCAGCTAGGGGCAGGGGCAGGGGCAGTGGATAGGATGCCTGAGCACAGATAGCATCTGGAAGCGTCTCCATGACAGCCACCCCCATCGTGGGGTTCAGGGCACCCCTTACTGAGGCACTGAGGGCTCCCAGGAGGCCTGGGTGCTGCTGCCGTCCCTGATCAGGTGAGGTGAGGTTTGTTCCCTGCTCTCCCCAGGGCCCCCTTTCATCGTCTCCCCTCCTGAGAACATCACCGTCAACATCTCCCAGGATGCTCTGCTCACCTGCCGGGCAGAGGCGTATCCAGGCAACCTCACCTACACCTGGTACTGGCAGGACGAGAACGTCTACTTTCAGAAGTGAGCGCCCTGCTCTGGCTTTTCAGTGGGGTCACCACCCCGGTCCCCACGGGCAGGGCCCCTGAGCAGAAATTGCATGGGCAGGCTGCCCACGGCTCCTGGAGCTGGGGGAGGTGGGCGGTCTGGTCCATGTGTCTCACATGCCAAGGCCGGGGTCTGCATGGAGGGGCCCTGGGGATGCCAGGGGTACGGGGTCTCCATGCCACATCTGGGGCAGTGATGGTGACTGTGTGTCTGTGGCAAGACCCCCTTCTGCTCACCCAACCCCCTGTCCCTGTGCCACTTTGCAGTGACCTGAAGCTGAGGGTGCGCATCCTAATCGATGGGACCCTGATCATCTTCCGGGTGAAGCCAGAGGACTCCGGGAAGTACACCTGTGTGCCCAGCAACAGCCTGGGGCGTTCCCCCTCTGCCTCAGCGTACCTGACGGTGCAGTGTGAGTAGGGGTGTGGAGGAGCCTGGGTTGTGGGGCTTCCAGAAGGTTCTGGTGTTAGCCAGACTGTAGGCTGGAGGGTGGAAAAGACCAAGCATCATTTGGGGGCGTGTGGGTGGAGGAACGAATGAGGGAAAAAGGAGGGACGGTTGGAGACGAGGCCGAGGCCCTGGCCAGTCGGGGTGGACCAGCTCCTTCGTTGGCCAGGCGTCGCTGTTCAACCAGTGCATCTCATCAGCTCGGTGCAGGCTGCACTCAGGAAGACACCTTCGAGCAGTTCCTTCTGAACGGCGTTCCTCGGGCTGAAGGCTGGCCTGCACCTCCGTGGCCAGAACCAGTTGCTCTCTGATGCTCTTTTCTGAGGTGTCTTATGGAGCATAGCCCAGGCCCACGCAGGGTTAGGTTTCTCCCAGCCTCACTCCCTGCCTTTCCACACCGTGTCTATGTCGGGGGTGATGATGTCAGGGGTGATGTGCTGCAGCTCCTGTGCCCACTCCCTCTGGCTTCTGCGGCCTCTCCTCTTGGGTGGCTGGACATCCAGATGAAGGAGCTGCTCCTCACCGAGACGTTCGAGGGCTTTTGTGCAAGTGCCACCATTCAGCTTGCTGGTCTTTAATACTGAGCGGCCAGTTGCTTTCCCGCCCCCTGGCAAGCTAAGCCCTGAGAGAGAGAAGGATGAGTCATGAGGAGTGATGTCCTCCTTTTGATTTGTGGATGGCCCTGTCACTCAGGCAACAAAGGCTGGCATTGTTGCTGTAGACAACAGACTCTCCCTCATTTGCCGGCTGGTGTAGGCGGATTGCTCACACCCAGTGACAGGGAGTGGCAGGGGTGAGAAGTGGAACAGTCTGGAGATGAGGCCGGGGTTGGTGTATGAGCTGAGGACAAGTGGAGAATGGCTGGTGGCCCTGGAGGTGGAGCTGGTCCGACTGCTGCCCAGAGCTGGATGTGGACGTTCCACTATTGGCTGCGCCTGCTGAGCGCGGTTGGACCCCTAACCTTGCAGTCTCACCCTTTCCTCTCTATGGAGTGCATCGCCTCTCTGCTTCTGCCGTCAGCCACTTAAAGGACTTTTGGTGTGCTGTATCCCCAGGCCTGAGCTTTAGAGAGCCGTGAGGCCCAGGACAACAGATCTCGCTCCCCAGCCTGCAGTGGGAAAAAGCGAGTCGAGAAGTTATTCATACGTGACTTAGGATGTGCCCAAGCTGTGCTGGGGTGGGCAAGAACTGCAGGAAGGAGAGACCCGTCCACCACAAAGGTGCGCCCCGTCCCTCTGTGCTGGACGCAGGCTGTGCCACCTGGCACGGAGGTAGCCATGGTGGGCAGGAGGAGCCAACAGGAGGTGGCCTTTGGAAGACAAGCTGGCCAGGATGAAGGCCCCTCCTCGAAGCCATAGGCCGTCTGTCTTTCTGGAGGCATGTTTTGGTTTTCCCTGTCTCTCCCCAGCGCCAGCGTCGCCACCCACTCTCCCTTGTCCTTTTTCACCTCCTTCCTGTCTTCAAAGAAAATCCAGGGGGTTGAGATTTACAGGTGGGTGAGGCAAGGATTTTTATTTCTGCTAAAAAGCAGTGTTCAGAGTATTTCCCATTCATAAACCCTTTGAAAACCTTGGAGAAAAAAAAAACTCCACCATACAAAAGTAGGAAGCTATGTCTAAATATATAACTCGGCCTGGTATTTATGTAATGCTGTTCTCTGAAGAGCTCAAAATGCTTAAAAGATACCAGCTCATTCATCCTCACTGCCTTCCTAGTTCTGGATCCTTCTCCTCCGTAGCCCTCAGGGGAAACAGAGGAGTACTGAGAGGAGGTGACTCAGCCTGCATCACAAGAGGTGTGAGGTTCTTCTTGCTCCTCCAAGAGCCAGGGTCTTGCTCTGTCATCAAAGTTGAAGTGCAGTGGTGTCATCACGGCTTACTGCAGCCTCAAACTCTTGGGCTCAAGTGATCCCCCTGCCTCAACTTCCAGAGTAGCTGGGACCACAGGTGTGTGCCACCATGCCTAGATAATTCAAAATTTTTTTTGGTAGAGTTGGAGTCTCGTTAAATTGCCCAGGCTGGTCTTAAATTCCTAGCCTCAAGCAGTCCTCCCACCCCTGTCTCCCAAAGTGTTGAGATGACAGGTGTGGGCCACTGCACCTGGCCTGATTCTGCATTTCAACTGCAGAATCAGATGGGGAAACTGAATCTCAGGAAGGCTGGACAAACAGCAGAATGGGGAGGAAAAATATCCCCTTTGTGGTTAAGCCTATGATAGTGTTCTTTTGGCTTAGGATGTAGAGAGGAGGTACTGCTTGTTGCTCAGGTGACTTTGGGATAAGGAGCTGTTGGGAAAGGGTGTGGGCAAATGCTGGCTTTGAGGCTCGGGATCTAGGAACTGGGGAAAATGGGCACTGAGAGTCCTCATTCAACGGGTGAGGTCCATGGCAGAAGCATGACGGGCACTGAGGATGGGAGCAGGCTCAGATGTGCCTTTGAGTGCCTCCAGACATTCAGAACTGAAGTTCCGAGCACCTGGGCCGGTGCATGGGCTGCCTCCGGCCTGGATTCTCACCTTTCTTCCCTGTGTCTGTCTGCTTTCCCACCTGTGTTTCCTCTGTGCAGATCCAGCCCGTGTCCTCAACATGCCCCCTGTAATTTATGTGCCCGTCGGGATCCATGGCTACATCCGCTGCCCTGTGGATGCAGAACCACCAGCCACCGTGGTCAAGTGGAACAAGGATGGCCGCCCCCTGCAGGTCGAGAAGGTGCTAGAGAGATGCATGTTGGGGGTTGGAGTGAGGGTTCCCCCCAGTACTGTGATGCCACCTTGGGCTGTGGATTTCTGTCAGGACTCACGGCCCCTTCCAAAAGCCCTGGGCAAACAGAGAGCTGATTCCGTAGGGGTCTCTGGTCTCCGGGGGTCTGTGGGTACTGCCCACCCCAGGCTGGAGCTGCATGCCATCCCACGTGCCCAGGCTGGAGCTGCATGCCATCCCACGTGCCCAGGCTGGAGCTGCATGCCATCCCACGTGCCCAGGCTGGAGCTGCATGCTATCCCACGTGCTGCCTGGCCCAGCTGGGACCCAGCCTGGGATGGAGCATGGAGTCTCTGACCAGCGTTCCCTGCTCTGTCATCTGTGTCTGGCAGAACCTGGGTTGGACCCTGATGGAGGATGGCTCCATTCGAATTGAGGAGGCCACAGAGGAGGCTCTTGGCACTTACACCTGTGTGCCTTACAACACCCTGGGGACCATGGGCCAGTCTGCCCCTGCGAGGCTTGTCCTGAAGGTGAGGTCCTGGGGCTGTGACCGCCTCCAGGAGCTGGGCACCTGGATCCCCGGCCTCATGAGGGTGCCTGTGCTTTCCTCCCCAGGACCCCCCCTATTTCACGGTGCTACCAGGCTGGGAGTACAGGCAGGAGGCCGGCCGGGAGCTGCTTATCCCCTGCGCGGCCGCAGGGGACCCCTTTCCTGTCATCACGTGGAGAAAGGTAGCTGGGCCCTGGAGCTCCTGGGGCTGCGGGGAGGTATGAGGACACAGCGAGCAGTTCTGTTCTGGACCTGCCCTGACCAGGCTAGATGCCGAGCAGTGAGCTGACCCTGAAGAGCTGCAGGCACTCAGGAGGAGGGGCAGCATGGGTGGGCCGGGGTCTCAGGCGCGTCCTTCCCATCCAGTTCGGGCTTCTCTCCTCACCCCCATTTCTGTTCCCGCCCTCTTCCCTGTCCCTTGTTCACCAAGGTAGGGAAGCCCAGCAGAAGCAAGCACAGTGCCCTGCCCAGTGGGAGCCTGCAGTTCCGTGCCCTGAGTAAGGAGGACCACGGGGAGTGGGAATGTGTTGCCACCAACGTGGTCACGAGCATCACTGCCAGCACCCACCTCACCGTCATCGGTACGTGTCTGACAGGGCGGTGGGGCCAGAACAGGCTGGCTGGGGGTGGGGTGCTGGACGCTGGGGGCATCCCCTGGTGGCCACTACACTCTTCGGGCATCCTTCCTAAGTCCGTCCAGCCCTGAACCCCGAGTCTAGCACCTGCAGCCTTTGCCCCTGTGGGCTCTGTCAGGGAAGGGCAGCATGGCTCCTGTCCTCGGGGAGGTCTTTTTGGGGACAGGCCTGATGTCCACAGCAGCCCACCTGGGAAAGAGGCGTCTGTGTGGCTGGAAGGGACTGCAGAGCCTTTAAGGGCTTTAGGGAAAGCTGGAGGACTGGAATGAGGGAGACAGGGACTGTGCAGCATCTCAGATGAGGGCAGAGCTGAGACCTGCAGGCCAGGCCTGGCGTGCGGAGGCTGGGCAGGAGGAGGTTACTGGCGGTCTGTGTCTGGGCATTCCTGTTTCTGATTGCCCAAGGCGCGTGTCCCAGGACCTTTGCCTGGACCCTCTCAGCCTGTCCTTCTGGGTCTTGATGGCTACAATCACAGTCACAGGCAACGCCTTTTGAGCCTTTACCACCAGTTTTAGGTTCCGTTCTAAGTGGTCTGCACAGCTCGTCCTTCACCACTCAGGAGGTGCGAGCTGAGCTTTCCCTAGTGTATGTTCCTCGAAGCAGAGGTTGGCGTGACCCGAACGCTTTCTCCGGCGTCTCATGGTTAAGAAGTAGTGGGTCTGGGAATCGAAGCCAGGATGAGGCTTCCTGACTGCTGTGCTGTGCTGCCCGCACGCCGGCATTGGGGTGTCTCCTGAGGCCAGAGAACCTTACAGGAGGGGACTCTGTGGCTGTGCCTGCCACCTTAGGAGAGAGTGTTTCTGTGCTTACCAGAGAAGCACAGGATTTGGGCCAGGACGAGGAGGGCTCTGGTTTCTGTTGGACCCATTCCTGATGCTATGTGATCTCCTAGTTGGACTAGACTGCACAGTGGGACAGACTTCCTGCTCCAACCCCACTAACCAGTAGGGTCAGGGGAGTCAGCACCTAAGAGCACCCCGTCGCCCCTATCCCTTCACTTGCAATATTGCACTCCGCTGCCATGCGCTTCAGCCTCTCAGGTTCCCCACAGCGAGACGGTGGGCACCCAGCCACGTGGCTGAGTTCTTTTCAGTCTGAGAGGTCTCCACTTGATCTCCAGGCACCAGCCCCCATGCCCCGGGCAGTGTCCGGGTCCAGGTCTCCATGACAACTGCCAACGTGTCCTGGGAACCAGGCTATGATGGAGGCTACGAGCAGACATTCTCAGTTTGGTACGGACCTCTGTGAGTCACCCCGGCATGCTTTGCTCTCTGCTTCTCCCCTCCCACATCTGCCTGCAGACCACTCTGGGTGGGGGTAGGTAGGAGGAGGCTGCAGTTCCTGGCCCTGCATAGAGTGAGGTGGGTTGAGACAGTGATGAGGTCCTTGAGGGTGATGGGAGGGGTCTGAAGGGACTCTGGGCATGGCTGTGTCCCTGTGGCCTGAGGGGTCTGGGCCTCTCTGTGCCTTCTCCCTGCTCATCTACTGCCTCATTTTATGTCCTGCTTCATCCTCTGGATTCCTCTGGAGCCTGGAAGAGACTTCTGCCCTTCAAGGGCTTTGTGAAATTGCCCAGCCTTAAGTGTAGAGTCTAGTTTTTAGAACTTAAATTTTTTTTGGTATTTTTGTATTTGTAGTTTTTGTGGATACATGGTACATATATTTATAGGTATGGGGTACATGAGATATTTTGATACAGGCATGCAATGTGTAATAATCGCATCGAAGTAAAGGGGTATCCACCCCTCAAACATTTGTCCTCTGTGTTCCAACAATCCAGTTATACTCATAGTGATTGAAGAATGTATGATACATTATTGTTGATTGTAATCCTCTGTTGTGCTGGCAAATACCAGGTCTTACTGGTTCTTTCTCACTATGTTTTGTATGTGTTCATCCTCCCCACCTCCTGTGGTCTAGTTTTTATTCTGTCTCTTCCCCAGTGGCCACAGAAACTGGTGTGGAGAGGTGATGCTCACTTCCCAGCCTTGGGGTCAGCCCCTGCATTTTCTCTCTAGGACCATGTGTTTCTCGATTGTTTTCATTCCTCTGTTGTCAGTTTAGCCAGATGCAGTGATTTGAGATCTTTGCACAAACCTTACGATAGATAGAGATCTCAAAAATGTGCCAAGCGGGTTGAGGGCAGGAGGCACAGGAGGGGAGGAGACAGAAGCCTGGCTGACTCCTCCCATCCCCCCAGGGCTGCCCCTTCCCACACTCCTGTCTGAGTCAAGAGTGGCAGCCACCTGCTCTGCTCCGGGGGTGACAGCCTTGAGCTGGGAGGGTGAGCCCCTCAGTGCCTTCTTTTAGACCTGTCTCGCCTGCACGTGTCTCTCCAGCCAAGCTAACTCGAGCCTGGGGAGGAGGAAAAGGCAGGTGCCAGAGGCAGCTCAGGGGGTTCAGGGAGACCCCTTTATCCACTTCTCAGCAGCAGGGGAAGTTGAGAGGGGAACCCGCCCTGTCTCCCATCACAGTGGTTCGGTGGCTGCTTCTCAGACAGAGTGTCCTGGGTGTCTTGATTCTGAGTTGGAGAACTGCACCTAGATGATGGGAGCTGCAGCAGCTCACCTCCTATCCCTTTACTCTGTTCCTCCCGCAGCAGCGTGGGGGCCCTAACCAGCCTGCCCGGTGGCTGCTGCGAGACTGGTGCTGCTCAGCGCCTTGGTGGCCAGGGTGGGACATTTGGTGTGGCCAAGCTGTCGTTGGAGATGCCCGGGTGGGAGGTCTGGACATCCGACAGGGGGTTCAGGCGTGGACTGGGGCTCCCCTGCTGCCTGTGGCGCTGCTCCACGCTGCTGTTCGTCTGCACTGCTTTTCCACACGTGGCTCCTCGCTGCTTTGTTGCCTGGGGCAGGGAAGGGCGGGGCCGAGGTGGGGATGTCTCCTTTCTTTCTGCCTGCCTCTAACTCTGTGTACTGACTCCGACGTTTGGCGCAGGCTTCCTTTTGTTCTGCTTTCCGCTGCCTCAGTTCACCCTCCTGGGTTAGTGAGCCAGGAGCCTGGGAGCGGATCCTGGAGGGCACCCACCAGGTTACAGCTCAGGGCTGCAAGGAGAGGGCCAGTCTCACAGGACCATGTCTCCTCCCTGTGGTGATGTGGTGGCACTGCACCCATAGCCCACCGGCTTTGCTGGGAGTTGGGAGCTTGTGGAACAAGGGAACACCCTCGGCCCTGTCTTCCTACTCTCCATGCATAGCGTGACCTTCCTGATGTGACTTCTGACCCTTACGGCCTTAGGGATCCTGGTCCCACTGTGGGGGAAACCCCTGGTCATTGTGGTCTTATACCCCGGACATCTCAGATGACTTAAGTCTGATTGGATGAATGAGCCCTGTGGGTGACCCGAGGCCCTACTTCGGCTGTCCCTGGGGGTGTGTGCAGCCAGGTCCCCCGGGCTCCTTCCCTCATCCCACCACTGTTGAACTGCTTCTCCCCACACCCCAGTGTCCTTACTCTCTCCAGGCAGAGCTTGTTCTTAGGGTTTCGACCAGGGTGGGATTCTCCTAGTGCAGCTGGTAATCAATTGGACCAGTGTCCTGAGCATGACTTGCACCTAAAGGCCCCTTTGGTAGAAAAGGTGCCAGCTGTGGTTGGTGACCCAGCATCAGGAGGATTGGCACAGTCAAAGCTGGGCAGGTCATCCACTCTGGGCCATGCCCTCTTCTTGCCCTTGAACCTGGGAACACCAGGCCCACCAGTGCCTTCTCCCTGAGCACCCACCCTGCATGCACCCTCTTCTCTCCAGTGTAACCCACCCCGCCCCTCGTCCCCTATCCTGTCTCTCTCTTTTGGTCAGGATGAAGCGGGCACAGTTTGGGCCCCATGACTGGCTGTCCTTGCCAGTGCCGCCAGGACCCAGCTGGTTGCTGGTGGATACCCTGGAGCCTGAGACAGCGTACCAGTTCAGCGTCCTGGCCCAGAACAAGCTGGGAACCAGCGCCTTCAGTGAGGTGGTCACTGTGAACACTTTAGGTGAGGGCCCCGGGGTGGGATGTTGGGAGCCGGGGTTGTAGAGGTGGTGGGGGCAGTGGCCCAGGCAGCTAAGCAGTTGGTTTCCTGCGTGCCGGGTACTTTGCTGAGTGTTCCACGGAGCCATGCTGTCTGATCTCCCCGTGAGGATTTGTTGTGGCCTCTGTGGGGTTTGCTGGCCCCGTATCAGAGTGCTGTTGGCCGAGTTCCTGTTGCTTTTTCAGATGGAAGAAAGACACTTAGAATTTTCTCTTTCCTTGTCAGGCCACATGTTTGCCACTTCTGTGGCTTTCAGGGGAGATTGGGCATCCTCCCTCCTTGTCAGCGCCTGCTGGTTCTTGCCTTTGGCCCCAGTCTCACTGGGCGGTAGGCACGTGGCTGCCTCCCGCTGTGGAGTCTTCCCGGTCACCTTCCTGGAGGCAGTCTCATACTCCTCCCTGCCTGGCCACAGTTGTGTTTGCTCTGCTCTGGAGCCAGAGAAAGGGCCGCTGTGAACAGGCTTTTCCTAGGTGGTGTGGGTGGCCCGATTCCAGCCCCTTTCCCAGAATTCGCTCCTGAGCTTCCGCCAAGGTGGACAGCAGTCTGGGATGCTCACCTCCAGTCCTTGGCACCTCTGTGGGGCCTCGTGTTGACCCCCAAGCCCCGGCCAAGAAGGGAATGGAAGGAGCGACTGCTGTGCTGTGAGAAAGAAGATATCCCTAGCTCCCTGGAAGAGCACAGGAGATACTTTGATAACATTTAATTCTTCCTCCTTCTCCATAGTTCCCATTTCTCTTCCCTTTCACAGTACACGATTCCCTTATGTATGCTCTTTAGATGCACTCTGAAGACAGAACTCTGAAGCCCTGGGCCCCGGGGCCCTGACTCTGCTTCCCTCTGGGCCCTGACATGTGTGCACGGGAGTGTGGGTGTACGGCAGCCACCCTGGGCCTTGCTGATGCACTGTGGTTCTTCTCCCTCCCCTGCTGCAGCATTCCCTATTACAACTCCAGAACCCCTGGTGCTGGTCACCCCACCGAGGTGCCTCATAGCCAATCGGACTCAGCAGGGTGTGCTCCTGTCCTGGCTTCCGCCTGCCAACCACAGCTTTCCCATCGACCGCTACATCATGGAGTTCCGCGTCGGGGAGCGCTGGGAGATGCTCGACGATGCCATCCCAGGCACTGATGGAGAGTTCTTTGCCAAGGATCTGTCACAGGTGAGGGCTTTGCTCTTCCTTGCTGCTGCTTCCCAAATCCTGGAAGTGACAAGACTCCAGAGGCACTGGAAACTTTGAGTGACCAACTTTGGATGTGTGAGGCCAGCCACATACTGTACCTCCTCACCACTGGTCCTGGGTTCTCCTAGACTCGCTACCAAGGCCTGGACTCCTCAGATCATGGTCAACAGGCTTGGGGCCAGCTCCAGGGCAGCAGGGACCTGTGTTCTATTGAGGGCCCCAGCACCGCCACAAACTGGGCAGAGCAGGCTGAGAGGCCAGCCGGCATAATCAGAGCACTGACCCCAGCCCCTTGCTGAGCCTAACCTGGGATGGGCAGAGAAATTCCAAGAAGAATTCTCTTCTAGGCTTTGTCCAGGGAAGGACCCCTCCTCCAATAACTTAGAGTCCCTGGAGGAAAGTGCATTATCCGTTTTTCCAGTAGCCCTGTTAAACTTGGATATCTAGCTGGGGAGAGGAAGCAGCTGGTTTCGTAAGATACAATCTCATTTATCTTTCTGTCTTCCTTCCTGGACACTTATTTATTAATAGTGGTTGCTGGAGTGGGCTCCCAGTGGCCCTGGAGAGCCTGTTGCACATATCTCTTCCTAGCGCTTTTGGTGACCTCACATTCGTAGCTTGAAGTCAGCCATTGTAAGAGTGTTTACACCACAGCAATTGGCCAGTGCTACCATCACTTAGCATTAGACGCTTAGCAGTCCTCTCGTGCTTTGGGTGCCCTGCCCTTTGCAAGGCTGTGTGCAGGATGAGTGTTTATGGGGATAGTGGTCATCTCAGGTCCCTCGGCTGACTGGGTATTGTCCCTGGTGCTGTAGGACACGTGGTACGAGTTCCGGGTTCTGGCCGTCATGCAGGATCTGATCAGCGAGCCCAGCAACATCGCCGGTGTCTCCAGCACAGGTATTTGGGGTTGAGGGTGCTCTTGCAACTCTAGGGACGTAAGCCCCAGAGCTGCATGGGGGTCGTTTTGTGAAGTAGTGACTCCACGAGGAGAGGCTGGATTGGAAACTAAGGAGGTGCCTGGTTGCAGCTGTGTGAGTCGTAGCCTTTCTTAAGCCCACCAAACCCATATTTCCTTTTTTTTTATTTTTATTTTTTTTTATTTTGAGACGGAGTCTGGCTCTGTCGCCCAGGCTGGAGTGCAGTGGCCAGATCTCAGCTCACTGCAAGCTCCGCCTTCCGGGTTTACGCCATTCTCCTGCCTCAGCCTCCCGAGTAGCTGGGACTACAGGCGCCCGCCATGTCGCCCGGCTAGTTTTTTGTATTTTTTAGTAGAGACGGGGTTTCGCCGTGTTAGCCAGGATGGTCTCGATCTCCTGACCTCGTGATCCACCCGTCTCGGCCTCCCAAAGTGCTGGGATTACAGGCTTGAGCCACCGCGCCCGGCCTGTATTTCCATGATGCGTTCCATTTCATGAAACTCAGAAGCTGAGTTTCTGACATTTGTATAAGACAGCCACAGAAATAAATTCAACTAATCTTCTCATTATAGTAGTCAAAAAGGACTTGATTGAAGTGCTATTTGCTGTACATTTTCAGTTTCCTCTTGTGGGGGAGGGGCTGTGAATCGGAGGAAACAACAGGTCAACCATGTTTATCGAATGCTTGTGATAGACTTCTTTCTAATTATGTGGGTTTTATTTGGAAAATTGTTGTTTGGTGTTTTTCTTCCTTCCTTCCTCTCTCTAGATTTCTAAGGCTAAATAAAGCCAACCCCCTAGCATTTTCTCCATTTATCTTTCTTTCTGTTGGCCCTGGTCCCATTTCTACACATCTTCTCTCCAGCTATAGTTCCTAAGACATAGCAGGGTTCCTCTGCCAGTGAAGGGGTGTCCTTGGTACGGAAAAAGGCTGTTGCTTATAAGCAAGTGATGGCATCATTTCCTCGGGCACTGCTCACCCAGAGACTCCTGGGACCAGGTGGCAGCGACCTCATCTGAGGAGCTCATGCGGCAGGACTTGTAGAGTTGGAGAAGTGTTGGTGTGGGCACACTGCAGGGAGCACGAGAGCAGGGGTGGGTGTGGAGTGCGATTTCTGCTTTATACATTAGGCACCAACGGGCTTTGAAAAAACAAAGTTGTGTCCTACAGGTAGCAGAACCCACAGTCCTCCTTGACTTCTCTCCGGGGAATAGACTCAGAGTTGGAGGAACAGAGATGAGAGCTTGCAGCCAAGGCTGGAGCTGAAGAAGGGGTGTTCTGTGGGCCCACCCCTGACAATTCTGTGCTCAGTAGCTCTCTGCCAGCTCCTGGCAGGAAATGTGCCTCATCAGACCCTTCCACACGGGAGAAGGAGGAGGCAGCAGCCTCAGCATTCCCCGTATTAGGTCCCCCATTTCCAAAGGCTGTAGCTTTCATTTTCCCCTCAGACAATCAGCATCATCTGGATTATTTTTATCCATTATTATCAATGCAGCAATGAATTCTGGCCAAATACATTACAATCTATTGATTTTGCCTTTGCTGAACCTAAGCAGTGGCACTTACTGACATAACTTTCCTATGAGTATAAGAAGGTAGGCTGGGGTCTGGTCTTGGCTGGGTCATAACGAGCTCTGTGGACTTGGGCAGGAAAGGAGAACGTTCAGTTCTTTACAGTGAAACGAGATTTGGCTCCATCTCTGCTGTCCCTGCCAGCTCTAGGGTACTTCCGTACCTAAGATGACCAGGGTGCGAATCTTCAGGACATTGCATGCCTGTGCTAGAAGGGGTTAAATACATTGGGATCTGAATTTTGTAGTAATAATCCCTCTTCCTGCAGTAGTATTTCATCCTCAAGTTGCCTTCACACCTGGGCTCTCCTTTTGTAGAGACAGCGTGGTGTGAAGCAGGAAATCCCAGACTGGGAGCAGGCAGCTACATTCTGGTTTGGGCACTGATGGCAGTATCCACGTAAGCAGGTCTCTCCACCTCAGCGGATCAGAGCCCTTTCATTTAGAGAAAGAACAGTATGTGTGCTCTGTGTACCTCATGGGGTTAACATGAGAAGAGCTGATAACGTGCGTGAAGGTACTTTGCAGAAGGCAGAACCCTAGATAAGTACAGATTACTCTTGAAATCATCATCCCCATGGGGGTAGGCATAGATGTTTTCTTCTTTACACCCTCTGGAGAGATTGACTTCTGTAGACTCTCCTATCTTCTTCCTCTTCGTGACACCATCCAGACCTCCTCAGTGCTAGAGTTCAGCTTGGAGCCTGAGCCTGGATACTGTCTGTTCTACAAAGGCAGGGTGAAACACGTGGGGACTGAAGGTCGGAGCAGGTGAGGTCCTGGGGAAGGATGGGCTCATGAGTGCTCCCCACCCTCCCTGCAGACATCTTCCCGCAGCCGGACCTGACCGAGGAAGGGCTGGCGCGGCCTGTGCTGGCGGGAATCGTAGCTACCATCTGCTTCTTGGCAGCTGCCATCCTGTTCAGCACCCTGGCTGCCTGCTTTGTCAACAAGCAGCGCAAGCGTAAGCTCAAGCGCAAAAAAGGTGGGTGTCTGTCCCCTTCCCTTGCTCTCCCTGGCCCGGTTTCAAAAGTTCCCCATCAAGAGAGATGGACCGTTTTTAGCATGGCCCCCCTTGGAAATAGGGACATCGAGATCTTGTGGGTAGAGCTGCTGCCAGTGAGGCGTGATTTGAAGGTGGGGGTAAGAAGCAGGGGTTGGGGGAGAGGCTGCTGGGGCCCAAACTAGCACGAGGCAGGGGCCAAAGGTGCCCACTGTGAGCAGCTCCTTCCCCGCGCGGCGGTGCTCCCGCCCTGCCAGCTCCTTCCCCGCGCGGCGGTGCTCCCGCCCTGTCAGCTCCTTCCCGCGCGGCGGCGCTCCCGCCCTGTCAGCTCCTTCCCCGCGCGGCGGTGCTCCCGCCCTGTCAGCTCCTTCCCCGCGCGGCGGCGCTCCCGCCCTGTCAGCTCCTTCCCCGCGCGGCGGCGCTCCGGGGCCCTGTCAGCTCCTTCCCCGCGCGGCGGCGCTCGGGGCCCTGTCAGCTCCTTCCCCGCGCGGCGGCGCTCCGGCCCTGTCAGCTCCTTCCCCGCGCGGCGGTGCTCCGGGGCCCTGTCAGCTCCTTCCCCGCGCGGCGGCGCTCCGGGGCCCTGTCAGCTCCTTGCCCGCGCGGCGGCGCTCCGGGGCCTGTCAGCTCCTTCCCCGCGCGGCGGCGCTCCGGGGCCCTGTCAGCTCCTTCCCCGCGCGGCGGCGCTCCGGCCCTGTCAGCTCCTTCCCCGCGCGGCGGTGCTCCGGCCCTGTCAGCTCCTTCCCCGCGCGGCGGTGCCGGGGCCCTGTCAGCTCCTTCCCCGCGCGCGGCGGTGCTCGGGGCCCTGTCAGCTCCTTCCCCGCGCGGCGGCGCTCCGGGGCCTGTCAGCTCCTTGCCCGCGCGGCGGCGCTCCGGGGCCCTGTCAGCTCCTTCCCCGCGCGGCGGCGCTCCGGGGCCTGTCAGCTCCTTGCCCGCGCGGCGGCGCTCCCGCCCTGTCAGCTCCTTCCCCGCGCGGCGGCGCTCCCGCCCTGTCAGCTCCTTGCCCGCGCGGCGGCGCTCAGGCCCTGTCAGCTCCTTCCCCGCGCGGCGGCGCTCCCGCCCTGTCAGCTCCTTCCCCGCGCGGCGGCGCTCAGGCCCTGTCAGCTCCTTGCCCGCGCGGCGGCGCTCCCGCCCTGTCAGCTCCTGCGGATGAGCGTGCTGCCTGGTTGCTGGCTTGGCCTCAGCAGCCTCTCCCCTTCTCTTTCCTTCCAGACCCTCCACTCTCCATCACCCACTGCAGGAAGAGCCTGGAGTCTCCGTAAGTGTCTCTGATCCTGGGAGAACTGTGCTGTTCATGGCAGGGGGCACATAGGTAGACGGCTTGCCCCACCCAGCCCATCTAAGCCATTCTTCCGTTTTTAAGCCATTTCTTCTGGATTGACCTGTGTGTTAATTGTACTTGCCCAGCCCCATCTCAGTGTTTCTAAGCCATTTCTTCTTGATTGCCCTGTGTGTTAATTGTAAGTTGTCCACACTGGTAGAGGGAGTGGCAGTGTAGATGATCCAAATTAGCCAGTAATCAGTTTCTCTTCAGCCTTGGAATGTATTTCTCTAGTGTTTTCCCACCCTAGCAGATTTGCCTCCTTAATATGTATTGCTTAAGTTGATATTAAAGTGAGCTTGCTTGCCTTGAAAAGGGGGGAATGAAGCTGGAGGTATGCTTAGAGCACACCAGAGAGGGGGCAGGCCAGCACAAAAGTGGAGAGGGGAGTGTTCACTGGAAAGATGGATGATGCAGGGAGCGGGGGCCGGGTGCGGTGGCTCACACCTGTAATCCTGGTGCTTTGGGAGGCTGAGACGGGAGGATTGCTTGAGGCCGGGAATTCAAGACCAGTCTGGGCAACACAGCAAGACCCCGTCTCTAAAAAAAAAAAAAGGAGGATGCACATCCAGACAGTGGAGAGTTGACCAAAGCATTTCACACCACGATACGCAGCCAGTTTTCTTTAGCATGAGGATCCTGGGTGCTGGGTGGTTGCCGAGAAAGGGAAAGGAAGTCCTGGCCAGCACACTCCCCCACCTCATCCCCCCACCGGCTCTCACTCCTCCCTGCAGCTTGTCCTCTGGCAAGGTGAGCCCTGAGAGCATCCGCACGCTCCGGGCGCCGTCAGAATCCTCGGACGACCAGGGCCAGCCTGCGGCCAAGAGGATGCTGAGCCCCACCCGCGAGAAGGAGCTGTCGCTGTACAAGAAGACCAAGCGGGCCATCAGCAGCAAGAAGTACAGCGTGGCCAAAGCGGAGGCCGAGGCGGAGGCCACCACGCCCATCGAACTCATCAGCAGAGGCCCTGACGGCCGCTTCGTGATGGACCCTGCCGAGATGGAGCCCTCACTGAAGAGCAGGCGCATCGAGGGCTTCCCCTTCGCCGAGGAGACGGACATGTATCCCGAGTTCCGCCAGTCAGATGAAGAGAATGAGGACCCACTGGTGCCCACATCTGTGGCCGCCCTGAAGTCCCAGCTCACCCCTCTGTCATCCAGCCAGGAGTCCTACCTGCCACCACCAGCATACAGCCCTCGGTTCCAGCCCCGTGGGCTGGAGGGCCCCGGTGGCCTGGAAGGTCGGCTTCAGGCCACAGGCCAGGCCCGGCCCCCTGCCCCCCGGCCCTTCCACCACGGCCAGTATTATGGGTACCTCAGCAGCAGCAGCCCTGGGGAGGTGGAGCCGCCCCCATTCTACGTGCCAGAAGTGGGCAGCCCCCTGAGCTCCGTCATGTCGTCCCCGCCCCTGCACACCGAGGGGCCCTTTGGCCACCCTACCATCCCCGAGGAGAATGGAGAGAATGCATCCAACAGCACGCTGCCCTTGACTCAGACACCTACAGGAGGGCGCTCCCCTGAGCCCTGGGGCCGGCCAGAATTCCCCTTCGGGGGGCTGGAGACCCCAGCGATGATGTTCCCCCACCAGCTGCCACCCTGTGATGTGCCCGAGAGTCTGCAGCCCAAGGCCGGCCTCCCCCGAGGACTGCCCCCCACCTCCCTGCAGGTGCCCGCAGCCTACCCGGGCATCCTGTCTCTGGAGGCACCAAAGGGTTGGGCAGGCAAGTCGCCCGGCAGGGGCCCTGTCCCAGCGCCTCCCGCCGCCAAGTGGCAGGACAGACCTATGCAACCTCTGGTAAGCCAAGGGCAGCTGCGACACACAAGCCAAGGCATGGGCATACCTGTGCTGCCTTACCCCGAGCCGGCTGAGCCGGGGGCACACGGCGGCCCCAGCACATTTGGCCTGGACACCCGGTGGTATGAGCCCCAGCCCCGGCCCCGGCCCAGCCCCCGGCAGGCCAGGCGTGCCGAGCCCAGTTTACATCAAGTGGTGCTACAGCCCTCCCGGCTCTCACCTCTGACCCAAAGCCCCCTCAGCTCCCGCACTGGCTCCCCTGAGCTCGCCGCCCGGGCCCGGCCTCGCCCGGGCCTCCTACAGCAGGCAGAGATGTCAGAGATCACCCTGCAGCCTCCTGCTGCAGTCAGCTTTTCTCGAAAGTCCACACCTTCCACGGGCTCCCCGACCCAGAGCAGCCGCAGCGGGAGTCCCAGCTACCGGCCCGCCATGGGCTTCACCACACTGGCCACAGGCTACCCTTCCCCTCCACCTGGCCCTGCCCCTGCTGGGCCTGGGGACAGCTTGGACGTGTTTGGACAGACGCCTTCCCCTGGAAGGATGGGGGAGGAACTGCTCCGACCAGAGCCCCCACCACCCACGTTACCTACTTCAGGGTGAGTGCGCCGCCTCTTCCACCACCCGCACCTGGTCAACTTCCTTCCCCACCCGCCTCGCCCTGCCCTCCACCCCGTCCATCCGCCCGGTGACAGGGCTTGTGTGGACATGCTGCACCAGCATCCCTCGGGAGAGGAGTTCTGGCCGCCGCGGCATTGGCAGGGTGCAGTTGCTGGGGTGGAGTGGGCCCACCTGCCCAGGTGCCCTGCCAGGAGCATGAGGCATCTTCTCCAGCAAGCCCTGAGCTCTCAGCGGGCGCACCACCTACCAGGGAGCAGCGGATCACAGCGAGTGCCCTTGCGGGGGTGGACCCCGTCCCTCTTGGAGTTGATGGCTCTCCGTGTCCCTGTGGTCCTGGCATCGGGCGCTGGTCCTGGGGGTTGCCCACACACCTCCTGTCTAGCCTCCTTTTCTTCCCCGGCCCCTCCTCCTTGTTAAGCAGGACCCCGGAGCCTGACTTCTCCAGACCACCAGGCCAGGGGCCTCCTGTTCCCAAACTCCTGGCCCTTAGCAGCCCTAGTGAGCGCCGGACTCCAGCCCCCTCCTCAGCCTCTCCTGGAGGCCCAGAGAAAAGTGTCAGGCCTTGTGACCATGTGCAGGACACGTCCCCCACCCCCACCTGTATACCTCGCAGGAAGCTGCAGAGAGACAGACAGACAAGCTCCGGCTATCAGCCCGCCTGAGAGAGCACTCTCTAAACTGTAGCAGCTGGTATTCCAGGTACCAGAGCCTGGACACCTGTCTATGCCTCTTCTTCTCTCATCCTTCTCCCCTGCCGTCCCCCCTCCTCCTCCCCCTGCCCTTCCTTCCTTCTCCAGTCAGTCTTTCTCTCTGCCTATCTTCCTTCCTCACCATCGTCTTTGGGTTGACCCGACTTGCTCAGAAGAACTGGCCACGCCTCTGTAGTGCCCCTGGATACCCGTCCTCCCGCCCTCTTCTCTCTCTCTTTCTCTCTCTGGCTCCGTCCTTTGGTCTCTCTTCTTGATGTAGCCGCCTGTGGAGGGAGCAGAGAGTTCCAGAGGAGGCTGGCCTGGTGGTGGTAGGCAGGATGGGAGGTGGTCGAGGAGGAGGGAGCCCAGCGCCCTCCCCCTGCCCCGTCCCCCACCCTCCCTGGTACCTGGAAGTACAAGGTCACCTCCCACCCCCAGCCCCACCGCGGGCTGCTCCGGGGCGGTGAAGGGGGTGCGGAGCTTAGGGCGCAGGGAGGTGGAGGAGCCGCAGCCGCCGCCTCTGTCTGCGCGGGAGGTGCCGCGGCAGCCTTGTCTCTGTGCTTTGTGCGCGCTCAGCTCATCTGCTTCCTTCCATCGTGTCTGGGTCTCCGTCTCTCTCCTCCTCCCTCCCCCGCGCTCCGGCCTCGCCTGTCCGGTGCTCGCTGTGCCCCCCCCTGCTTCCCTCTGGGTGTGCGTGGGCGGTGCCCCCCGGCCGGTGTTGATAACTGCTTTGTTTCTGATTGATCTCAGCTATCTGGGCAGTGTTGTCGAGACAAGCCTCTCCTCAGCTCAATAGGTAAGGGAGCTCCTCGGCTGGGCGGGCGGGGGCGGGCAGGCGGACGGGGCTTCGGCCGGGCCATTGCTTCCTGGACAGGGGATCCAAACCATGTCCCCTCACCGCCCCGTGGGGTGGCCGCTGCCGCTCCTCGATCCCCACGGCTTCTGGGTTCCCCACATCGAGCCACGCTCGGCACCGCCTAGCTGCAGCTTCTGCCCCCCATCCCCATGTCCAGCCCCTCTAGAGCCCCCTGTGGCTCTCCTCACTCCGACGCCTTGCCAGCCTGCTGCCAGTACACCCAGGGCCTCCCACAGAAGCCCTGGGGCCCTGCATGCACCCCCGAAGGGGCCCAGAACGCCCGAGATCTGCTTTGCATCTCTGCACCCTTGGGGACCTCTCTGGGGCCCCTCTGGTATCCAGGAAGAACCTCCCGCACCCTGTTCTCCCAGCAGCCCCAGGCATAGCATCCCTTCTCCTGGGGTGGTTGGCCCCTCACCAGCTTCTTGGGATCTTCGTGGTATTAGGCTCTCTCGAGGAGCACAAGGTTGGGATGAGCCCCACTTCTTCCCTGACAGTGGGGTCCTCCGCAGGGTCAGGTCCCTGCAGTCCTGCTGTAGGGAAAGGGTCTTAGGGGGACCTCCCCGAGGGGAGGGGGCAGGCTTCCCCTGGGCAGACAGGCATTGAGCTGGCAAGAAGTGAAATCCCCCAGGGACCAGCACTGTGTCCCTCCCTCTGCCCCCGCAGTCGACCTCTCCTTGAGTGTCCTTCCAGGTGGAAGCCAAAGAAACTTGGGCATTCAGGGAGCCTTTGAGTCCCTCACAGAGACTCAGGGCCACCCGAAGCTCGCTCCCTCTCACAGTAGCCTAACAAGGTGCTGCCTGTCGCCACGGACCCTCTGCCCTGTGCCTGGGCACATACAGGCATTTGGGCACCTGCATGGGAGACAGCGAGCCTCCCGTCCAGGTGCTTCTGGCTTCCCAGGCGAGGAGACAGGTGCCTTCCCCACCTAGAGATGTCAAGGGAGGCTCATTTTCCTAACAAGGGCTGTAATTCTCATTCAGTCCAAAGAGTGGCCTCCATAAAGAGGACTGCCCTGACATTTCTTTACCATCTGTAGCTATAAAATTGTCAGCAGCCCAGAGGCCCTGGAATTGTGGGTGAGGCTGTCTGGCATAGGGTGAGTGTGAGGGCTGTCAGGCAGCGCTGACGAGCTCACCTGCTCCGGGGCCCTCTTGCGGCCATAGACCCATTGGTCTTCCACCTTTCCCATCTCCTTCCCTCTCCCAGCTGTGACTCCTCCATGGCCCCTGGAGGTGTGGGAGCCCTAGACTAGCTCTCACCCCAGCTCCTGGAAATTCCTAGACTCCGCTCTCATGTGTTACTTCCTCGCCCCTTCACTCAACTCCATTGACCCTCCCCTTCCCCAGTGTCCCCACTGTGCCAGGTCCAAGAGAAGCTCACTCTCTTTTCACTGCTGTGGCAAACCCAGAAACCAGGGGCAGCGATGAGGGACCATCGTTTCTCTCCCGAGCCTGGCCAGCATCCCCAGCCTAGGAGAAGGAGGCCCTCCCCATCCTGAGTCAGCCCCTCCGTGCTGGGCTCTCCTGCCTGCTGGGAGCCTTCCCGGTACGGCTGCTGGGCCCTGGGGAGATGCAGGCTCTGTTCAGATGCTGTCTCCATGCTGCACCTTTGCATGTGTGCCCTCTTGGTCTTGCTTGGAGAAGTTGTGACAGCTCTTGTCCACGTGCGTTCTCGCTGTTTCTTTTCCCTTCAGTTCCTCTCCTGTTCCTTTGGCCCATATGTAGTTGTTGCCCCTGCCTCTCATCTTTTCTCTCTCCCTTTTTTTCTCCTCTTCCCAACTCCCTTCTCAACATGGGGAGTTGTATTGTGTGGACCTGTCCTTTCTGTGGACTGTGGGGAGGCTGAGCCAATTCTTAGCTCCCGTCTGAGCCTAGTGATGCCCTGTCCTCACCTCTCCTTCCACTCGCTTTCCCGTTCAGGCTGTCACTGCAGGGAGGCAGGTGGGTCTGGAGCATGGAGTGGCCCCTGTCCTGGGTCAGCCGTAGGAAGGAGCCCCTTTGGAAACAAGCCTCTGTCAGGTTCTGAGGCAGAGCACTGGTCTGAGCCCAGCCCCACAGAAGAGTTACATCTTGCCGTCAGTGGGGTGAGTTCAGACCTCCAGACTCCTGCAGTGGGCCCACGCTTTCCCTTGCTATGGCCCGTCTGTGAATGGCTTTCCTCTGCCTCCATCAGGGTATAATCAGGCAGGTGGTGTTTGCTCTCAGATGATTAGAAGAGGAAGAAAATGCCCATCAAGCCACTGATTCAGCCTGTTGGCCAGGGAGCACCTGAACAGGGTCATAATGGTCAGCTCATGGGCGCTGAGCTAAGGAAATATGCAGGGGGTTTTGACTCTCCCTGTCCTGAGGCTTGCCTCCACTTTGATGTGGCTGCATCTTTCCTCAGCTCTTCTGGGTAAGCTGAGAGCTAAGCAGATAAGACCTCCTGGGCTACCTGGTCGTGATTTGGGTTGCCTATGGATTTTTTGAAAAGAGAAAAAGTATTGGCTGGGTGTGGTGGCTCATGCCTATGATTCTAGCACTTTGGGAAGCCAAGGAGGGCAGATCTCTTGAGTCCAGGGGATCGAGGCCAGCCTGGGCAACATAGTGAAGCCCTATCTCTACAAAAAATACAAAAAATAGATGGGCATAGTGGCACATGCCTATAGTCCCAGCTCCTTCGGGGGCTGAGGTGGAAAGATCATCTGAGATGGGGAGGTTGAGGCAGCAGTGAGCTGAGATTGCGCCACTCCACTCCAGCCTGGGCGACAGAGACCCTGTCTCAAAAAAAAAAAAAAAAAAAAAGAGAGAGAATTAAGTTCCAGGCAATTGTTGGTAGTTCTGTACTGTAAAAATCACCTCTGTGCCAAGGCTTTGAGGCCCTCATCTTACAGTAATCCCCTGACTTCCTGGAAGAAGGGGAGCCCCAGGGTTCATAGCATTCCTGCATGCTTTAGAACAGGATAGGCTGTTTGGGAAGAGAGCTGTGACCTTAAATTCTTGGAGAGCCCAGGACTGGCTTCTGGTGTAATGGGGTCATCTGTGGATCAAACTTAGATTTACCTGACAGCTGAATTCCAGGGAGAGGTGGAGTCGCTTCACTGAAGCTTCCCATCGGAGACCTTGGCACCAGGAGCTCCATGACCAAAGGGTCCCAGGTGGGGCTGGCATTGGCAGCAAACATGGTCACCTTTCCTAAAACAGGGAGGCAATTCGATTGCACAGGGCTTTACATGCAGTTCGTAAAGTCTGTTAGATCATGTTCTATGCGTCTTTTCTGTACCATGTGCCAAAAAGAGACTCGTTTTGCCTGCCCCGCTTCCTCCCTCCTGTTCTGCCAGACACTAGCTTTTGTTTTTTCCTCCTGCATTGGGTGAGGGTCTTGGTATGTCCAGAGCCTTCTTTGTCCTGTGGCCATGCTTCCGTGCTGAGCCCAGAGCTAAACAGGTGGACAGCAGGTGTCCTGGAAGGGCTGGAGCTTGGCTGTTTCTCAAGGGAAAATCGGCTGCTTCTGGTTACTGGATCATGACTGTTGGGAATTTTTGTCTGAAGATACAACTTAAGCAGGCTCCTCTACAGCCCTGGTCTGTCTTACCAGGGCTATTCCACCAAAGCACAGAATGTCAGTGCTAGCCTCAAGTACGCTGCAAGGCATATCTGCTTCTCAGGTGTGGTGGGGATGCCATGCTTTTCTTCTTTGTAGCTGCTATACTTGTGTTGATTGGGAAGACGTTGGAAGGGCAGTTGAGAGGTGAGCCTAACGTTAAGAGTCTTGGCTCTGTCCCACGATGACTGGATTATTCGACACGTTGCTTACCTCTCTAAACTTCAGTGTCTCCATCTGAAAAATGGGGGCATTGTAGTATTTACCTCTTAGGTTTGCTGTAGAGATTACAGGCAATTACTGTACAGCAGTGCCTGCTGTGGTAAGTGGTAAATCAATGCTAGTTAAAAATGACAACAGTGATAAGAGGTGGATTCTAACCATCGTATCACCCGTGGAAGTTTCACCTGGCTTGAAGAACCCCTAACAGTTTTCAGGGCACCCTGTACCCGTTTCTCTCGTGCTCCTGCAGTCTCCCTGGATGACGCTGGAGACTACTGTTCTTGCTGGTCATGTGCCTCCCTGACCACACGTTGCTCACCCTGTGTGGTCCTCCTGAAGAGGCCGGCCAGGAGACAGAGATCGACTGAATAGGTGGATTCACATTGACTTTCTTTGTAGGCAGCATGAAGAAGCCTCAGTCGAGGATGAGAAGGGGTGAGGATGTGCCTTCCACACTGGCAAGGTGCGCTCCCTCCCACCCGGGCACCTGCACCCTTTGTCTGCCTTCCCGCTTCCTTCCCAGCTGCTGCTGTGCTGTCGGATCTCTCTGGGTAGACTGGCGTGTTGGGTCACTTCTTCACGAGAGGGCTGTGTGTGCCTGTGTGTGCACGTAAGGGACCCTGTGTGTCCTTCTCAGCTCTGCTGTCAGGGGCTATGGAAAGTCAAGAGGTTGATCCTGACCTGAACTTTTGAGGGAGCCTTTTGAAACTTTATGGACTAAAGTACTAGAGAACAATGACATCCCCCAGGAACATGGAGGTCACTGCATTGCCAGTGCACGCAGGAAACCCCAGAGACCAGAGGCTTATCTGCATTTAGTGTGTAAGTCTCCTCTTCCCGCCTTGCTGCCAAGATATTTGATGTTTTGGAGAAGAGGCTGCAGGTTTCCTATCCCTCTTAACTTTTTTTTTAACCTCAGACCTCTTGACCTTTGGGGTCTTCTTTTGCCCTCACAGCATTGTCTGTCCTACCTCTTTTAATCAGGACTTTCTAAAAACTGTTTGCGATGGCAATAGGGGAGGGAGTTGGGGGGTCCAGGAGAAGAAGAGCGAGGCACGCTCATCCGCCGTAGCCCTAGAGCGTCCCTGCTTCTCTGATCGCGTGCTAATGCCAGCGCTGGTGGGAGGACAGAGTGACCTGTCTCTTTCTCTTTCCCCTTCATTCCTCAGGCTCTTAGGTGGGTTACCTTGAGAAGAAATGGCATTGAGAACATGTCTTTTAGGTTTTCCTCTTATGACTCTTGAAAGATTCTCTCCAATATGCACCGAGTGTCACAGACGGCCTGTCCTCTCAGCTCTCTTGGCTCCCTTGTGTACCTGGGCTGCTGCACGGGTGTGGCCAGACCGTGGACCCTGTCCTAACTGTGCAGTTGATCCACCAGGCAAGTGACAATCAGGATGCAGGAAGAGAGGCCAGTCCACTTCTGTTCCAACCACCTCGTTTCTCTGTCGAATCCTAAAATACAGAGGTTCACCACCTTCTTGTTACAGACAGCAAGGGCTCTGGGAGGCTACCAGATTTGGTTGTTCTGCCGTCATCTCCTGCCACCTTCTCCTGTTTTCTTACATGACCGAGGAGAGCTGAGCCTCGTCTGCAGAGCTGAGGAGACACTGCCCTGAAAATGTTGGTATATGACAAGAACTCGCTGCTGTAAGCTGCTGCTGTTCTGCGGGAATCTTGCAGCTGCAGGAGAAGCAGCTGGGGTCCGGGTTTCTCGCTTAGCACCCCCTTTTCTGGAGATGGAGGATGGTTCACTGGGATGGGAGTTGCTTGCCCCCTGCTCTAATATGCCCTTTTACTTTCCATGCAAAGGTCTTGATGGTGGTGATTTCTAGGAACTCCAGACGTTGAGCCTACTTCTCTCTCTGACACTGAATACATCCCAGCTTGAGTTACATGGGAAGGGGCTTACTGCTAAAGTCTCTCTCTCCCTTTGCTAGGGTCTGCTGATTGCTCTGCAGGTTGGCTTTCAGCCGAGGTGGGCCATGCTCCTGGAGCTTTCTACTGGGTTTTCTTCTTTCCAGCAGCAAGAGAAAGGCGGTGTCACGGAGCCATCGTGGGCACCCTGGGCTCTGTGGGACTGAACTCTGTCCTTCTATGGGTCAGCTGCTTGGCTTTCTTCCAGTCCCTCTTCCAAAGCCTCACACATCCGGGAGCTGACCTGTGGCTCTCTGGTTGTCCTTTCCAGAACACTTCCACCTGCACCCGGGAACGCTGCTGCACCTGAGAGGCTGGAGGCTCTGAAATACCAACGGATAAAGAAGCCCAAAAAGTCATCCAAGGGCTCTTCGAAGTCAAAGAAACGATCCGGTAAATGATGGGCAGAGGCCCGCCCCACTTCTCCCACCTTGCCTTGCCGTTGTCAGGAGGGTGACTGGGCTCAGGGTCCCAACCCTGGGCTTTCTCTAGAATTGAATCCACAAGCTTCTCTTGTCCTTTCTTTTTTAACACTATTTTTCAAGCAATACACGAACATGATTTTAATATACAAAATGAGAAAGATAAGCAGAATCTATCTGATTGCCCTCCCAATTTGTTTCCACTCACCTGGAGAACTGTCATTTTCAGCGTATGTGCCTTCAGAACCTTTTCGGTGCCTACAGCTTCAGAAAATGTATCCTATTGTTTTAGTGTGTTTTCAAACAACACAAATAGTACAGATATGTTTTTCCACTCTGCCGTTCACCTTGCACGTAACTCTATCTCCTTACTTACTTCCCTCTATCATTTCAGGCCTTCTAGGGAACATAGGCGTGACGGGGCCCCGTGTGGAGCTCAGGGTACATTGCAGCCTGGGCCCAGCCTCTGCAGGTTGGCTGCACTCTTCCCAGTGAGATCGAGTGAAGGAAGCCTCCTTACCCCACAGAGAGGGCGCCTCTATCGAAGTATGTCCGATGTGTATCTTGCAGGGATAGGTAGCCTCTGAGTGCAAAACGAATTTAGCCCTCTTTAAGACTAGAAAATTCTTTAATGTTTGTTAAAAACCCTCTTTTCATGAATGGTTTTAGGAGTGTTGTGGCAGGCTGTCAAGGAAGAATGCTGAACAGTTTCTTTACAGATCTTTGATAACTGTTGTATAGTAACTCTCCTTATAGACAGGATTATGGGAGAGTGTTATCCAGAAATTCAGAGCCCCGTGAATCTCTGGGAGACGGTGATCACTTATGATCACTTAGCCTTTGGCTGGCACTAGTATCCTCTCAGTTTACAGATGGAAATACCATGGCAGAGAAAAAGAAAGTGATGTTTTTAGGGCCTGGGTTAGAAATTGGAGCTCAAAGCTGCATTTTCAACCAATTTAAGCCCATTCTTAACCCGTTTAAGACCCATCAATATATATTTTTTATATATGTATAACTTATGTATTTCTTTGTTGCAAAAAGAAAGTCACATCAGAGACCTGCATTCTCTCTTGTTCTGATGGCAGTGGTCCTGTTACCAGTTCTATGTTGGCATCTCCCAAATGTCTGTCTTTAGCCCAGGTCCCTTCCCTGAGGTCATGGCTCATCTTTCCAGTTGCCAGCTGAATGTGCACGTGGGTGTTTCATATGCCTTTACGATGTCTAAAGCAGAGTTATCGATCAACCTCTCCAGGTCTGCTTCTCCTCAGCTCTTCCTCAGTTTAATCACTAGCATTGGTGCCCCCTGGGGTGTCAGGCCCTTTAATTCCCAGATTCTTCCGTTGCCTTCGCATCTTACATCGAGCCCGCTAGGTAATATCTGTTAGCTCAGCCTTTGCAACATATCCTGAAGCTGGCCACTTTCCGTTGTCTCTATTGCTAACTCTATGTTCTGAGTCACTGTCTGTCCCACCTCGACTAGTGCAGTACCTTGTGACTGGTGCTCCAGCCCCATCCTTGTACCTTGCACCACAGATTCCACACACAGCCACCACAGCAAGCTGTAGGACACGTAGCAGCATCCTCTCAGTCACGAACGCACACGTGCAGGCATGCGCGCGCACACACACACACTTCTTAAAACCTTCTAGAAGATTCCCATCGTAACCAGAACAGATTTCAAGCTCCTAGATGCCCTGCCTCACTCTTTTTCTTGCCTCACTCTTTTCCAACTGAGATGACCTTCCTTCTGTATTGGGGACACACCACATTTACCCTTAACTTGGGGCTTGCACAAATGCCATTTCTTCTGTTGGGAATAATAATTTTTCTTCAGATCTGTAGAAGGCTTATAATTTAAGACGCAATTCAAGTGTTAACCCTTTAAGGAGCGGAGTAGTGCCTCAGTTGACTCTATTTTATCTTTGTAGTATTTTCACTAACTGCAAATTTTATTTCTGTACTTTTAAAGTCTTGACAGTTTGTCTCTTCCTCTGCACCCTAACATGGATGCATAGTCTTTGAAGATAGCAAAGGCATTCCTGCTTAATCTTCAGAAGGGCCATAAGACAGAGGAGAGGCCTGGGCACTCCAGGAAGGGTCAAGGCTTGACTGTTGCATGGAATTAAAATATTGTATAAAGTCAGTCATTGCTTGGGGCAGACGAGAAAGATGCCCTGAGTCCCAGCCTGTTCCTTCCTGATCCCCAGTCCTTAGAATGATGCCTAGTACTCAAGAGGCACTAAAATAAATATTTGTAGACTGATTGAGAAAGAAATGAATGAGAAAGAAAATCCTCTCCATTCCACTTTCTTAACTCCTATTCCAGTGAAGGAGCAGGGTCAGGTCAGGTTGCTGGTTGCCTTAGCAGAAAAGAAAGTGGTTTCTCTGCAGCAATTCATTCTGGTCTCTCTAGACTCAGGTGATTCCTTTGTTTCAACATTAGAATCCCGGAACATATGCAGGTGGAAAAGGTGAGCGGGCTGCGTTCTTCCTTTTCATCCGCTTGCTTTTCTTCTCTTTTGCGTCCCTCTTCCTTTCTCCCTAGACGGTTCTGCCTCCCAGGCTCAGCAGCTTCCCAACTCTCAGGTTCTGTGGCCCGATGAAGCTGTCTGCCTCCGAAAGAAGAAGAGACATTCTCGTCCTGACCCCTTTGCCCGGCTCTCAGACTTGTGCCACCGCCAGCTTCCAGAAGACCAGACAGCAATTCTCAACAGTGTGGACCACGATGACCCAGGCCATGCCACTTTGCTGTGACTCCACCCCACCCTAGGTGTCCCCGGGGCGAGGTTGCTGGGCTCAGGCAGGGAGGGCCACCGTGTGGGGCTGTGTCCTCCTCCACCTGCCAAGGACGGCCCGGATCTTTGTCCTGCATGCCCCCTCTTTTGCCAGAGCGGGCGTCTCCCTCCAGATTCTGGCCACCTGTCTTCAGGACAGAGGGCGGGCAGACCTTCCACCTGTGGGTCGAGGTCAGGAAGTGGATTGGAGACTGGGCAACACCTGTCTCCGCCCCTCTGCCCCCTGCTTCACTAGGTTGATTTTTCTCATCTCTTCCAATGTCTTTGGAAGTGAAGAGGAAAGCAATGGCTTTTACTGCTCTCTGCTTCTGTTTCAGTTTTTCAAGTCCTGGAAGAAGGCTGGACTTAATGTCCATCTTCCACACCCCCACATATGTATAGATATAGATACAGATGCATATGTCTGTAGCGTGTGGGTTTCTCTATGTGTGTGTGTATATATATATACATATATATATGTACATTGAGGCAAAGTGCTGTTGCTCTTTGTGGTCAGTGGAGGCAGGAGGAGGAGGGCAGTGGTCAGCTGGGGTTTGCGATCAGCGCTGGCTGCACATTGGCCAGGTGCTTGACATCTGTCTTGGGGGATTCTTTCTCTTGAAACAGGATCCACGCCTCTCAGCTGAATTCTCCATTTGTCTCCTACCTTCTCCCACCCAGAGTAGAAATGGGGTCTTGCTGTGATTACTGGCTGCCTTCTATGGGGGTTCAGCAATGAGTTACTGCAGAACTAAATTCAAGTCTTTATTTCTTGGTTCCTGGGTGAAGAAGGGGTGGCCAGGCACCCAGACCTGCATCTTTCTTCCTTCCAGCACGGCTCACGCTGCAGAAGTAGAGGCTACTCAGCCATGGGGCTAAAGCAAGCCCCTGGTGCGCAAATCCAGCTCATCCATCGGCACCCTTTCGCCCAGCCAGGCCGTGAGCTCTGTGGCCAAAGGCTCCCCCACCGCAGAGCCACCTGTGCTAGCGCCAAGCTGCCGGCTCTATTTATACCGTCTCCGGCTCAGCACTCTGCAGTGCTGTTCCACAGCGGCTGATTGGATCCTCCTTTGCTTTTGTGGGAGCTAATTCTCCAGATTGATTAATTACCACTTGTGCGGAGCCGCCTGTGGCTTTCCCATACTCACCATGTGCTGCCTGCCGACTCTTCTCTGCCTTGGGGCCTTCCTCCTCCTGTGGACCTGAGCTCCAGGAGGATGGGCTCAGGGGAAGCCAGGGCGCCTCTGGCTGCTGGGGCCTGGGACGCTCTGGATCCCGCCCTCTTTGCCCAGTTCTATTCTGTGGCTGAGGCATAGGAATGAAGGCGGGAGGGGTGGTGAGTAAGGTCTGGGCACTGACTCTTCCTCTGCCAAAGTCTTGTCCTGGTTCAAACTCTTAGCATCCAGAAGCTTCATGAGGTCATCTTCCCACTAAGATGCCTCTGCCCGTAAGGCATGGTGCTGCCCAAGGACAGGGCAGAAGGCCCCGAGGGCGGGCTGGAGGGCAGATCTGCCCCTCCCC